>NC_084938.1:10632500-11257500 GCF_958298935.1 Phragmites australis
TTTAATCAGAAGTTCCAGTATGGAAATCGAAACTTTCGATCGTGTCAGAATATCCGGCACTTCTCAAAAAATGGACGCTCGGTTAGCAATCCTAGTTAATCGGAAGTTCTAGTATTTACATCGGAACTTCCGATCTGGTCAAGAACTCTGGATTTATACAGGGTCGTCACTTGGGTTAACTCGAGTGTTAACCGGAACTTCCGATATACATATCAGAACTTCCCATACCTTCCAGAACTGCGTTTTTGCAACGATTTCTTGATCGATTCGATTTGCATGTTAAACCTTGAACCACCTAAGCATGCATAGGCTCTAATACTCTGGTTCTAGACCTACTTCACTCACTGGAACCACAAGAAACTAGCTCAAACTCATATAAACCTTCATTCTAGTTCTCAATGTTCTTCGATTTTGCAGCTTCTAAACTCAAAATCTAACCAATCAAAATGTGCATTCTCACAAGGATAACCAAGGAGACTTACCCAAATCTTTGACAAAGCTTGCGTCCGTCGATTTGGGGGAAGAAATGAAGGAATGGCTTGGAGAAGAGAGAGCAAACTTGTTGAAAATTTCGCAACAACAAGGGGTGACGAAAATGATTTGTGAATCAACCAAAACCACATGCATGCAAGAGATTTTTTGGGTGGATAGAGAGCTAAGAACGTGGGGAACGCGGTGGTATAATATGCATACCTAGATTTGGTGTTCTTGGGGTGGGATTTGGGTGGAGAGTGAGAGGGTTTGAAAGAGGGAGAGAGTAGAGGTGTTGCTGCTCTTGCCCTTGCTGTTGTGGCTGGTTGGGAGAGGGAGAGCAAGAGAGTGAGTGAGTGAGGAGAGAGGGAGGGGTGGGGCTGCTGCAGCCCAAAGAGAGGGAGAGGTAGTGGGGCCGGCCAGGAGTCCCACATATTAGAGAGATAGGAAAAAGTCCGGCTAAAATTCTAGTTTCTTTCTCTCCCTTTTATTAATAACCCAAAATGTGATCTAAAGCTCTAAAACTTCTATGGATTTTTGGGTCGCCATATACGAAATGAGATGAACCCAATTTTTAAAGTAGATTCACCCAAAAACTTAGGCGAGACTTATATTAACGAAAAATCTAACGTTGGTTAATTTTCAAAACACAAAGCAAATATCAAACCACCATTTGAATTAACAGGAAAAAAATCCAACATGCTTAACAAATAAATATTATGATTATGATGCTAAATTATGCTTAATGACATGATTAGAAATTGGGATGTGGCAGCTACCTGGGGGCCTGCAACCTTGATGCGAGCTTCTATCACCGCCCAAGGATCAATAGTTGGCACCGTCACCAAGGCCTCAGTTGCATTGAGCTTCGAGCTTGGTTCAGGTGCATCCACGAGAGGTTGACTTGCTCGAGAAGGTGAAGGTGGCACAATGGACGAAGCTAGAATCAGCTGACCGGCCAAATTTCTTGTCATCTGCTGCTTCGATTCCATAAAATGTGGTGACCTGCAATCGACAAGGTCAAGAATGGAAAGGAAAGATGTGAGTCAAGGAAAATACTCAAGTTAAACATCTTGGTGATCGGAATGCTCAAAAGGATGTTTGACTTCTTCCTTTTGATCGATATTTTCTTCCTCATCGTACCAGCAGCTGGGACAGGTCATGTCAGATAGATGATCTAGGGGTCACATGAAGCTAGAGTAGCCATTGCCTGCAAAAAACTAGCCCACAATGATTCATCATCATTCGAGACTTATCTAGCGAGTGCTTAGAAGAATGAATAACATAAGGGGGCAAGTTGATAAGAGTTACCTCTCTTACCAAGTTGTCAGGCACAGCGGTCACTCGAGGAGGCGATCAACGAGGAGCTCCGGCTGTCTTCTGTAGAAAGGCTACCACATAGACTAGGCGCTAGTTGGTATGTGCTCGATAACTAGAGTAGCAACTAGATAAGAGATCACTTGACAACTAGATGTTAGTATCAGTTGACTTTTTTGCGTGCGCTTGAGGGGCGGCAGATCAGATGGCAAGGATGATCTCCTGGATTGAGGTGACCCTTTGACCTCTTGATCAGCCTACATTTTTCCCTCGGTCTCAACTTCTTCTACTACAACACTGGTTGAGGGATGAGAACCTTGCTTGTCACTAGCGTCGGAGGAGGAGGTGTCCTCAAGAACAAGGACCCTGGTTGTGGGGATGTTGATTTCTTTGTGGAAGACTGGAACCTGGAATCACAAAGATGAATCATGTCGAACAAGTAACAATCTGTACTGCTTCCGCAATCAATAAAAATTCTCAGTGGTGGTCAAGGATTTATGAGGGAGTAGGACTGAACAGAGCATGGCTGCACCTCTTGAGTAAATGGCTTGCTCAATCGAGCAACAATATCTTGTAGAGACAGGGCTGAAAAAGAAGAAGAAAAAGTCACTTAAAGGAGCTCAACTGCGGCAATAGAAGCAGCAAAATGCTATATAAATCTTACATCCGATTGAGTCCCAGGAGCTATCATCATCTCTAGCATAGTTCTAGGCAAAGTGATCATGTGCTTTCAAATGACTCAACATCTAATTAATGAAGTCTTTGGCCACATGCCACCCGGTTAAACCACTCTGCCTAAGTTCATTGATCCTCTTGACGTAATGGGCAGTGTGGTCGGACTCGCGATACTTCTTCGACCATGACGGATTCTAGCGGAGATGGATGCCCTTATAGACTAAGGGAGAATTGAATGGGTCGGGGTTGGAGATGTAAAACTAATGTTTCTTCCAATCTTTTTTCTAGAAGGAGGTTAGCAAAACTAGGATATAGGAATTCTTCATTCCATTCCGTAGCTGGAAACCACAGCCTCCAACGCATTTGTTCTCGGTATTCCTTTACAAATGGTAAAAATACTAGAACAACTTCAAGCTCAGAACGATACCAAGGAAGGCTTCACATAGGTGGATAACACGCTAAGCATGGTAATCGAGTTGGGATTCAGGTGATGGAGCTCGATTTGGTAGCAATCGAGTATGGTGAGAATGAACTTGGAAGGGGGAACATCGAAACCACATCAAAAATATGATTCAAATACTAAAACCTCATGATCAAATTTTCAAGAAAGGAATTCCTCACCCGACGTCAGCCTCCAGTTGGCTAGCTCGCGAGGAGGAATGGTTCCTTTGGCTTCAAGTTCCTAGAGCTTCGGTTCTTGCATCATCGAGATTGACTAGACATCTGTCAGGATCCTCATTTCATCCAATTACTTGGGAGAGGCATCGGCGGCCTTCGCGTTGGACTTCTTCTTAGGTGAGGAAGGAGAAGCGACATTCACAGAGGAATTGGAAGCCATGGAGTTAAGTTTCTGTGTGGCAAAGCATGCTTGGGTCGAGAAAGATGAAAGCTTGTGGGTGAAGAGTGACAGCAAGAGGATGAAAGAACGGCTACAATTCAGGATCATACAGATAAATAGCCGAGAGCTTACAGTCTCTTTGGTAACCACTCCCTTCACTATGGTGCCTCGTTCGATAAGTGAGGTGATGGCGTCGTGCAAATCTTTGCACGACCATCCACGTGCATTAAATGCGCCTATACCCAACAGTTCAAATGTTGGAGTTTTCCTTTTTAACTCTACTTAGAGTCAGGTGTCAATAAGTTGAGTTCTGAAGCCTTTTTTGAGTCTCGAGTGCAGACAATGCAGGGTGCTCGACCCAATTGTGTTTCTACTCGACACTTGAAATGGGACCTTTTCCTGCTCAATTCTTTCGACTACAAGCTTGATTCACCTTACTCGACTAAGCCCGAACTTGGTAGTACTCGAGTGGACACTTGTGGAAGCCTTCCCTTTTAAGCAGAGTTAGGGGGCTACTGTTGAATATGTAACTATATGATATATGCACAAAAAGAGTACACTATATACAGATAGGTACACCATACATACTTAATGTGGGGATGATCTCCCACCCCCCTCTTCGGAGGGTACCTCGAAGTCTACTGGAAATATCGCGTGCTTGCCACTGCAGCTTTGTATCAGGGACTTCATCTGCAAGCGGCGAAGATCACGAAGCGCCATCGGTCGAAGGGTGTAGGCGTGCCCGCATCTTCGATCTCTTGTGCCGGCGAAGATGAGGGTGATCTTCGACCGAAGGGCGAAGTCCATGCCCGTGGTCCTGAGTGATCGCGGTGGGAGAAGATACAAGCAGACCTTTGCTCGGGGGACGAAGGCCATCTAACGGACATCCGAGTGGAGAAGGCTTCGGTACATCTTCGGAGGGAGAGATCACTGCGGGACAGTGGGCCCGTTTTTGGCCATTCGGGGCAGGGTTGTAATTGTGTAATTATTCTCACTTGTACCATAATGCCCCTGGATATTTCGAGAATGTAGCAAGTGAAGGGGTAGGATTTGTAAACCACACTTGTGGTGGCCGAGTACGGGCTATAAATAGGGCCACACTGTACCCAGAAGAAACATCAAAAAACTGTTCCACCTCTAACACGTGCCACTCCGAGGACCCTTTGATATCCCCGTAACTAAAGGCCCACCTTGTCTGGGATTTCGGTCCCAATAGTTGGCGCCCACCGTGGGGATCGAACACTTCAATGACATGCCACCCAAGAAGAAATCGAAGCCAGCCGAAATAGTGGAAGCATTGCTGGAACCTTTAGCCGCAGTTGGGCCTTCAGCCGAAAGACCCCCTTCGGCCATGCCAGGATCAAGTAATGCTTCGACCGGTGGAGCTTCGGGCAAACGAGAGCAATGTTGCGGAGTTGAAGTAGCGCCAGAAGGACCCAGTGATGGCCACCACAGCGAAGCAGTCTGGGTTAATGCGGAGCCGATGCGGGTCATGGAACCAATTGATCATGCGCACTTTGAGCCTTTGGCAAAAGAAGGCGAAAGGGTGCAAAATGAAGAAGGGAAGACCTTGATGACTTCACAGAGTATGAAAATGAGGATGAAACAAATGAAGAGAGAACAGCCAGGCAAGAAGCTGAAGAGTTGGAAAGGCAGATAGTGCAGAAGAAGCGCATGTTAGATGGCCTAGCAGCAAGTCGAAAAGCCGCAGAATATCGCAGGCGAGCAGATGAAGCTAGGAAAACATTGGAAAAAATCCAAGAGGAAATCGATATGCTGCACCAAGCGGAAGGCATGTCTCGCCAGGTGACGCTGCCGGGAGACATGGCACGAACTTCGCAGGACCTTCGGCGTAGGTCGTCCACGGGAGACCCAGAGTCCCCGTTGGCCATGGATCTACAAAATCAGCCATGGCCGCCAGGGTTCGAGATGCCCAAAGTGGTTATGTTTGACGGAGAGTCAGACCTAAGGGAATTTGTAATGAGCTTCAAAGCGGCTGTGGAGTCTACCGGAGGGGATGGTACAACACTGGCGAAAGCCTTTGTATTGGCCATAAAAGGGCTAGCAAGATCCTAGTACTCTGCTTTGCCCCAAGGACCCATATACTCACGGGAGCAATTACGTAGTGCACTGTACAGCAATTTCGAAGGAAATCGAGCAGATAAAATTACCGCTACCGACCTCTTCGCACTGAAGTAGCAACCAACAGAAACCTTACAAAGCTACATGCGCCGCTTCGTGCACATACGTTGTCAAGCGAAGGGGCTGAGCAAAGATACAATCATCGATGCGGCGATACAAGGCATCAGAGGAGGGCTATTAGCAAGAAAGCTCATGAGAAAAAGACCTGGAAGCGTACAAGAGCTGCTTAACAAGATGGAAGAATACTCAAGATTTGAGCTCGATCATCTCTGAAGGAAAAACAAAATGGAAGCCTCCAAAGTAAAACCACGTGCATCAGCCAGAGAGGCAGGCAGTAGCAATCCTAGAGACAGATTGCACCATCCAAGAAAGTCTGAAGTTTCTGACTATTTAAGGCAAAAAGAACTCAATCAGATTAACTCCAGCCCGTTTGAAGTCGCTCAAGGGGCAAGCGAAGCTCACAGTGTGGCCAGTAGAGGAGGCCGAGCCGGTAGGGTAAGAGGCCGCAGAGGCCGAGGAGGACGGGTCCTGTAGGACCCAACAATGTTTTACTGCGAGCTGCATGGCCAAGGAGCCGGCCACAGGACCAAGCAGTGCCCGCAGGTCGTGGCTATGAAAGAGAGCTTGGCGAAGCAGTCTCTTGACCACGCAAGGACCGTATAGCATCCAGCAAGTTTCGGGAGAAGCGAAGCGTGGCAAAACCACAATCAGAATATGACGTTTGCAAACTAGTGGCGACAGACTCCTGCACCGCAGTATACACCTGTAGCCTCGGCTCAGTTGGATCAAACGAGGCAAATGAATCTCCAGGGGGAGCTACCTCCGCCACCACCAAGGCCTACGATCGAAGCACCACCAGAGAGCAGCAAGTTCATGAACACGGTAAATCGTGGATACAACGTGGTGTTGGCCATCGCAACCAGTAGACAGAATCTAAGAGACAACGGAAAGAATATGTGCGAAGGGTCAACCATGTCGGAGTGGGACCAACGTACATTCATTCAAGGTGGTCAAACATTCCCATTACATTCTCGCAAGAGGACATGAGGGTCTTAGACGACCCACACACAGATGCCTTCGTTATTACAGCAAACATCTCAGGAAATGAAGTGCACAGGATCTTAATAGATGGAGGAAGCTCAGCGGATATCATCTTCGCTGATGCTTTCGACAAAATGGGACAACGTCGAAGTGACTTGAAGCAAGCTGGATCACCATTGCTAGGCTTCGACGGAAATACAATCAACTCTCTGGGAAAGATAACAATCCCAGTGTCGTTTGGCGAAGGGACGAATTTCCGCACGGAAGATATTACCTTCGATGTGGTCGACATTGATTACCCATACAATGTGATATTTAGCAGGGGAGTCCTCAATACATTTGGAGCAATACCGCACCACGCGTACTTGTGCATGAAGATGCCTGGTCCTGAAGGAGTCATAACGGTATTGGGAGACTAGCGAGTGGCCAGACGAATTGAAGTGGGAATAACTCCAGGAAGACGAAATATACACATGATAATAGAACCTTCGACAAATCGGGAAGAAAGTTACAACCAGTCAAAGATAAGCAAGGCAGGGAAGGCTGCACCAGAAGGAGCTACCAGAATAGTGCAGTTACATCAAGCAAAAAACAGGATAAAAAAGTCACCACAGGAGCGGAGGCCCCGGCGGAGGACCAACAACAACTTATAATGTTCCTCCATAGTAATGACGATGTCTTCGCTTGGTCCCCTGAGGACCTGGAAGGAGTAAGCCGAGAAATCATCCAGCACAGCTTAAATGTGGATCCCAAAGCGAAACCAAGGAAGCAAAAGCTTAGGAAAGCTTCAAGTGAAAGAGAAGAAGTAGCAAATGCTGAAGTGAAAAAGCTGCTCGATGCTGGAGTCATACGTGAAGTAATGCACTCAGAGTGGCTAGCTAACCCAGTGTTAGTAAAGAAAAGCAATGGAAAATGGAGAATGTGCATCGACTTCACAGACTTGAACAAGGCTTGTCCCAAGGATGACTTCCCATTTCCTAGAATTGAACAGCTGGTAGACTCTGCGGCTGGTTGCGAAATGTTAAGCTTCCTAGATGCATATGCAGGGTACCACCAGATATGGATGGCGAAGGAAGATGAGGACAACATAAGTTTCAGAACCTCCTTCGGCATATACTGCTTTATGAGGATGCCCTTCGGCCTCCGAAACGCTGGCGCAACCTTCACCAGGTTGGTGCAGACAGTACTAAGTTCACAGCTAGGGTGAAATGTCTTAGCCTATGTTGATGACATAGTGGTCAAGAGTACCAGAAGGAGCCAACATCTCGAAGACCTGCGTTTTCCCCCTCCCTTTTCTCTCCCGCAGTGGGCCGCGCCCCTCCTTTTTCCGCGCCGGCCCGCAGGCCGAGCCGGCCTACCGCGCCCACCGAGCTGCTCACCTCCGCCCGCCTCACTGCCAAGTGGGCCCGGCTCTGAGCCGAGCCGCCCTCCCGCCCGAGCCGCCGAGCCGCCGGCTCGCCTTCTTCCTCATTCCGCCGCCGGACACCGACGCCCCCAAATCGCCGCGACCGTTTCAAATCGAAGCCTCCCCGTGCTTTAACTCTCCAATCAAACCACACCACCGTGATCGCCGCCCCCTATTTCCTCCATTTGAGCCGTTTCCCCCTTGAATACCCACTCGTTTGCATGGAAACCGAAGTTTTTAGTGCTTTCAAGCCGCCGGCCGAATCTCCTCGAATCCGGCCGTTCCACTCCTCCTCTCGGGTATTTAAGAGCTCTATCGGCATCCTTGTTCGGTTCCGCACCCGAATACCCCATCTCCCCTCTCTCTTGTGCACGGATTCGAGCCGCCGCCGTCACCTCCATTGCCGCCGGTAAGGAGCTCGGTCGCCGTTTTTTTTCTCCTCAACCGAACCGCGATTAAGCTCGCTCTTCGCTCTTTTGGTGCCGTCGGACCTCTAGGAGCTCACCCCGGCGCTTCTTGGAGCTTCACCCGCCGTCGAACGCCGTTCCCGCCGAGCCGCTTCACCTCCGCCCGCCGTTCTCCGTCGCCGGCCATCTTCGGACCTTCTCCGCCGCCGTCAAGCCCGCAGTAAGTTTCCCCGCGAGCTCCTCGTTGCTTTGCGCCAAGTCCCGAAGCAAAACGTGGCCGGATGCGCCTTTTTGCGCATCGCCGGCGAGCCCGCCGCCGTCCCCGTCGTCGCCGGCCGCCGCTCCCACCGTTGAACCACCGGCGCCACCCCCTTTTTGATTTCCGGCCGTCGGATCCCGGTTCTTCGGCCCGGATTAGACCGGCCAATTTTTCATACCCCTTCGGTCCACCATGGACCGGTGGACCGATGCCCTTTCAGTGGTCCACAAGCCCGTGGACCAATTCCATGTCATTTCCAATTAAGAAATAATTCAGTAATTGTTTTATTGCGTCATAATCCAATTTCCAGTATAAAATTATTTCGGTTTACTCTCTGGAAAACATGTAAAATTTGCAGTTTAGTCCCTACATCTTCAAAAGCTTATAACTTTTTGCTCGTAGCTCCGATTTTGGCGATTTTTGCGTCAAATCGTTTGTAGCGTCGTGTAGAATCTTTTTGTAGAGTTTTTGAATAGTTTCAGTACTGTTTGGTGTGCTGTTCTTAGAGTTTTGTTTGGTTTGTGTTTTTCCGGTCCGTCGTTTAGGAGCTGAGCAGTTCGGCAACCTCCAAGATCAAGTTTTCGAGGACTTTGAGCAGCAACCCGGTGAAGGCAAGTGCCCTTGAGCATTTCTATACCAGTTTTAGGACTTGCAGGTGTAGTTTTTATCCTTCATATGCATGCTGTCCAAAATGATATCCCATGCTAGGGTTTACTAGTTTTGTCTCAATATTTTTCCTTGTCGCCGTTGATGTATCAGGGTTAAGAAGATGGGTAGATCATGCTAGCGCTGTCCGGGTGGGAGAATGATTAATATTGACTAATGAACTATGTAACACTATCCCGATGAAAAAAAATGGTAATTCTTTTGTAGCAACATGGTATAGGTCTTCCCCAACAGAATGGATGGATTGTGGTGGTGCCTATGGCAAGTTTGTGTATGTATCTGTTTGGGGTCCTAAGGACCGGTTCTTGGGCATGTAACCAAGTTATATCCGTACAACCACGAGGCCTATATGGGTACGGCCTGGCCAAATAATTAGCGACCACCGATTTTGTGGGCATCACTGGTCGAGTATGTGGCACAAGAGGGGGCTTCTGCAGCGACTCGGTCGGCTGTTAGCGGTGAAACCTTAGTGGGTGCCTACAAATCGGCGGGAGTTTTGTAAAGGCCTTGTAGTGAGACCCCGACTCCTTACCCCGGAAGTATGGAGTAACAAGGGAATCACGACTCGTGGATCTGTGCAAACTCTGCAGAGTATCAAACTGGTCGATCAGCCGTGCTCACGGTCAAGAGCGAGCTTGGACTTCTTCAAGATTAGTTGGATCTGGGTTTTGGTATGGTTGGTCGGGTAGCCAGGTAATGGGATTATCTGGTGAGCTTTGGGGTAACCGGGTATGGGATACCCGGTGAGTCAAATCCCTTTGGTTATAGCAAGTGTCTTCACACCTAGTTAATAGGATGCCTGTTGCTGGGAGTATAGGTTAAGGCATCGTTTTGGTTGCTTAGTGCTGATAACCCCTGTCAAGCCTTTTTCTTGTCGAAAGCCTCATACCCTGCTTTCCCCTGCACTTGCGGAGTACGACCTTTTGTACTCACCCTTGTTATTTCTCCCCTGCATTTTCCCGTCATTCAGAAGCTGCCTTTGAAGCTGGTACCTTCGACCTCGATGACTTCGATCCCGAGCTGCTGTTCTAGGCTGTGGAGCCCCCGGTTGACGTCGTCGCCTGTGGAAGCTAGAGCCGCTGACGCTGAAGACCCCTCTTGTCTACCGCTGTGTTTTCTTTCAGACCCTCGGGTCATTTTGTAATAAGGTTAAGTTCGTTGTATCTTTTGCACTGTGATGATATCACTAATGATGTAAGCGCATGTATGGAAGTTGTTCCTGGCATACATGTGTTGTACCCGGTTTTGTTCCCTTTAAAACTGGGTGTTACAGAAGTGGTATCAGAGCCGTGTTGACCGTAGGACGCAGCCTAGGTAGACTGGACACGCTAAGGACTTATGTTTGTACAAAATTTACTTTCACAAAATTGTTTTCCTCCAGTTATTTCTTTCTCGGTCTGCTGCTTTTTATAAAATGGTTACTAATTTCTGTCTTTTCCAAAATTTTAGATGGCCCGTACGAAGATCACCCCGCGCAAGCGCGTGCTGGTTCCCGACGTGGAGGTTCCTGCGGGTGCAGTCTGGAGGTACCAAACCCCAGCTGAGTTCTACTCCGACGGACAGCTGGCAGGGTACTTCGCCCGCACGTTGTGGTATCTGCTGCAGGGTCTTGGCTACCACGACGCTCCACTCTTCAAAGGCGTCAGAGTTCCGCTTGGAGACCGTGGTTACTCCTTGACAGTGGAGGTAACAATGTTCGAGAAGCCCTCCGTCGACGACCTTCGCCGAGTCCGCCGAGTCCACACAGCCACCGCCTTCCGCCCCTGCACCGCCCCACTCTCCTTCGCGCAAGAGGCTCCGTCAGGCAGATGTTGCAGGACCTTCAGGCACCGCCGGCCAGCAGTAGAGTCGAGCTAGGAAGATGTCCCCTAGCAGAATAAGTCGTTTAGACTCGTGTCATTTGTAGTAGGGTGTGCTTGTGCTTGTGCTTGTGCTTGTGCCTGTTCTGTGTAGACCTTGTTTTGAGTTGGATCTTTGCTTGAGTGTTGGTGTGATGTAGGGGTTTCCCCTCTACATTTCATCAGTTATTATAATAATAGTCGGGAGTCCTTTCTTTCCGTTCCCTTCAGTTTCTTTCAGTTCTTGTCTCGTTTTCCGTCCCTGTTTTTCCCTTATGCTTCTCGCAACTTGGCAACAACAGATGGTGAACACCCGACGTAGCAACAACACCAACGACAACATCAACAACAACACTGTCAACAACAACGCTGCCAACAATAACAACCTTCCTCCCCCGCCACCCCTCATGGACGCCAACCAAGTCATGACTCTTCTTCAAGGTTTGGTCCAAGCCATCAACCAGCAGCCTCAGGCTCAGCAGGCACCGCTGTAGCAGCCACAGTCTAGACTCAGGACTTTCTTGAGCACCCAGCCACCTACCTTTTCTCAGGCAATAGAGCCAATGGAGGCAGATGATTGGCTAAGTACAATCGACAGCAAGCTTCAGATAGCTCAGTGCAATGGAAGAGAAAAAGTTCTCTTTGCATCCCACCAACTCAGTGGGCCAGCTCAGGAGTGGTGGACTGCTTACACTGCCGCTCATGAGGACCCCCAGGAGATCACCTGGGCAGAATTCCGAAGCAGTTTCCGCGCTCACCATGTTCCTATCGGAGAAATAAAGCTGAAAAGGAAGGAGTTCCTCAGTCTCAAGCAAGGCCCTATGTCTGTAAGAGAGTACCTCACTAAGTTCACTCAACTGTCTCGCTACGCCCCCAGTGATGTTGACACAGACGAGAAGAAGCAGGACTGTTTTCTTGAAGGTCTAAACTCCGGTCTACAGTATGCCCTCTCTGCCAACGAGTACCCTAATTTTCAGAAATTGGTGGATAGAGCTTTCATATTAGAAAAGAAGCGCCAGAATCTAGGTGAAGAACGTAAGCGCCATCTGCAGGGTCAGTCTTCTGGCAGTAACACTCGCCCCCGTTTCAACGCCCCTGCCACTGGTCCGATGTTCCGCCAGGGAGGTCAGAACCAGCTGCAGCAAAACCAGCAGAGGTCGCCGCAGAAGATGCAAGGTCAGGTTACAGGGTCTTACAAGCCCCCGATTCAGCAACAACAACAGCCTCGCCCCAACTTCCAGCAGCAGCGACCCAACCACAACCAGCCACAACCGCAGAAACGCACAGGTCAGGGGTCAGGCAACATTGGTCCGTGTTTCAGTTGCGGCCAATTCGGGCATCTTTCCAAGCAATGCCCTAAGAAGCAGCAAGGTCAGGCCCAAGGTAGCAACAACCAGCAGCAGCAGCCCCGCCAGAACGCGATGCATGGTCGCGTCAACCACGTTGCAGTGGAGGAAGCCCAAGAAGCTCCCGACGTAGTGCTGGGTATGTTCTCTGCAAACTCTCACCCCGCAACAGTATTATTCGATTCAGGTGCTACGCATTCTTTCATATCATACCAGTTTGTGAATGCTTATAAATTGCCAAGAGCATTAATGAAAAATAGAGTACTAGTAAGTTCTCCTGGAGGAGCAATGGAATCAAGGCAGGTATGCCCTAAAGTAAATATAAGCATAAGGGGGTAGATTTTCTTGCCAATCTCATCATTCTGGAATCCAAAGGAATCGATATCATTTTGGGAATGGATTGGCTGACCAAGTACAAAGGAGTCATAGGATGTGCAACAAAGACAGTACAGCTGACGCACACTGATGGTACCAAAGTGGAATTCCAAGCTACAACAGAGTCAGCCATCAACGCCAGTTTGAACAAAACCAATGCAGTGGAAGATAGCAGGGTGGTCAGCGAATTTCCTGATGTCTTCCCGGAAGATTTACCAGGTATGCCACCTGATCGAGAAATTGAATTTGCCATTGAATTAGTACCTGGAACGGCTCCTATATATAAGAGGCCATATAGAATGGATGCCAATCAGTTGGCTGAGCTCAAGGAGCAAATGCAAGAGCTACTAGACAAAGGGTTTATTCGCCCCAGTTCTTCGCCCTGGGGAGCCCCTGTAATCTTCGTTCCAAAGAAGGATGGTACACAGAGGATGTGTATAGACTATCGAGCTCTGAATGAAGTAACAATCAAAAACAAATACCCTCTGCCTCGCATTGAAGATCTGTTTGATATGCTGATAGGAGCATGTGTGTTTTCCAAGATTGATCTTAGATCTGGATATCACCAGCTGAAGATTCGTGCTTCGGATATCCCCAAGACTGCATTTGTTACTCGGTACGGTCTATACGAGTACACAGTAATGTCTTTCGGACTGACCAATGCCCCAGCATACTTCATGTATCTGATGAACAAGGTTTTTATGGAATATTTGGACAAGTTCGTGGTGGTATTCATCGATGACATCCTGGTTTACTCCCAGAACGAAGTAGAACATGAGGAGCATTTAAGGATGGTATTGCAGAAACTCAGGGAGAACCAGTTGTTTGCCAAACTGAGCAAATGTGAATTTTGGTTGAAGGAAGTTCCTTTCCTCGGTCACATCATATCAGCAGGAGGTGTGTCCGTAGATCCATCCAAGGTAAGAGATGTTCTGAATTGGAAGCCACCGCAGAATGTGTCTGAGATTCGTAGTTTTCTGGGTTTAGCAGGATACTATCGTCGATTTATTGAAGGTTTCTCCAAGATAGCGAAGCCAATGACCGAACTGTTAGGGAAGGGAGCAGAGTTCAAGTGGACAACAGCTAGAGAAGCCAGTTTCAATGAATTAAAGAAAAGATTGACCTCAGCACCAGTTTTGATCATGCCAGACACTCAGAAGCCATTCTCGGTATATTGTGATGCATCCCGTCAAGGTTTGGGATGTGTGCTTATGCAAGAAGGCCACGTTATAGCTTATGCATCCCGGCAGCTAAGAAAGCATGAAGAGAATTATCCAACGCATGATTTGGAGCTAGCCGCAGTTGTTCATGCACTCAAGATTTGGAGGCATTACCTGATTGGACAAAGATGTGAGATATATTCTGATCATAAGAGCTTAAAATATATTTTCACTCAGTCGGATCTTAACCTAAGGCAATGCAGATGGTTAGAGCTTATTAAGGACTATAATTTGGGAATCAACTATCATCCAGGAAAGGCGAACGTAGTAGCCGATGCCTTGAGCAGAAAATCTCAGGTTAATTCTATGACTCTCCAAGAGTTGAGTCCCGAACTATGCAAGGAATTCAAGAGGTTGAATCTAAGTATGGTGTGTAATACCGAGATGATTGCTATGGAAATAGACTCAACACTTGAACAAGATATAAGGAAGGGTCAGCTTGAAGATGACAAGATTTTGGAGATCAAGCAGTTGATCAAAGCAGGCAAAGCCCCGGACTTTTCTGAAGACAAGCAGGGTACAATATGGTATAAGCATAGGATTTGTGTTCCGGACATAAAGTCTATTCGGGATACTATTTTAAAGGAAGCTCATGATTCAGCGTATTCTATTCACCCTGGGAGCACCAAGATGTATCAAGATCTTAAGGATCAGTACTGGTGGTATGGAATGAAACGTGCAGTAGCAGAACACGTAGCTTTGTGTGATATCTGTCATCGGGTCAAAGCCGAACATCAAAGACCCGCAGGACTGCTACAGCCACTAAAAATACCTGAATGGAAGTGGGAAGAAATTAGCATGGATTTCATAGTGGGTCTACCACGAACGCAATCAGGATATGATTCTATATGGGTTGTGGTTGATCGGTTGACGAAAGTGGCTCACTTTATTCCAGTTAAGGAATCCTATCGAGGTCCAAAGTTAGCCGAGTTGTACATGTCCAAGGTTGTATGTCTGCATGGAGTGCCTAAGATAATTGTATCTGATCGTGGCAGTCAGTTTACTTCAAGGTTCTGGCGACGTCTGCATGAAACGCTGGATACAAGGTTGAATTTTAGTTCAGCCTATCACCCACAGACTGATGGGCAAACGGAAAGAGTAAATCAAATTCTTGAAGATATGCTGAGAGCATGTGCACTCAAGAATGGTAACAGTTGGGACAAGCATCTACCGTAT
This sequence comes from Phragmites australis, assembly GCF_958298935.1. Classification (NCBI taxonomy): domain Eukaryota; kingdom Viridiplantae; phylum Streptophyta; class Magnoliopsida; order Poales; family Poaceae; genus Phragmites; species Phragmites australis. The sequence continues at coordinate 10,647,677 of NC_084938.1, forward strand.
GCAGAATTCTCATACAATATCAGCTTCCAAGCTAGTTTGAAGATGTCCCCTTTTGAAGCTTTGTATGGGAGAAAATGTAGAACCCCGTTGTTCTGGAATCAAACCGGGGAAAGCCAAGTTTTTGGTCCTGAAGTCCTGAGAGAAGCAGAAAGGCAAGTACACGAGATCCGGGATAATTTGAAAACCGCACAGTCAAGGCAGAAGAGTTATGCGGATCATCGACGTCGGGAACTAACCTTTGAAATAGGAGACTTTGTGTATCTCAAGGTATCACCAATCCGAGGGCTACGTAGATTCAAAGTCAAAGGCAAGCTATCACCTCGGTTTATTGGTCCGTACAAGATACTGGGAAGACGAGGAGAAGTAGCTTACCAGCTGAGGCGGGTTGGGCCGGCGCGGGGAAAACGGCCCAGGAAGGGTTTTCCATTTTAGAATTTTTTTTTCTTCTTTGCTTTAGGTTTTCAAACTTATTTTCCAAAAGAGATTTTAACCGAGCGAACTCTAGCGAATTTTAGCAAAAAGAATTTCCCACACAATAAAACCTTATTGCAACTACAACGGCATGAATGCGACAAACATTCAACCTATTCCAAATTAAATTTAGAAATTAATTTCCTATAGAGCTAAAATGAAATCCACTTATTTAATTTCTAGCAAAATTTTAAATTACTGCAAATTTTGAAGTTTTGGGTGTTACATTTATGTAGTAGCTTGGGCTACCTTCTTCAATGTTTGACGGCAACACTACAACTCCTTCTGGCACCTGGGCTGGATCGGTGGTTGGTGGTGCCATCCCTTTCTGAAAATTTCGCATATGATGATGATGAGCGGTTGAGTATTCTACATATAGAGAGCTAAGGAAGGAGGGAGATAGAGATAAAGCCGACGGGGGAGGGAGAGAGGCTGTTGAAAGAGAGATAACCATGAAGGAGTCAATAAATAGAATGCATACACATACAATATTGTAATTGAGTACATTATGACCATATTTAATAAAAAGAAGTCACATCTTACATAACAAAATAGGCACAAATATGCACAAAGGTACTAACAAGTGACATTGATCTTACAAGTCACATCATATTACATAGCAAAATAATGATTACAACAAAAACTAGGATTATGACATCTTTACGCGTGAAATCAAATTTCTCCTTATTTTCAAAGGTAGCCAATTTTAGCTCGGCTTGGATGCCTTAACTATTGTATGTCGCAATAGATTCCTGTTTGGACTTCTGTAATAACCATCGTAGTCGAGCTTTGCATTCATATGTATGGTCTCCAATTTCATCATCTGCACAAAGAAAAACAACCTTAAAAATAGTGCAATTTTTAATACAACACATAACAGGAGTAAAAAAAAAATACGGCCTCAGTGTACAACAAGAAATGGATAGTAGGTGTATAAAAGTACTCTTAGAAAATGAATAACAATTGGCCCCAAGACAATTAAGGTCCTGCCCCATATTGTTCTATTGAGTACATCAATGACTGGATAATTTACTAAGTTCTCATCTAGTTATTAGAACCTGGACAAAATTCTTAAAAATCACACAATATCATCTCAACAGTGATGTTGTACTAAATCAGAGAGCACAGATTCTGAAAAGGACAAGCAATTTTCTGCTGAGACAAAAATAGAAATTGAACAGTAGTATTCAAACAAGTAATGATAGAACAAAAAGGATGAATCAACTTCCTTATCTAGAATCTGATATGCTAATCAATCTTTGAACTTACAGCAGTACACCATCCAAGGATCAAATTATAATAGGTAGGCCACTGCAGAGATAACACAAGAAATATATCTCGGTATACAAGTACAGACCAGCAAGAATCATCAACATGTCTCACTAGGGGCTACAACAAATATCAAACAACTAGAGAATCGCAGGTCTAAACTATTGTACTCAGTAAATTACCCAGTCTCAGTGTATCATTTCATCATCGAGCAAAGGGAATATGTATCAGTACTGTCCAGAAGAAGCGAGGGTAAATACTCAAAGCATCATTTGAACACACAAAAGGACCACAAGCAGCATCTGTTCTTATGATTTGAACACACAAAAGGACCGAGACAGCATATCTGTTCTTATCATTTGAACACACAAAAGGACCACAAGCAGCAACTGTTCTTATCATTTGAAAACATAAAAGGATCGAGGTAGCATATCTGTTCTTATCATTTGAACACACAAAAGAATCAAGGCAGCATATATGTTCTTATAATTTGAACACATAAAAGGACCACAAGCAGCATCTGTTCTTATCATTTGAAGGCACAAAAGGACCACAAGCAGCATTTGTTCTTATCATTTGAACACAAATCATTTGAACACACAAAAGGACCACAAGCAGCATCTGTTCTTATCATTTGAACACACAAAAGGACCGAGACAACATATCTGTTCTTATCATTTGAACACACAAAAGGACCACAAGCATCATTTGTTCTTATCATTTTAACACACAAAAGGAGTAGCACAAAAGCATATGTTCTTATCATTTGAACACGCAAGCAGTAGGTCATGAATCAATATGAACTTGCGCTAAAACCCTAGGAATCAAAGGAGAGAAGGAGACGGAGGGGAGCCGGGAGGCCTACCTCGACGTTTGGGTGGTTGTCCACAGCAACGATGGAGGTGGACGAGGGCACAGGGCACGACGCCGCTCGTTGGGATTGTGGTGCTCGTTGGGGTGGAGGCGAAGAGCTCCTCAGCATTTTGGTGGTGGTCCTCCGCAACAGCGACGGCGGACAATGGCGCAGTGCACGATAGCACGAGCTCTTCAGCGTTGGGGAGGAGGTGGCGAGCTCCTCGGCATCGAGGTGGTGGTTCTCGATCATGGCGGTGGTGGACGATGGTGTAGGGCACGGCAACATGGGCTCCTTAGCGTCGGGAGGTGATTCAGTGGAAGGCACATGCTAGGAAGGGAAAAAATTTCTAAGTGTCAAAGGGTGTAGTCGTCGAGCACTTTTATAGGAGAGGACTTTCACTACTGGCTCAAGATGAAGACCAGGAGTGAAAGGGGATCTTCACTGCCGGCTCAATAGGACAACCGGCAGTGAAACATATTTTCCGCTGGCCCAAGAAGTCCACTAACAGTGAAACAGCTTTCACTGCCAGTCGAATATGTTCACTGGTAGTGAAATCCCTTTCACTGCAGATCTGAGGAGCAAAAAAATTATTTTAGCTATGCGCGCACCAGCCGAGACTCAACCCACGACCTACCCCAAATAAGATCGAACAATTAAACCACTACACTACTCAAGTGTTTTCGAATTAGTTTGTACTATCTATGTTTATTAACATTCCGTTGACCTAAAATCCTGATGCAAAAAAATATATTCAATTTTCTAATTCAATAAAAAATTAATATAAATATGTTCATATCTAAATTTTTATATTGGGGCTTGCTATATATCTTAATTTCATCAATAAATATTTTAAATCATTAAAAATTGAAAATAAATATGCTCATAACTATAGCTAATGTAAATCATATAATGTGCAAATAGCAATATGCTAGTGCTATTGCTAATTCATTAAAAAACAAAAATAGTAATAAGGAATAGTGCTTATGCTATTGCTAATTCATTGAAAATAAAAAATTAATATGCTCAATAATAAAGACATCTTCCACCATAAACTAAAATTGAATCTTCCATAATATAGCGAGGTATAATTGCATTTAAAATAAATACATATATAGTAATTAATACAATTTAGCTACTTTATCTTAACGATTCACCCTTCATTATGATCACGGTGTACAAATAGAGGTTCATCGGTGTCTTCCATAGGATCTAGGTTGACGTCCTCTTCGAAAGGAGGTAATATGTTGAATTGATTGTAGTCTTCCTCGTCAATGACATTCTGCACTCCGACAATCATTCTTTTTCCTTGAAGAACCACGTGGAGCTCCTCCGTGTTTGCCAGGTCTGATGAGTTTTTGTTGGTGCCATCCCTAGAAAGTTTCTTTATTATTTAACACTTACATACATGATATACATATAGTGATAACTTATCAAAACTAAATAGCACATTCGCCCTCAGGATCAACCTCATGACACTCCACGACGTCGTTCTCTAAAGAGCGATAAAGTGCATCAAAATGAGAATTTAATGTCATGATATGTGGTCCAAATGATATGAAATATGGTAGAGATGTAGTACATGAGGTTATGAACGCAGTAGAGAAAAAAATCATATGATTTGGAGTTCATTTGCCTACTTAATTAACCAAATTACATGCTTGTTATTTTTCAATCCAAAATTTTATGAGGTAGTTCAAACAAACTCACATGGGGGAAGTACTCAACATGGAAAAAGGTATTTTTATTGTGTAAGGTTATACATAGAGAAGATCTAAAAAAATAGTTTCACATTTTCTGATTTTTATTCATTTATGTAGAAATTAATCAAGTTTAAAAGGCTTAATCAAGATTAACAAAGAATTCATGCTAAACAAGAATTTCATGCTTGAAATATATTTTTCTATACAGAGAATGACAAAATAAGATTAAAAAAGTTAGATTGACCAATTTTAGATATTTTAAGATTTAATTATGGATTAACAAGTTACAACATATTTAATGAAATGGAGGTATTTCAGTGGACACTCCATGCATGCATGTATTTTTATCATGTAGATCATGACAAAACAAAACTAACAAACTTGGTTTCATATTTTTTTGAGCATTAGATATTTTTCTACAAATTATAGATTATTTTAGCTGATTTATCAATACAAGTAATACTCCTTTCAACATTTTTCTGACTTTGACCGGTTGCCGGCTGCGGAGCTTGGTCGGGGAGGGATACCAAAATACTCAACGCACTATGGAGAACTCGTTTGAGGGGTCGGCGGTGGCATGTACTGCGGTAAGCACAGCCGGCGGTGACCATGACGAGCGGCGGAGCTAGGCCAACGGTGATGGCGCGCTGCAGAGGGAGAGAGTGGAAGGGAAGGAAGCAACGAGGTTCCCTGGACCACAGTGAAGCTCACCATGCATTCGGCTCGGATAGAGGTGTCTCACGGCCCGAAGTTTGTCGGCGAGGTAGGCGAGCTTGCGGTGGTGGCCGATGGAGCACTAGGCCAACGATGGGCTACGATCGAACTAGTGCACGCAAAAGATTGGGTATAACATTGTGAAGCTCACTGAGCAATGGAATTGGACGAAGAGGGCTTAGAAGCAGTCGTCGGGGACGGTGCTGTGCTCGGGCTTAGGAGAGGGCTATTGTTTTATACTGTACACATCACTGCCGGCTCATCCCACTTGCCGGCAGTAATGTTTAGCTATCATTATCGGTAGGTGGCTTAAACCGGTAGTGATGAGACAACTGGGTATCACTATCGGCTCAAGCTATCGGTTGATAGTGATTTCTCTTATCACTGCTAGTTCATAAGCCACGATGGCCAATTCTTCCCGCGTGGCCTACGAACCAACACTTATGCCCTATTACTACTGGCCTATAAGGAATTGGCAGTGATGGACCGGCATATAAGCCCAATTCTATACTATTGATGACTTATATATTTGCGAGATTCGAATTTGGGCATTTAGTTGGTGATCACCACGAATAAAATACTTTTGGGGCCCTGAGAGGTATTGATGTTTACAATTGTTGCAACGTAGGTCGGTCAATTTTCATATTCAAGTTCACAAATTTGTCTGAACAGTTGTGGTGTGAAGGGTAAAATACTGCACGGGCAGACACGACAACTTAGAGGGCAGAGCCCTTTTAAAATACGACCCCCCCCCCCCCACATCAATAACTCTTGTAAGTATAGAGCATCCACCAAGGTTCAACTTACCGACAGGCCGGTGGTAACCGAGCTCCAGCGGTTATCCAAAATTCACGATTACCACGATAACTGCTCGAAATTTGAATGAAATTCGGATAAAATTTGTTTGCTAAAATTTAAAATTTAGCCAAAAATTCGTCAGATTGACCTCTCGGTAACCGGTCAAATTGAACCGGTTACCGACGTTTACGCGATAACCAAGCTTCAAATAACCGACCGATTTGGATCGATAACTGATCGATTTTGACCAATTACCGAGCGGTTTGAACGCGTTATCAATAATTATGTAGAAAAATCATAAAAACACAAAAAATCACCAATAAATTAGGGAAAAAATAGTAACAAATGTGGCACGAGATTTCCTATGTTTTATAACATAAAAAAAAATTGGCATGACCTTTGCTATATTTTGGAAATTTCCAAGGCAACAAATAGATACTAATAGCAATACGAGCATGAACATATAATTATTTCATCGAATATATGCGTACATTAGATATGCAGCACCTCAAATTAATAAATATATATCAAATTGTCATAGTAAAGCTAAAAACGTAATCACATGCCATCCATTAGTACTTACCAAAGTGATGATCGATGCTTAAAATGCAGTTTGCATAGTATCCACATCACATGCTACCTACAAGATAAAAAAAATTAGTATAATACCATGGTATGAAAATAAAGTAGTTGCAAAAAGTAAATTTTAATCACCTTTAGAACCACCGGCTTGGGGGTGATTAAATTCGGCTATATTGTACTCCTCGGTGGATATGAGCATTATCCGTCGTGTAGATAACAACTCTGCGTTAAACTCTGCCCAAGTTTATCACGTACATGCAGAAGTGGTTGACCATTATCCTTACAAAATGGCATAAAACTCAGGGTCTTACCACTCATAGACCCACTGAATAGGAGACTCTGACTAAGCATCGGGGACAGAATGATGGTATAGATACGATTCAGAACTACTATACATACCATAGCTACTTGAATAGCTCCCACTATTTTATAGTCCATCGTGGCCACCCTGTATTCGGCCTATGTCAGCCTTTTGTACATCTCAGCCCATTTAACCAAGTTCCTCACTTTGATCATCAATTTGGTGCTGCAAATGAGATTTGTTTTGATTTTTTTTTTCACAGATACTCTTAGAATTCCCTCTAGTTTTTAATGGAATTTTTTATGAATTTTTTGAGTTTTTTCAAAATCGATTTGATTTTGTTAATTAAATTCAGTTACCACTCGAACTTCAAAACCGAGCTGGACGGAGATGCTCGATTACTGTGCATTCCAAGCGGTAACCGTCCCATTTTCGATCCCTGGCATCCACTGGAACCATCAGGAATCAAGACAAATAACTCGATCAAATGGCGGAAGACACGATCAAATGGCAGAAGACAAATAACTGGTGCTGAAAATTCATCACTGTCCAGACAGCATGTGAATTTTTTTGAAAGGTCTGGGATACCATAGACCGTGCGAGTTTAGGGTTGAACGGCATGTGCCTCAGGAATCAGAAACCTTGCAGCACCACAAATCAAAACCTCAAATGAGTAAAACTTGATCTATCATTCATCACGAAACCTCATGAAATTTGGAGGATCGATGGATCGAGATATGGTGAACCTATTCCATTTTAGGGAGATTGTAAAGATATGTATATATATATATATGCTGAGCCCAAAGTACTTAAAAATAATTCTCAATAAATCTCAAACTAATGGAGGTAGGGTGTATTTTTTACTTTCACCTTACTGGTAGAGGCGAAGAGAGACCAACATAAAAGGAATTATATCCTCCATCCACTTAGCTTGTATGGATTAGAGGACTAGCAGAACACACGCATGTAATCGCTTATCTCGTTGGGGTAAAGGGCACGTGCACACAGCACCTGCGTAAATAGTTCACCAAAATCGGGTCTAGTAGCTTGCTCAAGTGCGGACTGCTTTTGCAGTTTTATTCTTTTGCTATGTTGGAAAACGGATATATATGAAAATCGTGTCGGTTAAAAATCCGATCGTGGCACGTAACCGAGTCCGATCATGGCACGTCTTAACCATACAATTATCTCTCTATATATATATCTGCCGGCCACGATCATAAAGAATATACGCAATTAGGGTTTTGCTTCTCTCTCTATTGCGTCGCCGTGCATAGTCTACTCCATCTCATTACACTGATATGCATCGACGAATAGGAGAACAGGTCTGCAGAATCCATTGCTTTTTGTGAAACGCTCGGCATGCATGCTCATGATCTGCTTCCTCCATATCATAACAGTCTGCTTCCTCTACGTCCTCTTTGTCATCGTCTACTACATCGCCATCATGAGGCCTTTCCATCTCACGCTGCCATCGGGTACGTTCATTGTTATCCGTCGTGTTCATCATGCTTGTTTTCCTATGTCTAGGATAGACTCTTGCATCCTGTCGCGATGATCGAAAGCGAAGATTGGCGCTCTCCAATACTGGCTTATCTTCGTGGTCAAGGCAACATCGTGGACCATGTCGGAGAAAAGTGTATGGCCCAGAGAGCTAGAAACTACAAAATTGTACAAAACCGGAGTCTGCGCACCATTTTTGCGATGCATATCCCAGAAAGAAGGATAGAACCCACTAAAAGAAATTCACAGCGGGTTGTGTGGTTCCCATATGGGTACAAGGGCTTTAGTCAGAAAAGCATATAGACAGGGCTTCTATTGGCTGATGGCGGTGAATGATGCAGATCACATGGTCCGAAGTTGTCAGCAGTGTCAATTCTGGGCGAAGGGGTCAAACAGACCCTCGATGAAGACACAACTCATTCCACCGATTTGGCCGCTAAGACGGTGGCGAATCGACATTGTTGGCCAGCTGCCACCCGCTCTAGGAAATTTGCGATATGCGGTAGTTGCAGTCGAATACTTCTCCAAATGGGTGGAGTCCATGCCACTCGTAAGCATAACATCAAGAAACATACAGAAATTCCTATGGCAGAGTATCGTATGCCGCTTCAGAGTCCCGAGCGAAGTAACAGTAGACAATGGCACTCAGTTTGATAGTGCCAGTTTCAGGGATTTTTGCAATAGTCTGGGGATCAAAGTAATTTTTGCATCCGTATACCAGCCACAGTCTAATGGGGCAGTTGAGAGAGCGAACGGCATCGTCTTCGCTGGTGTTGCGAAGCGTCTGTAGGGGCTGCCAAAAGGGAAATGAGTTGAAGAATTGCCTAAAATATTATGGTCATTAAGAACAACAGTTGCAAGACCAACCAGATTCACGCCATTTCGCCTCCTTTTCGGTGAAGAGGCAATGACCCAGAGCAAGGCAAAACTAAATCATTTAGGATCGGAAACGAACCAGAGCAAGGCGAAGATTCATCGTCAAAGGATGCCCTCGAGCAAGTGAGATTGCAAGCTGCTGAAAATCTAGGCAGGTATCAACAGGAGACAAGAAAATGGAGAGATAGGAATATATCCGAAAGAAACTTCGGCCCCGAAGATTCGGTACAACAACATCGGTGGAAAAACTACAGAGTAAATGGGATGGTCCTTTCTTAGTCAAAAGGTTGTTAAGACCCAGCTCATATCATCTGGCTAATATGGAAGGTGAGAAGCTTCCACACACTTGGAATGCAGACAATCTCCGCAAATTCTACGCCTGAAAGTCGACAGCCAAGACGAAGACTCTTATGTAATTTTTCTTTATGCAATCTTCTTTTCATGTAATCAAATTGTAAGGGAACTGCACTCTTTTCCTCACAAGGAGATCCCTTCGTTAGGGGGTGAGGTTTTTAACGAGGCAGGAACCCATGTAAATATATTGATATAGTAGTACCCCTAGAAAATACTACTTGTTTCGAGTACTAGTAACTTATCATCGAAGTGCACCAATCTAACGGTGGGATGGCGCACCAAACGATGACTGGAGGGCCGCACGTGGACGGTGCAAAATGAGGTGCGAAGTATCAATGAAAAAAGACGTACACTTTCGACCTTAGGAAAAACAAACCTTCAGAAGATAAGCCGAAGTGTCGTCCGACATAAGAAAAGGCGACGCACTTCGAGCAGAAGTCGGGGCTAAGAGTGTCTACCCCCGCACCGAAGGAAAAACAAACCTTCAGAAGATATCCCGAAGTGTCGTCCGACCTAAGAAAAGGTGACGCACTTCGAGCAGAAGTCGGGGGCTAAGAGTGCATGCCCCCGCACCGAAGAAAAAACAAACCTTTAGAAGATAAGCTGAAGTGTCGTCCGACCTAAGAAAAGGCGACGCACTTCGAGAAAAAGTCACGGGCTAAGAGTGCCTGCCCCCGCACAGAAGGAAAAACAAACCTTTGGAAGATAAGCCGAAGTGTCGTCCAACCTAAGAAAAGGCGATGCACTTGTAGCAAAAGCCCCATCCTCACTATCAGCCGAAGTTACCTGCGACCAAAAATCAGGGGGGGGGGTGGCGTTTGAGAAACTATTCCTGTGCAATCGCAGGTACCTACGGCAAAAAATCGGGGGGACGGTGTTATTCGGTACATTGTGGCCGACACGAAGCCCCATATGAATAATCGAGAATGCCATTCGCCAAAGATAACACCGAGCGAATAATCGATAACATGTTCCTAACATCTGGAAACATCGTAAATCACCAACGTCACTTCGAGCGCGATGCCGCTGAAGTGCCCCAAAAGGAAACATGTGATAATGTAAATAGAAAATTTGTTCCGCAAAGCTGGTCAACATCAAGATCAACAAAATCCTTATACCACCGACTGAAAGCAAACTGAAAAGCAATGCCTTTGCTTGCGTGAAAACGCATGGTTGGGGCTAGTGGGGCCCCAACATGAGTCGAATACGACGGAGGTGCTCGAAGACCATCTTCGCCGCCATCGTGTTCTACTAGTTGCGAAGAAGGGCCGCGGCGATAGCAAAGCTGCGGCCGGTGCAGGAGGGACTCGTCGTCTTGAGGCTCAACCTTTGGCTCAAGGAGCGTAGACGGACCTTCGACATCTCCCCTCACGGTACGGTGCAAGTCGTGATTAGCTCGGCGATTAACTAGCGTCGAAGGGCTAAGAGATTTCCAAAACGCCTTCGTCCTAGTATTCATAGCATCATACGCTTTACACTTCGCATGATGGCGGCAAAAAGACTCCCAGCAAGACCAAGACACATAAAAATCATGGTAAAGGGGACACCTCTTCGACTACCTGCGCAGTGTCTGAAGGGAGGACCTGCGCAGGGAGCGCAACAAGTCAAAAACACTTCATAACAAATGTAAAATATATTATGTCTCCAATGTGCATTACATTGCCCGATCGCAAAAGGAAAACTAAAAACAAAAGGATGCTTCGCGCTGAATCATCCCACCTTTCCAGTATCTTCGGCTATCGCAGTTGTTGCTTTAGACGAGGGATCATCCCTCGCCTTGGCCTGCAAAAGAGATTTCATTACAAAATAATAATAACTATGTGGTACAACCAAATAAGAGAACAAGTAATATAAAGCAACGCACCCGCTGCCGGTTCATCTCCGCTTCTCGAAGGGCGAGCTCGCGACCCTGTTTGCACCAGTAGTTGGTGGTAAACGATCGGGCGGTGCTCTTCGACGCCCTCGTAACGGCCGAAGTTGACAAGTCCATCGGATACTGGAAGATAGGTTTTTGAAGGGCAGTATGATTGTCATAGCCTGTCATTTCAATCGATTACACAAGACTCTGGGCAGCCACCATCGCGCAGAAGTCGCAGTAAAGCTGAGCAGCAGGGAGAAGGCTTCCGCTGGTTTCACTGATCCAACCTATAAGTGCTCCCAGCCCGACGAGATCAATTGTTAGGGGAGTCGCCGAGGCACCAATACCTTCGAAGGTATGGCTAATAGCTTCGCATGCGGCGACTACCTTCGGCTCGAGCTCCCCAATCACGTTCAGAGCATCTTCAGAGAAAGCCTTCGCCTCACTCAATTCACCCTTGCAGCTGCTGCGCCTTAGCTCTCTCCGAGGCACAAAGCGCCTGTAGGTCACATACTTGCGCCTCGGAAGATTGCAGGTTTTGGCGCAAGCATTTCACTTCATCTTCAGCGACTTGCTTCTTCGAGCAAAGGGTGCTGAGTTCCTTTTCAAGCTGTTCCAAGTGCGACTCAGCATCCCTCGCTCGACGCGATAACTCACGCTTCTAGCCTTCGTCTTTTTCGGCGCACTTTTGCAGCATATCAATTTGCACGTGTGCACTCTAGGCACAGGCTTCGGATTTCTCTCCTTGCTTGCACTGAGCCCACGATAAAAGCAAAGCCTGGACTGTCGCACATATGTGAGCAAAATACTAAGTACAGCAATAATATCAGAAAATACTGGTATACCTTCGCAATCGCCACGTCAGAAGCGTCGAGGAGGTCGTTGGCGGGTTTCTGGCCGAGTGGGATTTCAAGCTCGAGGAGGACGAAGGTGCTGAAAATCTTCTTCGTGTCATTGACCTCCCCAGCGCTTGGTTCAAAGGAGGAAGACTTGAACGCCTCGGGCGCTATGGCCTTCGCGTCAAGCAGCCCGCCAAGGCACATCAATCCCTTTCCGCCGCCTCAGTCCCGGAAGAGGAACTCGAGGGTGAAGACGGCAAAGAATATGCTACCACTTCAACATTATCGGTTCCTTCAACTTCGGTTTCCCCAGAGGTAGCCTCAGGGATTTTTTCCGTCTCTGTCATCTCCTCATCATCACTCAGGATTAGCATTGGAAGGTCCACGCGCGAACAGGACAATGACTTCGGAGGCCGGCCCTCCTAGGTGCCTTCGGGAGTTTCCCGCCTGGGCACGTCACGCGACGCGGTGGAACCCTCCGGAGACGTTTCCGCATGGGCAACATCAGGGGTAGCTTTGCATGGCCTTTTCTGGAGGGCAAGGGCCTTCTTCGTGCGACCACCCTGCGGTGATCGCTCAGGCTGTTTCCTTTTCATTGAAGGACCACCGGCAACCTCTTCGCCTACATCTGCTACCGGAGACCCATCCCTAGCACCCTGCAGCATGGTGGAGGCCTTCGACCTTTCAAGATAAGAAAGGCCTCGGTATTCCAAGACTCGATTGAGTCTTCGAACGAGGCCTTGTTCGACGCACAACTGTGCTTCGCCTGATGTAAACTTGCCGACAAGCATCACAGCTCTAGCCTCCACTTCGGCCACCGACAAATCTGGAAAATATCAAAACTAGTAAGCAAATAAGGCCGATGATATAAATTATATATGAATGTTTTACAGGCAATCGCGTACCCGTGAAGCCGTGCACAGGAGGGTGGGGTCGGCAAAGCCCCTCGGGCCCTTTTTCCCCAAATTCCGGGATAATCCAATCCTGACTGAGGGGCCAAACCCCAGCAGCTATAAACTCCTCCACCAGGTCACGGGTAGATAGATATTTTGCGCACCTAGCGAAGGCCTCGAGAGCTGTCTATTGCGATGCTTTCAATCGCACGTCTGGCGCGCAGTTTCCCTTAACCTCTTCGCTTTTTGACACGAGAAATTCTTCGGCATCCACCTTGTGGTAGAACCACCATTGAGTCCAGTCGCTGGGCCATTTATTCTTGTACACAACAACGGGCGTAGTTAGCCCAGCACGGTACGCAAAGTTCAAATAGCCATAGTGAGCCTCGCTCTGAACTCCACGGGCAAAAACTGATTTGGGTTGATGATGAAGCCGATGTGCGGCAGCGAGGCCCTAGCGGATGCCTTCACTCCTTCTGACCGAGCAGCCCAGGCAAAGAGCCCCATCCTCACTATCACATTGGGCATCAGCTGGTGGAGATATACTTCGAATAACTTCAGTACTTTAATAACATGTCATCGCATGGTAGGCAAAGACCCACTCGGAAGTAATGGACAAATACAACCGCTTCGTCATCGGCATGCTCTGGTGTCTCCTGCCGACCGGGGAGCTGAACCTTGGAAACATCACCAATCAACCCTTCCTTCACAAGGCTGGCTAGAACTTCGTTATCCACCTTGGATTGTCTGATCCAGTACGTATTCGGGCGAGAAGATCGGACCTTCGGCGCCATTCGGCTCAAAGAGGGTGACTCAAACAGCAAATTACGCGAAAAGCTCAAAAGCAGGGCTTCCTCTGAGAAAGGCTCGAAAAACCGTAAGAGGCTTCGTACGAGAGTGACAGCTTCAGCAAAGGCGCGGTAAAAACAATTGACCATGGCATGATATTTATAGTGTAGAGCAATGGCGGTTAGAACTGCGTGCATCGAAACTTGAACCGACGGGAAAAACTATGCTTCGGTGTACATCAAGAACATTAAATGCATGCAGTTACCAAGGAACCGTTTGGCAACCTGTGACAAAAAAAATAATAACAATAATAATAATAATGATAATAATTTTCAACGACATGCATTTGCTCCATTAAACTTCGACAGGTCGAAGGGGACGGCGTTGAGACATCTTGCAGGCTACAGGTTCGGCCTATCGAAGATAAACCTTACCAGTAGGGGTCTACTGTTGGGGTGATCTCCCGCTCCCCCTCTTCGGAGGGTACCTCAAAGTCTACTAGAAATATCATGTGCTTGCCACAGTAGCTTTGTTTCAGGGACTTCATCTGCAAGCGGCGAAGATCACGAAGATCACGAAGCGCCATCAGTCGAAGGGTGTAGGCACGCCCGCATCTTCGATCTCTCGTGCCGGCGAAGACGAGGGCGATCTTCGACCGAAGGGCGAAGTCCCAGCCCGCGGTCCTAAGTGATCGCGGTGGGCGAAGATACGAGCGGACCTTCGCTCGGGGGACGAAGGCCATCTGACGGACATCCGAGTGGAGAAGGCTTCGGTACATCTTCAGAGGGAGAGATCACTGCAGGACAGTGGGCCTATTTTTCGCCGTTCGGGACAGGGTTGTAATTATATAATTATGCTCACTTGTACCATAATGCCCCCGGATATGCCGAGAATGTAGCAGGTGAACGGGTATGATTTGTAAACCGCACCTGTGGTGGCCGAGTACAGGCTATAAATAGAGTCACACTATACCCGGAAGAGACATCGAAAAACTGTTCCACCTCTAACACGTGTCACTTTGAGGACCCTTCGATATCCCTGTAACCGAAGGCTCACCTTGTTTGGGATTTCGGTCCGAACACTTAACAACTCCGGATATTGTGGACCCAAATCTACAGGACCTGAAGCACTTGGAGATTTGGAAGACATATACTAGGAAGGTTTCGATCGGGTTAACTGACTCGAGTACGACTACTATCTAGATTGGATTCATCTGCTTTGCCTTGGCCAACAAGATGAAAGAATCCCTGTCGACTACGACCAGGACTAAGGCGGTACCAGGACCTCTTTATAAAGCAGAGACCTTGAACCCTGAAAAAGGACTTTAGAACCACGAGATAATTTACGCCTACACAACTCAATGCAAGTAAGATAAAGACCCTAGAAATCAAAGATACTCGGTGACTTTAAACCTAGATTAGTCTAGATACAATCCCTTCCATTATAATAGGTCTAGCCACATTACTCATACTCGAGACAATCAATATACAACAACATTCACACATGATGTAGGGTATTACTCTAATTAGGGGTCTGAACCTGTATATATCGTGTGTCTTGTTTCCTGCTCCATCCCTGATTCCGAAGGTACCCCAGTTTAATTACGGGTATATTACCAGGAACTAATCTTTGACAGCTTCAATAAAAACATTGCCGCCATCCATTGTTCAATATGGATTTTTTCTGTCAATTTCGAATGCAATATGGGGCCAAATCAAGGTGCTTTGCACCATCTGACCCTCCACAAAGCTTCCAACAAAAGAATACCACCATATGTTGTTCAATATGAATTTTTTCCGTAAATTTTGAATTTGATATATCGTCATATTTGAAAACTAAAAATTTTAGAAATAGATAGGAAACATTATAGCAAGAGAATAGTAGTCGTGGGGTTGCTTGGACCGATTTCTAGGTCACTTGGGCCTAGCAGCCATGGCAGAGCATTATAAGTTACGCCTTCACCATGGCTTCAAAATGAGGGCTATGCCTCTCTATTTTCCTATCTGCTATTCTTCTTCCTTAACCTTCCTCTTCGGCTCCCCTTCTTTGCACCATCTTCCCAAACTTCAATCGGTTTCAGGTGGCTCGGCTCTTGTAGCAAAGCTTGATTCAGTGATGCAGCCCAGGTCATGTCGCAGACTAGATAGGTGAGCCCAAGTGGCTCACGCAACCTGATCCTTTGCAATGCTTCGAACAAAATAATGCCACCGTCTGTTGTTTTGAATTCGAAATACATCAAATTTGAAAATAAATAATTGGGAAATAGAAAGAAAAGAGAAAAGTAGGAGCTGCTGGCTCGTCTAGACAGCTTCTAGGTCCCTTCGGCCGAGCAGCCCAGACGGAGCACTATAAGTTGTGCCTTCACCCAAGCTTCGAAACGAGGGCTTAGCCCCTACATTTTCCTACATGTTATTCTCCCTCCTACACTATCCTCTTCGGCTCTCCCTTTTCTGCATCATTTTCTTGAACTATGGATGGTTTCGAGCGGCGTGACTCTTGTAGCACAACTTGATTCGGTAATGTGGCTCCAATCATGTCGCGTCCCAGATTAGCGAATCTGAGTGTGTTGCGGCATCTGACCGTCTGCAAGCCTTGCATCAAAAGAATGCAGCTGTCCGTTATTCAATATGGAATTTTCTTATAAATTTCAAATTTAAAATGTGGTCAAATTTCAAAATCAGAAGTTTGGGAAACAAAAAGAAAAAAAGAAAAGCAGAAGGTAAGGAGTCATGGTCTCGCCTAGACCGATTCTTGGTCACTTGAGCTGAGCAGCTCAAGTGGAGCACCATAAGTAGTGCCTTCAAAACAGGGCTCGGACTCCATTTTTCTATACGCTTTTCTTCCTCCACCTTCCTCTCTCGCTCTCCCTTCTCCACACCATATACCCGAACTCCAGTTGGTTTTTTAGGTGGTGTGGCTCTTGTAGCACAGCTTGATTCGGTGATGCACCATCAAGCAAGCAGTAGAATCTTGCCACACCAAGGGCTTGATCCTTGGTCGTCATTGTTCCAAGCTATCTCATAACATAAGCCCATCAGGCAAGAACATACATATATAAAACAACAGTTGAATCAAGATAACATCTTTTTGAGGTGGGAAATATAGTAGGGGAGGCCCCTACTGCGCATTTTATTATTATAAAAAGGGGGGCGAACAACGGAATTGTACAATTAACAGGTAGGGAAGAAGGCGTGCAACCGGAAGCCAAAATAAGAAAAGATACACATGCTATTTAATCATGCTAAGCCATAATGAAATTGGAGATATGAGGTTGTGTTTGACCCTGTGTAGCTGAAGGTTAACTTCATCCACAAAATCTTTTCTCCATTCTTGTAAAGTAGGCATAATGTTCTGGAATATTAAGCCATTTGGTTGTTTCCATATGTGCCAAGCTACAATAGTGAAGACTTCCATGAAGAAAGGCAACTAAAAATCTATTCTAGTCTTTTGTCATCATAGAGAAGAACTCCAAGGAGTGATCCCAGGAGATACCCAGTGAAGTCCAACACCTAACACTAAAAGTACATCTAAAGAAAAGATGAAAGGCAGTTTCTTCCTCATTGGAGTTACATAGGACACAATTGTAGTTGTTTCCATCTTGTATAGTTCTGGTTAATTTTAATGAAACCATACTAGTTTTTGTGTATGAGGGGGATGATCTTGGTCTGCGATCTATCGGCTAGAAGCTTGGTAAGAAGCTTGAGGACTGAGTTGAGAAGGAAAATTGGTCTGTAGTCATTAACTCCCATTGGATTGTTTACTTTGGGGATTAAGGTGATGAAAGATCTATTGATTGGTCATTACATAGATTGTTCTTTGATTATGTTCTAGCACCTCTTCATAAATAGACTATTAAAGCCATTAGGTCATGGGGATTTATCAGCGGTCATTTTTCTTACCACTGCATCAATCTCTTCTTTAATGAAAGGCTCACTTAGAATGGCAAGGTCTTCATGCATTTAAACTAGGCTAGAAAGGTCAAAGTGCATGATAGGATTTTCTATGTGACCCATCCTTGTTTTGTATGTTTCTAGAAGGATGAGTGCCTTTTTATTGTGTTTGGTTGCTATCCTTCCATCTTGAGCTTCTAGGTGGGTGATGTTGTTTCTTCTGTACCTTTCTGTTATTGTTGCATGAAAAGATTTGGTGTAATAATTCTCAAATTTGACCTATCGGACTGTGTATCGTTTTCTCTAATATTCATTTTTTGCGCTTTAGAAGTTGAATAATGTGTCTTTTAAGAATGGTTCTAAGTTTGTTTCTTGAGTGTAGAGAGATCTTTGCTCCTCTAGTTTGTCCAGCACAACTAAGATGTCTTTAAATTCCTTGATCAATCTATTTAGCTGAGAGATAGACTTGCTCCATCTTTTGAGTGCTCTTCTCAGGTTTTTGAATTTTGTAGTGAATTTTGCTGCACTATTTGTGGCCCTGACCTCTATCTTCCGAATGCTTTCCACTACTTCAAGGAAACCTTGGTGCTCTATCCATATCAAATATCCTTCGTGATGCTTCGTAATGCAGGAAACATATGAGGCAGCACCATTTCAGTAACAAACATATGAGGCAACACCATTTGCCAAAAAACACATCTGTTTCCAAGAATTTTGGATCACAAACATTCTGCTCTGTATTAGACCTTCATCAAGTATGACCTAGAATTAACACACGCCCTGGGTGAGCTACTGAAACTCCGTAAGTAAAATACAAGAAAACTATACCAATTCCTATTGTGATCTAAGAGTACAGACCCTTGTAGCACTTCCATGAGTAAAACAGAAGGAAGTGCAATAATATGCATATCTCCCTCTAGAAAGGAAATATAGCACCATCTACATGATCACACAAGGCAGGAAACCTCACACCAAAAGGCATGCTACATGGTCAGCAAACACTCGGTGCTTTTTATCTTTTCATTTAGGAACCCTTAAGGTCAGCAAACTTTGACTCTTTTTTTCTTTTTTTGAGAAGGAGCAAATCCTTGACTTGATACTCCAGAGGGTTTTCCCCCTCTTTTTTGCCACGAGTAAGTGCAGCACAGCTCCAAGATAAACAAACCTGCAAACAAATAACAGAACATCAAGAATAGTTTAGAAGCTAAAAAGAAGTCATTCTGTATTTGATTCACTGAAATACAACAATCCAGATATCTAAAATAAAGAAAACACGAGGCACATACAGAAACATAAGACAAAACTTTGTATTTTCCAAGTGGAGTAATCGTTGACCATTTCATTTTCATTTCAAACTGCCTAACGTAACATTAATTTTTACAGTTGAAGTGGAGTAAATGCAATAAAAGTGGAAAAGAAACAATAACGAGCTCAGCGAGTCAGTGGCTATAATAGTGCAAGGAATTAGTGGGCACCTTCTAATTGATCAAGCTAAATAACTATCCTTCACTCGTCTTTTCCATTAGGATGTGGTTCACAGCATTGATAGTGTTTTCATACATACGATGCTGATGATGTGCTGGTTTTCCCACCATCTTAATGATGTGAGGAACTGAGGATTGTGAAGAAAATACCCATGGTTGGAACCTGGTGATACACGATTTTCCTCTTAATCTGCCTAGATCACGCAATTTGATTTTTGGTTGACCACGCAAAAAAAAAGAAAAATTGATTTTTGGTTGAGTCTTTTGATATGTCAATCAGTTCTACAATTCTATCAGACCCTTCACCCAATCACCATGACCTTGTGAGGCAGATTTTGCCAGGAACACCGTAGCAAGGCTCACATAATCCTGCAAAGCCAGGAACAACTCACCCCACATTTGGATAACTACTGTCCCCATTGATTTCACTGACTCATGTCCCAATCCCCTCCATTACTGCTCCTACTAGTTTGTTCTTGCTCGTGCTGCTCCCCAGATTACAGTCGTTCAACACCCTTAACATAAATGAGCAACTGTGTAAGCAATGGTTGGGTAGGGCATGCAACTTTTCGAGTTGAAAAAATCGACATCAACTTTTCGAGTTGAAAAAATCGATATGAATTTTGGAAAAAGTACCTAAACCTGCACTTATTTAGAGGCAAATACTAGGTATACAGGTTGATCGCTATTGGCCCCGTTCAATGGTTCAAGTGCCCTATAAATTTGTGTTCTTTTAAAGACCAATTATAACTCCAAATTGTGCTTGGAACCCAAAAATGAATATGTCATCATGTACAACAGGTGCAGCTGAGCCTACGCTCAAATAATTCCCCAAAATGTGGTCAAAATACACTACAGTACGACTTGGAATAGTTCCTTACGCTTTGACAACCCAAAATAGCTTTTTATGGAACACATCAGTGATTTTCTTCAGTTAGAAAGTTTCTGATCTGTTGACTGTGCTTCAAATTATCCATCATGTACAATCTTGTATAATAGCACCAAATATACATATGTAGCTTCTAACTATTATGAACCACGAAGAAGCTATTGTGCTATCTTCTTTTTTGATGAAAAACAGTAGGACGGAAGCATACTGTGATATATATTATAGAGTAAATTTCACAAAACTACAAATAAGTTGGCAAAACTATCACAAAGCTACAGATTTAAGGAATGTTATCGCAAAACTACAGATGATTTAAGGAGCTGTAACATAAAACTACAGATTTTGTGTGCAATGTATTGCAAAACTATAGATTTAGTGTGCATAGAGTACCACAAAACTATAGATTTTACACGGCTAGAATCTTTAGTTTTGCGATATATTAACACACCAAATCTGTAGTTTTGAGACAAATTTGTGCACCAAATCTGTAGTTTTGTGATACACTTGTACACTTGTTAAATCTGTAGTTTTGTGATATATTGGCACATTAAATCTGTAGGTTAAATTTGTAGTTTTGTGATGATTTTGTCAAACTATATGTAGTTTTGCGAAATTAAATCTGTAGGTTTGTGAAACAACTTCTTAAATTTGTAGTTTTGTGATGATTTTGCCAAACTATATGTAGTTTTGCAAAATTTACTCTATATTATAATATATAAATTACAGAGTTACAATTTATCTTATTCAACCAAATGAAATGCGAGCACCAGATTTCCAAATTGAAATGTTTTCGAATGATCCCAAATTAATGGTAATGATAGAAAGGTAATTAAGGGTTTTGGGTAAGGTGTACAAACAGAAAAAGTACGGTGTAAGGTTACAGAAGAAAATTATACACCTAATAAACTGGATAAATATCCGTAAATACCTCTTCCAGTTGCGCGGAAGGATTAATGGCCAAAAAAAGCAAACAAGTAGAGCTCAATATTTGCAGGATCATGAATGAGTATGTGCATGGTATTTTGCACGTCAACAACTTGGTGCTAAGGAAGGTCTCAACAAGCCAGGGTACCATATAGCTATTGATTTTACCATACACGGGGTCAGAGTCAATCTTGGCAGGTGGCAGGACCCAACAAAGACATGCATGGGCAAGAATGGCAGCACCTATCAGGACCCAACAAACACCGAGCACCTCATGTCCAAATTCCTGGACCGAAAATTCCAGGCCAGATCGGATGTTCCGATCAGCCGATCGGGAGTTCCGATCTACGTATCCCGCGGGCAACGCCTAGGAAACCCTAGTTGTGGCGCTGCACCGTTGGACCTTTGTCGTCACCCACGCTCGGGAGGGACCTGTCAGAGTGTAGATGGCCAGCGGCTTGTCCTTGGTCGTCGAAATCAAGCACGAGAAGCAATAGGGAGGTTGGAAAAGTGAACTAGAGCAAAAGAGATAAAAAAGAAAGGTAAAGTAAATTGTACTTGTTCAATTGGATGTTGGATGTTCTCAATCGGCCATGACCCTTTATATTTATAGGGAGGGATGGTCATACCCCGTTTTGAGTTGGAATCTACCAAAGCACGTCTTCAAATCCGACTCTCTCTTCCCAAAAATCCAGATCCGACTCGGATCGGATGTTCTGATATGCCCGATCGGATGTTTCAATACACATCGGAATGTCCGGTTTTTTCAAACACCGACTTCTCTGTTTTGCTGAAAATATTTAATCGGATGTTCCGATACGGTTGGAAGGTCCGGTTTTATCAAACATCGACCTCTCTGTTTGGCCAAAAATATTTAATTGGATGTTCCAATGTGTTGAAAATTCCAGATCCGAGACACTTCACAAAATGTCAATTTTTTGTCATCAACACAAGTGAAGACAGAAAGCTCCACATTATTAAGGACCTGGCAGCCATATTATTGCTGCCATGGGCTAGCCTATGGAAGATGTGAGCGGCCTCATTGTTATTTGTTTGTTCACATCGAAAAAATCCACACCTAGAGTACCCTCTTATTGATCAATGGTTGATATTTTTCTAAGTTGTGGTAACTCTTAGACCTCCCAAGCACCATAGGAAGTCTTGATTATGTGAGCCTTGCTACAATTTGATTTTTGGTTGACCACGCAAAAAAAGAAAAATTGATTTTTGGTTGAGTCTTTTGATATGTCAATCAGTTCTACAATTCTATCAGACCCTTCAACCAATCACCATGACCTTGTGAGGCAGGTTTTGCTAAAAGTCAAGCATTCCAATGAAAACTTTGAAGTGCATATAAATTACGAGGAGACACCCACCCCATTAATTTGGGATTAAAGGTTTTTCATTGCACCTAAACCAAATGTTGACAAAGATTTCTCCAATGAATTTGTAAAAAATCGGGGAACAAGTATTTTTTTGTCCTTTAGGCCCCCACACCTTTTATTTATAGTGATTACATTACTCGACTCTAATAAGAACTTGCACTGATCCTAATACTAACACACCAAAGAATTTTAACAAGAGATAAAGGTGATGTAGACTTAGTAAGGACACTTAACTTAAATAGGAACTAACTTTAAATCACTGAAATTCATTGTGCTGTACAAATCACTATATGTTCTTTATGAATTTTCCAACAAACTAACATGCAAATCTGAAGACAAATTCAAATCATTGAAAATTCTTGAGGATGTGTTCGAGATGGTTAAGATTTAAATTATGTTCTGGTATTAGTATTTTTGACAGAGTAAATCTCATAATTCACTGGTCTTTCTTACATTTTTTTTCTTTCATGCAAGGATTGACCAGAGAAAGATCAGGTCCCATTAATTGGAAAGAAGCACAAAAAAATCAGTTCACTTGTTTAGCAATGTGTATGGGTTTTAGATGGTATATGAAATCAAACAGCAAACGATAATTAAAAAATGACTGAGTAAATTTTTTTAATGTAATTTGTTCTGGAAACTAACTAGCTATGCAGGAAATTACCTGATACAACATGAAAACATGTCATTGTCTCCATGACTATAATGCCTACGTATTGTAGTAGTTAGGAGTCACGCGTAATGTATGTGCTCCAGTATATGATGTAACTTTGGAGCTCTACGCCAGAATATTGGTTGAAGGCGGAATGGCAGGGCTCCACTTCTCCACTTTTTAGCATCGTACATTTCATTCCATGCTCGAACTATCTCCTCAACCTTAAAACTCAGTCCTGTATAAGAAGGGAAAATATCTTAGCACTTTGTTCTCAAAATAAATATCTAAGGATTGGAGTTGACTCACAATAAACTAAGCATATACAGTTCACAAATACATTCTGAAATTTATCAAGTTGTCTGCTATCTGCAAGCAAAATACAAGGAGACAAGTTTTTTCTGAAACAAAGAATTCTTATTTTATCTATATTGTTACTTTGTTTTGTCCTAGCAAGAGCAACAAATCTAGTTTTTACACTAACTTAAGCATCTGATTTGGAAATGGCAAAATAGAACAAATAAAAAAGGTGAGCTACAAGAATAACTCTTATGCAGAAATGACGAAACCTCAATACAAGAGAGAATGTGAAGATAAAAGATATTTTCAGAAGTAGTTGTTACATTTTGAATGTCTATTGTTGCATATGATCAAAAACATACATAACTGTAATGCAACATAAGCATATATAGATAACAATTTTATGTAGCTAGCAATCGCCCTTAAGCCCACCTTTTAGGACATCCAGATCCGGAGACTTAGCTAATCTCACAAAAAATGGAATTGCATCAAACCTCATCTGATCTCTTTAGTCTAGTGGGTTTTGAATTTTGGCCCAGCCATATTTATACTCAAGTATTGTTTCTCTTTTTATTTTGTATTATGTCTTTCAGTTCACAGATAAAGTTCTTGCAATCTATTGTACTCCTTTCTCCAACAGAAAAGTGCTGCTTGGCAGCGTAACTCATAATAAAAGGAAAACAATAAGAATTTGCACAACAAATGCCACCACAAGGTACTTCTTACCTTCTTGGGTGGTTTCATTAGCACAATGGTTCTTTACAATCACATTGATATCTGCAAGAGAGGCACCTCCTATCTTAAATTTTTCCATGGCCACTGTCAGTGTCTCCTCCCAGCTAGGAAGTCCCAAGTTGAATTCCACTACTGAACGTTCATAAAGGATGGTACCCCACAAAATATTTATATGTGATCGTATACTTGAAGCTTGTTCAAATGCTTCATCCGCCGACATATCCTTCATAAAACCTTCTAAGCCCATCTTTTCCAGTATGACCTTCTCCTTCTTTGGTTTAGACAGCCCCCTCAATCGCAAACTTTCCATTCTTTCCCACATGTCCATTCCCTTTTCCATACTATACTCTGCATAGTTGAACAATTCCAAAACTTGAGTTCCCATGTCTATCTTGCATGCAAGAGCATAATACCAAGAGAGCTTGGCCTGCTCGAACTGCTGCTGGCCAAGTGCGATAAGACCTTCAAAAAAGTCAGATTTTGTTTTTACAGCTTCCTCAAACATTGCACCAGCTTTGACATATTCCCTACATGCCCATTCGTATGAAACCTTAACTTGCTCAAGTATAAAGTCCAATAAAGCATCTTCAGGCAAGCATGGCTTTTTTCTTGCACGAGACATATGGACATTCCCCCAATTAAACAATGCCAGTGCTGCCATCTCCTGAAATTTGAGCTCTGCAACTTGAAATATTTCCTGCGCCTCTTCACTTTCTATTGTGTCTTCCATAGCCTCATAGTACAATCTCATGCCAAGGTCATGAAGATGCAGATATGCATCAGAATTAAAACCAACATGATTTTTGAATAGCTGTGCAAACTGTATCATCCAGTCATCAACATGATACTTATGTTCATCATCATGCCAAATGCTCCCATTCTCTGACATGATATAACGATTTTTCTCTAATGAGGCAAAGGAGGGACGTCTCCTGACCCCATCCACACCAAGCTCTTGCACAGGATCAACCTCTACAACATATAAACGCAAGGGCCCTTCCGGATCTGCCAGGTTGGTTGCCCATCTTAGCTCCTCAGAGGAAGTTACTGTCACCAAGTCATCTTCCTTGTCTTTATACTTAATCAGCAATGCCTTCAAAGATGGGAATTTGATCTGAACTATTTCTCTCAATTGCGTCAGACTGCAATTAGCAGGCATTTGAGCACACCTAATGTCCTCACCAAAGACCAACTTCACATCCATCATCGCTTCTCCCTTGACATCAATGTTGTTCTCCTCGATATGCTTGTAATGATTGTCCTCACCATGATCCACTGGCTTCACAAAAGAATGCTTTTTCTGCTTGCCCTCACTGCGCCTCTTTTTCTTTCCTGCACCGTGTCTTCCACGCTTGTTGCCAGTATCGTTCTCTTGCTTTCTCTCTGTATTATTTTCTTGCATCTCCAACCCATTGGTTCCATTGTCCTCCAGATACTTTCGGTGATTTCCTATCCCATTTGTCTCTGTGTGATCATCCTGCTTCTCTTGCTTGTCATGCCCATGCTTCAGTTTCTTCTCCTCGAGATGTTTTGCTTGATTGTTCCCTTTCTTGCTGGCAGCCTCCTCCTCCGGTGGCACAACATGGTTCCCCTCCTGCCCCTCCGCGACAGAATCGAAATGCTCATGAGATTTACGCTCTCCTTTTGCATCGGCAGCCTCCTCCTGCTGCGGCATAGCCTCCCTGTCCAAGGCAAAAGCACCACCCTTCTCTTCCAATGCCGCCCTTAACCTCTCCGAGATCTCCTGCGCGGCGCGGTTGCCGGGCTCCCACCTCAGCACCCTCTCCACGTCTCCCCACGCCAGGTCCGGCCTGCCCAGCGCCTCGAAGCAGCTCGCTCGCCGCAGCAGCGCCCTGGTGTACCTGGGCGACGCTTCCAGCGCGAGGTTGCATTCGTGGATGGCGCGGTGGTACTCCCCTGGGATCATCCGCATGTAGCACTGCGCGACGCTGGCCCGGAGGTGCGCCGTCTCGACGTGCTGCCCCCGGGGGAGGAGCTGGATTGCCTTGTCGTACTTGAAGGCCGCGCCCTCGTAGTCCCGCCGGTTGAACAGCCTCACGCCCTCCTCCTTCAGCTCCCGCGATAGCTCCAGGAACACCGCCTCGTCGCCGTCCACCGCCGCCGCCGCTGGAGGCTTCTTGGTCGGCGGCTTCCCCATGGCCTACTCCCTCCCCTCAAACCAAACACCTTCGTTTCTTTTCTTCCCCTTTCCCTTCGTTTCTTGGACCAAGAACTCCAAAACCTCCCCTTTCTCGGCAGATTTGCAGTGACAAGAAACAGAAATGGGCCAATCCCACCAAGAGATGAAGCACAAAAAGGTTAATACTTCCTCTCTGCTTGCCTAAAACTGAATTGAGAACAGGGGCCAGCGGGAGCAACAAATGCTTCGACCACACGGAAGCAGCAGTAGAGACGAACCGGCGAAGCAAACGGAAGCAAGCAAGGATAAGGGGCGGGTGGACAAATGGCGTGTGGGCGCGCGATCAAAGTCACGGAACGGAAGCCGATACGCGACGCTTTTTGTTTTCTCGGTGGCATCGAGGCGGTGGTGGTGACAGGCAACTGGGCTGCCGTGCCAGGCCCAGCTGGCCGTGGCCGTGCAGGTTTCTGCTTCTTTTAGGGAGGGAGGGAGGGAGGGAGGTCAGCGTTGTTGCGTTCTCGCTCCAACGGCAAAGCGCGGTAGGTCCGAGCACACTAACCCACAGGTCCCACACAGAAGCTCCGCGCCTTTTATCGGTTGGCATTGGTTGAGCTCCGTGTACCCCGAGTTTCACAAAAGAAAATTGTACTACTGCTTTTTTTCTTACCACACGTATCATTCATGGCAAAATTGGTTGAGTTAGCTTCTTAAAAAAAGCGATTCGGCTCCTAAACAGCCCGCTTCTCCGCCACTTCTGTGGATAGTGTTTCTCTATACTTTTGGTGGTTTTAAAGTGTACTGAGTCCCTTGAAAAAAAAAGTGTACTGAGTTGGTGAGCTCAGTTTTTTAAATTACTGCAAACTACAAGATCACTTTGAATTCGGGTCTCCGCAAAAGCCACGGCTGGCTAGAGAAGCTGGCCTCAGGCTATTTTTCACTTTTATAGATAAATTTTTAAACGGCTTATTCTTTCGATGGTATTAATGTACCGACTCGATGGTCTCTAATTCTTTAAATTATCCCAAACTATGAGGGCACTTTAAATTTAGGTCTCCACAAAAGCCACGATTAGCTGCAGGAGCTAGCATCGGGCCGCTTTTCGCTTTTGCAAGTAAATTTCTAAACGACGTGTTTTTCGGTGGTATTAAAGTGTACCGAATCGATTTGATGATAAATTTCTAAAATAGTAATCTTTCGGTGTCACTAAACCAATTTTGCCTTTATTTAAACCCATATATACATTTAAATAGTAAAATGGTTCAATAAATACCAGAGAAGCGCTAACTATATTTGTCGACTACTCTAACATACTTCCTTCCATAAAAAATATAAGTCGTTTAGGATATTGACACGGTCTATACGGTGAAACTTTAACCATCAATTTTTATAGAATATGTTATATTAATATAAAATTTATATATTACGAAATTATTTTTCGTGATGAATCTAGTAGTATCAACCTTATATTATAAATATATATAGATTTTTAACTATTAATGGTCAAAACTAAAAATATTTGACTTAGGACAAATTTGAAACGACTTGTATTATGATAAGAGAAAATAGTGTATATGTTTAACATCAGTTTGTTATAATAATTATTATCGTAGAATAATATCAAGTTACTTAATTAATGTGTAGTTAAGTTAGAGGTGCATTATGGCATAGAAAACGATTTATTCATGTTCATGTGACGTTGGCATTGGACATTATATTATTTAGATGTCACGGCTTTCCTTGTACTTTAAATCCAAAATCCTGTGGTTCCCCAAAAACCCAAAAGCCAAACAGGTTAAGACAAACATGGAGACAGTTACTGTTTCTTAACGAACAAGGTAGTATCTTTCTGTGGCTTTCGCTCGTACGTGCTTTCCCGTGCCTCGATCAACTTTGTCTGGTCTTCGGTTGGGTTTGTTAGGCAACTTCCTCATGGAATGTGTACGTCACGTGAAATCAGGGTTTGAAAATTCGTTTACGCAATGAAAACTGTTACCCACTGATTTTCTAAAATTTATAAAAATTAGAAAATTCAGCGAGAATTAGACAAATTCACTTAATCAAATTTATAAATCGGAGATAAAAACCGTTTGAATTGAGTTAGCAAGAACCGGTAGAATTCCACCAAAAACTGAGCGAATTCTCCGATTTACCGATCGCTTTCCATAGAAAAACTGAACGAATAAGTTGAAAACCGATCGAATTTCTCGATTTATTGGGCACATTTCTCGAATTAGTTGAAGTTCAAAAAAAACTGAAAAATAGCTTAATCTTGTAAAATCAATAACTAATTTATCTGAGCTTCAAATCAAGTAAAGAAATTTTGTTGTTTTCTTTGTAACATGATCTACATGATAAAAGTATTTTTAATTATAAAAAAGTTGAATGTTTTCTGTGAGAAAATGTATTTGCTAAACCTAGTTAAATATGTAGTTAATTTTTTGCTAATCCAAAAATCACAAAACCAATTTTGTTAGTCTCCTTACATGATCCTATATCTTTTAGAAATACATAAACTCATGAAATAGTTATTGTACCATGCAAGATTGTGTAAATGTATTGCAACTAGATTAAATCATAACTAACCTATCACACCTCCAAAATTAGTGAAATCACTTTTATTAGTTTTCTTATACTATACTTTAAGTAGGAAAAATAATGGTAGACATAAAATAGTTAATTACATGGTTGTTTCTTAACATGTTCACTTTATAATTGTGAACTTTGTAAAAATTATGGAGAAATTAATAGAACTCTAAATGAAGTGAAACTAATTTTATACATCCTCTTAAGGTACACTCTACACACAAAATATGTATTTGCATGTTAATATTTTCCTTAACGTGAACCCTACTAAATGAGCTGCATACTTTTAAAGCATGTTTTTTTTTTCAACTTCCTCTCCATAAAATATGATACAAATGACATTGAATTTTTTTTTCACATAAGGTCTTAGAATTGTCTCTAGTATTTTTAGAATTTTTCATGATTTTTTTTGAATTTTTGAATTCAAATTTAAAAACCGGTCGAATTCAGAATTCGGTGCAGTCTAAATTAACTGGTTTTTGCAAATATCGATCGGTTTTCAACGAATTTTCAAACCTACGTGAGATGAGAGGGAGAAATGTGTAACGATCAGTTGGAGAGATAGAACTAGGGATATGTTAGTAAATTATTAGAAAAAATTTGCTCCACGATACCAAAATATGGTACCTTTGGTAGAATACTATAAAATTATAACTGTTAATTTTAGTAACACTAGGCTTCACCCCCTTATCTATGGGGACTTGCTTTGTTATCCCTCCATCGCAATCTTTTCCTGTATCTATCCTCATCTTCATTTGCGGTGAAACCCATCCACGACACCACCATGCTAACTCATTTTCGATGAGTCATCAATTAGTCACCCATGCACCAGCACCACTTGTTGCTCGTGGCTCCACTGTGTCACCGCCATCTCGCCACCCACTAGGCCATCTAAGCCCGGTAACCTCCCGAAAAGAACCCTAAGCTGACGTCAACCTCGAACCTTAAACCTTGTTGGAGAAGATGAAGATCTAACCCAAATAGGCAATCCGATAGAAAGATTATGGCATTAGAAGATGACCCCCACCGATAAGCATGATTTTCTAAACAAATCACATGGTATAAAATCGATTGATTTCTCCCCCAAAAATCAAGCGACAAATGAATAATGCATATTTTATCTATTTACCACTATGTTCTTTATCTTCAACTTTATATTTTCATATTTTCTGGGAATCAAGAGAAGAGGAAATGCCAATATTACCCTTGAGAAGCACAACCTCCTAACTGAATTTTCTATGTCTCTCTCGCTCTCCATGTGTTCCCCTCCCCTAGCAATGGGACTTGCAACTCCTGTGAGCTTGAGCTCGAACAAGAGTGGCACTTCAAGACTTGGTAGCGGAGGAGGATTATAATACTAAGCTTTGCCTCATTGGGCATGGAAGATAATCTCTGTTGCATCTTTTGTGCACATGACAGATCCATATCCACCGCTCTCAAGAATTTGCCATAGCTGCCGCAACGCGCTTACTCATTGTGCGATGTTTGAGCTCGGGGGCACGACTAGCCTGCTTCACCATGCTTAAGAGCACGGGATGTGGCATTAGCAGTTGTAGCTGCTCGGTACGGTTGTTGTAGCAAACCAATGACAAAGGCTCTTTTATGGTGCCCACATATAATTTGGACCGTCCATTTGTGACAACCATCTAAATCGTTCTTGTAACACCCAGAAAACTATCACAAGTCCGGAACACTACTAAACCATCCTACAGACATGCTGAACTAAAAACTTTCGACACTACCTCCTCTGTATTTTGGAGGTTTAACTGATCAACACCAAAAAAATCGATATATAGCAACATCACACTAACAATATATCAACATCCTAGCAAAGAGGGACATGCCTCCACATACATAAGTGCCACGACAGGTCACCCACACAACAAAAGCATCCAAAGGTCACCAAACTGATATCACATTAGATAAACAAAAATACCGTGGTGAAGGAGAACATAGAAAGGACGTGCGGCTACACATCCCGATGCTTGTCAGCTCAAGGCAAACATGGAGGAGAGATAAAATAGTGAGACAGAAATCTTAACAAGTAAACTGCTATAACAAACTATTCAAACTACAAATTGATTAAGCATCAGGTTTAAACATATATCAATTACATTACCAATATGAACATCATATAAAACTCGAGTTATAGAGAGCATCAATAAGAACATCATATTAAGCTCAAGTTAAATATAGCATCACCAACTCGAAGACCATACTAAATCGATTTAAGATTCAAGACTAGACATGAGTAAGATATAAGCTGCATTTATCCAAAATTATCTCTCTAAAAAAAATATAGGTATCAACATCACCACAACTATAAAAGCACACTACACCATTATATTGAACCTCATCCTTGCACATCATGAATATTAAGGCATCACGTACTGAAGAAAAATTTACATACATCCATAGACTGGATCCACAAGTTTTGCCAATACATAGCCACATATTGTGAACAAGTAGAAAAGTTAATCAAATATACAGCATGTGATACCTCATCCACCATTCCACTATATAAGTATCGATGTATTGTAAAGATGCATTCAGTCTACAATCCCAATGCAAAAATACCACTGTACTGCAAAGATGCATGTGAATGCTTATGAATGCACATGTCATGGTCTTTCTCAACCTGTACCCCTTCTCGGGTAACATACGGGGCTATATCAGTACGGTCACAAATGATGCATGACTTAGCTTCCAATGCATGAGATGCATATGACATACTTAAGTTACGAACGCTGCGTGACATAACTTACAATGCATGAGATGCATATGACATACTTCAGTTGTGAACGTTGTGCAACATAACTTGCAATGCATACTTCAGGATTTTGCATATGAATGAGATAAGTTAGTAGGCGTATAATTATGAATACCTCTGGGACATGATTAACATAGGCATATGGAAGAGTAAACTATCCTTTATCTCAAATTATCTCCTCAATGCAATCAAGGAGAAAGCATAACAAAGAATCATCAAGCGTCCATCACCGTAAGCCATACATACACCATCACAATGCATTAAAATAAACCCATAATAATTCAGAAAACATTAATCTTTAAGGTGTGTGTTTCTTTTAGTGTGGCAATTGTAAAAGAATATAAAGGATTCATCACATTGCGAAACCACATCAACTTCTTGCATGAAGGTGCAATTGCTATGCAAGTGCTATGGCATTCTCATTTTAACAACACACAACACTATAAATTATGAATGTCATCTCTTTCATAAGAGTGAAAGACATGCAATCGTTCTACTCTGTGTAAGATATCATTAAGGCATAAAGCTCAAATATAAATGCTACGCATGGCATGGTGCATATGACAACTACTAGTAATGTATAACTTGAATTTCAACAACTTTATATGTGAGAACAAGTGAACCTCTTTTTTATGCGAGGGTGTGCAAACGAGATGTACTTCACTCACACTTAACTTGGTGAACATCATTAAACATAATAATTATGCTAGTATAGAAAGAAGCTCATCATATTCAGATTATTAGGTTGGTCATGCACTCAAATTTAAGGGTGGAAGTAGTAAAATAACTAAATATAGCTGTAGCAATAACCGCTACATTTACTTATCTTTACTGATAGTGAAATGATGCTAAGCACAATCTGGAAGCACTGCTACCTGAACAGGCACATAATTAGCATAAGACATCGCAACAACATAGGCAAAAGAAGGCACATGCTCCTATGACTAAAAACCCCACATACACGACATTACCGAAGTTTATGAAAAAGCATCTACCACTATGCTTATAAGACTTCGAGCGAAAACTTCCACTAATGAGGTCGAAAACAGAAGAATAAAAACATCATGTGGACTAACTCATCACTATTTTAACAATTAGTCCTAAACCGCTTATCCAAAACAAACAAGACCAACGCCATCGGAAATATACCAATGAGACCTACAATTTTTGTGTAAAGCTTATGGTCGAATTCAACACCAATTGAATATCAATTTCAATTTATGTCACTACACGCTAACGGATCGACCAAACACCACTCCGACGACAAACTGATCACCCCCACTCAACTACAAGCATCTAAGGGCTAATTATTAGAGGTCACCTTCATAGCGAGGAACATACATGAAGATTACCAATTAATAACCAACTAGTTGTAGATAATAAAGAAACAAGGATTGATGCCTTATTTCTTGAGAGCAAAAGAACTCATGTCTATGTTTTTTGATCTCCCCGATGATTTCCCTATTGATAATGATCTACCTGATGAGGAAGTATTTATCATTACAGTGGCTAATTCATCATGGCAGATGTACTTTGACATCACTTGTTGAATGTTGGGAGCAGGCACAAGAGTTGTTTTTGTTACACTTGACGAGACGATAGTGCCATATTCGTTCACATTAACCTTAGCAGTTTTAAATAATGCACCTGAGCATGAAGCGCTAATCATTGGGCTCAAAATAGCTCAAAATATGGGGTTAAATACGATCTCTATATATGGAGATTCCTAATTAATAATCAACAACCTGTTGGGAACATATACAGTAAAGAAACAAGGATTGCTACCATATTTCTTGAGAGCAAAAGAACTTAGGTCTATGTTTGTCGATCTAAAAATTCAGCATGTCATAACAAGCCAAAATGAAAAGGCTGACACCTTGGCAAGCCTAGCAGCTAGCATCACTAAATACCTATCAAATAATGGATGTGCGTGCAGAGGAAAGGAGAACTCTCCTAGTACTCACCGAAGAAGAAGATATAGATCCACTTTGGTGATGGCTGTAGATATATATGAAATTGAGGTAGGGGATTGGAGAACGCCCTTCCTTGATTATTTACTTCATGGTACCTATCCCTCGATTCACGCGAAAGGTCTGAGTCCAAAAGAGGTCAATAAACTAGACATGCAACAATGATACGCTCTATTGATGGTCACATGATGGAATTCTACTTTGCTGCCTCACATGATACAAAGTGATAGAAGCATTGAATGAAGTGCATGATGGAGTTTGTGGTGCACACCAACCATGCCCTAAATTGCATTACCAACTAAAGCATTTATGCTACTATTGGCCTACGATGTTGGATGACTCCATGAAATTTGCCAAAAGATGCCATGAGTGTAGTACATGCTGATTTTATCCACCAACCACATGGACCTTTACATCACATGAATATGTCATGGCCCTTTGAAATATGGGGAATGTATGTAGTGGGACTAATTCAGCCACCATTATTTAAAGGGCATAAATTCATTCTTTCCACGACTAATTATTTTTTTAAGAGGGCAGAAGTGGTTGCATTAAAAGGAGTGAAAGCAGAAAATGTAGAATATTTCATAATAACCAATCATATAAATTGTTTCGGTGTTCCATTTCGAATCATATCTGATAGTGAACCCTCATTCGAAAAAGACAAATAGAGAAGTTGTGTGTTTTAAAATGAAACACCACTTCTCTATGGCATACAATCTGTGCAACAATGGACAAACGAAAGCATCTATACTCTTATAAAATAGATGAGTTGTAGTAGATCCAAATAATCTCTACCGTACATCTTACATAATCAAACGATACACAATCAAAATGGTTTCTCATCTCCTCCCCTCTCAATTGTTTACATCTATCCCATCCACCATCCCTATGTTGCAGCCACAATCAACGATCCTTTCCTTCCTTCCCCGCTTATTTCCTTCTCTGCCTATCCCTTCCACACACGCAACCTCCTTCTCACCTGATTTCCCCTTCCAAATTAACAAGCGATTAATTTAGAAACTGCAATCAATTAGTCATCAATTAGGTTAAGAAAATCAATTGGTCATTAATTAAGCTCAAAATCCTGTATGTACATTTCCTTCTAAATTAACGTGTGATTAATTTAGAATCCATAATCAATTAGACTTAAAATATCTAATAATTAGTCATCAATCAGGCTCAAAATATCATCTACTCATTTCCTTCCAAAAAGAATGTGCAATCAGATCAGTTTTCACACCCAATCTCCCGTAGATGTCATTAATTTCCTTCCACAACTCAAACCCCGCCGCCACCTCCTTGACCCATTCCTCTCCATGCTCTGCCTGTCAATTCCCCTAATTTGCTCGCACCTGTCCATCTCCGTCCCTAGGAGGCATTTCCATCGCCTCGATCCACCTTGATGACTCTGGGCTTTAGCCCACTGTCCTACTCCCCTCCAAAGTCAGCACATGTTGCAATCATTGTGTATGTTTTCATCATTTCGGAAGAAAAATGAATCATGATCCCCTTCTCTCCAATGTGCAGTCTCTATGCGACTGGCTTGATTGGGTGGAGGAGTAACGGGGTCGTGTCATGGACGGTGATGGAGACAAAGGTGGTGGAGTGGCTCAACCAAGTGAAAGACCCTATTGCATGTGTCACCGTTGTTGGTGGGGATCCAGCCATCCAGTAAAAAAAAACAATTAATGAATTCTTGGCCACTCCTGCCACCCATCTCTTCCATGACATCTTCATATTTCTTATGCCTCTTGTGTTCCTCATGAGGCATTAGCAATTTACATGTCAATATTATTGATGGAATATGTATGCCATTTGTGTTGCAATAGAAACTAGCTGGAAATATTTTCCCCATGTTTCTCTTCTTGCGGCAAAAACACATCCTACAGGCCAACATTGTGATGGGAACCCCATGTTTCTCTTCTTGCGGCAAAAACACATCCTACAGGCCAACATTGTGATGGGAACAACTGATCCTCCATGTGTCACTTACCTGCTATTCTATAGTGAGACCCTAATTCCAAATGGCGTTCACATGTTCCTCTACACCGTTGCCCTTACTTCATTGGTTTATCCATGATTACCACTTAGTTCTTCAAATCCATGGAGCGAATCATGAAACAGTTCTAGGAGGTGGTCAGTATAACCCCCCCCCCCCACTTGAACACACATTCGGTTACCAGTGTTCCCTATATCTCCTTGGCCATGATGAATGCGATTCATAATCTGGGTAACTGATAGCATGAGATACAATGTTTATTTAATTGGTGAACCTTTCTGCAATGTCATATGTAAGCGTAGCACACTAGCCGATTTGGTATTTTTTTAATCTGGAAGTTGTGTATTTTTTTTCCTAAATATTTCTTCATCAACAACATTACTACTATTAAGATGTTCACAGAGCAGTTGTTATTGAGATAAATATAAAGTAAAAGCACCTTTTGTACGGGTTGATAGGTGCCATGGCAAAGAATGTATGGGCACAAACATAATTGCTTTTAACATGTTGATGAGCATTTGTATTTTTTTAAATATCAGGGGTATTTGTATAAGTTAAAATTAATGGGAGTGCTATAAGATTGAATAGGGAATGGATAGTTAAGGTAAATACAATTTTTTGGGTTCCTTATTTTGCTGATGGAGAAGGTTTTAATGCAGCTAGAGATGTGTAATCCACAAATTGATTCTTTGAGCCATGTGATTGTAATTGTACGAGTTATGTAATTGATTGGACATTGGACTTTCCCTAACTAGGGTGCAATTGCTCTATGAGGGATAAACAAAATATGATCACTAATTTCCAGTGGATGCAATAAAAGAAGTCAACACTACTACGGAATAGTACATCACTGCTGGCTCCAAAACCTCCTTTACTGCAAGTTTTGGAGCCAGCAGTGGATAATGGGCAGTGATAGTCAGGGACTATCATTGCTGGCTTCGTGGACCGACAGTGAAAGTGGTTATCACTGCTGGCTGAAGGATTCGGTCAGCAGTGATTCCTTACGTATCACTGCCGGTTGGTGGTTTCAGCTGGCAGTGATTCCCAAGGCATCACTGCTGGCTGAAAGTTTCAGCTAGCAGTGTTGTGCCTCCCCCCTTCTACTCTGGTCCTGTCCTCCCTCTCTCTCCTCGATCTCTCCATCTCTCTCCCATTCAATACATGCATACAATGAGACATATATAATGTAAATCAATAATAAAGGCACCTTCATTAATACATAGTAATTCATGTCACACATATATGCATAATAGTTCTCATAGGTCACCCCCCCGAAAAGTCGATCGAGTTGAACCTGCCCAGTATCCCTCTACATCTCTCGCGATGAGGACCGCATCTTCGCATGGATAACTGATGGTGTGTGTGTACGTGCAAGGATGTGGGGGGCCGATGGTGGTGAAGCGGAGGATCCGACCATGCCTGATCGACCGTAGCATCGCCTAAGCCCCATGCACACTGGCGTGTCAAAGACATCGAAGTCCAACTCCTAAACGCTAGTATGTTTTGAGTATTTGGCCTCATCCGTAGCGCGCTAATGGGCCACCCTCTCATCCTCCTCCTCCTGGGCACGCTTACGGGATGCTGCTTCTTGCTCCTCTGCAACGCACAACTGACGGGTCAGCCTCTCATCCTTCTCCTCTTGGGCGCACTAACGCGCCACGGCTTCTAGCTGCTCCTTCGCATCATCGTTGGAAGGCCATTCTATCGAAGAGTCATCTGACGGTACCAACTCCAAAATATACCTTCAATAATATATAGTAATTCATGTCCTATATTAAAAAATAGTAATTAATATCCTTCATTAAAATGGTGTCATTTGGTGATATATAAGCCGTCTAACCCTCTGGTAGACTTTCTCCTTGTCGCGTACTCTGTACTAGAAGATACAGTGTAATATGAAGGTTTGTCACTGGTCAACGGCACGATCGGTTCATGAAACTCGCCGTTTGGGTTGATAACATGTTTCATGAAGAACCCGGTGATCTGTTCTTGAAAGGTATTTATTTCTACAAGTTGTAACTCTTCTGTGCATAGTTTTGAGCACTGCGTTTGAAGAATCGAAAGAATTAGTCGTTGAACACGTGTAGAAATTGAAAAGAAGGCATCGATATGTTATTTCGTACCTCAAGATCATTGAACCTGACAGCGTCTCCGTCCGGGCTGAATCCGTGCATGAAAGTTAGAACATAAAACGCACAGAGATTCTTGCCGGGTAGCTGCCTCATACTCTTCAAGAGGAAATAATTCGTCAGTGGAACGAATTGATCCTTTTTATTCGGTAGGAAATGCAAGACATGAATATTCCATGTGTACCGATAAGTCGGTTTTTACATTATACTCCTTCCCGAATGGAAAGTGAATAACACTCTTTTTTATCTTGTGTATGCCTTGTATGTGAATATGATACCAATTAAACTTAGATGCAATCATCAAGATGATGAAATGATCAAGTTTACCTATTTAGCATATCGATGAGGTTTTGGTAAATCGTCTGAGCTCTCTTTTGTTAGTCCAAGATAATGGTCTTGCTCAAGTCTGGGTGGATGACAAATCAGTACTAGAATGCCCTGGCGTGCAAGCACATACTCATAGCTATAGGGTAAGAGTATGAATTTCTTGTATTGGTGGTGAAGCAGACACTTCAATATGTAGTTCTCGATGATGTCTGGACTCCCCCCTACAAGCGTCTGGTTCACAAGCCCATGATCGATGAATCCTACTTTACAATCAAATTGTTGTCTGCATACATGGTTCTCCATTCTACGAAATAGAGAAGTTAGCCATGCAATTTCAAGGTATAAGATCATATAGTGTAATTCATATGCATAAGTTACTTACAGAGTCCATACTCTAACTATAGCCACGTCGAGGGCATCTTCCTTGTACAGTTCATACAAGTCCTTGAAATATACCCAGAAGGAGCCGTGCCTGTTGAGGAAATATTCCTTTGTGTATCGTACGAGGAACGCCTGCAAACCATGCCTGGATTGCTCCAAGTACCACTGATTTAATCGACATATTTGAGTTGTAAGGTTTCTTTCTATATCTGGTTTGACCAAAGGTTTGGACAACTCAAACAATCATGTAACATCCAACTTTGCAATATCCTCTTCCACAATAAGTCGTACTAGTTTTTCTGCTGATAGTTCAGAAGTAGCCAGGAAGTCCCCAATGCTTGGAGCATCCTGAACGATTGGAGCTGATTTGCTCTTAGCATGCTTCTTACTAATACATTTTATAGGATCGAATACGCACAAAATACCCAATCATAAGGGGGGTGAATGATTTCAGAAACAAAACTCAAAGATTAACTCACTCAAATTGAAACTCGATTTAACTCAATATTCCACTCAAAATAGATTGCACAAGCTCTAGTAAAAATGATGTTAAAAATGATCTGCTGGATGGACTACTCTCAATTTTTGTCAACAGAAACTAGATTCAAATACGAAACTAACCCAATAAGAATTGAGTAAATCGGATATCTCAATCAAAAGTTATGCCTAGTTGAAGCAGACTATGTCAACCAGAATCGAGTAGATCAAAAACTAGTCAAGTTAACAAAAAGCTACTTGAGATTAACAAAATCCACTTGAAATTTTCTCAGATCAAATATTAGATATTATAGCAAGGTTTTGGATGGATTAAACCAAGATGAAACTACATAGAAACATAAAATTAATTGAAAACCAAAACCGATCATGTAGAATATAGAACAGAGAGAAAATTCCGAATCAGCAACTCATCAACTTATGAAACTTGATTTTTATTACATAGATGAGTTTACAAGATGCCTCTCCAAAGTATCCAACAAGGATTTCCACTAAATCCCAGAAAAACTCTCTCTCTCGAGTTTCTCTATCTCTCTGCTGTGTTGTTCTGCCCTATTCTGCGCTCTACTACCCAATACAACAAGCCTCTCTATTTCTAGGGTAGCCGCACGCACGAACATGACCGAATCGAACTACAACTCCCTGTCGTATTCAATCTGGTCTCTATCCTTCTCTAATCATAAAAGGACAAACAACTTCTGCTAATTAAGCTAATTAGCCAACAACTCTAATGTAATCATGCATGCACATCTCCCATGCATACATGCATATACGTAACCAACTCAGAGTCTGTCTCCGACACTAACTCTTGTTTCAAGTTCAGCCACCACACAATTCCCTCATGCTTGCTCCGACTTGAACACGAATTAGTCTTCACATTATCCCACGATCAAATTGCCTACTGCGTCCATCGTGAAGCCTTGTCTCCATATGCATTACTCGAACGTCCCGCATGAAATCCTCGATCACCACGACCTCAGTTCCTCATGAATCTAGTCGCCGAACCTCAGTTCCTCCCTGAACTTAGTTTGTTGATCCATCATCGACCACGTTCGCCTTCGAGCAACACCTGCACATGAATCAAACAACAATCGAGTACGAGCACAAGTCCTTCCGGACTTGACTCAATATCAGTTCACGTAACACCACGCAAACTCCATGCAAAACCAACACGCTATCATAAGCATATCTTAGCAACTCATGAACAACAACCAAATGTCGTTATGCTAAATCACTTTGCTCTGCCAATTTCATCAATCAAACCAATTTTTCATCACATGATCTCACAATCTCCCCCTTGATGAAAACATTGGCAACCTTCATGTGAACATTGGTAACCTTTTAACTGACATGATTTTATTTTAAAATCAAATGCAAAGTGAAATCAAAAGATAAAAAAATCCTTTGAATTTTTTTGAGAAAAAAATTCTCGCAACTCTCTTCAAAAATGAGCAACTTTCTCTCCCCCTTTGGCAATGATTTCATAAAAAATTCAAAAAAGAGAATCAAGTCTTGTTATTTCAATCATTTCAATGAGCATTAGAAATCATCCACATATTTAATAAATACTCGACCAAGCCACACTATCAAGAATACTTGCACCAATCCGTCTACACATGTAAAAATATATAGTGTGAGCACAACTTATCAAGTATAATTAATGATTTATTTGCAAGGCATGATCTCCCAATCTCGATCACTCGGATCCTAAATTTATATGCTATCAAAAATATGAATATCAAAAGTATGTCATTATTTTGATTAAAAAGACATAAGAAGATGCCAATTTTAATGTCAAGAACTTCTCATATTCTTTTGCAAGGAATTATATGCACCATCAGCCTTATTCTATCCAACCATACCAAGCCTATGTCAAAAAGACAATCATAAGCTTAAGACAATGATTATGGTCATACACGACTTCTTCCAAGTTCATATCAAAGTGCAATGATAAGCAGTCTCGAAAAGAAGTGCGACAGTGCATACTTCCTTGATCTTTTGTCTATCAACTATTTTTCAACACTTTTTCATTTCTTTGATTCTTTCACATATAGCATTTTTATCAAAGATCAAAGTAATCAAGAAAGTTTAACCATAAAAAAATTTAATTTAAGCTGTCATTCAATTTAAAAAGTCATGACAAAAAGCTACACCGTTACACATGTAGATATGAAAGTGCAAAAACTCCTATGTAGCATAAGCACTGGCTTTAAAAGTCACATATGTATTATATATGATGCTCATCATATTTCATTATTTTCTCTTTTTTATAAACTTTGACAAGTTCCAAGTTATAAGAACTCCTCGTCAAAACAATCCTATAGGATGAATAACACCAAGTTCTCCCCGAAAAAAAGTAAATTGAGAAGAATCCAAAGGTTTTTGTGAAAATATTTGCCAATTGGTGTTTACTATTCACATAAAGAAGTT
Source organism: Phragmites australis (assembly GCF_958298935.1). Taxonomy (NCBI): domain Eukaryota; kingdom Viridiplantae; phylum Streptophyta; class Magnoliopsida; order Poales; family Poaceae; genus Phragmites; species Phragmites australis. Next base: position 10,688,966 of record NC_084938.1, read on the forward strand.
CAATATTTCCTTTTTTAGAAGTTCAATATTTCCTTTTTTAACATTGTCTATAAGAAAATGAAATCTGATGTCAATGTGTTTAGTCCGAGAATGTTGCACAGGATTTTTAGCAATACTTATAGCACTAGTGTTATCACAGAAAAGTGAAATTAACTCTATAATCTTTAAGTGTAGCAACTATCTAAAGAGTTTGTGAACAACAATTAGCAACAGCTGCATATTCAGATTCAGCAGTAGATTATGCAACAGAGGACTATTTCCTAGATGACCATGCAACAAGAGAATTACCCAAGAAATAACATGTACCATATGAACTTTTTCTATCAATTCTATAACCTCCAAAATCAGTATCAGAAAAAGCTCTTAAGCTAATATATGAAAAAGCAGAAAGCTAAATGCTAAAATCTTGAGTTCTACGAAGATATCTTAGAATTCGTTTGATAGTTTGTCGATGTAAAGCACGTGGAGAAGCTTGAAATCGTGCACACAAGCATACAACAAATTGTATGTCTTGCTTTGAAGTGGTGAGATACAAAAGTGATCCAATCATACTTCTATATTCTTTTTGATCAACTGGCTCACTATCTTCATCAGGATCATGTGTCATTGTTGCTCCAATAGGTGTCATGATCGGCTTGCTATTTTTCATCTCAAAACGCCATAACAGGTCTCGTGTATACTTACTTTGATGAATAAAAGTACCTTATTTGGTTTGTTTGACTTGAAGTCCCAAAAAGTACGGTAGTTCACCCATCATACTCATCTCAAATTCCCTTCTCATCGTTTCTGAAAATTGGGACACCAAAGGATGAGAAGAACAACCAAAGATAATATCATCTACATAAATCTGAACAAATAGTTGATTATTATCATGCTTGAGCACAAACAACGTCTTGTCCACTTTTCCCATTTCAAAACTCTTTTCAAGCAAAAAGGTTTTAAGCCTATCATACCACGCTCTAGGGGCTTGTTTTAAACCATACAAAGTTTTAAACAACTTGTATACATAATCTGGATATTTAGAATTTTCAAAACCGGATGGTTGCTTAACATAAATCACTTCATTTATGTAGCCATTCAGAAAAGCACTTTTGATATCCATTTGATATAATATAAAGTCTTTAGATATAGCAAAAGCTAAAAAGAATTCTAATGGCTTCTAGTATAGCAACCGGACCAAAAGTTTCCTCAAAATCTAGCCCTTCTACCTATGTAAAACCTTGAGCTACAAGTCTAGCTTTGTTTTTAATAACAACACCATCCTCGCTTTGCTTATTTTTGAAAATCCATTTAGTACCAATAAGTGTATGACTCGGAGGAGGTGCGACAAGCTTCCATACTTTGTTGCGTTCAAAATTTTCAAATTTCTTATGCATGCTATTGATCCAAGATTCGTTAGTTAATGCATGTGAAACATCTTTGGGTTCAAAAGAAGCAACAAAAGCTGAATGAGCATGAGAATTAGAATCAATAAACCTGGACCGTGTGACTCGCTCATGTAAATCTCCAATCATCTGATCAGGTGGATGACTTTACTGAATGTGCAAAGGAGCTATCACTCGAGAAGCAATATCTTCTTCTCCTTCAATACGCATAGATGATGTAGTAGCATAAGGATGTCCAACTGTAGCTGAAGTGATCGAAGATGTCAAGGGATGGATCCACAACTAATTATATCATCGGAATTAAAATCTCATCCTCATTGACCTCATCATCATCCACAAAAATGCTCTCGAACTCCCCCTGAATATATGTACCTGTATCTGTATCACTTGATCTAGTTCCAGGACTAGTCTCATCAAAAGTAACCTCACATGTGTCAAAAATTTTGTTAGTCTCTAAAACAAGCACTTGATAGCCATGAGTATGAGCAGGATATCCAAGAAAAATACCATATGTTGATCTGGACTCAAATTTATCCAAATTTCTAGATTTCAGCATAAAGCACTTATAGCCAAAAACTCGAAAGTGAGAAACACTAGGCATATGTCCAAACCGCAGCTCATATGAAGTTTTACCCAATTTATATATCAAGAAAACACAGTTTGAAACATAACAAACAATAGATATAGCTTGAGCCTAAAATTTTCTAGAGTAGAAAATTCATCTAACATGGTCCTAGCCATCTCGACTAGAGTTCTATTTATCCTTTAAACTATATCATTTTTTTGAAGAACTCTAGGGGATGAAAATTGATGTTCAATACCTTTCTCAGCACAAAAGTTATCAAAAGAAGAATTCTTAAAATCTGTTCCATTATCACTTCTAATCTGTACCTTTTGCAATAACTATGGTAGAAGAAGTATCTCCAAAAGTAACACTTTCAGCACGAGATACATGTACAAGGGTGGAGAACCAATTTTTATCATCGGACATGTGATGTGAGCATCCGGAACTGACTAGCCAAATGTTCTCCTTCCTCGTTCGAGAAGCCTACAAGGAAACAGAAGATGTTGAGACCTCAGTACTGGGGTTAGTAATAAAGCTTTTAGGAATCCAGTGTCGAGTCACTCGATCAACAATACGAGTAGGCAAAACACGAGTAGCCAGAGTAGACTTAACTCGAGAAGCTCGAGTGAGTTCAACCTGAGAGCACTAGCAGCTCGAGTAATCTCAACTCGAGAAGCTCGAGTAGGTTCAACTTGAGTTACATGAATAGTAAAAGGTGATGAATGTTTCACTTGAGGCACAAAATGAGGTGACACAACCTCACGAGGGATAAAATGTGCCTTTCGCAAATTAGACCTAGCCTTAGACTTTTCTTTCTTTTGTTGTTTAGCTAGTCTAAAGCAAAAATCTACTAAATGTCCATCTCTATCACAATGAATGCAAGTGTACTTACCCCGATGTATGAATTTTGAAGAAGAAACAACATTTGCATTCATTGTAGAGGATAAAAATCCAGCAGACTTAAAAACAACCTTCTTAGGTTCAGATTCAGCAAGAGTTTCAAATTTGGCACAGCTAAGAGCTCTAACAATAGTGGGTGCATTTGTCTTAGAACGAGCATAGGGATCAAAACCTATACCTTATTTACATGTACTTGACTTAGATGAATCTAAAATCAGATTCCGATTTTTCTTTCCCTTAGAAAAACATTCTAAAGTTCCTTTCAAGTAATTAACCTGTTTAGAAAGAGCTGAACACTTATCACAAGCAACACTCATGGGTTTCTTTTGTTTACGACAGTTAGAGTATGAAAGAACCTCATGAATAATCATGTCATTGTCTATTTGAGAAACTCTAGTATTAGCATCATGTAGCTTCAATTGAAGAATTAAGTAATTAGAATAGGAAATTGAATCATGCAAATCAGACGTTGAACAACTTGTATTTTTAACATGTTTGCAATTCAACACAACAAGTTTCTCATTTTTCTCAGTTTCTTCTCTAAGTTTCTCAAGAGTAGAAGCATGAACATCTCTAAGAGAAGTGGGCTCAAAATAAATTAAGTCACATAACTTGCAAGCATCATCATCGAGAATTAAAGTCTTAAGTATTGCAATTCCAGAATTAAGCGATTCATTTAAAATATCATGTTTCTTAATTTTCTTGTTACGTTTCTCTAAGAGTGTACCAAGACGAACAACAACATTAGATAAATCATCATAAGTAGGTAATACCTCGTTACCGTCACTGTCAAGTTCATCCTTGGTTGTACTTTCTTTGTTGCTTGCCATGAGACACAATCTAGTCAAATCACGCAATATCTTGCTCTTAGATGTTGTGTCATCCTCACTGCTATCTGAATCAACATCACTCAAGTTGACTTATTCGAGTGCTGAAAGAACTCAATGCACAACCTTGCAGCTCAAAAAGCTATTTTTCTTCTTGTTGTTCAATGATTGCTTCTTTTTCACCCTTTCCTCTTTTGATGCTTTATCTGCAAGCTTAGGACAATTGGAACAAATGTGGTTGAGATCACCACATTCATAGCATCTTTGAGAACCTCCACTTTCTTTCTCCCTCGTATGCACATTTTGCAATGCTTTAGAGAATCGAGTAGAAAGTAGTGCTAAATCTTCTTCAGGAATCAACTCAAGATGATCATTAGTTAGTGAAGATATAGAAGTTAATAAAAAACTTGACGAAGAAGATTCAATATGAGACATGCTGGGTTGAGAGACAAAGCAATTGATTTGTTAACATTCTTCCTAGCAAAAACATCTAGCTCATGAGTTTTCAATTTAGAATAAAGTACATCTAATGTAGGTGAACTCATGACAGTAGATTCTCTAATAGATGTAACTTTCATCTCCCACATTGACATATCTAAAGCTCCTAGTAATTGATGTGCATTCTCAGTATCAGTATATGTAATATTAACAGCACGCAAATTACTAAGAATTTTATTAAACCAAGCAAAGAAATCATCTAGTGACTCACTAGGCTTCATCTCAAAACACATGTAATCTTTCTTAAATAAATCTTGACGTACCTCTTTAATATTATTTGAACCTTCATTATAATCACAGAGTGCTTTCCATACATCGTACACCGATTTGAGATGCATTACTCGATCGAAGTCACTCCTTCCCAAGCCTTGGATGATTAGGTTCCTTGCCTTGCTGTTCGCCTCAACATGAGACATATTCTGCCATCACTTCATTATTCTTAGGAACCACATATGGCTTATAGACCTTTTCCCAAATTGCAAAGCCCTGTGCTTGAATGTAGGTCTCCATCTTCGTCATCTAGAACTGAAAATAAACTCCATCGAAAACACAAGGTTTTGAGGAATATCTATCTCAAGCTATGTTTCTAATTATCGATTAAGATCAATTAGAAAGGATTAAGGCTCTGATACCAATTGTAGGATTGAATACGTGCAAAATACCCAATTAGAGGGGGTGGGGGTGAATGATTGCGGAAACCAAATTCAAAGATTAACTCACCCAAATCGAAAGTCAATTTAACTCGGTATTCCACTTAAAACAGATTGTACACGCTCTAGTAAAAATAATGTAGAAAAAGATCTGCTGGTCGGATTGCTCTCAATTTTGGTCAGCGTAAACTAGATTAAAATTCAAAACTAACCCAATAAGAATTGAGTAAATTGGATATATGGATCAAAAGTTATTCCTAGTCGAAGCAGACTGTGTCAATTAGAATCGAGTAGATCAAAATATAGTCGAGTTAACGAAAAGCTAATCGAGGTCAACCAAATCCACTCGAAATTTTCTCAGATCAAACAGTAGATATTCTAGCAAGGTTTTGGATGGATTAAACCAAGATAAAACTTCATAGAAACATGAAATTAATTGAAAACCAAAACCGATCATGCAGAATATAGAACAGTGAGAAAATTCTGAATCAGCAACTCATCAACTTAGGAAACTTGATTTTCATTGCATAGATGAGTTTACAAGATGCCACTCCAAAGCATCCAACAAGAATTTCCACTAAGTCCCAAAATAGCTCTCTCTCGAGTTTCTCTATTTCTCTGCAGTGTTGTTTTGTTTTGTGCTCTACTACCCAATACAACAAACATCTCTATTTATAGGGTAGCCAAATGCACAAACGTGACCGAATCGAACTACAACTCCTTGTCGTATTCAATCTAGTCTCTATCCTTCTCTAATCACAAAAGGACAAATAATTTCCGCTAATTAAGTTAATTAGCCAACAACTCTTACGTAATCATGCATGCACATCTCCCATGCATACATGCATATACGTAATGAACTCAAAGTCTGTCTCCGACACTAACTCTTGTCTCAAGTGCAGCCACCACACGATTCCCTTGTGCCTGTTCTGACTTGAACACGAATTAGTCTTCACGTCCTCTCACAATCTGATCACCTCCTACGTCCATCACGAAGCCTTGTCTTCATATGCATTGTTTTCTCATCTCGAACGTCCTGCATGACATCCTCGATCACCACAACCTCAGTTCCTCTTAAACCTAGTCACCGACCCTCAGTTCCTCCCTGAACTTAGTTCATCGATCCGTTATTGACCACGTTCAGCTTCGAGCAACACCTACACATGAATCAAACAATAATCGAGTACGAGTATAAGTCCTTCCCGACTTGACTCAAGATCAGTTCATGCAACACCACGAAAACTCCAAGCAAAACAAACACGCTATCATAAGCATATCTTAGCAACTCATGAACATCAACCAAATGTCATTATGCTAAATCACTTTGCCCTACCAATTTCATCAATCAAACTAATTTTTTATCATATGATCTCACACATTCGTAGTCACTCGGCGGCTTACTTGAAGATGGCTCCGTCCATTTAGATTTGGTCATATTCATGAAAAATTTCATGGTATCTTCAAGCACAACAGGCTTCGGTGGAGGATAGAAATGAGTCGTGACACTGATGTCCACCATCTTTTTGAGTTTGTCAGTAGTGAGTGAATAGACATCTTTCGGTTCCGCCAACTTTTTATATGAAACCTGCTTCTTAGATGATGTCGTCTGCTTGGATGTTGCAGAATCTGATCTTGTTTTCCGAGATGGCTAGCTTGTTGATGGCGTTGGCTTCTTGAGTGGTGGATTTTTTTTTGAGGCGATGGCTGAGGAGGTGGACTTCTTTTGGGACATGGCTGGGGAGAGGGAGATCTTCGAGGTGACAACAGTCCGGGACATAGTGGATAGTAGAGATTCTCGGTAGCTGTCTCTGGTGAAAACACTATGTAAGCATTCTCCCATGCGATGAATGTGTGCTCATTCTCTCCTATAGTGTTCGTCCCTTCCTCTGTGGGGTAGTCCACCTCAACATGATGGTACCGGTCAATTGCCTAGTCTACTTCAACCACGGTGTAGCCCTCTGGTATCGGACAACCGTGCAAATGTTCATGGGAGCCGCAGGGATAAGCCATGCCGGAAGCCACCTTGATGGTAAGGTTTCTAGCACCAATGTGCAGTTCACACGGTGTTCGTGTTGTAATGATGTCCATGGGATAAGTGATGGTGTCAGCTCCTGGAACTCCCGTGGACGCACAACTACTCCTCCGAGCATCGGGGCTGGAGAGCGGAACATTAGGAGATGTTGCAGGCTATTCCTGATCGCTCACAATGGCACCCCGTTCACGCATGAGGGCTTATTGTACTGCTTGTGCTATATTTTCATCTGTATGTTCCCTCTCACATTGTAGCGCTTGTTCAAGCATTTGCATCATCCTAGCTTGTTCTGCTCTCGTTCTGCATCTCGCTCTGCTTGGGATCTCTTTCGACTCTGGTAATTGTCGATGTTGCCTAGGAATCCATATTTCCAACCCATCACCCTAATGCCTCGTGTGCGACCACCGTGCTCCTTGTTTCCCAAGGTCAAGGTCAACTTGTCCCTATCCCTGTCTGGCTTGAAAAAGCCTTGTGCAAACTACTCATGGGCTTCCGTAAGCTTTTTTGCAAGAGTTTGCATCAGATCCTGGTCTTCGGAGCTCGTAAAACATAAGCTTCCATCAGATGAGTAAGAAGCACCCCTCCCAAGAAGGAAGCACATCGCTCGATCACTCCAGCCCTCCATTTCAAGCATGACACCTCTCTCTCGCAGTTGATCTAGCTATTGTTGCCACTGCCATTCTTTCCTCATGTTCCTATGACTGCCGACTTTGTAGGGGTAGAGGTTCTTCTTTGAGTTTGCTTTGTTTACCTCACTCAACCTCTGTGCTTCTTCCGATGACTTGTACTCTGCAAAGGCTTGCCAATGATGTTCCAGTTGTGGCCACTTGCGAAAATCTGGTGTTGTACCTTTCTGCACATATGTTCCATTCAGTATGCCCTTCCAGTTCTTAAATGAAAGACCCATGATCATTAGCATCTTACGCTTGACTACTTCCATATATGTCCCTTCAGGAAAGTCAAACTTCTCTAATATCTTGGGCCACAAGATATCATTGTTGATCGAATTAGGAACCATGTGCGGATCACCACGTTTGCTAGTCTATAATTTGTAGCTGATGGGCACGTGATCCTTAACAGCAATCCCACAGACTGATTTGTATGGCCCTAGAACTCTCTGTGATGCAGTTGGCTCCACTGTTGGTGAGACCTCTGTGATCACAAATCGTCCTGTAGAGATCTTCGAGGGACCTAGGACACGATGCCACTCCTGGGATTACTCATTGTCATGACCCTTCGGAGCATCAAGCATTTGCGCATAAGCGAAAAAAACTATGGTAACCTATACAATAATATGTAGAACATATGCATTCTTCTACTTATGAATTACCTCATAGCCTGGGCGTCTGTTTGTTCTAGGTTGAGGTAGTGTCTTGGGCTACCTTGTTCAATGTTTGACAGTGGCACTACATCTCCTTCTAGCACCTGGGCTAGATTGGCGGTTGGTGATGCCATCCCTTCCTGGGAGTTTTGCATACAATGACGACGAGCAGTTGATTATTCTACATATAAAGAGCACAGAAAGGAGAGAGCTTGAGATAAAGCCGACGAGGGAGGGAGGGAGATTCTCAAAAGAGTGAGATAATGATGCGTGTTTGCCTGATCTTCCAAAAGGTAATATGATAAGTCGAATGGTAAAGCTTCGACATTGATCATCCAAAGGCTTCGAACAGAACAGATCAAGAACCCTCACAACCATTACACCACTACTCCGTGGTTATCAACCGTTCCAAGACATAGTTGACCTCGCCACGAAGGATTTTTCTGCAAGCGAATCGAGAACACAAGCAAGAACAGGTAGATGCAATCTGAATATAGCTAATTACCAATGAAGTACTCGAGTTGGGGTTCAACAAACTGATAAATGGCAAAACTGTCTAAAACAGAATAATCTAAGCTAAACCTGAGCCTAAACTATGACGGCTACTATGTATATATAGGGGGCCATGAGGAGGTCAACCTAGGGTTGTGCAGCCATGGAAAGAGGCGTACACAACCTGGACTCCGACTCCGACATGATTATAAGGCACAACTAGATCCAAAACGGTGGCACAACACATTGTTCCTTCTACTCTGACTGCACCATAAGGAATATTTGGTCAAGCTCATATCCATTGGAAAGGGCTCGTTGTAAGCTTTCTAGAATATCCAAGATTGCCTAAAACAGACTTCGTATGAGAGAGTTATGCCCGTTTTACCGACGTGCTGTCCTGGGACTCAACCACGACCACGACCTCGACCACGACCATGACTAGAGCTAAACCTCGAGTCCGAGTAGACTTGGCCTTCGAGGGGTGACGTCTGGGTAAGGTTGTGATGCTTCTTCCACATTCCTAAGCAATAAAACATCATAAGAACTTAGTAGTAATCCATCCAAGGAAGCATGAACAACAAGAGACGAGTTCACCTGGTGGTCTAATTGTCGTGCACGTGCTCTTGTAATTGGACCTTGTATGATTTGAGGATTATTGGCAGTATTGATTGTATCTAAAGGAGCCATGGGCTCATCATTCTCCCCCTCTTGAATTGGAGTCGTCCTCAACTCAAACTCATCTTCTTCTCCTAAATGTGGCTTCAAATCTGAAATGTTAAATGTGGGACTAACCGCAAAATCTGCAGTTAGGTCTAATTTGTATGCATTGTCATCGATTTTCTTAATTATCTTAAATAGTCCATCAGCTCTAGACATCAACTTTGACATTTTTAGTTCTGGAAACCTATCCTTCCTCAAATGCAACCAAACTAAATCACCCAGTTCAAATTTTATTTCCTTCCTACCTTTACTTCCAGCAATACTATACTTTTCAGTCATACTCTCTATATTGTTTTTAGTTGCTTCATGCAACTTAAGAATAAATTCAACACATTTCTTAGCATCTAAATTAAGTCTTTCAAAAGTAGGTAAATATAGTAAATCAATAGAAGCATGGGGATTAAATCCATATACTACCTGGAACGGACTTACCTTGGTGGTGGAGTGTACCGACCTATTGTAAGCAAATTCAATATGTGGTAAACACTCTTCTCATATCCTCAAATTCTTCTTTAGAACTGCCCGTAACATGGTTGATAATGTGCGGTTGACAACCTCTGTTTGACCATCAGTTTGGGGATGACACGTGGTAGAAAACAACAGCTTCGTCCCCAATTTATTCCAAAGTAATCTCCAAAAGTGACTCAAAATCTTTGTGTCATGATCGGAGATGATAGTATTAGGCACTCTATGCAGGTGAATGATTTCCCTGAAAAACTAATCAGCTATATTTGTAGCATCATCGCTCTTGTGACAAGGTATAAAATGAACCATTTTAGAAAATCTATCCACAACTACAAATATACTATCCCTCCCTCTCATTGTCCTAGGCAGTCCTAAATCAAAATCCATAGAAATATCATCTCATGGTGCACTAGGAACAGGAAGATGCATATAAAGACCATGTGGATTTAAGAAAGATTTAGCTTTGTTGCAAGTGGTACAATGTAAAATGTAGCGCTCAACGTCATGTCTCATCTTTGGCCAAAAGAAGTGGGTGGCTAGCACATCATCAGTCTTCTTTGCTCCAAAATGTGCCATCAATCCTCCTCTATGCGCCTCCTATAATAACAAAAGACGAACAGTGCTAGCTGGAATGTATAGCTTGTTAGCACAATATAGCAATCCTTCATTCAGTACATATTTATTCAATGTCTTCCCTTCTTTACAATGTTCAAGCACTTCTTTAAAGTCCAAATCAACAGCATATAAGTCCTTAATGATCTCTAAACCAAAATCTTATAATCAAGTTGAGATAACATGGTATAATGCCTAGAAAGAGCACCAACAATCACATTGTCCTTTCCTTTCTTATGTTTTGTGACATATGGAAAAGACTCAATAAATTCTACGTATTTAGCATGTAGTTTATTCTGTTTAGCTTGACTTCTAATATGTTTCAGCGATTCATGATCAGAATGTATAACAAATTCTTTGGGCCATAGATAATGTTGCCAAGTTTCAAGCACACGAACTAAAGCATACAATTCTTTATCATAAGTGGAATAATTCAGACTTGGCCCACTTAAATTCTCACTGAAATAAGCAATAGGTTTACCGTCTTGAATTAATGCACCTCCAATTCCAATCTCACTAGCATCATATTCTAGTTCAAAGGTCTTACCAAAATCAGGGAGTTGGAGCAAAGAAGCATGGGTTAGCTTTTCTTTCAACAACTTGAATGCTTGTTCTTGTGTAGGTCCCCATTTGAAAACTACTCCTTTCTTTGTCAACTCATTTAATGGAGCAGCAATAGTGCTGAAATCCCGCATAAATCGCTATAGAATACCCGCAAGACCATGAAAGCTTCTCACTTGAGTAACAATCTCAAGGGTTGGCTAGTTCTTTATGGATTTAATTTTCGCTTCATCCACCTCTATTCCCTGTGGAGTAATAACATAACCAAGAAAAGAAACTCGATCCATGCAAAAGATGTACATTTTGAGGTACCAAACAAACAAGCATCTCTCATAGCGTCAAACGTGCTCCGGGCACGGCAGGGCTTCGAGACGGGGAAGTCGGGCCTCTAGGACAGGGACGGCGGCGTCGAGGTTCCGGGATGAGGACGGCGGCATCGGGGCTCTGGGATGGGGATGGTGGCGTTGGTGCAGGCGCGAGGAAGGGAAAAATTTTTCTAAGTATTCGAGGGCGCGAGGTGTTGAGAAGTATTATAGTGGGGGGGGGGCATTTTCACTGCCGGCTCAAGAAGTCCACCGCTAGTGAAAGGTGACCTTCCCTACCGCTCAATAGGCCAACCAGCAGTGAAAGGGGTTTCATTGCTGGCCCAAAGTCCACCGGCAGTAAAAGTGGTTTCACTGTCGGTCGAATATGTGCACCGGTAGTTAAACCCCTTTCACTGTAGGTGCAGGGAGCAAAAAAGTTGATTTGCCTGTGCACGCGCTGAGACTTGCACCCACGACCTACTCCAAGTAAAACCAAACAAACCACTATGCTACTCAAATATTTTCGATTGGTTTTTTACTATATGTATTTATTAATATTATGTTAACCTAAAATCCTAATACATATTTATTTAAATTAAAAATTGAAGCTTCCAGAACATAAGTGAGGTATAATTGCATCTAAAACAAATTCATACATAGTAATTAATATAATTTCGCTACTTTGGCTTAACGATTCGCCCGTCATTATGATCACGGCGTACATAGGGAGGTTCGTCGGTGTCTTCCATGGGACCTAGGTCGACATCCTCTCCAAAAGGAGGTAGCGCGTTGAATTGATTGTAATATTCCTTGTCCACAATATTCTCCACTCCGACAATCCTTCTTTTTCCTTGAAGAACCACGTGGCGCTCATCCTTGTTAGTCGGGTCCAGGTCCTTTACATAGAAGACTTGCATAACATCATTCACAAGTACGAATGGTTCTTCTCTGTATCCAACGAGTTTTTGGTCCACTATAGTCATACCGTACTTGTAGATCTTCACACCCCCTGGGAGTCTGACCCATTGGCACCGGAAAAGAGGAACCTTTAACACTCCGTAGTCGAGCTCCCAGATCTCCTCTACGAATCCGTAGTAGGTCTCCCTATTTCCATTGTAGTCGTAGGCATCTATACGGACACTGCTATTTTGGTTGGCACTCTTATTATCCTGAGCTCTCGTATAAAATGTATAGCCATTTATGTAGTAACCAACACATTCAACTGAGTACACTCTATTTGCTTATCCATCACCTGTCTACGTAACTAGGTGCCAAAATGATCCTGGTGCTCTCGTGATCTAAACATCGGACTTTCCTGGGTTTCTGGTGGATAGCATGGTCTGGTGTCTTCAACATACGAGCCCACTACAACTAATTATTGCAGAACTGTGAAATGTGCTTGTGTGAATGAAATGGGGTCATCAGTGCGGTATGAGTTTGCACATATCGTCCCTTTCCCCTGTAGCCTCCCCTCATGGCAAGATACAAGCACACCGATTGATTTGAGATTCATGTAGTCGACGTAGAAATCAATGACCTCCTTGGTTCCTCAGCCCACGGCCATGTAGCTTTCTGGTCGATTTTGGTTACGAACATATTTCTTCAAAACTCCCATGAACCTTTTGAAAGGATACAATTGATGCAGAAATATGGGGCTAAGAATCCGTATCTCTTTCACAATGTGAACAATGAGATGCACCATGATATCAAAAAACGATGGGTCACTATTATGATCCTTCATCTATGACCTTATAAGTGATGGGTCTTAACCCGTCACTAATGACGACTAATCAGTGACGCGTTCAGGGTAATAGGTGCAGGACCCGCCACTAATGCCAATTATCACCTGTCACTGATGCTCTTTTTTAACATAGTGAATTAGCCTTATGTTAAAGATTTGTTTGAAAATGAAATTTCTCCAAAACGTGTGAGTGATAGCTTCACAAGCATATTGGAAAATCACTTCTCCATGTCTATAAGAGTATAATATGTAGTCCTCATATGTAAAAGAAATCCTTCAAAGGTGAGCTCATGTACCTACACGTCAAATAGTGTATAGCCTTATAACCCATTTATAAACATCACAAACACTCCATCAAAAATAGACAAAGGATACACGATTTAGCGATAGGTCCTTATACGACTTGTCACTTATGTAACCTCAGGTTGGGACCGGTCAGGACCAGACCATGACCCGTCACTGATGATAGGTAATCAATGACGGGTAATAAAGTTACCCATCACTAATAACATAAGTGACGGGTCGTAGCTACACCAGTAACTAATATATAACACATTAGTGATGGGTCTCCCTGGGCCATTCATGAGTGATAGGTAATGTTACAACTCGTCACTTATGATCTAACATTAGTGACAGATTTTCTTGGTCCAATCATAAGTGATGGGTAAAGTGATAACCCGTCACTGACGACAAGTCATAAGTGACGGGTACTGTTATGACCCGTCACTTATGACTCAGCTCTGTTATTAGAGCTGTCCAGTTATAGTGCGCTACCTTGGCACTAACTTCTAGGGATTTTCTTCGGTTCCACTAGGGACTCTCTAATATCTTGTTGATTTAAAGTTTCAATTGATACTAGGTCTTTGAATGTTTGCATTTCCCACTCTCTCCTCCTCTAACCCCTATTTGGTAGATTTTTGTGCTTTGAGTTGTAATCAACTATTTTGCATATTTATCCAAAATCTTGGTACAAGTGAGTTGTATTTATGTTAGATTTAATACTAGGTTTGCCCGATCTACCACGAGATGCCACAAATCTAGTGTAATTGTATGAAATTTTTAATTGCATGCTTAATCACGCAATTAAGGTTATTGTTAATGAAGAATGAATGTTTTTACATTGTAGATGGCATACAAAAGTTGGATGTACCTTAAGACATAGACTTGTCCGAAGTACTTGAGTGGGGTGAAGTATTTCATGACTATTGCGTTGGCGAATATGAAGGATCAGGGTAAAACGACAATGTATTGTCCATATCACATTGCAGGAATGATAAGAAGTTGTTGACCAAGAAAACTCAATACTGCAATCGTGCCACACCTTTCGCCGATCGAGAAAACTCACTACCTATGCTCTGACCATAACAAAGGGATCCATGTCAAGAAAGCGCGAAAACAACGAATTTGAATTGGGTGTCAAATTTGTAATATTAATGTTAAATTTTAATTTATATAAATTAAATTTATAATATTAATGTCAAATTTGAATTTTAGGTTTCAAGTTATTTGAATTTGTAATATTAATGTCAAATTTGTAATAGTAATATCAAATTTGTAATATTAATGTCAAATTTGAATTTGAATTAAGTAAAATTACATATGAAAAGTAATGCATTTGAATTTGAGAAATTTTAGGTTTTAAGTTATCTTAATTTGAGGTAAGACTCAAATTCCATATATTAAGTGTTTGCTTACATACAACAAATTAGATGGTTTTGAATTTAAATTAATTGTAAAATTTCACATAACAAGTTATTAATTGAATCTCGAAGATTTCTGTCTAAGGGATAGGTGAACGGTGATAATCTTCACCCATCACTTATTACAAGTGATAGGTGACAGATGATACTTTTCTCCTGCCACTTATTACAAGTCATTTCTGGCACAAATTTTATTATCACCGTATTATCTGATGTTTAAATCATAGGTGACGGGTCATACTCTTCACCCGTCACATATGATTTTCTTCACCAGTCACTGATTACTGGTCATAGGTGACAGGTGATACTGTTCACAATCACATATGACTTATTATAAGTGACGGGTGGTTATAATAGGTGACGTGTGAACAGTATCACCCATCACCTATGACCTTATAGTATATCTTGGCTAAGTCCCCACCCTCATCCGTGACATTTTTCCCAAGTTCTAAGTCCTAGCCCTAACTCATCCTCGAGCTGTATCCGAGCCCAGGGACCCACAATCGTCTCGTCGGACTAGGAGCCTGTCATCCGTGCTGCCTGTGTCACCACCAACCTAAAGTAGGAGGAGGCCGCCCATGCTGCCGTCACCTCCATCGACGAGGAGGAGGACCAGGAGCCCAGCGCCATTGCCTTCCTCCACGTGCCACCATCCACCTCACCACTGACAAACCGAAGTCTCATTTTCCATGGTGAGTATTCTTTTTGTGTGATGCCCGTCCGAGCCATCGTAGCTGGTGGTCCGGCCGAGCTGTGGTCCTTTGTTCTTCTCTGTGTGATGCCTGGCCGAGCCAGCATAGCTGGTGCTCCTTAGCTTAGAGAAAGAGTTTGTTACAATTAGATGTAGATGTTCTTGCAACCCCTATGCTCGTGCTATCGCTATTAGCTCCATGCGCTACAATATTGAAAGTGCATCTAGGTCCCCTAAGTGGGTTTTGGCTTATTGATGACAAAACGATTAAGGATCTAATATGTTTATCTAAGTCATGAACAGGTCTAAGTCTAAATTGAGAAGACATATGACGTTTGATGCCCTTCGAAAAGAAAGGAGAAGCAACTAGGAGTACCCAATAGGATTTAAATTATTTTATTATTGAAATTGAGTCTAGGATAGCCGCTCTATTAAGAGGGTTGCATTTGATTGCTTGATTAGTGTCTCAATGCTCAAGATATCCTTTAGAACCAATAAGTTGAGAGACACACTCACCCACGGACACTGGGTTTGTTTTGCAAAGTTCACTGAGTCCGGATACTCTGGTGTTCACCGGATACTCCGGTACTTAGTATTTAGTCTGGAGTCTCTGAGGTAGACTCCGGCAGAGGGTGCTCGGTTCTGATTTATTTTTGTTGAAAAAGACCGGAGTCTCTGGTGTTCACCGGATACTCTGGTAGTTGGTGAGTTTTAAGGCCGACTCCGGCAGGGGTGTCTCAGTTAACATTTATTCTTTTTGATAAAAAGACCGGAGTCTCCGGTGTTCACCGGATACTCCGGTACCTGGAGAGGTCGGAGGGTCCGGCAAGTCTCCGGACTTAGTATATTCGATAGCCCTGTCAGGATCGGAGACTCCGGTGTTCACCAGAGACTCTGGTAACTTAACAGATTTCTAACACGTTCTGTGACCGTTCTGACGCTGTTTTTGGATTTGGGACCGGATACTCCGGTGTTCATCGGATACTCCGGTCAGGTCTGACAGAACAGTAACGGCTAGTTTTTGAGAGAGGGCTATATATACTCCCACACCCCTTGGCATTAAAGGCTTGCTGTTGCTGGTGAACTCTAGACTCCTTGGGCATTCTAAGAGCATTCAAAATCCCTCCAACCACCTCTAGTGCAAAGTTTGCAAAATTTAGTGAGTTTGGGTTTGGAGTGAGATTAAGCCACTTGAGCATTAAGTTTTCCTCGAGCATTTGCTGTGATCTTTACTCTTGAAGTTTTGTGCTTCTAGACGGCAAGGCATCACCCGTAGAGCACCCAATCTTTGTAGAGTGCCACGGGAAGTTTGTAATCAACTTCAAATTGAGTAAGAAAATTCTAGCTTGATCTTTGTGGTCGCTAGAAGAGGATAGGGTTGGAAAAGACCTGGCTCTTTGTGAGCTTCTCAACGGAGACATAGGCACTTCTTTGTGAGGTGACCGAACTCCGGGATAATCTCTTGCGTTCTTATTTGTGTAATTTACTTAATCGTGTGAATTTGTGAATTTACATATAAGTTGCCTTAGTGATCATCTTGCTAGTTTTAACTGTTGCTTTAGCTTTGTGATAACTAGACATAGCTACACCTTTAGATTCTAGCTGCTCACTTTAATTCATAGTTGTTCTTGATTTCCTGTATAGACCAGAGACTCCGGACTAGACCGGATACTCCGGACCAGACCGGAGTATCTGACCTTCACTGGAGTATCCGGCAGTTTTAATCCGCTGTTTTAGTTTTAATTTTCAGAAAAGCCTATTCACCCCCCCCCTCTAGGCACTTTCAATTGGTATCAGAACCTAACCTCCTACAAGGCTTCACCGCTTGGAGGAAATTATAATGTCGACATCCGGAAGTCCGAGGGGTTTTAAAGATGATCCTTTGAAGAATGATGACGAAAACGGTAAAGGAAAGGGAATTAAAATTCCTTTCAATTATGATCGTTTAAATTCTTCAAGCAACTATATCTCCGTGCCTTTCGGGCGTGCACCATTTTTTGATGGTACACATTATGCCGCTTGAAGGCACAAAATGAAAATGCATTTAATCTCTCTTCATCCTAGTATTTGGAAGATTGTTTGCACAGGATTTGAGTTGCCGGAAGAAGATCAAGAGCTCACCTCAAGTGAAGAACAAAATATGCACCGCAATGCTCAAGCCACAAGTGTATTGCTTAGTGCCTTGAGTCCGGAAGAATTCAATAAAGTGGATGGACTTGAAGAAGCCAAGCAAATTTGGGATACTCTTCAAGTTGCTCATGAAGGGACAACAAGTGTAAGAGAATCCAAGATAGAGCTACTTGAGGGCAAGCTAGGAAGATTTGTGATGGAAGATCATGAAACGCCTCAAGCCATATATGATCGAATGATGGTGCTTGTGAACAAGCTAAGAGGGCTCGGGAGTGAGGACATTGATGATCACAAAGTGGTAAAGAGATTGCTTAGAGCATTTGCTCCTAGAAACCCCACTTTGGTGACACTCCTCCGAGAGAGAAGGGACTACAAGAGGCTTACACCAAGCGATGTGCTTGGAAGGATCCTTGCTCATGAGCTCATGGAAGAAAAAGCAAATGAAGTGAAGATTCATGCCAAATAAAGCTCAACCTCCAAGAACAAGGAGGTTGCATTCAAGGCAAGCAAAAGCAAGCAAGCTCAAGAATCAAGTACAAGTGAAGAGGAAAGCTCCGAAGATTAAGAAATAGCCTTCTTTGTGAAAAGATTCAAGAAGTTCATGAGAAAGGGAGGCTACTCAAAATACAAGAGAGATATGCCCAAGAAGAGAACATCAAGAAGGGCATGTTATGAATGTGGCGAAGTTGGTCACTTCATAGCCGATTGTCCAAACGAGAAGAAAGGAAAGGACAAAGAAGACAATAAGGTCAAGCCATACAAGAAGGACAAAAACAAGATATACAAGAAGAAGTATTCGGGCCAAGCACACATTGGAGAAGAGTGGGATTCAAACTCCGACTCTGACTCCGATGATGAAGGAGTCGTCACCATTGCCATTCATGATCCAACACCAAGAAAATCACTCTTAATGAGTGATGATGATGACGACTCCCCAAAGTGCTTCATGGCTAAAAGTCGCAAGGTAAAATCTCAATCCAAGCTTTTAGATAGCGATAGTTAATATGATAGTGATTGTGATAGCTTGTTTAAAGGTTTGAATAAAAATGTCATGGCTAAAATAAAGGAGCTAATGGATACAATAGATAGTCATGAGGAGACCCTCGAGAGACAAGAGGACTTGATCATCCTTGAAAAGGAGAGAAACCTTGAACTCGAGGAGCTCTTTGCTAAAGAGAAGGAGAAAGTTGAGAAATTGTCAAATGATTATGATTTGGCCAATTCCTCAATTGCCGACCTTAAGAGTAACAATTTCTTGCTTCAAGAGAAATTATCTTGTTTGGATAAAAATTATAAAACTCTTGAAACACAAATTGATATCCTTAAGAAAGGCTCATCCAACTCTAATGAAGCTAATTTACTATCTAGTGCATCTACTAGCAATGGATGCTCTTGTTATTTCAACTTTGATATAAATGCTTGTACCACTAATGTTGAATCCTTGCAAGCATTACAAAAGGAGAATGAGAGGCTAAATGCCTTGGTCAAATATGGATGCATCAAAACCTATAAATCAAAAGATGCACTTTACAAGACCATCCAAGCCAAGGATAACAAGCTAAAGAGAGGTCTTGGATTTGACCAATACACGAGCAAACCAAATGGTCATGTGCTATTGAATGGAGTGGAATGCCTCAAGTTTGTCAAAGGAGGCAAGCAAGTTGATCACACGGCTCAAACAAAGCAACCAAAGGCTCATGCTCCTCAATGCTCATTTTATGCCTCATATATGCTCAAGAGAGACCACCGTGGTAAAGTGGTTGCTCTCTATGTTGGTCTCTGCACAAGAGATAGAATTGTTAAAAGGAATGTGTGGGTGCCAAAAGTACTTGTGACTAACGCTAAAGGACCCAAAAAAATTTGGGTACCTAAAATAAAGGCATAACTTTGTTTTGTAGGCATACTCCTCTGGTGGATCAAGTTGGGTCATTGATAGTGAATGTGCGAATCACATGACCGGAGAAAAAAGTATGTTTTCCTCCTTTGAAGAAAATGGAGGACCTCATGAAAACATCATTTTTGGCGATAATAGAAAATGAGGGTAATAGACCTAGGTAAAATCGCCATCTCAAATGATCATTCTATTTCAAATATCTTGTTAGTCAAATCTCTTAATTACAACTTGTTATCCGTGTCTCAATTATGTGAGATAGGTTATAATTGTCTTTTTACCAATGAGGGTGTGATTGTCTCTAGAAGGGAAGACGCCTCAATAGCTTTCACGGGTAAGTTGAAGGGTAAACTTTATCTTGTTGATTTTTCAACGGATGAAGTGAAGCCTAAAACTTGCTTGATGGCTAAGTCTAGCATGGGTTGGCTTTGGCACCACCGACTAGCTCATGTTGGCATTAGGAATTTGTCTAAATTTAAAAAAGGCGAACACATCTTAGGACTAACAAATGTTTCTTTTGAGGAAAATAGAATTTGTAGTGCTTCTCAAGCGGGAAAGCAAGTTGGAGCATCTCATCCCGTTAAAAATGTGATGACAACTACAAGACCATTGGAACTCCTCCACATGGACTTATTTGGGCCGATTGCCTACATAAGTATTGGAGGTAACAAATATGTTTAGTTATTGTTGATGACTTTTCACGTTTCACTTGGGTATTCTTCTTGCATGACAAAAGCGAAATACAAGCTATTTTCAAGAAGTTTGTAAGAAGAGCCCAAAATGAGTTCGAAGTGAAGATCAAGAGAGTGAGAAGCGACAAAGGAAGTGAGTTCAAGAATATACAAATTGAAGAGTTTCTTGATGAAGAGGGAATCAAGCATGAATTCTTGGCTCCGTACTCCCCTCAACAAAATGGAGTGGTCGAGAGGAAAAATAGGACTCTAATTGAGTCCGCAAGAATAATGCTTGATGAATACAAGGTATCGGATCAATTTTGGGCAGAAGCAATCAACACCGCATGCCATGCCATCAACCGGTTGTATCTACACAAGATATTGAACAAGACCGCATATGAGCTTCTAACCGGTAACAAACCAAACGTTTCCTACTTTAAAGTTTTTGATAGTAAATGCTTTATTTTAAATAAGATGGTAAGAAGTTCTAAATTTTCTCCAAAAGTAGATGAAGGTTTTATGCTTGGTTATGGATCAAATGCCTACGCCTACCGTATTTTCAACAAAACCACTGGTTGCGTTGAAATTACGAGAGACGTGACATTTGATGAATCTAATGGCCCCCAAGTGGAGCAAGTTGATCCTAATGTGCTAGGTGATGAATAAATACCAAGCGAAGCAATCAAGAAGATGACAATTGGTGAAATTAAGCCTTTAGAGCAAGAAAAGCTACAAGAGACTCAAAATGATCAAGATCAACCATCTTCATCAATGCAAGTGGAACCATCAACATCAACTCAAGTTCAAGGTGACAAACGACCACAAGACCAAAATCAAGACTATGAAGACTCAAATAACTTCTTGGATGATGAAGTGGGAGATATTCAACATCAATCTCAAGTACCACACCCACACGTTCATCAAAGCATCCAAAGAGATCACCCCGTAGACAACATACTTGGTGATATACAAAAGGAGGTAACTACTCGTTCAAGAATTGTAAATTTTTGTGAATTTTACTCTTTTGTTTCCTCTTTGGAGCCTTTGAAGGTAGAAGAAGCTCTTGATGATCCGGATTGGGTGATGGCCATGCAAGAAGAATTGAACAACTTCAAAAGAAATGAAGTTTCATCCTTGGTGGAAAGGCCAAAGCAAAATGTGATTGACACAAAATGGGTCTTCCGCAACAAACAAGATGAAAATGGGATAGTAAAAAGGAACAAAGCACGATTGGTTGCTCAAGGGTTCACTCAAATCGAAGGTTTGGATTTTGATGAGACTTATGCTCCCGTAGCTAGGCTTGAGTCAATTTGTATATTATTAGCCTATGCTACTCACCATGATTTCAAGCTATATCAAATGGACGTGAAGAGTGCATTTCTCAATGGACCAATCTCCGAATTGGTATATGTGGAGCAACTGCCCGGCTTTGAAGATCCCAAGCATCCCGCACATGTTTACAAACTCCATAAGACGCTCTATGGGCTAAAGCAAGCTCCTAGAGCATGGTATGAATGCCTTAGGAATTTTCTTGTCAAAAAGGGCTTTGAAATAGGCAAAGCCGACTCTACTCTCTTTACCAAGAATGTGATAATGATTTATTTGTTTGCCAAATATATATCGATGACATTATATTTGGTTCTACTAATCAACAATTTTGTGAAGATTTTAGTAGGATCATGACAAAGAGATTTGAGATGTCTATGATGGGGGAATTGAAGTTCTTTCTCGGATTTCAAATCAAACAACTCAAGGAAGGAACCTTCATTTACCAAACAAAGTATATCAAAGACATGCTCAAGAAATTTGACATGGAGAATGCCAAACCTATCAAGACACCTATGCAAACTAATGGACATCTTGATCTCAATGGAGAAGGAAAAAGCGTGGATCAAAAGGTATATTGCTCCATGATAGGTTCTTTGATTTATCTTTGTGCATCTAGGCCCAATATCATGTTTAGTGTGTGCATGTGTGCAAGATTTCAAGCCGCTCCAAAATAGTGTCATTTAATGGCCGTTAAGAGGATTCTTCGATATTTAGTTCATACACCTTACCTTGGCTTATGGTATCCTAAAGGGTCATCCTTCGACCTCATCGGCTATTCGGATTCCGACTATGACGGTTGCAAAGTAGATAGAAAAAGCACTTCGGGGACTTACCAATTCTTGGGTAGGTCCTCAGTGTCTTGGTCATCAAAGAAACAAAACTCCGTAGCCTTATCCACCGCCGAAGCCCAATATGTTGCCGCGGGAGCTTATTGTGCTCAACTCCTATGAATGAGGCAAACACTAAGAGATTATGGCCACAAAACATCCAAAATTCCACTTTTGTGTGATAATGAGAGTGCCATCAAAATAGCCAACAATCTCGTACAACACTCAAGAACCAAGCACATAGACATTAGACATCACTTCTTGAGAAACTATGCAACAGAAGGGGATATCGATATTCGCCATGTGAGAACCGAAAAACAACTAGCCGATATCCTCACTAAGCCACTAGACGAGCAAAGGTTTTGCGAGTTGAGAAGTGAATTAAATATCCTAGATTCTCGAAACGTGGCTTGAACTGTTGCATACATTTGCTTGTTATAGTTTGTAGTTTTCTTAGCTAGGAGTTCGCGAAAACTGCATTTTTCAGTGAATTTCTCAAAATTATTTGGTTCTTTAATCTCTCGATCATAATTTGCAATTTGTGATCATAGTTATGTAATGATACTTGTTGGCTGATCACATTTAGCAAATTAGTCCTTTATGTCCAACGGCTTTTTCCCGAAAAATTCCTCCCCAAATTTCAGCCTTCAATCTATTCTGTAACAATTCCAGGTGTCGGAATGTTCCTCATGAAGTTCCTTGGTTGTTCCTCAAAAATCGCCGGAGAGACTAAGTTTGGGAGAGAGGAGTTGAGAATAGATGAGTTTGAGAAACTATTCGGACAGGGGGTTATATAAGAAATCTGGAGACCCCGGAGACTCCGGTGAAGACCGGAGACTCCAGTCCTGATACTATACCGGAGACTCCGGTAAAGATCGGACTATCCGGTAACTAGAACCTGGATAGGAATCAGCTGAAAAGTGAATAGTGTCAGGTCCGGATACTCCGATCTTCACCGGAGTCTCCGGTATAGTATCAGGACTGGAGTCTCCGGTCTTCACCGGACCTGACACTGTTCACTTTTCAGCTGATTCCTATCCAGGTTCCAGTTACCAGATAGTCCGATCTTCACCGGAGTCTCCGGTATAGTATCAGGACTGGAGTCTCCGGTCTTCACCAGAGTCTCCGGGGTCTCCAGATTTCTTATATAACCCCCTGTCCGAACAGTTCCTCAAACTCATCTATTCTCAACTCCTCTCTCCCAAACTTAGTCTCTCCGGCGATTTTTGAGGAACAACCAAGGAACTTCAAGATTTTCATCTTTCCTCACTTGGATTCAAGGCCGGAATCTCCGGAAAACTCTATTCATCAAAATCTCCGGAGTATTTTTGCTCCAAAAGGTTTTTTTTTCCAAATCTTCCAGATCTATCAATGCCCTTATCTAGGATCGATTTCCCTTGGTAGAATAGCTCCATATACTTCCTAGAACTTATCCCTAAACCAGATTTAACTCTTGTCGGCCAAATCTTCCAAAATCCTAGGTTCTAGGGGATTTCTCGTGCTGACCGGAGTATCCGGTGTTCACCGGATACTCCGGTGTCTGCCTGATTTTCAGTAGCATTCTTTTCGTTAGTGTTTCTTCATATCCTCTTATTCCTTCTATCTCTCTCAGGAAATTTGCTATGGCTGGAGATCGCTTTGTGAAGGGTCACACATTTGAGAGGAAGAAGAAACAGAAGAGTGATCCTCGTGCTCAAGAGGCGAGAGCACCGGCCCATTCAGAGGATAGTGGGAGTGGGCATGCAAGCGGTGAGAGAGTCCGCAAAGTGGCCACAGGAGGAGGAATTCACATAAAAGAAGGGACATTTGCTGAAGATTATCAAAGAGACGTTGTCACTCTGTGTCGGACCAAGAGTCAAGCAATGAGGGGCCGCGAAAGTGGTCGTGGAAAGGGTGTAGCCAGGGTGACAGCAGGAAGGGGAAGAGGTGGGATTCCTTCTAGAGAAGAGAGAGGCAAAGGCATCGCCACGGAAATCAGTTCTGAGTCCGATGAAGCTGAGGGAGAGGATGAGGAAGAAGAGGAAGCTGATGATGTGATTGGACCTTTGAAACTCCGTGACCACTAAGGACTACCACTATCTTTGACACTCCAAAACAAACGATGAATTACATGAGGCATGCATCCAGGGTGGTCAATGAGAGATTGACCAACCCGTATGACTATGAGAAGAATGTCACGGATCATCGCTTTTGGAATGACTTCCAAGCAGATTTTTATGAAACGGTGATCTTATCAAAGAAGATCCAATTACACATATGCAGTGGATTGATTGGAATTACATGGCTCAGAAAAATGATCCCGTGTTCAATAAAGTCATCGCAGCATGTGAGAGCAAGAAAGTCAAGAACATAATGGCTTTCAAGTATGATTGGTGCGAGGTCATCGCATAATTTTATGCCACCGTTTGGTTCGAGGGATCGGAGAATCCCTTTATGCATTGGATGACAGAGGGAGTCCAGTACAAAATAAGCTTTAGAGGATTTGCTCATCATTTTCATTTTGATACTTGAGACACATCCAATGATCAAATCCATAACGAGAATCAACTTACTTTGGAAGAGCTTGGGTTCATGTATCTTAACCATGGACGAGTCGAATTTGGAAAACTTACAGGAATGAGACCATTCTACCGTTGCTTAAACTCCTTGTTTCGACTCACTTTGGCACCAAAGAGCGGGGATGTGACAACTGTGCAGAGCATCTCTAGGAATCTCCTCGCCACCATGTCCAATGATCATTCTCCCTTTAGTGTGGCGTATTTTCTTTGGGAAGAAATTGTGTTCACATCCAAATCACCCATCAAGAGTTGTGGATATGCTCCCTATATCATGTCTATCATTGAGAGAGTATCCAAGAAAACCTTTGTGAAGGAGATAAAACATGAACCCTATCGGATGAGACCCCTTAACATCCGAGCTCCATCTCCCTCGCCATCACCTCCTCATGCTCCACCAAGCTCAAGGATGTTTGCCTCGAGACATGCTCCTCCTCGAGGGTCATCTTTTATCAAAAGTGTTCTCAAAGCCATTTTCAGAGTGTGCACTCATAATGCTACACAGATCAAGGAGCAAGGTGTTCGTTTGAAGAAAATGGAGAAGCGTCAAAAAGCTATGTATGCCTCCATGAACCTTCAGCCACCTTGTTCACCCATCGCTTCGGATGAAGTGGAAAGTGCACCGGTTGAATTTAAAAATCCATGGGCATGGTATGATGAAGCCCAAGCAGCTGCCGAGAGCTCTCAAGCTCAAGCTCAAGATGACTCCTCCGACGCTATTCCTGCAGCAAGCTCATCTCCTAGCAACAACAATGATGGAAGTGATGATGATGATGACACCGATGACGATGAAGAAGCCAGCAGCGATTAGGTTCTTTCTCTTTTTGGTGCTTGATGCCAAAGGGGGAGAGAGAGTTATCCAATTCTTAGTTTCCTTAGTTTCTTTCTTTTTTAGCTTTGGACTCTATTTCATCGTTGTTGGACATTTGGACTCTATTGTTTGTGTGATGAACTATGTGCTCTAATTGATTTTGTAAGACTTTTTATGTTAGTTTGATGCTTGTCGTATTTCTTAAATTAAGTGTGATTCATATCTTGCCATGTACATCCTGTTTACTTAATATTGCATCCCACGGATCCTAGGATATAGGGGGAGCTCTTGCAAATTTAAATCTTGAATATGTGCATTTGAGTGTAACTCAATCTTAAATCAATGCACACATTTAGGGGGAGCTCACCATATCTTCTAGAATTTAAAATCCTGTTTTAAATATCTTTTTGTAAGCTTTAATTGTGTTGTCCTCAATCACCAAAAAGGGGGAGATTGAAAGTGCATCTTGGCCCCCTAAGTGAGTTTTGGCTTATTGATGACAAAACGATTAAGGATCTAATATGTTTATCTAAGTCATGAACAAGTCTAAGTCTAAATTGAGAAGACATATGACGTTTGACGCCCTTCGAAAAGAAAGGAGAAGCAACTAGGAGTACTCAATAGGATTTAAATTCTTTTATTTTTTAAATTGAGTCTAGGATAGCCGCTCTATTAAGAGGGTTGCATTTGATTGCTTGATTAGTGTTTCAATGCTCAAGATATCCTTTAGAACCAATAAATTGAGAGACACACTCACCCACGGACATCGGGTTTGTTTTGCAAAGTTCACTGAGTCCGGATACTCCGGTGTTCATCGGATACTCCGGTACTCAGTATTTAGTTCGGAGTCTCTGAGGTAGACTCTGGCAGAGGGTGCTCGGTTATGATTTATTTTTGTTGAAAAAGACTGGAGTTTCCGGTGTTCACCGGATACTCCAGTAGTTGGTGAGTTTTAAGGCCGGAGTCTCCGAGGGAGACTCTGCCAGAGGTCAATCGGTTAGGTCTTTATTTTTATTGAAAAAGATCGGAGTCTCCGGTGTTCACCGGATACTCCGGTAGGAGAAAATGTTTTTAACCAGAGTCTCTGAGGGAGACTCCGGCAGGGGTGTCTCAGTTAACATTTATTCTTTTTGATAAAAAGACTGGAGTGTCTGGTGTTCACCGGATACTCCGGTACCTGGAGAGGCCGGAGGGTCCGGCCAGTCTCCAGACTTAGTATATTCGATAGCCCTGTCAGGACCGGAGACTCCGGTAACTTAACTGATTTGTAACGGCTAGTTCTGACACGTTCTATGACCGTTCTGACGCTATTTTTGGATTTAGGACCGGATACTCCGGTCAGGTCTGACAGAACAGTAACGGCTAGTTTTTGAGAGAGGACTATATATACTCCCACACCCCTTGGCATTAAAGGATTGCTGTTGCTGGTGAACTCTAGACTCCTTGAGCATTCTAAGAGCATTCAAAGTCCCTCCAACCACCTCTAGTGCAAAGTTTGCAAAATTTAGTGAGTTTGGGTTTGAAGTGAGATTAAGCCACTTGAGCATTGAGTTCTTCCTCGAGCATGATCTTTACTCTTGAAGCTTTGTGCTTCTAGACGGCAAGGCGTCGCCCGTAGAGCATCCAATCTTTGTGGAATGCCACCGGAAGTTTGTAATCGACTTCAAATTGAGTAAGAAATTTTTAGCTTGATCTTTGTGGTCGCTAGAAGAGGATAGGGTTGGAAAAGACCCGGCTCTTTGTGAGCTCCTCAACGGAGACGTAGGCACTTCTTTGTGAGGCGGCCGAACTCCGGGATAATCTCTCGCATTCTTATTTGTGCAATTTACTTAATCGTGTGAATTTGTGAATTTACATATAAGTTGCCCTAATGATCATCTTGCTAGTTTTAACTGTTGCTTTAGCTCTGTGATAACTAGTAGACATAGCTACACCTTTAGATTCTAGCTGCTCGCTTTAATTCGTAGTTGTTCTTGATTTCCTATATAGACCGAAGATTCTGGACTAGACTGGATACTCCGGACCAGACCGGTGTATCCGACCTTCACCGGAGTATCCTGCAGTTTTAATTGTCAGAAAAGCCTATTCACCCCCCCCCCCTCTAGGCACTTTCAAATATCAAAATAGTCTAATTCAAATAGATGAACAGATGTTTGCATGAGTGTTTATTGAGAGGAGTATCACTAGATCCTTATTTAGAACGTCACTCCTTCAAACAAATTGTAACCATGAGCCAAGCATGCACATAACACTTAATTTCCATTTTATTCCCATAAGCATAAGTTAACACTAGAATACTACTTCCTTAATTTGTAGCTCTGCTCCTTTTAGCCACCACTGAAGCAAGAGATCAAGTCTGATGATAGGAGTCACAACATTGACAACATGATAGTTCGACTAGTAGATTTAATAAACGTACCATGCACCTTATACCATAATCAACATGATAGTTCAACTAGTAAATTTAATCAGCATGATTATATTACATTTGATCAAAAGAAAATCCTTTGAATCTATCATATTCTTAACATTGATTACTTTTCTTTCCTCTATTGAGAAAATTCTCAATTTTTTCTAGAAAAACAATAATCTAATTGTCGATTAAGTACCATGGGGCAGAACAGGATTATCACCTCGAAGAAACCACAAGCACAGAGGATGCTCACACTAGAGGGCACCCTGGCATAAGATGGGGGCGGATAGGAGCCCAAGCTCGCACCCGTCCTCCTCCTCTAGAAGCAGCGAAAGCCAACACTCGTGGCACATCGCGAGCCCTATTCCGTGCAAGTGGGAGAGCTAAAACCGACCAAGTAGGTCCAACTACGATCATGTCAAAGAGGTATTGAGATGAGACAATGCATTTTATACTTCTTAAACGGAGGAATATTTTTTGTTTATATCAACTCCCCTTGTTTTCTCTCTAGATGGAGGAAGATAGCTGGTAGTAGTACACGAGCTCGAAAGCTAAGGACACAAACGCAGTGGCCAACAGACAAGGTTACCATCACAGAAATTGATGCGGACGAGCTGCCTCTGGAAGGAAAGATTAAGAGCAAGCTTGTTAATCAGTACTTGGCTAAAGGGGTGGAGCCCTTCGAGAGCTATAAGCACTTGAAAGCATAAGATTGGGAAGCTTTTGTGCAGATTAGGAACTCATAGCAGTTCAAAAAGGAAAGTGAGGAGAAGAAGCAGCTTCGGCTAGGAACAAGCACAACCACAGGACCGACGCAACCATGTACGTGGGGGAGAAGGGCGAAACGGCATGTAGAGGATGAAAAGTTAACCAAAGAAGGCCACGAAAATCCTCGGTTGCAATTCCCGAGACGATCGGGATCATATTTGCACGCAAGGGGTGAGCTATCCGTGAGCGGAGAAATCATATTTAGAAATAGCGAAACCCAATCAATTGAAAAACAAGCAAAAGAAAAGGCAACTGAAGCTAGTCAAGGTTCTTTCACCATGGGTTAGGGAACATGTTCTCTCAACGACACTTGGAAACCCAAAGCATCAGGTCGAGTGCAAGGTGTATTCAGTTCCCAAAAGTTGGAAATAATGCTTTCCCGAAGACCTCAAAATGTACAAGAAGAGGAAGAGATTTGGTTCAATGCACGTGGATGCATTGACACAGGACATCATCCAGAAAGTTTATGCAAACATCACGTAAACGCTTGCAGCACGGGGAATAGAGATTTCCAACCCAGAGGAAGCTTTCCCTAGAACTGCACAGAAGAGTAGTTGCGCCTCCAAAGAAGTCGATCAACCAGTAGCTGCTGTGATTGAGCTGAACACGATTGACCTACAAGAAGGCCCATGCCCTATGGCCTTGTAATCAAGCCTGATGGGTATCAAATGGAGGTTGCAAGGGGCCAGGTGTTTCTAAACGTCCATATTTTACATACGGTCTCGGTACGTGCTAGCTATGCCGTGGTTATGGTGGACATGGTACATATCAATGCCACTATCATGTGTTGGAGTCTCCCCCCCTAATGATGAAGTCACAACTTTGGGTGAAGCTCTTCGTCAAATATCCAGTGGAAGAGGGGAGACACCGTGGTCTCCAATGCATCTTAGTCTGGAAGAGCTTCAAGTGCACTGCCGCCACGCCCCTCACTTCTAGAGAAGGTGGCTTCACTGCCCTTTCCTCCACCAGATAAGCTAGCTTCACTGCCTTCTCCTCTACATCCAGCAGCCTCACTTCTAGCTTCAATTCTGCCTCCCCTAATGAGCCCAAAGAAGAAGGAAAAGGGAGCTAGGAAGAAAGGCTATTAGAGCACCTACTGAAGAAGTCGAAGGCCATTGTACCAGCGAAGAAATCCACGGACATTGGAAAAGCGTGGATTAGAGCCCACACTAAATCCCAATATGGGAAGCCCTTGATGACGACAGATGACCTAATAAGGGCGGGACAATGCTGTGTCAACTTGCATAATTTCTACATGCAGACTTGTAGAGACACCAAGGCTCAATCCATAGTCGTACAATACAAATGAGGTCACTTCTTAACTGAGGGCTGCTACTTCCTTGTGGGTTTCAATGGCTTATATTACCTCTTCAATCTTGATACCATGGACGTATAGTTATTACAGATCTTCACATTGTTAGTCTCTTGAAACCGGACATTAATTAATTAATACTACTAAATCTTGAATCTAACTATTTTCTTATATGTAGACACTTGATCAAAGAAACAAAGAAGAAGGAGCTAATCAGATTTCTTGACCCTGAGGTGATTAAAGTCTCGGTCATTAGAATGCATGGCGACTACACTATGGACTATGTGGCTAGGACAATGCAACACAATTCCAAAAATAGACTATCTGTTAGGCGCCCACAACACCAGTGGCCCTTGGATCTTACTGTTCATTTGCCTCAAGTAGAACTTGGTGTGGTATCTCAACCCATCAAGACCAGTAGAACCAAAAGGCAAACCTGGAGAGTGTGATCAATGCTATAAAAAGGACTCTTTGATGCGTAAGTTTTTCCTGGCTTAGTTTACATATATAAATTTTCTAACATTAAAATGTTTCATAATTGATCCCTCTTTATGCTAGGATTTTGACAAGTATCCTCGAGCTAATCCTGACCACAATGCGAAAGACGACCGCGAACTAACACACAAGACCGGGTTCATGGTAAATGCTACCAAATAGATTACCAAATGCTTTATGTTGCCGCTTTTTTCTTTTGATCTAACAGTAATTTTTCTTTTCCATAGTGCTACCAACAACCATCGGACAATGTCTACAGATTTTGTATTGCATACTATATGCTATTAACGATTTGAGCAAAGGATATTAATCCTCCGATGTAAGTTCAATACAAGATTATTCATAACTAATTTCAGTAATTAGTTTAATTCCATCATAACATGATATTGGTTACATGTCCAGTTATACAGTATTACAAGGCTTCTTTTTTAGATCATGGTGCACTCACGTGGATTTGACAACGGATCGTTGAGTTCATAATGTCCAAAGTCATCAACCCACACAACAAGTTCCACTATAGAAATCCTATGTTGTGAGGTCTTATGTAATATGAAGTGATTATAACTTTATAATTTATGATTATGTGATAAATTGATTGGAACTTTGTAACCTTTGTGATTCTATGATGAAGTGAGTTCTTATATAAGTGTGTCGATATGGATATGAATGCATTGTTATTGTTTGCAGAGAGAAGACGACTGCCAAATCGTGACTATGCTTCGGGATGCAGCCCGAAAACAGGAGAAACCTGCAGAGGTTGAGGTCAATAGTGACGAGTGAAGACCATTACCTGCCACTTATGACTACACGTAAGTGATGGGTAACCTCGTCACCGTCACAAATGTGTTTCCCTAGCACATTGGAGACACACATCAGTGATGAGTGAATACCATTAACCATCACTTATTTGGTCACATATGTGATGGTAAACTGATAACCTATCACTTATTTGAACACATAAGTAATGGGTAACCATATAACCCGTCACTGATGTAATTCTGGCCAGCACATGGGAGACGCACATCACTGATGTGTCACAGTTACGACCTGTCACTAATGACCACGTCGGTGACGGGTCAAAACTCATCACTGATGACCTCTTATCAATGATGCATTCGAGGTGACGGGTGTGTGATCCATCACTAATGATGGTTACCACCCATCAGTGATGTGTTTTTTGTCACGCAGTGAAAACCACATGGATAAACCATATCCATACGGCAAAAAGTTTCGAGCTCCGGATCCATAAACAGAAAATTTTCGTATTCGGACCTCGAGGGGAATCTGTTGACACAAATTTTTGCTTGGCCATAAATATATGCTGTATTTAGTTAAATAATAAATAAAGGACCTAGCTAATGGCTGCACGTGCATCTAAATGGACTTCCATCCACACACCCCTAATTAGGAAAATTCCTAATTAGTTGGTTTCCTAATTAAGCAAAATAACCCCAAATTGCTTTCCCCCCATGCGCGGACAGCAGTGCATCACATATGAGCACGATATGATCATAGATTCTTGAAAAATGCAAGTTTTCATAGCACATAAATCTAGACACAAGTTTAAAAGGCTGCCTTAAATATCTCTAACCATATATCTTTACATATTCGCATATCTAACATCTGCTACATATAGTATTATAGTTTGAACTATATGAGAAAGTAGATGCATAGATCACATAATAGAGTTTGAACTGAAAAAAGCAAACATAACCAGATAGAGTCAGAAAAGATCACGCATCCATATCACCAAAAATCTACACAACTTGCTTGATCCCAAATGAGTAGATTCTTCTTCTCTTGCGAAATGCATATACAACAAGCATTACAGTGACCATTTGAGTACCTGCAATGCAAATAGAGAAAAAGAAGAGTGTATGAGCAATTAACTTTGTAACCTACCTATTTATTTACTTTCTACTACACATTTGATAAAAATGCTTATAAGTTCACGAAAATTTGCTTCTCCGAACCACTTAAGTTGCCTAACAGTGAAAGATCTTGTTAGTTCTAAAACTATCAACATGGCTGCATATGGGACACTCAAATGAACAATGAAACACCGACGAATGATGAAACCCTGGCAAGTACTGATTTACTGATCATAAGACACATATGGGACAATAGTTGTTCATTTACACTTTACTACACCTATTAGCAAGTTTTTATTTCTTGTTTATGAATTTTGTTTCTTGAAATAGTTAAGTAGCTTGACTGAATAACTAGATTTGTCTCAGAACGAGCACATAAATGACTTGGACACTAGAATTACTTTACTGTCAGTTGTTCCTTGCATGAAACACAAGCATGGTCCTGCAAAAAAGGAAATAAGCATACATGATTTAGGATATTTGTAGCATATAATTTCACAGAAAATGCACAAATATGTGAGTATATGAATGTTGTACATATGTCATTTCAGCTCCACGCTAGATTTCACATAAACATAGGATTTCACAGAAACATGATAGTTTAGATTTACCTACATAGTACCATAAAATTGCCAATGCAGTAGTTTAGATTTGCCTACATAATACCATAAAATTGTCAATGCAGTAAAATTAGATCAGTACCCATGTGGTTTTAGCTGTTCATTATCACGAGTGCAAATATGAATTGCACATCGCACGAAAACAGTTCATCACCCTGGAAAAAAGGAGCAGTTCATGATTCAATTAACAAGCTATTGATGTCCATCTACCATTGAAATGAAAAGAAGTAAACCATAACTACAAAATCTATATGAAATTCACTATTGCTATTGCACATAATTTGTTAGAAAGACATTAGGATAATAGGAAAATTTACTAGAAGGCGTAAGCAAACATAGTGAATCCATAGTCAAATTAGGTCACTGTGAAAAGCAAAATATGTGTCTCCGAACCACTTCAGTAACCTAACTCGATCACCAGATTTGCCTGACAGTGAATGCAAGCAGCAGTAGAAAAGTTCCAAGTTGTGCGGTTGATTGTAGGTTCAATTTACTTCCTCTAGGGCAGTAGCCAGTATGGGATGTTCCAAATGCAGAAATACAGCTATTCACATAACAAATATGTAGAGATATAAGCATTAGAAAGTTAATCTAATTTATTTATGTAATAAACAATGAGGTGATTTATTGAACCAAGTGCTTGATGCAGTTTACTTCAGATTTGAATATAAGGTTGCTTCTCTGTTTTTGAAAATATACTTCTATATACTATTATATTTTGCTTCTATGTTTTGAAAATATGATTCTCTTACAAATGTCAGAACATCCCAAATCTCACATCCAAGAAAATGGTAACTTATTGAAGTTAACTCAATATAGAATTTAGGCTATCACTTACTCAATATAGATTAGGATGGAATTCAATTGGTATCGATCATCACTGTGCTGGTGCACATGGCTTTCTTCATTTAAGTGGAAGAAAAGGTAAAAACTTACAAGGTTTGAAACAACCATACATATTAATCTAAATGGCTCATGAATATAAATAGATAAAACAATGTCAATAATTCACATGATCATCATTTTACTCATAAAATTCAGATACATCTAATCTCTAGAGGGGAAATGCTTCTAACCTATAAAAAATGCTTAACATTAAAACATAACATGCCTCAATCATTATCGAATATTGCTCAAGCATTGCATTATATAAAAATGCTTACCTCAAAAATCAATCATAGAAGAATTGCTTATGATGAGTAAAAAATTACCGGTGAAAACATACAATATTTATTTTCGAGATAAAAAAAATTGCTGGTGAAAAGAACAGCTTATGCATGTGTGGTAGACAAATATCCTAGAGATTTTGTGCAAATGGACTTTATAGGAAATGGTAAAAATGGATTTCAAATGCCCAATCAAACTAACTACAAGAAAATAAAAGTAAAAAGGGCTAGAATGGCATCTTCCATTTCCTTAATTTAGGACATGCTGCAATTAAATGACAAGCATGAAGCAACTGGGAAAAGACATGATACCTCTCCAGTAGCAGCCAGAGCACATGTTTATGCAATCAGCAGATGCAACTAACGCTCCCTGTATTCCACCAAATCTGCACAAAATTGCCCAAAAATTGTCTTAGAAGCCCTGATAGGCTTCTAGAACCAACATACATGTAGTGCAGAAATACAAATAGAACAAATTGTCTTCTCTGAAAAATGAAACAAGCTGCGTCCAGAGCCAGCAGTCAGCGCCTCTTCACTCCGAAGCACCCTGCATCTGACCCTTTACGCGTGAGCTCATACTGAATCACAACCTCCTCCCACCACCTCCACACCTTGGAAGCCCCCAGACTCACCCTCGGCGCCGGGACATCCCACCCCATGAACCTCAGAAACATCGTGATGGTCGTTTCAGAGGCTGTTATGAGGTCGCTGTCGGAGAGCCGCACAATGGCATCACTCAGGCCACCGTCGACAATAGCAACCACATCAAAGACATCATGGAGAAACAAAATCCGACACAACACTGCCGCCGGTGACTCCATCAGAACACTAACAATCCCGCCGAAACACAAACACATATAAAACACAAACATACCTAGACCACAGCGAGGACGACGATCTGGACGACACCGTACGGGGGCAGGGTGCGGCGTCGACCGAGCGCAGCACCGCACAACGACGGGGATGATGAGCACGGCGAGGATGATGAGCATGATAGCGGCACACCCGACCGACGTCGCCCCACCCATGACCTCCTTGCACCCGCATGCAGTGCCATACACGCTCTAGCCGCAAAACTACCTAAAAGGATCAAATGGCCAAAGAGGAGGGGGTGAATTGGGCAATTAAAAACTTCTACCGAAAACTAGAACAAATAGCAACCTTAGCCTAGATGAAAAGAAATGCGACTAAACAAACAAGCTAGGAGAAGGCAATTAAACAAGCAAGCAAAGGCACTAAGAAAATGAGGAATTGAAAGCTTGCAAGAATGTAAATTCTTAAATTAAATTGTGGAATAGTAAAGAAATGGATAGGAGAACTTTTTCCCGAGATATCGAGGAGTTGGCACCCCCCTTAGTCGTTGGAGCATCCACCACACTCCCCCCAGTCCTCGTTGGAGCATCCACCAAGGATATTGCTCCCCCTTGAGTTATCAAGACTCAAGCGCTCCCTCATGATTATCACTTCTCCATTACTGGATTGGTGGGCATTAAACCTAGTATATAGTTCTCCCCGGGGCTCCCACAAGAACTCCAAGAACTCACCGAGACACCACCAATCACCAAAGACTGGCTAGGTATTGCCAACCACCAAGAGTAACAAGCCAATAGCTTCACTTGACCAAGACCAAGACTAGGCTACAGCTAGATGCATACTTGCTACTCTTCAAGTACTAATGATGTCCTTAATCTTCAATTAGGGACCTAGAAATACTCTCAAGTGCTCTCTATTGCTTCTTGATGACACACACAGTGTATGAACTCCTCTGGGATGTGAGAGAGACAAATGAAACCAAGTGAAGAGGTATTTATAGACTAGAGATCCAAATTATAGCCGTTGCCTAACCACCCACCTTTTGGGTTAACGCCGGATGATCCGGTGAGTATCTCCTTACTCATACCGGACAATCTGGTGAGTACAAACTTCTATCATTGCGGTGCCAGTTGTCATTAGCCGTTACAGCTGAGAAATAGTCCGGTGCCATCATCCGGTGAACACCGACCTAGCACCAGACCATCCTGTGCATACAAACTAGCTAAATTGCCTTGTTGGAGCAAGAGTTCCTCTTGCCCTAGCAAATACGGTGAGTGTTTCTTCTAAGGAGGAGACTCAAGCTTGGAGACGGAGTTTGAGAGGAAGGAGCATCACGAGTATATTGATGGTAGGAAAAATGAATCGATCTGAGGGAGAATCACAGGTTTGCTATGATGTGTGTCTGTGTCCGTCGCCACCATTTTTGTTTGCCTTGTCTCTCCCTTTCTTTTTCCGCCTCTTTTCCCAGACGACCATGGCCCCCTATTTATAGGGTCATATGTAGCTTGACGTACAAGTTATCATAATGTACGAATATCTGGGACCCGACCGAATTACTGGGCATTATCCTGGACAACTACTTTCTATTATATCGGGAAGATAAATATCCACCGTGCTAACTATCGTGGTGCCTGCCCCCTCAAGTGCTGCACTGTCAGGGGTGTCAGGATAGCCTCCATTACGCCAGGGTGTCAGAGTGGCACCCATTAGCCTAGGCCTTTAATGCTGGTCACTTCTTGGCAAGAAAAGCATGATCGGCGCTCCCCTTTCAGTAGATCTTCCCAGGTAATCCTGACTCACCCTGCTGCCTTCAGGAAGGTAGCCTGATCATCCCAAGGTGGGGGCCCGGGTGGCATGGATTCGGGAGGTGAATGCTTCGGGAAGAAGGACTCTGGAAGATCGGGGCTGTGAGAGGCTGAGGCTTCGGGGGACCGAGGCTTCGGGAGGCTGAGCCTTCGGGCGGCCGAGCCGGTTAAGCCAAGGGAAGGCTTCACAGGTATAAAGAGGTACCGTGAAGGGACCTGATGACTTTAGAGGTTGAGCCTTTAGCTGAGGATCCGGAGATCAAGACTCTGGGGGGACCCGGATAGTAGTCTTTAACCATTATCCTCAGGCTGGCTTATTTTCCCCCTAACATGTGAGGAACCGTCCAAATATTATTCTAATTAATCATCAGGAGGATCATTATTCATAATCACAACCTTGACGATTAACCAGAATACCATTCCGGTAGTCCCGGCACGTGTTTTGTGCCCAGGATCGGAACACATGCCTTCCAACTCAAATATCACAACACAGTTTAATAGAGAGCAAGTAATTAAGCTGTATTACAATACTTAAACATGCAACTGCTTCCACAATTTACAACAAAAGAGGAACAACAACAACTACGTAGCAGAAGATAAACCTATACAACAAAAGAGTATGGAGCCGTATGCCCTTAGGCTCCAGACCAAAAGCGCCGGAGTTCGGAGTAGAAGGTGCTACTCCTGCCCGCCACCCTGAGCCGAACACTGCCTCTTCCTCGCCAACCTGTGAACCTAAAACTTAAGGGCAGTACCCTTAGTACGAAGGTACTAGCAAGTCTTACACGGTATGAGTATATATATTCTCGACTCCAAGGATCATGCATTTAAAGCTGTAGCAAGGATTAAGACATGTTTAAATTCATTAAGCGGTAAGCAACCTAGACTCTAGGTGTAAGCAACTGACTTAACCAACCACCAACTCAAACCCTGCCAACCAACTGATCAGAACAGATATATAAACAACAAGTGTATAAGAGTAAACCATTACCACCAAACCACCGACCACATACCGACCAAACCACCCAAACCAACCATGCCACAACCCACATCGAAACTCTACGACCAAAACATGGTCGCTCAGTGGAGATAAGCGATAGCAATGCTCATGACCGAGAGCGCGGCAGTTCGAACTGATTATACAACCTACAGGGGGATACTCCTGGACCCACATGACACAGGGACCATACGGCTTGTGCCACCCGCTAAGATGCACACAAGGGGGTACCCGTGACAACCTTTCCCAACCAGGCCCAACCATGTGGATCAACTATAGCTTGACGCGGTGGTATTAGAACTACTCCACGAGCAAACTAATACCGCTAAAAGCCGGACTCACACCGTCTATGACGAGGCCCACATGACCACGTCTGCGAAGGTAATCAGCTCGCCTACTATTATATCAGCATGTGGTGAGTAAAGTAAGTGCTAAGCCGACTATACCGACAGTCGATGCTTAACCGGTGCAAGCGGTCTATGGTGTCCGGGTTCCCTCCCCGAACTGCCTGAGGACTCCTCGTGAGCAGATGACACCCCTAATACCGCCCACACCTCGTCTCAACTCACCACTCACCATACCGACTCATCATCAACACAACCACAAGTATGAACCAGTAATAAGCCCAAGGCTCGCGACAACTGTGGACGCCGTCGTCGACTTCTACCGGAAAACCTAAATACCATTAAGCATAGCGAACTATAATTAGACCTTGATGACACCACTAGGCTCGAAGGAATAACACATGACCGAAATGGGAGAATGCATCGGCATAGGTTCTACCCGA
This sequence comes from Phragmites australis, assembly GCF_958298935.1. Classification (NCBI taxonomy): domain Eukaryota; kingdom Viridiplantae; phylum Streptophyta; class Magnoliopsida; order Poales; family Poaceae; genus Phragmites; species Phragmites australis. Next base: position 10,727,695 of record NC_084938.1, read on the forward strand.
CTCGGTACCCGACACATGCAATGTATACATAAGCGTAGATAACATATTAGATTTTCAAGTAGACACGGTGCAATATGAACGATGCTTGCCTTGCTGCCCTAGCTGCTGCTCACAGCTACCCGAACCACGATCACCACCGTTAGAACCTCCGGAAATAGCCTCGCTCGCCTCTGTCATCGAATTGACGTTCTCTATAAGAATAACGCGTGCAATGTAATGAATGTTATGAAAAGAATGATGCTTCATAGTATGCGATAACAGTGTAAAGCATCATGGCACGAGTTTAACGCACTAAAGATTTCCTAATTGAGATTAGGGTTAACCATTCAATCATCTTTGGATTAATCAAAGCATAACCAAGGCTTAAACCAATTTACAATGCTAACTGTGCTAAACATGAAAGTGCATATTTTTACTAAACAGGGAATAAATCAACAAGATTTACAGAATTGGAATCATCAATTTTGGAGTTACCCATATTTAACTATGAATTAACAAAGCTTAAACACATTTCATTAATTCAATAATTCCCAGAACACATTTCATGGCTGATGGTATTTTTAACATGTAGAGCATGGTAATACAAAGCCAACATAATTGGTTTCAATATTTTTGGAGCTATATACATTTTTCTATGTATTATACAAGCTATCAGCCGATTTATCAATACATATTTAAATCTATTTGCATTTTTCATTTAAACCGGATATTAAATAGCCCCAACCCTTTTTCTACCGGTGCTGATCTAGCTGAAGCCACTGATTGTGGGCCCGGCTCCCTTGACCGAAGTCAAAATCAGCCCACGGCCGGCGCGCGCGCAACAGGGGATGGTCGGCGGCCCTTGCGGTGGCTGCCGGCGGCGAGCGGCGGCCTAAATGGCCCGGCCGAGGGCAGAAATAGCACTAGCACGAGCACGCGGTTATGGTGGAGGCACACGTCGACGCCGGCGATGGCCGAAGCACGGCGAGCGGCGGCGAGGGGCGAAACTAGTACGGCGGCGGCATGGTTGGCGTCGCTGGCAGTGAAACCGTGGCGCAATAGACTTAGACGAGGGCGGCTATAGCTTCTACAAGGGCGCGTGGACCAAATGGCATGGCCAAACGCCGAGGAGCTCGACGGTGGCACGGCCGGCGGCGAGAGCTGTGGCGCAGCGGCAGCCGATCGTTGCGGCCGCACGTGCTGGCGATGGGATGGAGGGAAAACGGCGTGCGCATAAGGTGTACAGGAGCACGGGGAAGCTCACCGTGCAGCGGGTTGGGCCAGTGAGGCTGTAGAACAATGGGGCGACGAAGAGGGGCAGAGAGGAGGCTGCCGGCGTTGAGGGAGAAGGCTCGGCCTGCTCCAATTCGTGCGGGAAACGACAGAGGAGGGCCTTGGCGTCCTCCCTCGGTGCTCCACCCTGCTCGGGCTCGGCGGGACACGCCAGTGGCGCGCATTTTTGGCCGGCGGCCATGGCTCTGCTTTTTGCTCAGCGCTGCGCTGCTCTCTGGTGCTCGCTGGTGCCGCGCGAGAGGAGGAGCAGAGAGAGGGGAAAAAGAGAGGGAAAGCAGAGGGCAAGGGGAGGGGGATAAGGCCTGGGTGCTGATCTTTTGGCCGGCAACGTGGAGGTGGCCACCAAAGTCAAGCATGGCGGCACCGCTTGCTCTGTGAGAGGAGACGGCAGAGAGAGCAGAGAAGCCGGGGGGGGGGGGGGATGACAAGTGGGCCCGAGAAACAGTAACTGGCTGGCAAAATATCCCCACTACTTTAGCCATCCATTTGAATACCTTCCCAAGGTCTAAAATTGGTAAAACAAATTTGTTTGAAACTAAAATTCATAAGGAACCCATTTGAACTTATTTGACCCAGAATGCTTGAGCCAATTTTGAATAAAAATTGTTCAAAGATTCTATCTTTTCCAACTTGTGATAATTTTTATGCCTTCTAAATATTTCCCAAAAATTTGGGAAAATTCATTTATATTCTTCTCCTAGCATCTACTAATTTCTAAAATTGTCACCAGCCCTATGTTCCATAGAAGTTTTGGGAGATGCTTTACAACGCATCAGTTAAACCTGGTTTAACCAAATTCGGTTTAATCCACATTGCATGTCTATGCTGCTAAAAAAAACAAATAATGCTAATGATGCTCATTAGCGCTTAATTACATGTTTAGAAACTCTGGGCCGTGACACAACAGTACCCCCTCATTCTCAAGCCCCGACGTTTCGGAGAGGGGAGAGGATGCAGAGGAAATATCAACCCTAGCCTAGTGTCGTATCAAGGATGCCTGATGGTGATTCTCTGTCCTTTGTAGTCGCCAGAGTAGAGGTTTCATGTAGGTTTGGAGAATCCCGTACGTTTGCCTGGCGGGACAAGACGTTCCTCTGCCTCGTTCTATCTGGATAATGCGAGGGGTCGCTATGGTCTTGTGCCCGCGAACCTATCACACGTCGAAAGAGGTTTGGGTCAGAAAAATGAGGCATTTCATCATGGAGTGCTGGCACATGTTGGAGGGAAACCGATTAGAGCCACAGCCCCCTCCCCTAGGAGTCTTAATGGGAGGACACGGCGACGTTCGTCCAGCTTCATCTTCCGGACTTACATGGCTGCATGGCTCGAGTATAAAGCCGGGGTTACCCGGTTGGAGCCTCCACAGCCCATGAGCAAGCAGTTATCCTTGACTTGAGTATGGCATCATCTTCCCCCTCATCCTCTCGGAGACATCGATGATCTCGATAGCACCTCCAGGAGCTAGGCTGTTTCGGTCATTGATAGAGGCGTCGGAGGAGAAACAGCTTCCTCCTCTGCAGGGGAGGCAGTTGTCCGCTGCTCCGGCCCGACCTTTGGCTGGGAAGGGCATGCCTATCAAGACCATCGATATCTCTGATGACGACGAGGAGATCGACTGGGATCTCCTATTAAGGGAGAGTGAAGCAGGAAGAGGCCGGGAAGGTGAGGGAGAGGGCCTCGCCGGTGACCTCCTTGGACTCCTCAGTGTCCTCTGGCAACTTAAGAGCCGGCTACTGTATCGGCTTCCACAATGGCAGGCTGCAGATGAGGCGCATACGCTGTCTTATGCGTGGCCCCTGCCGGGACCCGTAGGAGGTGAAGGCGGTCACCGGGATGGCGTACTTGATGACGCTATGATATATCCATGTAATGGCTGAACTTAGTCACCTTGTACTCTTTCTCCCTTGTTTTGCTCGGCTGGGATCTATCTTCTTTGTGGCAATTTCTGTATGGTTGCTTTAGTTTGTATCCCCTGGATGTACTGGTTATTTAATAATATAATGTGGGTCTTCAGGAACAGTAGTGTCTTCCTCCGTATCGCAATGTGAGAGCACCTTTCGAAGGGGTGGCCGCATGCGTGCGTGCTTTCATGCCTCCAAACTGTACTTCTTTGTCCCTTTTGTAGGCGATGGCTAGTTTTTCTGACGACCGGTGGATACTTAGCCTAACTGAGGAGAATCGGGTGGAGTAGTGGCGATATCGTCGTCTCTGGTTACTGCGTACTCCTTCCTAATTTGTTCCAGATTTCTGACTCAGCAAGGTCCCTCTGGAACCTTCGCAGATGAGCTCTAGATGTGGTCCTTGACCCTTCGGGTTCCTTAGCAACTGCCTGGGTTGAAGGAGACAATGTGTCAGAGGCATAGCCAAAGGGTTAGGCAAGATAGGTGGTCCACGACCCCCTTGGCCCTTAGCTGCTACCCGGCTCTGGAGGTATTCTGTTTGGAGCCTAGCGATGGCGCGTCGGAGGCGGAGCTGAAGGTCAGGTGGAAGATAGGGTCCGCGACCCCCTCGGCCTGTAGCCGCTACCTGGCTCCAGAGGTATTTCGACCAGAGCCTGGCAACAGCGTCGGAGGTGGAGCCGAAGGTCCGGCGGAAGAGAGGGTCTGCGACCCCCTCAGCCCTTAGCCACTCCACGGCTTTGGAGGTATTCCATCCGGAGCCTGCGACAGCACATCAGAGGCGGAGCTAAAGGCCAAGCAGAAGAGAGGGTCCATGACCCCCTCGGCCTATAGCCACTGCCCGGCTCCGGAGGTATTCCATTTGGAGCCTGGCGACGGCACGTCGGAGGTGAAGCTGAAGGCCAGGAGGAAGAGAGGGTCCGCGACCCGCTCGGCCCTTAGCCACTTCCCGGCTCTGGAGGTATTCCATCCACAGCCTGCCAACAGCACGTCAGAGGCGAAGCTGAGGGCCAGGCGAAAAAGAGGGTCCACGACGCCTTCGGCCCTTAGCCGCTGCCTAGCTCTAGAGGTATTCCGTCTAGAGCCTGGTAACAGCACGTCGGAGGAGAAGCCGAAGGCCGGGCGGAGGAGAGGGTCCACGTCCCCCTCGACCCTTAGCCGTTGTCCAGCTCTGGAGGTATTCCGTTCGGAGCCTGGTGACGGTGCGTTGGAGGCAGAGCCAAAGGCCGGGCGGAAGAAAGGGTCTACGACCCCCTCGGCCCTTAGCCACTGCCTGGCTTCGGAGGTATTCCGTCCGGAGCCTGGCGACGGCGTGTCGGAGGTGAAGCCGAAGGCCGGGCGGAAGAGAGGGTCCGTGACCCCCTCGGCCCTTAGCCGCTACCCGGCTCCGGAGGTATTTCGTCCGAAGCCTGGCGATGGCGCATCAGAGGTGAAGCTGAAGGCCGGGTGGAAGAGAGGGTCCGCGACCCCATGGACCTTAGCCGCTGCCTGGCTCCCGAGGTATTCTGTCCGGAGCCTGGCGACGGTGTGTCGGATGCTAAGCCAACGACCGAGCAGAGGAGAGGGTCCACGACCTCCTCGGCCCTTAGCCACTGCCTGGCTTTGGAGGTATTCCGTCCGGAACCTGGTGACGGCGCGTCGGAGGCGAAGCCGAAGGCTGAGTGGAAGAGAGGCTCCACGACCCGCTCAGGCCTTAGCCGCTGCCGGGCCTTGCTGTCCTTGCAATAGATAGTCGAGGGTTCCACTATGTTTCCCGTGCCATGCAGCGTGGGCTTTTATTAAATGTTAGTATAGCAAAAATAACGTATGAAATATGTCTTAAAAGAGATGGTAGGGTAATGATTTTACCTTTTACCATGCGTGTTTCGGAGTCATGCGGGTCATACCTTTCCCTATAGGGAGGGGATTTTTATACCCCTTCGGCACTAAGGTATTAGCCTTCAAGATGCTAGGGTACCTTTCCTGCTAGGTCTTTTCAATATCTTTTGGCCCGGCGGAGTTTTCGAAGAAACATCTACATCGCGGGGTTTTTTTGGAAGTCTCTCCATGGTGCGGAGGTTTTTGTGAAAGCTCTCCATCGCGCGGATGTTTGGAAAAGGCTCTCCGTTTTTATCGAAGGCCTCTGAAAGGTTCTCCGTTCTTGCCGGAGGTTTTGTAATGCCCCCCGTTTTTATGGGAGGTTTGGGTGAAGGTCTCCGTTTTTACCGGAGGTTTTTGGTAAAGCTCTTTGTTTTTTCTGGAGGTTTTGGTAAGGTTCTCCGCTTTTACCAGAGGTTTTGTAAAGCTCTCCATTTTTATGGGAGGTTTTTGGTGAAGCTCTCCATTTTTACAGGAGGTTTTTGGTGAAGCTCTCTGTTTTTATCGGAGATTTTGGTATAGCTCTCCGTTTTTACTGAAGGTTTTGGTAAGGCTCTTCGTTTTTATCAGAGGTTTTGGTAAGGTTCTTCATTTTTACCGGAGATTTGGTAAAGATTTCCATTTTTATCGGAGGTTTGGTAAGGTTCTCTATTTTTACCAGAGCTTTAGTAAAGCACTCCGTTTTTACCAGAGGTTTGGTAAGGCTCTCCGTTTTTATCGAAGGTTTTGGTAAGGTTCTTCGTTTTTACCGGAGGTTTGGTAAAGCTCTCCATTTTTACCGGAGGTTTGGTAAAGCTCTCCATTTTTACCAGAAGTTTGGTAAAGCTCTCTGTTTTTATCAGTGGTTTGGTAAAGCTCTCCATTTTTGTCGGAGGTTTGGTAAGGCTCTCTGTTTTTATCGGAGGTTTTTGGTGAAGCGCTCCATTTTTACCGGAGGTTTTTGGTGAAGCTCTCCATTTTTACCAGAGGTTTTTGGTGAGGTTCCTTGGCATGTACTAATGCTGAAGGCTCCACACACTATGGGATCTACGTAATACCTTCCAGGAAACCTAGGTAGTCTTGCCTTCCAGGTGACCTAGGCATGCTACGCCCGCAGTGTGTAGGCTTGACGTGCTCCCAAGTAAACTCCCGGGGTGCACCACAACACTATTCACCAAAGATGTGCCCTGGCGTGTGGCATTTATATGACCGAAGCTGTGCAATGCCTTGTAGGGCACCTTGGGCATAATCTGCCTTGCAGGTGACCTAGGCATAAACGGCGCCCACGGTGTATAAGCATGTCATGCAGAGAGGATTCCTTGCGACAGCTTTCCTCAGAGCTCCGCATCCTTACATCAGAGCAGTCCCCTGATATGCGGCATCCACACGCTATCGAGGCTACACAATACCTTCCAGGAAACCTGTGCATTCTTGCCCCCCAGGTGACCTAGGCATGCTACACCCGCGGTGTGTAGATTCCACTTCTGACCAGGGCAAATCCTACCCTCCGGGAAACCTTTTCAGGTGACCTTGGGTTTAGGCAAGCCATGCTTACTGGTGTTTCAGCTTGTCATGCCTCCAAAGAAATCCCCCGAGGGCACCGCAACTACATTACCAAGGAAGTCCCTTGATGACCGGCATCTACACACTATCGAGGCTACACAGTACCTTCCAAGAAACCTAGGCAATCTTGTCTTCAAGGTGACCTAGGCATGCTATGCCCATGGTGTGTAGGCTCCACGTCTAACAAGGGCAGAGCCTACCCTTCGGGAAACCTTTTTAGGTGACCTTGGGTTTGGGCAAGCGATGCTTACTGGTGCGTGGGTTTGTCACGCCACCCAAAGATGTCCTACGGGTGGTGCCGCAACACGGTCTATTAAGGAAATCCCTTGATACATGGCAACTACACTTCCAAGGCCACATTATGCCTTCTAGGAAACCTGGGCAGACTCGCCCCCCAGGCGACCTAGGTACGATGCGTCTGTAGGAGTGCAGGGATTTTGCATGGTTATACTAGCTAAGTTTTGCAGTCTACTATTGGCAACAAGAAGCTATTTGTAGCATGAAACATAGCTAGGTTAAACAATTGCTCATGCTAAATGAGAATGTAACTTAAGTTCTACTGCGTCCACATAGTAGCTATCTATTGCAAAAAGACTTCTAACAATATAGTTGGAGGCCCCCAACAGACTCTAACCTTGCCGCATGAGAGACGGATCACTAGGTAAACTACTGGGTAGTTAACAGTGGATGTACCTATTTAGGAATAATGCCTCTATTGTGAGGCTTGGCTGCCTCGAAGCCGGTGGCTAGGCTGGGAGAGGCGGAGCTTGACCCCCTCCACCTTTAGTCGTTGCCCGGCTCCGGAGGTAACCTGTCTGGAGCCTGGCGGCGACACGTGGTAGGCATGGTCGAAGGCTGGTCGGGAGAGGCGATCCTCGACTGCCTCGGCCCCCAGCTGTTGCTGGCTCTAGCGGTACTTCGTCCGGAGCCTAGCGACGGCGTGTCCCCAACTCAGTTCTCGTTGCTGGGTATGGTACTGTTGATAGTAGGGTTGGTGGTGATGGAGCAAGGTTGAGGGGCCGAAGATTCACCTAAGAGTTCGCCCCAGGCCCCCGAACTCTGCGTCGTCCTTCGCCAGCTCCTTCCATGGCCAGGTATTTGGCTTGCTTTCTGAGGTATTCCTCTCGAAAGGTAATGTGGGTGCGATAGTCATTGATGTTGCAGCCACGCCCTGGTCCATGCAGGATGCACCCGCATGCCATCGGGGGCACCGGAGCTTGGAGTTGTCATTGGGGTCGCTGCCAAAGGCGCTATGCCCCGGAGCCTATGGTTTCCTCAGGGTTTCCTTTCCCCTTGGGAGACCATCGAGGCCTTTCGATGAACCGGTTTTCAGAGCCGAATTTTTTCTAGCTATGCTTGCCCAGACGAGGTGGGCTTGGAGTTCCCTGCGTGTGGTTGGCATTGCGAGGGCGGCATCGGAGGCGCTGGCGGGATCCGTGCGTCCCAGAGCCCTCCATTTCCTTGAAACCCTTTCTTGCCTAGGGGGCCCAAGGAGGGTGCTGGATGGACAGACTTTCCGAAGATGTTGGCTCGCTCGGGGTATTCCAGGTGTGGTCGAAGGGGATACTCGGGGACCAAGCCCAGTTGGGAGCATTCCTGGGTTGGACCACCCAGAACCATGGGAAGGTAGTCTGCTTGGCTGCTGTTTCGGCTGCGTTCTCCTGAGGCAGTAAGGTCTTCGTTGTGCAGGGGCTGGAAGGCTTCTACGCCGTCTGGAGTTCCTGTACCGACCCAAGGTTCTGGGTTGCCCAAGCTCGGAGGAACACTGTCCCACATGGCAGCAGGGCTAGAGCATGCATATGATGTGTATGGCTGAGATAGCCATACATACGGTTGCATGCTTGCAACGGTGGGTGTCACACCCAGTTTTAACGGACAAAACCAAGTGCGGCTTATGTGTGCCTATGAAGTTTAATACACATAAGGACGTCATAGGTGAACTAGTAAAAGCAATACTTTAATTAAATAAACGTTCACTTCTTACAAAAAAAAGACTTCACCTAAACAACCTCAAAATTAACCTAAACGACAGCATATAAACGACGGCAGCGGGACGAAAACATTGGCGACCAACACTCCACAGGCACCGACTGGAAGACACACTCCTTAGAACACCAGGTCGTCGTCTTGGAAGTCCTCAAAGTCTTCCACTGAGCAGCATATGTTTTTGTAGGAGAAAGCAAGGGTGAGCACATAGAGTACTCAGCAAGTGTGGGAAAATAATGACATGCAGGCATATATCAAAAATAGGCTAACACATGGTATAATTGCGTAAATGCGAGTAATGAAAAAACATTTGGACTCAAAAGCACTAAGCAGTTATTAAATGAATGTAACCCAACAATTCAACATCTAGCATACAAGGTTCCCCACCCTGTATACCACAACCGTCTAGTACTCCCTGTACTATAACTAAAACCACACCATCTAGTACTCCTTGTACCAGAACTAAAACCATCCATCCACTAATCATGTGAGGATCCAAGTCTCTCATATCCGTGAGCACGGCTGTTATAACAGTTTTACACTCTGTAGAGGTTGTCCAGCTTTCCCCACGAGTCAGTAAATTCCATATTGCCGTGTTTGCAAGACACTTAACACACGCCAGTGGTGTGCCGCCAAGAATCACTGTATGACACTTTCCACTAACCAGAGACTAAACCAGTATGTGTCTGCCCACAAGGTTTTACCGCTAGGCTTTATGCAAGCAAAGCTCCTACCCAGAAGCCCCCTTTTGTGCTGACCCAACACACACTGGACAGACTCTAATCAGTATGTCATGCCTTACCCATATCAGCGTCGTGGTTGGTATGTTATTTCTTGGGTTGTCGCTCCATGAACCGGTCCTTACTTAGGTTACTTGAGCAAACACTAAACCGACATCATAACCATGACAACCATTAACACCACTTTGCTCAAGGCCTAAGGTTCCATGTTGCTAGACCAATAACAAATTAACCACCATTATTGCATATGTTCATTAGTCAAGATTATGACACTTTTCAACATCCCAAAAGCATGGCTAAGCAACCTACCCATAAAAGACACCTAACCATAAACCATCTAGGTTCCAAGGGATGAGGAAAATCTAGGGAAAACCCTAACATAGGTGACTACCCATCATATTGATAGACATTGCATGCAATTTTGTAAAACAAAGCATTTAAAAGCATAGGTTCAATATGATCAAGGACACTTGCCTTCTCCTTGCTACTGCTCAATGTATTCTTGCTCCTGGTCATGATGTTCCTCAAATTGATCCGGGACGTCGTCGGCTAATCGTACAATAACCGAAAAACAAACAAACAAGATACACTAAGAATAGAGCACAAAACAAAAGAACAATGATATACAAACTAATTAGAAAGAAAGAGCACTGAACAATGATCTATCAGCGCAAGAATCGCTTAAATCGGAGCTACGATGAAAAAGTTAGGGCTAAAACAAATCTAGGGTTAAATCTGGAAAAGAAAAGGGCTTATTTTGAATTAAACAGAAAGTTCAGGGACCTTTTTTGTAAAAATAGAGGGACCTAATTGTAATTATGAAAAGGTCTAGGGACTTAACAGTAAAAAGACAGGGCTCTTTTTGTTATTTTAGAGAAGTCTATGGGCTAATTTGCAAAATTACCAATTTCTAGGAATTATCAGATTTATTTTTATACTGAAAAAGCTTGAAATACTGACTGGGCTGCTTTGGCTGACGTGGCATGGTGACAGGGATGACACATCACCAGAGAGGGCTAGGTGGCAGCTGAGGTGGCTGGATGACATGGCATGGCTGCTGACTGGTTTAAGTAGTGACACGTGGCAGCTTCTAGTTGGTCAGCCAAAGGGGTGCGAATAGATCTAATTTGGGCCGATGAGGATGGATCCGACGGCTGAGCTCAAAGGGGACGGTCGGTGGAGGAGTTCTCGGCGGAGCCGAGCTCGGCACGACAGCGACATGCCAGAGCAGGGGGAAAAGGGTCGTCGCTGGCATCAAACTTCAATGACGAGCGGCAAATTAGCTTCAGGAGGGAGAGAGCATCCCGTTTGAGGGCTTACCGAGAGCGAATCGGCAGTGGAGAAGCTTGGTGGCGACAAGGAGCGGCGGAAGGGTCGGTTCTTCGTCGGGGAGGGCGCTCCGGCGACCAAATGGCGAAGATGACGGCGGCTAGAGCTCCTGCGGGCGGCGATGTATCTCAGGGGTGGCTGGACTGAGGCTAAGCGGCACGGGAGCAGCACAGTGGTGAGGGCAGCCGAGCGGCAGCGTTAATGGCTGCGGCGGGGCTCGAAACCTGCAAACTCGGCTCTGGACTCGGCGGATTTGGGATGAGATGAGTTCGGGGAGAGGGGTTATGCTTATATAGGCGGCTCGGGACATCCAGGGGCGTCGGCGTACTCGATTCGGTCTCCAGGGCGACGGCGTAGCGCGTTCAACTCGGATACAGCGGTGGAGTCCAGGTGGAAGATGACAGGGACGCAGCCCCACATGTCGACGGCACACGAGAAAGCGGCACGGCGCGGGGCGTCTTCGGCTGGCGCGCGGGAGTGGGCCGAGGCAGGGCATGGCCCAGGCGGGAGATAGACCGAGGCCGGCTACTGGGCTTAGGCCGAAGAAGATCTGGGCCAGGGAAAAAAAACAGCACGAGAAAGGATTTATTCTTTTTCTTTTCTTTCTAAATTCAAATCCAAATTTCAAATTCAAAATCAAAGCAAATTCTCTTCAAATAAATTCCATCAAAAACCAAAGAAAAATCCTATTTGCCTAATTCAGCATGAATGCAAAATAATCAATTATATCCTATGTCAAATATATATTCCTTCATATAAAATAGGATTTTACTCTTTTAAATTATTTAAAATCATTTTAAATTTTAGCAAATTTTTAGAAATTTCTAAAGGTGGAAAAATTAGGGTGTTACAAACCTACCCCCTTGGGATGAATCTTGCCCTCGAGATTCACATGGAGCAGAGAAGAGATGAGGAAACTCCGCTTTTAGATCTTCTTCTCTTTCCCAAGTTGCTTCATCTTCCGAGTGGTGACTCCATTGCACTTTGCACATTGGTATTACCTTGGTTCTGGTTACTCTTTCCGATCTCTCAAGAATCTTCTTAGGATACTCTATATAGGAGAGATCTTCCTAAACATCCAGTTCCTCCATTGGTAATTGTTCCTCCGGCACTCAAAGACACTTCTTCAACTGGGAAACATGGAAAACATCGTGCACATCTGACAATTGAGGCAGTAATTCCAACTGATAAGCTACCTCTCCTCTCTTATCCAATATCTTGAAGGGTCCAATGAATCTTGGTGATAACTTTCCTTTAACCTTAAATCTACGAACACCCCTTATAGGCGAAACCTTAAGGTAGATGAAATCTTCAATTTCGAAAACCAATTCTTTTCACCTGTGATCAGCATAACTTTTCTGTCTGGGTTGTGCAATCCTCAGATTTTCTCGAATTATCTGGACTTACTTTTCTACATCTCGTAGAACCTCTGGGCCAAAAACATGACTCTCTCCTGTCTCATTCCAGAACAGCGGTGTTCTACATTTCCTTCCATACAAGGCTTCAAACGGAGACACTTGGAGGCTTGTTTGATAACTGTTGTTATACGAGAACTCGGCATAAGGCAGACTTTTGTCCCAACTCTTACCATACTTCAGAGCACACGCTCTCAGCATATCTTCCAGTATCTAATTTACCCTTTCTGTCTGACCATCTGTTTGAGGATGATAGGCAGAACTAAAATTCAACTTTGTGTCCATAGACTCATGTAGCTTCTGCCAAAACTTGGAGGTAAACTGAGTTCCTCTATCCGAAACAATCTTCTTTGGTACACCATGCAAACATACTATTCTTGACATATACAACTCTGCTAGTCTAGCTCCACTATACGTAGTCTTTACTGGAATAAAATGGGCGACCTTAGTTAAACGATCAATTACCACCCAAATAGAATCATATCCATTCTGGGTACGGGGCAATCCAAAAATGAAATCCATACCAATCTCCTCCCATTTCCATTCAGGTATCTTCAAGGGTTGCAGTAAACCTGCTGGTCTCTGATGTTATGCTTTGACTTTCTGACAAGTATCACATAGAGCTACATATTCCGCAACTTCTCTTATCATTCCATACCACCAATAACAAAATCCTTAAGATCATGATACATCTTGGTACTTCCAAGGTGAATGGAATATGCTGATTCGTGAGCTTCTCTCAGAATCATCTTTTTAATATCCTCCCGGTTGGGTACGCAAACTCTCTTTTTGTACCATATTGTACCTTGACTGTTTCCATGAAACCTGGAGCTCTATCCTCCTTAATAAGCTGTCTAATTTCTTTGAGCTTCTCGTCCTCCAGTTGACTTTTCCGAATTTTTTGTTCAAGGGTGCAATCTATTTCCATGGTGGTTGTTTCCATGTCCGCCACAAATCCAAGGTTCAGCTTCTCAAACTCTTTCCATAACCCAGGTTGACTATCTTGAACCATCATCAAATTGTTGTAACCTTTCCGGCTCAAAGCATCGGCCACAACATTTGCTTTTCCTAGGTGATAGTGAATCCCCACATCGTAATCCTTAATTACCTCCAACCATCTGCGCTGACGAAGGTTTAGATCCGGTTAAGTGAAAATATACTTCAAACTCTTATGATCCGTGTATATTTCACATCGTTTTCCGATGAAATAATGCCTCCAAATCTTCAAAGCATGAACCACAGCTGCTAATTCTAAATCATGTGTAGGGTAGTGTTCTTCATGCTTCCTTAATTGTCTTGACGCATAGGCCACGACTCGACCTTCTTGCATGAGAACACATCCAAGTCCTTGTCACGAAGCATCACAGTAGATGACGAAATTCTTTCTAATATCGGGTAAAACTAGCACTGGGGCCGTAGTCAATCTCTTCTTCAATTCTTCAAAACTTGCCTAACAAGTAGGGCTCCACTTAAAAACCACATTTTTCTGAAGCAAAGAGGTAAGAGGTCGGGCTATCCTAGATAACCCTTCTATAAAACGGCAATAGTATCCTGCTAGTCCAAGAAAACTCCTGATTTCTGACACGTTGGTTGGTGGTAACCAATTCAATACATCCTTTACTTTATTGGGATCTACCGCTACACCTCCAGCGGTTAAGATATGGCCAAGAAATGCGACTTGATCTAACCAAAAGTCACACTTGCTAAGCTTGGTATATAGCTGATGTTCTCTGAGTGTCTGTAGCACAATTCTCAAATGTACTTCGTGTTCTTCTTCGCTTCTAGAGAAAATTAGAATATCATCAATGAACACCACTACAAACTTGTCCAGATAAACCATAAATACCTTGTTCATGAGATTCATGAAGTAGGCTGGGGCATTGGTTAATCCGAATGACATAACAGTATACTCGTATAGCCCATATCGTGTACTGAAAGCAGTCTTTGGTACATCTGACGGTCAAATCTTCAACTGATAGTATCCTGACCTTCGATCAATCTTGGAGAACACTCGGGCTCCTCTCATCTGATCAAACAAATCCTCAATCTGAGGCAACAAGTACTTGTTCTTAATGGTTACCTCATTGAGCGCTCTGTAATCTACACACATCCTTTGACTACCATCCTTCTTATCCACGAAAAGAACTAGGGCTCCCCAAGGTGATGCACTTGGTCTAATAAAACCTTTGCTTAACTGCTCTTGGATTTGCTTCTTTAACTCGACTAGGTCATTAGCCAACATCCTATATGGACTTTTTGCTATATGGGTCGTACCAGGTACCAATTCAATGACAAACTTGACTTCTCGATCAGGTGGCATACCTGGCAATTCGTTGGGGAAGACATCGGGAAACTCACAAACTACCTTGATCTGATCAATGGTTGTTCCTTCAAGCGAATTGAGAGACCTATCCTCTGCTGCTGGTACGGTAGCTATGAACTCAACTTTGGTACCTTCTCCATTGGTTAGGTGAACTGCCCTTCTGGCACATTCTATAATTCCGTTGTACTTGGCTAACCAATCCATTCCAAGGATTACATCTATGCCATTGGTTTCCAAGACTATAACATTCGCGGGGAAGTCTACCCCCCTTATGCTAAGCCTCATCCTAAGACATATATATTTTGCCTTCAAATTCCCTCCAGGCGAGCTAATAAACATATTATTATTCATCATAACCATAGGCAATCCATGTTTTGCAACATACTGAATGGTGATAAAAGAATGTGAAGCTCCAGAATCAAACAAAATAGATGCAGGTCGGGAATTAACGAGGAACATACCATACACCACATCCTGAGCATCAATAGCCTCCTCTGCTGTGACATGGTTGACTTTCCCATGAACATAATTCTGTTGTCCGCGATTGTTCTGATTGGGGTTCTGACTTCCACTACATGACTGGGCTGAAGCTGAAGTTGTTCTTGGTGTGTTGTTGGTTCTGGCCAGATCCTGCACCTTTTTAGGGTATTTATTCACATAGTGCCCTTCCTCTCCACAATAGAAACATCCTTTGTTTGGGTCAGGAGTTGCTGGATTGTTCTTGGCTCGAGGAGTAGCTGGTGGGGTTGATTGGGGTGTCTGGAACGAAACATAGGGCCTTGTGGAGACATCTGTGTTGCTCCACGGGATCGTGTGTTGCTTCCTTGTCCCTGGAAAGACATCTTTCTCTTCTTCTCATCCAGCTGGCGTGTCATGGCCCAGAATTTCCAAAACATATAATTAAGTGCTAATGGACGTCATTAGCATCATTTGCTTGGTTTTGAGCAATTTTAGGCATGCAATTTTTAATTAAATAAATTGTAAAAATCAATATTAGTTGATGCGTTGTTAAGCAACTCACCATATTTCTATACAACATAGGGTTGGAAACAATTTTAGAAATTAGTAGGTGCCTGGAGGAGAATATAAATGAATTTTCCCAAATTTTTGGGAATTATTTTAAAGGCATAAAAATTAACACAAGTTAGAAAAGCTTGCCTCTTTGGAGAATTTTCATTTGAATTTGGTGCAAGCTTTTTGGGTCAAACAAGGTAAAATGGATTGTTCATGATTTATAGAAGCCAACAAAATTAGTCCCACAATTTTTAGACCACAGTAAGGCCTCCACCTTGATAACCAAAGTAGTGAAGATATTTTTGCCTGGCGGTCACTGTTCATCGGCCCCACCTGTCATCCCCTTCGCTCAGGCAGCCTCTGCTTCCCCTTCTCCCGCTCTCACAGAGCAAGACGGCGCCGCAAATCTTGACTTCGGTGGCCAGCTCCACGTTGCCGGCCAAAAGATCGGCCCAGGCCTTATCTCCTCCTTCGCCTCTGCCTTATATCTCTCTCTCCCTCGCTTGCTCTTCCTGTCGCCCAGAGCACCACAGCGCCGAGCTGCATTGCGCCGCGTCGCTGGCCAAGCCGACGCGCCACCGGCAAGCTCCCTCGAGCCCGAGCCCAGTAGAGCCGCAGGGAAGAGTGCCCTGAGCTCCTCCGCCGTGTCCCCTCCTTCCCCGGTTGTTTCCCGCAAGGATTGAAGCCGTCCGCGCCTTCTTCTCCAACGGCGGCAGCCGAGCTCCGCCGTCCTCCGTCGACCCGCCACGTCCTCACTTCTCCGGCCCAACCGACTGCACGGTGAGCTTCCCCGTGCTCCTGTACACCTTATGCGCGCGCCGTTTTCTCTCTGTCCCGTCGCCGGCGCGGTGTTCCGCGGTGGTTGAATCGCCGCCGCCTCCCCACGCACGCCGCCGGTCGGGCCGCCATCGAGCTCGTCGGTCGGGAAGCGAGCCGTTAGCTCTACGCGCTCACATAGAACGTATTGGTGTGCTCGGCCGGGCTTATTGCGTCGCCGTTCGCCGTCGGCGTGTCAAAGCCGTGCCGCCGCCGTGCTAGTTTTGCCCTCGCCGCCGCTCGCCGTGCTCCGGCCGTCGCCGGCGTCGACGTGTGCCCCCACTGTGATCGCGTGCTCGTGCTAATGCCGTTTTTGCCCTCGGCCAAGCCGTGCAGGCTGCCGCTCGCCGCCGGCAGCCACCGCAAGAGCCGCCGGCCGTCCTCCAGTGGCGCGCGCGCAGCTGCCGTGGCCGATTTTGACTTCGGTCAAGGGAGCCGGCCCCACCGGTCAGTAGCTGGGGCTGGGCCGGTGTTGGTAAAAAAAGGCGTGGGCCCATTTGAATATTAGAGAAAAATCGGAAAATGCGAAATTGGATATTTGTTTAATTGGTAAATCGGCTGATAGCTTGTATAATGCGTAGAAAAATGTATATAACTCCAAAATTCATGAAACCAGTTTTGTTAGGCTTATATGATCATTATCTACATGTTAAAAATACCAGCAGCCATGAAATGTGTTCTGGGAATTATTGAATAAATGAAGCATGTTTAAGCTTTGATAATTCATAATTAAATCTTGGTAGCTCCAAAATTGATGAATCCAATTTTGTGAATCTTGCTAAATTGTTTCCTGATCAGTAAAATATACACCCTCATGTTAAGCATAATTAACTTTCCAGTTTGGTTTAAGCTTTGGTTTATGCTTTAAAGTATTTCAGGAAATGTTTAAATGGTTAACGCTAATTGCAATTAGGAAATATTTGATGTTTTAGCGCAAGGCATAATGCATGTCACCTCCGTTGTTGCATGGCTTTCATACTCATCATTGCACGCGATTATTCTTTTAGGGAACTTTGACCCGGCGAACGAGGCTGTACCCGGAGGTTCCCGCAGTGGTGATCGTGACTCGGGTAGCTGTGAGCAGCAGCTAGGGTAGCAAGGCAAGCATCTATCATATTGCACCGTGTCTACTTGAAAATCTAATATGTTATCTACGCTTATGTATACATTGCATGTGTCGGGTTCCGAGTTGGGTAGAACCTATGCCTATGCATTCTTCCATTTCGGTCACGTGTCATGAGTTATTCCATTGGAGCCTAGTGGTGTCGTCGCGGTCTAATTTTAGTTCGCTATGCTTAGTGGTACTTAGGCTTTCCGGTAGAAGTCGACGACGGCGTCCACCGTTGTCGCGAGCCTAGGACTTATTACTTGTTCACACTTATGGTTGTGTTGATGATGAGTCGGTTTGGTGAGTGGTGAGTTGAGACGAGGTGTGGGCGGTGTTAGGGGTGTCATCTGCTCACGAGGAGTCCTCAGGCAGTTCGGGGAGGGAACCCGGACACCGTAGACCGCTTGCACCGGTTAAGCACCGATCATCGGTGTAGTCGGCTTTAGCACATACCTTACTCACCACATGCTGATATAATGGTAGGCGAGCCGATTACCTTCGCAGACGTGGTCATGTGGGCCTCGTCATAGACGGTGTGAGTCCGGTTTGAGTCCGGGCTTTTAGCGGTATTAGTTTGCTCGAGGAGTAGTTCTAATACCGTCTCGCCGAGCTATGGTTGATCCACATGGTTGGGCCTGGTTGGGAAAGGTTGTCACGGGTACCCCCTTGTGCGCATCTTAGCGGGTGGCACAAGCCGTATGGTCCCTGTGTCGTGTGGGTCCAGGAGTATCCCCCTGCAGGGTGTATAATCAATTCGAACTACCGCGCTCTCGGTCATGAGCATCGCTATTGCTTATCTCCACCGAGCGACCATATTTTGGTCGTAGAGTTTCGATGTGGGTTGTGGCATGGTTGGATTGGGTGGTTTGGTCGGTTTGTGGTCGGTGATTTGGTGGTATTGGTTTACTTTTATACACTTGTTGTTTACATATCTGTTATGGTCAGTTGGTTGGCAGGGTTTGAGTTGGTGGTTGGTTAAGTTAGTTGCTTACACCTAGAGTCTAGGTTGCTTACCGCTTAATGAACTTAAACATGTCTTAATCTTTGCTACAGCTTTAAGTGCATGATCCTTGGAGTCGAGAATATATATCTATACTCATACTGTGTCAGACTTGCTAGTACCTTCGTACTAAGGGTGCTGCCCTTAAGTTGCTTTCAGGTTCACAGGTCGGCGAGGAAGAGGCAGTTTTCGGCTACTTTTTGCCTGCTGATCCGGGTGGCGGGCAGGGGTAGCACATTCTACTCCAAACTCCGGCGCTTTTGGTATGGAGCCTAAGGGCATCCGGCTTCATACTCTTTTGTTGTATAGGTTTCTCTTCCACTGCGTAGTTGTTGTTGTTCCTCCTTTGTTGTAAATTGTGTAAGCAGTTGCATGTTTAATAATTGTAATTCAGTTTAATTACTTGCTCTCTATTAAACTGTGTTGGGATATTTGAGTTGGAAGGCATGTGTTCCGATCCTGGGCACAAAACACGTGCTGGGACTACCGGAATGGTATTCTGATTAATCGTCGAGGTTGTGATTATGAATAATGATCCTCCTGATGATTAATTAGAATTCCATTTGGACGGTTCCTCACAGCTTGGTATCAGAGCCTGGTTTAATTTAGTAGCCTAAACATAATTAGTGCGTTGTTTAGTAAGTCGACAACTTCACCTAAACAACCCATAATTTATGTTTATGCCTCTTCATGTTTAATATGTATTAAACTGCTATCGTTTATGCCCCTAAGTTAAAATGCGTATTATGAGTGACGTTTATATGTCTTATACCACATTGTTTTGCTTTCGACCCTGCATTGATTCATGTTGAGCATTGCATCTTCGGCTTTGCATCGTCGGAAGGTAAGGTACGACGCTCGGTGGCGGTCAATCACCGAGGGCTCAGCCGGATGCGAGGCAGGGGCCCGGCATGTTCCGTACGGTGATCCGTACGGGAAGTGAATACGCTAGCAATAGCGCATGAACATCCACCATGCGATGGGAGACATGGTCGTCTACTCGTGTGGCGTTTACACGAGATGTTCCGTAGGGTCTACGGGAAGTGAATACATCGTTGTCGACGTATGGATTGTCGCTTGTACGGCATGTGGTACAAGGGCCGTTCGCGCTCTTACCCTTTCTAGCGCGAAGGGTACGTTCTGGATGTTATAAACTGCCTGTGGTTTGATGTTTGCAGGTGCGGCTCTTATTTTGAGAAAGAAGCGGTAGTTAGGTTCGAGCATGCATCATTTCATGGCATTCATGCATGCATTCATATTTATACATGTATTAAGGGATTCTAATAATGTATCCGGCGAATGCATGATGCTAAGTCGGAGTTTGATGTTTCCCCTTTTGTTTGCAGTTCAGAATGGTTGTCACTCGGCGTGGTGGGGAAGTTCCGGAGGGTTCCGGTCAGAACAACCCTCCTCCACCACCGACTATGGCGGATGTGCTCATGCAAATTGAGCAGAACCGCCAAGCGAATCACGCTCTCCTCCAGACGAACCAAGCGCTTCTGGAGGCTCTCGTGCGCAACGCGGCTCCTCATGGAGGAGGTGGAGCCGTGCGCCGAGACGACTTCTCGGACTTCTTGCGGACTCAGCCACCGGTCTTCTCGCGAGCTGAGGATCCTCTGGATGCCGATCACTGGCTCCGGACGATCGAGCAGAAGCTCGTCCTTCTTCACTGCGAGGATCACGAGAAGGCGCTTTTCGCCGCCCATCAGCTTCAGGGCCCGGCGGGTGCGTGGTGGTCTGGCTTTCTGGCCATGCACCCCGCCGATCACCGCGTGTCATGGGCGGAGTTCCGTGAGGCCTTCCGCTCGTTTCACATACCTAGTGGTCTCATGGAGGCTAAGAGGCGGGAGTTTGAGGACCTCAAGCAAGGAGGTCGGGCGGTGATGGAGTACGTGCAGGTGTTCAACCACCTTGCACAATACGCTACTGAGGAGGTCAGCACGGATGCGCGCAAGCAGCGCCGCTTCGTGAATGGCCTGAACTCGAAGATGCAGGACCGGTTGTCTGCGCATAAGTTCGCCGACTTCAACGAGTTGGTGAGCACGTCGATCACGGTGGAGCTCAAGTATAAGAGCCACCAAGAGGAGAAGAGGCGGAAGAGGGGTTCCTCGTCTTCTGTGGGCGGTAGCTCGCAGCGCGCCCGCACTGAGAGCCAGCCTCCACAGTCTCAGGTGCCGTCGGCTGGCTACCCACGGCCGATGTGGTTTGTACCACGTCCTGCGTTCTCCGCTCCACAGGGGCAGGCTGCACGACCAGCCGGCTCCCAAGTGAGCGTGACCGGTGGCTCAGGTGGTCCGTGCTTCAACTGTGGCCGCGTCGGCCATTTCTCGAGGGAGTGCCCGTATCCGAGGCCGGGAGCCGTGATGGGTGCCCCACGACCACCGCCGGCTCAGTCAGCACCGCAGTCTTCGCAGGCGACCCACGTTCCCAAGCGTGGTCGAGCTCGCCATACTACCGCCAACGAGGTTCAGGAGGGTGACACCGTCCTGATGGGTACGTTGGATATGAGTTTCAACTCTGACATCTTTTCTGCAGTGGTTTTGTTTGATTCAGGAGCCTCTCACTCCTTTATATCGTCGGATTATGTTTGGAAGTGTGGGTTGAGAGTCAGTGCTACCCACACACCGTATCTTATAGACGCCCCGGGGGCCAAAGTTCTAATCAACCAGTGTGTGAATAAAGCGGCGGTAATTGTCAACAAAGTGCCTTTCTTTGTCAATCTGTTAGTGATGGACTCGAAGGGAATTGATGTTATTTTGGGAATGAATTGGCTCTCCAAGAATAAGGCTGTGTTGGACTGTGCTCGGCGAACCGTCACCCTCGATGGTCTGTCAGGCACTCGTATTCAGTTGAAGCTGAAGGGTGTCAAGTCCTGCCTGTTCACCATAAAGGCTGCCCCCACTAGGATTATGGAGACCATTCCTGTGGTGTGGGAATTTCCAGATGTTTTTCCAGATGAGTTGCCTGGAATGCCTCCTGGCAGGGCAGTGGAGTTCTCTATTGATCTCGTACCCGGTGCGGCCCCGGTTTCGAAGAAGATGTACAAGATGTCGCAAATTGAGCTAGTTGAGCTGAAGAAGCAGATTCATGAGCTGCTAGCAAAGGGTTTCATTCGTCCGAGTTCCTCACCTTGGGGATGCTCGGCTTTATTTGTGAAGAAGAAAGATGACACTCTCAGGATGTGTGTTGATTACCGTCCGCTGAATGCAGTCACGGTGAAGAATGTGTATCCGCTTCCTAGGATTGACATCTTGTTTGATCAGTTGACGGGAGCCCGAGTCTTCTCAAAGATTGACTTGAGGCTGGGCTATCATCAAATTAAGGTTCGGCCAGAGGATATTCCAAAGACAGCGTTCTCTACTCGATACGGCTTGTATGAGTTCACCGTTATGTCGTTTGGCTTGACTAATGCGCCGGCCTTCTTTATGTACCTTATGAACTCGGTGTTCATGGAGGAGTTGGACAAGTTTGTAATTGTTTTCATCGATGACATTCTGATATACTCCAAGACCGAGCAAGAACACATTGGGCATCTCCGTGTTGTTCTGGGCAGACTCCGAGAACATCAGCTGTACGCCAAGTTCAGCAAGTGTGAGTTCTGGCTCAGGGAGGTGGCCTTTCTGGGACATGTTCTATCAGAGAACGGGGTGGCAGTTGACCCGAGCAAGGTGCAGGATGTGCTCGACTGGGTTCAACCCCAGAATGTTAGTGAGATCCGGAGTTTTCTTGGACTTGCGGGCTATTACCGCCGGTTCATCGAGAACTTCTCCAAGGTTGCGAAGCCAATGACCGAGTTGTTAAAGCAAGGCAGCGTGTTTGATTGGTCAGATGCCTGTGAGTCTGCCTTCCAGACATTGAAGAAGCTGCTCACGACCGCCCCAGTGCTTGCTCAACCTGATGTGACCAGAGGGTTTGATGTGTATTGCGACGCGTCTGGCATCGGTCTTGGCTGTGTTTTGATGCAGGAGGACCGAGTCGTTGCATATGCATCCCGACAGTTGAAGCGTCATGAGGAGAACTACCCGACACATGATCTTGAACTTGCTGCTGTCGTGCACGCTCTGAAGATGTGGCGCCACTACTTGATGGGCAACTTGTGCCGTATCTACACGGATCATAAGAGTTTGAAGTACATTTTCATGCAGGCGGATTTGAACATGAGGCAGCGAAGATGGCTCGAGTTGATCAAAGACTACGAGCTGGAGGTTCACTACCATCCAGGCAAGGTGAATGTGGTCGCCGATGCTTTGAGTCGAAAGGCTCATTGTCACTGTCTTGTAGCCTCGCCGATGGATTCCACGTTGTGTGATGAGTTCCGGCGTCTTAGGCTTGATATGGTGTCAGACGGTTTTATTGCAAATCTTGAAATCAAGTCCACGCTCATTGATGAAATTAAGGCGGCTCAGAGGGATGATAAGGGTATGGCCCGAATTCGAGAGAAGAGGAAGATCGGGCAGGCCTTGTGTTTTACTGAGGATAATCAGGGCGTTATCTGGTTTGGGAACCGTCTAGTGGTTCCGAGGGTCGAGGCGCTGAGGAAGAAGATCTTTGATGAGGCTCACGATTCATTGCTGTCCATTCACCCGGGCAGTACGAAGATGTATCAGGATTTGAAACCCCGTTTCTGGTGGACTCGCATGAAGCGGGAGGTTGCTAGATATGTGTCTGAGTGCGACGTCTGCCGAAGGGTGAAGGCTGAACACATCAAGCCTGCCGGCACACTCCAACCTTTGCCCATTCCATCTTGGAAGTGGGAGGAAGTTGGGATGGATTTCATTACCGGCTTGCCGAAGACTTCGAGTGGGTATGACTCTATTTGGGTCATCGTGGACCGGTTGACAAAGTCCGCACACTTCCTTCCTGTCAGAACCACTTATTCTGCTAAGCAGTATGCGGAGTTGTACCTTACTAGAATTGTTTGCCTCCATGGGGTGCCGAAGAAGATCATCTCGGATCGAGGTACCCAGTTTACTTCTCATTTCTGGAGAAATTTCCAAGAGGCTATGGAGACTGAGTTGTTCCACAGCACGGCGTATCACCCACAGACGGATGGTCAGACGGAGAGGGTAAATCAGATTCTCGAAGATATGCTCCGTGCTTGTGTGCTCACTTATGGGAAGAAGTGGGACATATGCCTGCCGTTTGCGGAATTTTCGTATAACAACAGTTTCCAGGCTAGTATAGAGATGGCGCCATTTGAGGCCCTTTATGGTCGGAGGTGCCGTACGCCGCTGAATTGGTCCGAATCCGGTGAACGGGCTTTTCTAGGTCCGGATTTGGTCAAGGAGGCAGAAGACCATGTTCAGAATATCCGCAAGAGTATTCTCACGGCCCAGTCTAGGCAGAAGAGTTATGCAGATCGACGTCGCCGGGAGCTCACATTTGAGGTGGGGGATCATGTGTACTTGAAGGTCTCACCTCTCAAAGGCGTTTGTCGATTCCAAGTCCGAGGCAAACTGGCGCCTCGGTATGTTGGACCGTTTCAGATTTTAGCTCGGCGTGGAGAGGTTGCATATCAATTAGAGTTGCCGCCGTCCCTCTCCGCGGTGCACAATGTGTTTCATGTCTCACAATTCAAGAAGTGTCTCCGAGTCCCGACTGATGTCGTTGATGTTGTGCCCGAAGAATTGCATCCAGACTTGACATATTGTGAGAAACCGATACGAATCTTGGGTGAAACCGAGCGCAAGACGCGGCGGAGTTCAATCAAATTTTTGAAGATTCAGTGGAGTAACCACTCTGAGTCCGAAGCGACTTGGGAGCGGGAAGATCAGCTTCGTTCCGAGTATCCTGAGTTCTTTGAGAATTTGTAATGCCAATGTAATATAGCGTATTTGGAATCTCTCGCATGTATGTGTTCATCTCTATGATTGAATAAAAATCTGCGTTGGATTCCATCTCATGCGTCATGGTGTCGTCTCCCAACCTGCTAAGTCATCACAGCGTTCTCATTGTCCCCTCTCTGGCTCATACCAAATCTCGGGACGAGATTCTTTTTAGGGGGGGAGGTTTGTCATGGCCCAGAATTTCCAAAACATATAATTAAGTGCTAATGGACGTCATTAGCATCATTTGCTTGGTTTTGAGCAATTTTAGGCATGCAATTTTTAATTAAATAAATTGTAAAAATCAATATTAGTTGATGCGTTGTTAAGCAACTCACCATATTTCTATACAACATAGGGTTGGAAACAATTTTAGAAATTAGTAGGTGCCTGGAGGAGAATATAAATGAATTTTCCCAAATTTTTGGGAATTATTTTAAAGGTATAAAAATTAACACAAGTTAGAAAAGCTTGCCTCTTTGGAGAATTTTCATTTGAATTTGGTGCAAGCTTTTTGGGCCAAACAAGGTAAAATGGATTGTTCATGATTTATAGAAGCCAACAAAATTTGTCCCACAATTTTTAGACCACAGTAAGGCCTCCACCTTGATAACCAAAGTAGTGAAGATATTTTTGCCTGGCGGTCACTGTTCATCGGCCCCACCTGTCATCCCCTTCGCTCAGGCAGCCTCTGCTTCCCCTTCTCCCGCTCTCACAGAGCAAGGCGGCGCCGCAAATCTTGACTTCGGTGGCCAGCTCCACGTTGCCGGCCAAAAGATCGGCCCAGGCCTTATCTCCTCCTTCGCCTCTGCCTTATATCTCTCTCTCTCCCTCGCTTGCTCTTCCTGTCGCCCAGAGCACCACAGCGCCGAGATGCATTGCGCCGCGCCGCTGGCCAAGCCGACGCGCCACCGGCAAGCTCCCTCGAGCCCGAGCCCAGTAGAGCCGCAGGGAAGAGTGCCCCGAGCTCCTCCGCCGTGTCCCCTCCTTCCCCGGTTGTTTCCCGCAAGGATTGAAGCCGTCCGCGCCTTCTTCTCCAACGGCGGCAGCCGAGCTCCGCCGTCCTCCGTCGACCCGCCACATCCTCACTTCTCCGGCCCAACCGACTGCACGGTGAGCTTCCCCGTGCTCCTGTACACCTTATGCGCGCGCCGTTTTCTCTCTGTCCCGTTGCCGGCGCGGTGTTCCGCGGTGGTTGAATCGCCGCCGCCTCCCCACGCACGCCGCCGGTCAGGCCGCCATCGAGCTCGTCGGTCGGGAAGCGAGCCGTTAGCTCTACGCGCTCACATAGAACGTATTGGTGTGCTCGGCCGGGCTTATTGCGTCGCCGTTCGCCGTCGGCGTGTCAAAGCCGTGCCGCCGCCGTGCTAGTTTTGCCCTCGCCGCCGCTCGCCGTGCTCCGGCCGTCGCCGGCGTCGACGTGTGCCCCCACTGTGATCGCGTGCTCGCGCTAATGCCATTTTTGCCCTCGGCCAAGCCGTGCAGGCTGCCGCTCGCCGCCGGCAGCCACCGCAAGAGCCGCCGGCCGTCCTCCAGTGGCGCGCGCGCAGCTGCCGTGGCCGATTTTGACTTCGGTCAAGGGAGCCGGCCCCACCGGTCAGTAGCTGGGGTTGGGCCGGTGTCGGTAGAAAAAGGCGTGGGCCCATTTGAATATTAGAGAAAAATCGGAAAATGCGAAATTGGATATTTGTTTAATTGGTAAATCGGCTGATAGCTTGTATAATGCGTAGAAAAATGTATATAACTCCAAAATTCATGAAACCAGTTTTGTTAGGCTTATATGATCATTATCTACATGTTAAAAATACCAGCAGCCATGAAATGTGTTCTGGGAATTATTGAATAAATGAAGCATGTTTAAGCTTTGATAATTCATAATTAAATCTTGGTAGCTCCAAAATTGATGAATCCAATTTTGTGAATCTTGCTAAATTGTTTCCTGATCAGTAAAATATACACCCTCATGTTAAGCATAATTAACTTTCCAGTTTGGTTTAAGCTTTGGTTTATGCTTTAAAGTATTTCAGGAAATGTTTAAATGGTTAACGCTAATTGCAATTAGGAAATATTTGATGTTTTAGCGCAAGGCATAATGCATGTCACCTCCGTTGTTGCATGGCTTTCATACTCATCATTGCACGCGATTATTCTTTTAGGGAACTTCGACCCGGCGAACGAGGCTGTACCCGGAGGTTCCCGCAGTGGTGATCGTGACTCGGGTAGCTGTGAGCAGCAGCTAGGGTAGCAAGGCAAGCATCTATCATATTGCACCGTGTCTACTTGAAAATCTAATATGTTATCTACGCTTATGTATACATTGCATGTGTCGGGTTCCGAGTTGGGTAGAACCTATGCCTATGCATTCTTCCATTTCGGTCACGTGTCATGAGTTATTCCATTGGAGCCTAGTGGTGTCGTCGCGGTCTAATTTTAGTTCGCTATGCTTAGTGGTACTTAGGCTTTCCGGTAGAAGTCGACGACGGCGTCCACCGTTGTCGCGAGCCTAGGACTTATTACTTGTTCACACTTATGGTTGTGTTGATGATGAGTCGGTTTGGTGAGTGGTGAGTTGAGACGAGGTGTGGGCGGTGTTAGGGGTGTCATCTGCTCACGAGGAGTCCTCAGGCAGTTCGGGGAGGGAACCCGGACACCGTAGACCGCTTGCACCGGTTAAGCACCGATCATCGGTGTAGTCGGCTTTAGCACATACCTTACTCACCACATGCTGATATAATGGTAGGCGAGCCGATTACCTTCGCAGACGTGGTCATGTGGGCCTCGTCATAGACGGTGTGAGTCCGGTTTGAGTCCGGGCTTTTAGCGGTATTAGTTTGCTCGAGGAGTAGTTCTAATACCGTCTCGCCGAGCTATGGTTGATCCACATGGTTGGGCCTGGTTGGGAAAGGTTGTCACGGGTACCCCCTTGTGCGCATCTTAGCGGGTGGCACAAGCCGTATGGTCCCTGTGTCGTGTGGGTCCAGGAGTATCCCCCTGCAGGGTGTATAATCAGTTCGAACTGCCGCGCTCTCGGTCATGAGCATCGCTATTGCTTATCTCCACCGAGCGACCATATTTTGGTCGTAGAGTTTCGATGTGGGTTGTGGCATGGTTGGATTGGGTGGTTTGGTCGGTTTGTGGTCGGTGATTTGGTGGTATTGGTTTACTTTTATACACTTGTTGTTTACATATCTGTTATGGTCAGTTGGTTGGCAGGGTTTGAGTTGGTGGTTGGTTAAGTTAGTTGCTTACACCTAGAGTCTAGGTTGCTTACCGCTTAATGAACTTAAACATGTCTTAATCTTTGCTACAGCTTTAAGTGCATGATCCTTGGAGTCGAGAATATATATCTATACTCATACTGTGTCAGACTTGCTAGTACCTTCGTACTAAGGGTGCTGCCCTTAAGTTGCTTTCAGGTTCACAGGTCGGCGAGGAAGAGGCAGTTTTCGGCTACTTTTTGCCTGCTGATCCGGGTGGCGGGCAGGGGTAGCACATTCTACTCCAAACTCCGGCGCTTTTGGTATGGAGCCTAAGGGCATCCGGCTTCATACTCTTTTGTTGTATAGGTTTCTCTTCCACTGCGTAGTTGTTGTTGTTCCTCCTTTGTTGTAAATTGTGTAAGCAGTTGCATGTTTAATAATTGTAATTCAGTTTAATTACTTGCTCTCTATTAAACTGTGTTGGGATATTTGAGTTGGAAGGCATGTGTTCCGATCCTGGGCACAAAACACGTGCCGGGACTACCGGAATGGTATTCTGATTAATCGTCGAGGTTGTGATTATGAATAATGATCCTCCTGATGATTAATTAGAATTCCATTTCGACGGTTCCTCACATGGCGCGCTTGTGCTCAACCATTAGGGCTTTGTTTACCATTTCTTAGAAATGGGGAAACTCTTGGGGAAGCAAAGCATATTCTATGGCATCATTCAGGCCTTCCAGAAAACGTTCCTGCTTCTTTTCCTCTGTGTCCACTTCGTTGGGTGCATATCTGGAGAGCTGAGTAAACTTGGTCAGGTACTCCCTTACAGTCATTTGTCCTTGCTTCAGGTTCATGAACTCCTTCTTCAGACGAACATCTCCAGATGACAGGTGATGGGTGCGGAAACTAGATTTAAACTCCATCCATGTGATAGATTCGGGATTTTCATGTGCAGTGCAATATGCTTCCCACCAGTCTAGGGCTTGACCCGTGAGTTGATGCGAGGCACATAGAACCATCTCCCTATCGTTGCACTGAGCAACATGTAGCTTCCTCTCTATATCCTTCAGCCAATCGTCTGCATCCATAGGTTCCACTACATGATTGAAGACTAGGGTTGAGTTATTTTGAATTCTCCAAGTCTTGATGGTTGATGCGGTTGAGGAACATGGTTTGGCTGTTGTTGCTGCATATGCACCATGGTTTGAGCTAAAGCTTGCAAGATTTGAGTCTGCATAGCCATCTGTTGTTCCAAGGTTGATGGAGGGGCGGGGGTGAATTCTGGTTGTTGTTGTTCTCTTCTTGAGTGTTAATGCTCCTCCTCGTGTTAACCATCTGGTTAGGGTTGAAGAAGGGAACAGAAGTAGATAAGCAAGTCTGGAATAGTTTAACTAAAGAAACCCATCTATATTATATTATATAAGAATAAAATGCGTCTGTGGACAAGGTGCCAAAGCATTCCATAGCTCACATCAGCACTCAAACAAAAACTCCAACTTGCACACTTAGCACCATAACAAAGCTCACACTAACAATAATATTACCCTTAACGATTACATCGACGCTAGGTTTTAACAAGGATAAGACTACCTATGGAAAGACCATACTACTGGGATTCCTCTCTAGTGCGAGACCCTGAGGAGGAGGAACCAATTGATCCATCCTCAAAGGTGGCGGGGGTGTTGAAGCAGATCCTCTTGCGTGGGGTCGAGTGGATAGACAAGTCTTCTTCATCATCTTCAGATCCTTCTTGGTTGGCATCTTGTTCATCCTCAAGAGAAGCGGAGATGAAGGCAAGGTTTTGGCAAACTTCTCCCAACTCCCATAAAGCACTGTCGAGTTCGTCCTCCAAAGCCATAGTAAGGGAAACTTGCTCTCGTAGCTTGGGGTTTTCTCCAAAGGAGCTCTTCACGAATGGTTCGTTACTTCCACGAGTTCTGCGGGAACAATATGCATAATGAGAGTTGTCAATCTTGCTATTATATTGATCACGAACACGGGATATGGCTTGACGAGCTGCATCTAGAACACCAGCGGTGAAGGTTGCTCTTGGGACCATTGCTGAGTGAATGCCCACCACTGTTCAAACTTCCATACCCTCATCTTGACTTCGCTCATAATCATAAATAGTGACTTCAACCTTCCATTTCACATATCCAGAGTGTTGTTTCTTCACTCGCCTGTAGACTGGCTTCTGAGTATGTCCAAGTCCAGAAAGTATCCCCCAAAGGAGGCACGAAAGGTGTCCAGCATGAAGGCCATCACTTTCATAGACGTCAGGAATAGGATCCATACTTCGGAAAGTGGTGTCATCAATATCCTCTTCAGTTGGTACATGTTGAAGAATGGGTGGACGTCCTCTGGTTGATTTGCGGGCAGTAAGTAGCTGGCGAACCATCTAAAAAGGAAGGGATGTGATATAAGAAATAAACTTATGGATAGCAAGAGACAAGTTTGAGAACTATGGAAAGGCTTGGATGGGTTTAGACGACTAGGTAATTCCTTAGAACGACCATTCTAACTAGGCTTGCGATCCTACAGTCAGTATAGCTCTGATACCACCTCTGTCACACCCGGTTTTAACGGACAAAACCAAGTGCGGCTTATGTGTGTCCAGGAAGTTTAACACACATAAGGACGTCATAGGTGAACTAGCAAAAGCAATACTTTAATTAAATAAATGTTCACTTCTTACAAATAAAAGATTTCACCTAAACAACCTCAAAATTAACCTAAATGACAGCATCTAAACGACGGCAGCGGGATGAAAACATTGGTGACCAACACTCCACAGGCACCGACTGGAAGACACGCTCCTTAGAACACCAGGTCGTCATCTTGGAAGTCCTCAAAGTCTTCCACTCAGCAGCATATGTTTTTGTAGGAGAAAGCAAGGGTGAGCACATAGAGTACTTAGCAAGTGTGGGAAAATAATGACATGCAGGCTTATATTAAGAATAGGCTAACACATGGTATAATTGCGTAAATGCGAGTAATGAAAACACATTTGGACTCAAAAGCATTAAGCAGTTATTAAATGAATGTAACCCAACAATTCAACATCTAGCATACAAGGTTCCCCACCCTGTATACCACAACCGTCTAGTACTCCCTGTACTATAACCAAAACCACACCATCTAGTACTCCCTGTACTAGAACCAAAACCATCCACCCACTAATCCTGTGAGGATCCAAGTCTCTCATATCCGTGAGCACGGCTGTTATAAAAATTTTACACTTTGCAGAGGTTGTCCAGCTTTCCCCACGAGTCAATAAATTCCATGTTGCCATGTTTGCAAGATACTTAACACACGCTAGTGATGTGCCACCAAGAATCACTGTATGACACTTTCCACTAACCAGAGACTAAACTAGTATGTGTCTGCCCACAAGGTTTTACTGCTAGGCTTTACGCAAGCAAAGCTCCTACCCAGAAGCCCCCTTTTGTGCTGACCCAACACACACTGGACAGACTCTAATCAGAATATCACGCCCTACCCATATGAGCCTCGTGGTTGGTACGTTACTTCTTGGGTTGTCACTCCACGAACTGGTCCTTACTTAGGTTACTTGGGCAAACACTAAACTGACATCATAACCATGATAACCATAAACACCACTTTGCTCAAGGCCTAAGGTTCCATGTTGCTAGACCATTAACATATCAACCACCATTATTGCATATGTTCATTAGTCAAGATTATGACACTTTTCAACATCCCAAAAGCATGGCTAAGCAATCTACTCATAAAAGACACCTAACCATAAACCATCTAGGTTCCAAGGGATGATAAGGGAAAATCTAGGAAAAACCCTAACATAGGTGACTACCCATCATATTGACAGACATTACATGCAATTTTGTAAAACAAAGCATTTAAAAGCATAGGTTCAATATGATCAAGGGCACTTGCCTTCTCCTTGCTGCTGCTCAATGTATTCTTGCTCCTGGTCATGATGTTCCGCAAATTGATCCGGGACATTGTCGGCTAATTGTACAATAACCGGCAAACAAACAAACAAGATACACTAAGAACAGAGCACAAAACAAAAGTACAATGATATAAAAACTGATTAGAAAGAAAGAGCACTGAAAAACGAATCTATCAGCGCAAGAATCGCTTAAATCGGAGCTACGATGAAAAAGTTAGGGCTAAAACAAATCTAAGGTTAACTCTGGAAAGAAAGGGGCTTATTTTGAATTAAACAGAAAGTTCAGGGACCTTTTTGTAAAAATAGAGGGACCTAATTGTAATTATGAAAAAGTATAGGGACTTAACTGTAAAAAGATAGGGCCCTTTTTGTTATTTCAAAAAAGTCTAGGGGCTAATTTGCAAAATTACTAATTTCCAGGACTTATCACATTTATTTTCATACTGAAAAAGCTTAAAATACTGACTGGGCTGCTTTGGCTAACGTGGCATGGTGACAGGGATGACACATCAACAGAGAGGGCTAGGTGGCAGCTGAGGTGGCTGGATGATATGGCATGGCTGTTGACTGATTTAAGTAGTGACACATGGAAGCTTCTGGTTGGTCAGCCGAAGGGGTGCGAATAGATCTAATCTGGGCCGATGTGGAAAGATCCGACGGTTGAGCTCAAAGGGGACAGTCGGTGGAGTTCTCGGCGGAGCTGAGCTCAGCACGGCGGCGACACGCTGGAGCAGGGGGAAAAGGGTCGTCGCTGGCCTCGAACTTTGACGACGAGCGGCGGATTAGCTTCAGGAGGGAGAGAGCATCCCGTTTGAGGGATTACCGAGAGCGGATCGGTAGTGGAGAAGCTTGGCGGCGACATGGGGCGGCGGAAGGCTCGTTTCTTCGTCGGGGAGGGTGCTCCGGCGACCAAACAGCAAAGATGATGACGGTTAGAGCTCCTGTGGGTGGCGGTGTAGCTCGGGGGTGGCTAGACTGAGGCTAAGCGGCACGGGAGCTGCGCAGTGGCGAGGGCAGTCGAGCGGCGGCGCTAATGGCGGATTTGGGATGAGATGAGTTCGGGGAGAGGGGTTCTGTTTATATAGGCAGCTTAGGACATCCAGGGGCGTCGGCGTACTCGATTTGGTCTCCAGGGCAGCGGCGCAGCGCGTTCAACATGGATACAACGGCGGTGTCCGGGTGGAAGACGACAGGGACGCGGCCGCACATGTTGGCGGCACACGAGAAAGCGGCACGGCGCGGGGCGTCTTCGGCTGGCGTGCTGTAACACCCTGATTTTCAGATTTCTCAAATTTCTAAAATTTTCCAAGATTATTGAATAGCTTCACTAGTAGTATAGGTTTAAAACTAATTTTCTTAATCAATCAATCAATATAGGTTATTATTTTGTGTGCATTGCATGCTGAGTTTTGCTAGGAGCCAGGTAAATGCATTAGAGTTCTTTTTTCTTTTCTTTCTCTTTGGTGTTTTGAGTGAAAAAAGATTTTGAAAAGGTTTTTACAAAACTCAGTAGTGAATAAGTTAAGGATCTTAATGGTTGGAATTCAAAATCTTTGAATTCATCATCTATTCAATCTTTGATCATACCTGATCCTTCTCTAGTTCAATTCAAATCTTATCCAAATTCTTGTTTAAAGTCAATCTCTCCTCTTTCTCAAAATTCTACCCAAATTCAAATTCAAATTTCTTATCTACTCCTATTCTTGTTCAACCTTATCTTTTGGTTTCTCTCAAATTCACTCCAAACTCAAATCAAATTCAAATCCTATTCAAATTTCTCTGCAAAAGTTTCTTTTCTAAACCCTAGATATACCTAAAGTGTATTTGGGCTCAATCTTGCTCAAGTCCAAACCCTTAGCTCAATTTTGCGGAGTCCTGGACAGCTTCATCTTCTCATGAAGTTTCGGAGTTCAAAACGGCCTCTAATGTAAATCTTGACAATACCAAGGTTGTAGGTCTCATCGAGAGCTTCAATTTGAACCTATGGAAGTCCACTTTTGTATAATGGAGCTGGGAGTTATGGCCCCCGAAATCAGTGCTGTGCAGAGAAGTCTGAGTTCAAATAGTTTATCTTGTAGCGCATTTTTGGAAATCAAGATGACGTTTTCAGAAGTTGCAATGACTATAAAAGTTGTAGATAATTTCTAGTACTACAATTTAGAATCAAGAAACGTCCAATTTGGAGTCCGGACGATGGAGATATAATCCTCGAAATACAGAGCTGCGAAAAAGGAAATCGTAACCGACTCGGACTCGAATCCGAATCGTGTTCGGTTTGGACTCTACCTCATCCAGCCGCCCCTAGCCCTATATATATGTGTTGCACGCCCTATCCTACATCTATTTCATGTCCCCAAGCCCTAGAAGTTGCTGCTGCCCTGTCCGTGCGTCGCCGGAGCGCCGCCGTTCGCCGGAGTCGCCGCCGCCGCCGCTCGTGATGCGCTACATCATCTTCTCCGCGAATCCTCCTTGTTCCACCATCAAAGCAAGGTAAGGACCTCTTATTCTCCTCTCTTACTACTGTTTTAGCATCATACTAAGTCTCTAGCCAAGTCCTAGCCTGGGCCAAAGCCCGATCTATGCCGCTATGGTCGTCACCGTCGCGGATAGCCGCGTTGTAGCTGATTGGCATCGATGTTCCCGACCGACCAGAGGTCAAATCACCAAGCCCTTTCACCGGTGCATGTCCCATGATGTTCCCCACGCCCTCACCAACTAGTTTGGCCAGTAGATTAGCCAAACTATCGAAATCAAGGTCGACATACCCGCTGTCCGGTTTCTGCACGTGTTCTGCACGCGCACCGGATTTGCATTCGTGTCCCCCATCAATCCGAAAGCCGTATGGATGCATCAACCATGTCACGATGTGTCCCATGGAGTCTTCTACGTTACCCTAGGAGCCCATCCCCGTTTGTCCAGCGACACGACCAGGACGCCATTGCCAACCACATCATGTCGCAGCCATCACCCGTCTCATCTATGCTGATCGTTCTTCCTCTCAGTGGATGATCTACCAAAACCCATGCCATAGCATTGTGTTCCCGGGTTATATGAACATCTTTGTTCAAACGGTTCCCCAAATTTCATAGCTAATCTCTGGGAACACGAGTGTCTTCGTTCCTGCATTTGTTCGCGGTCACCACGAAACCTAGAAACAGTCATCGCTGTTTTACCGCTACCTCGGATGACCCCTTCCAAAACCAACCATACCGCTGAGTTAGTCTTTCCGCGTTCTACACCATGCTTCTCTCGTTTCACTGAAACACCACTGAAGCCGACATTGATGTTTGTGGCCACATGCTCGATCGCCATCTCCGACGAAACCCAAACCACCACCGCTAAATAGAATGACATGTAGTATCCTTATCCTAGAAGCGCAACCTTCGGCCTTTTTGATCCATCATAGGTGCTCGAGACTAGATCTCTGCGTATCCCTTCTTTAATCCAAGATGGTACTTGCATACCATGCCAAGTCAGCGCCATATCATTCTCCTTAGCCTAGTCAATGAAGTCTAGTCGGCCCTACACTTCTTGAACCTTGTGCAATGATGTTGTCAAGACCGACACATTGATTGTGCAATAAAACCTTTCCTATAGGAAGATAGTTCCGAAAAATCAGCATTTCCTTTTCAGTTTAATCTATCTCTCGAAAGTTGTACTCTTTTCATCTTAACTATGATTTAGACGATTCTTACATCTAAATATTTCTAAAATCATCCCTATCCAACCATAGTGTTTTTTTAAAGTATTTTAATGATGTTTGGTATGTTGTTCTTAGTGTTTTCCTTTGTGTTGTTTGTCGGTAGTTCTCGCGATTAGTCGATAACGTTTCGGAGCAGTTCGAGGGACTTCAAGACCAAGATTTCGACAACACTGAGCAGCATTGGGAAAAACGCAAGTGTCCTTGATCATATTGAACCTATGTTTTTAAATGTTTTGTTTTACAAAATTGCATGCAGAGTCAATATGATGGGTAGTCACCTATGTTAGGGTTTTCTCTAGATTTTTCCTTATCATCCCTTGGAACCTAGATGGTTTATAGTTAGGTGTCTTTTATGGGTAGATTGCTTAGCCATGCTTTTGGGATGTTGAGAAGTGTCATAATCTTGACTAATGAACATATGCAACAATGGTCGTTAATATGTTAATGGTCTAGCAAAATGGAACCTTAGGCCTTGAGCAAAGTGGTTTGGATGGTTGTCATGGTTATGATGTTGGTTTAGTGTTTGCTTAAGTAACCTAAGTAAGGACCGGTTCGTGGAGCAACAACCCAAGAAGTAACGTACCAACCACGAGGCTGATATGGGTAAGGCGTGACATACTGATTAGAGTGTATCCAGTGTGTGTTGGGTCAGCACAAAAGGGGGCTTCTGGGTAGGAGTTGAAATCGCGTAAAGCTTGGCGGTGAAACCTAGTGGGCAGACACATACTGGATTAGTCTCTGGTTAGTGAAAAGTGTCGTACAGTGATTCTTGGTGGCACACCACTGGCGTGTGTTAAGTGTTTTACGAACACGGCAACATGGAATTCACTGACTTGTGAGGAAAGCTAGACAACCTCTGCAGAGTGTAAGACTGTTATAACAGCCGTGCTCACGGATATGAGAGACTTGGATCCTCACATGATTAGTGGGTTGTGGTTAAGGGTTTGGTTATGGTTCTGGTACAGGGAGTACTAGATGGTTGTGGTAATGGTTCTGGTACAGTGAGTACTAGATGGTTATGGTTTTGGTTATAGTACAGGGAGTACTAGACGGTTATGGTATGCAAGGTGGGGAGCCTTGCATACTGGGTGTTGAACTGTATGGGTTACATTCACTTAATAATTGCTTAATGCTTTTGAGTCCAAAAATATTTTCATTACTCGCATTTATGCAAATTTACCATGTGTTAGCCTATTCTTGGTATAAGCCTGCATATCGTTACTTTCCCACACTTGCGGAGCGCATCATGTGCTCACACTTGCTATTTTCCCTATACCATGCGACATGTATGCTGCTGCTCAGTGAGTGAAGATGTTGAAGACTATCAAGATGAGATTGTGATGTTCTAGGTACGTGTCTCCCGGTCAGTTGCCTGCGGTGTTGTTGGGCACCAGTGCTTCTGTTCCGCTGCAGATATCTTCATAGAAGACAATATATGTCAATTGTTGTAAGAGTTTAACGTTTATTTAATAAAAGTATTGCTTTTGTTACTTCACCTGTGATGTCCTTATGTGTGTTGAACATCCTGGGCACACATAAGCCGCATCTGGTTTTGGCTGTTAAAACCGGATGTGACACGTGTGGGAGTGGGCCGAGGCAGGGCACGGCCCAGGCAGGAGAGAGACCAAGGCCGGCTGCTGGGCTGAGGCCGAAAAAGATCTGGGCCGGGGAAAAAAAACAGCCCGAGAAAGGATTTATTCTTTTTCTTTTCTTTCTAAATTCAAATCCAAATTTCAAATTCAAAATCAAAGCCAATTCACTTCAAATAAATTCCATCAAAAACCAAATAAAAATCCTATTTGCCTAATTCAGCATGAATGCAAAAAAAATCAATTATATCCTATGTCAAATATATATTCCTTCATATAAAATAGGATTTTACTCTTTTAAATTATTTAAACTCATTTTAAATTTTAGAAAATTTTAAGAAATTTCTAAAGGTGGAAAAATTAGGGTGTTATAGGGAGTATGACGGCTTAGGCGATTCTCTGGTGGTTTTCCTGGTGGATTTCTACCTCTCTTAGCACTTCTGTGTTCGGTCCCCACGGACGGCGCTAACTGTTGGAGCAAGAGTTTGTCTTGCCCCAGCAAATACGGCGAGAGTTTCTTCTAAGGAGGAGACTCAAGCTTGGAGACGAAGTTTGAAAGGAAGGAGCACCACGAGTTTGAAAAATGAATTGATCTGGAGGGAGAATGACAGGTTTGCTATGGTGCGTGTTCTGTGCCCGTCGCCACAATTTTTGTAAGCCTTGTCTCTCCCTTTCTTTTTCCGCCTCTTTTCCCAGATGACCATGGCCCCCTATTTATAGGGTCATGTGTAGCTTGGCATACAAGTTATCATAATGTATGAAAATCTGGGACCCGACCGAGTTACTCGGCCTTATCTCGAATAACTACTTTCTATCCTATCGGGGAGATAAATATCCACCGTGGTAACTATCGTGGTGCCTGCACCCTCGAGTGCGGTAAGTCGGTCGCCAATTGTGGCCCAGTGCCGCACTGTCAGGGGTGTCAGGATAGCCTCCATTACGCAAGGGTGTCAGAGTGGCGCCCATCAGCCTAGGCCTTTAATGCTGGTCACTTCTTGGCAGGCAAAGCACGACCGGTGCTCCCCTTTCGGTAGATCTTTCCAGAGACTGCTGACTCACCCTGCTGCCTTCGGGAAGGTAGCCCGATCATCCCGAGGTGGGGCCTCAGGAGGAATTGATCCGAGAGGTGAACGCTTCGGGAAGCAGGACTCCGGAAGACCGGGGCTACGGGAGGCTGAGGCTTCGGGGGACCGAGGCTTCGGGAGGCTGAGCCTTCGGGAGGTCGTGCCAGTTAAGAGAAGGGAAGGCTTCGCATGTACGAACAGGTACCGTGAAGGGACCTGATGACTTTAGAGGTTGAGCCTTTAGTTGAGGCAGAGATCAAGACTCTGGGGGGACCCGGATAGTAATCTTCAACCATTATCCTCAGGCTAGCTTATTTTCCCCCCGAACATGCCCGTTGCAACCCTCTCTAAAAATATGCTCCGATGATGATTTCATTGCCATCATCAGTCTATCCAGTGGGTTAAACATTTTTTGCCCTCAAAATCTTCTCTGGTAGAAAAGCTTCGGTGTGCATATGTGTCTATCATCGGACTATCTGATGAGTAGAACTCCTTCAATCCAACTGAAACAACCCTCTCTAGAAATATTACTCTGGTGACCCATTCTTGCCTTCACTGGACCATCCAGTGAGTGAATTTTGTTCTACCACAAGAAACTATTCTCTGCAAGACTTGGTCTGGTGTCAACACCATCTTCACCAGACCATCTGGTGAACTGAGCTTCAGAATTCTTGCCTTGGAACCGCCTCTGGAATAAATAGTCTGGTGCTATCATCATTGCATAATCCGGCGAGTTGAACTTCAATTTTTCCTGGCAATGCCACTTCTTCTAAAAATAGAACGGTGCTCGCACCACACTATCACCAGACAATCTGGTGTAACACTTCTGACAATATTGGCCATGTGTCACCCAGAAAATCATTCGGTGATTACATCACTTTGTTCATCAGAGAATCCAATACGTCTAGAGTATTTTCTGTCTTGAGATAACCATATGCTCCGGTGAGATCACTTCACATAGACCAGATCATCTGGTGAGGTAGATTTTCTCTGAACTCATCCAATTCAAACTTTCTTGAGCTCTAGCTTCTCGACATGTCAACCATGGGCTTCTATGAGCTACTTAGTGCTAGAATTTCACAAGTGTGCATCAAACCAAGTCTGGACTCACTAGGTGAAGCTACTACTCTTAGCTCCTCTTTATAGTACAGACAAAAGACTAAAGAAAAATAACCTATACTACTCTAAGTGTCCTTTATCTCCTTTGTAACACTTAGAACTAGAAGATCTTTAATCTTGATGCACAAGTCCTTTGATCATCCACATAATCGCCTTAGGGACCAAGAATACCCAATTATCATTGTGAACTGAATTTTTGATTCCCTTCAAAACAAATTGTTAGTCACAATGATACAGTTGTTATTAATCACCGAAACACTTACTACTTACCTAGGGGCCTAGATGCTACAATCTACTCTTTTTTGGTGATTGATGACAATACATACGAGAAGATATAGATATGAATTGAAGTACACCCTATCATACTAGGCAATTGACAACAAATAACAATAAAGTAAGAGAAATCCTAGCACTAGAATAACATGTCATGCTAGAAGAAATAGAATTAAGCACGCATGAAATAAAACACAATATGATGACAAGCTAAACACATTGATTCAGAATCAAATGGCCTGTCATTACATCAAAATCCATAAGATCCAACAAGACGAACCTAGCTACCCAAAAGCTAAACTATACTCCTCCTGAAACTAGCAAGCTCTCTAGACACTCAAGACTAGATATCTCTCTCCAAGACACCCCCTCACTCTAGACTCTCTCCCCCTTTGGCATCTAAGCACCAAAAAGAAAACACATCTACACATCTGGAGCTGGAGGAGACGAGGGAGCCAACACTGCTGAAGAAGGCTGCACCACAAACTGAGAAGCACCAGTCTCGAAGTCGGATGCAGACAAGATAAGCTCAACGATAGCGTCATCGGCTAGAGAGAACGCTCTTGTTACAGTCTGACTCTACACTGGGTCTAGACGAGGGTCAGAACTGGAGGTGTTGACACACTAGGCGGCCATCTCCTGTTCAACCTGACTGAGCACCTCCTGAAGAGTAGGATCAACCTCATCTAGCGCAGGCTACGAGCTAGCTGGAGGCACAACAGGAGGCTCCTGAGCTGGAACCGTCGGCTGAGGTGAGTCCTCGAAATAGGGAGGTCTAGTGGATAGAGATGATGTTAGTGAAGTAAGCACTGGCCTCGAAGACGTCCCGATAGGCTGAGAAGGTACTCGTGGTGAAGAGAGCTGATAGTGAAAGTCTGATCTCGGAGTATACTGATGCTGCATGGGAGAGGATTGGCAGCTAGAGCTGGTGCTAGAGGTGCAACTTGCAACTGAAGGCTGGTGTGCTAGAACAGGAAAGAGAACATGCAAGCATTGTTCTCTCTATCCGACTGAAGTGCTGAGAACATGGCCTGCTATTGCTGCTAAAGAGACTGCAAGAAGACCATTTGCTGCTCCTGCTGGTGAATCATGTCATCCTGAAGCTTCAACTGCATCTCAACATCAACTGCATCTCAACTGCATCTCAACTGCATCCTGAGGCTTCAGGATTAGATCCACGATATCAAAACTGCGGTGAGTGAGGATAGATAGAATCAACCACTGTTGTAGGCTGGTGATGGCCTCTCTGTAGCCGATCCTCGGTAGCAAACACCATCTCAGGGCCATGTGGATGGCCTTCACTACAGGTGTCAGCATGTTTGGCAGTCGCGGTAAACCTGGAGCGAAGGGTTGTCTGAAGAGCTGCCTGATCTCCTCATCATTGAGGAATATGCCACCAACCATAGGATGACAAGGGGGTTTGGAATTCAGATTAACGATCTCATGCAGATACTTAGAACTCGCCTGAACCCCCAGAGCCTCAAGCAGATTGTTTCAATATAATTTGAAAGTGTCACTCTAGAACATGAACTGAATAAAGTTCCTCCCTGATGCAATCCATACTGTGGCGTAAAACATTCTGACCTAGTCCTCTACATATTTGTCCACATCAGTGAGCAGAGTTGAAAGTCTAGGGAAGGTGTTAAAGTGCTGCCTCACATCCACTTCGCCCTACAGCTGACTACATAGCACCAGTTAAGCGTCTTGTGCTGGCTCAAACTGACCTTCTTCATGAGATAAGAGTGGAAGAAGCTCTAGTGCAGGACTGTCTAGAACTAGGGATCAACTCCCTCATCTCTAAACTCAGGAAACCACTCCTTAGTGGGCACAAAATGCAGCTTCTTAATCCTCGATAATTTGTAAGAAGTCACATCGATGAGCCTGAGGTCTACCTCTGCTTGTGGCTGCTCTATCTGCTGTTGCTCTGCATGCTCCTCCTCCTCGTCGTCAATTGTCTTTGGCTCCTGATGAGCCTTCTTCTGGCTGCCTAATTGGCTGGAAGGCGTCAAGCCCAACCTCCCAGCAGGATGGGTGCATGTGGACCGACGTAGAGTAGTGGAGTCATCTCGGATCGTAAAACCTCGCTGAGTATTTGCTGCATCAGCTGCTGCCAAGGCTCTATTCCACTTCTTCTGAGCCTTTGACTTCCTCTTTGGCTGCTCAACAGCCTTGCCCTTGCACTTGTTAGTGCGCTCATGACCCATCTGATAGATAGATAGATGACAACAGGATGCACAAACACATTGGGTATAAAATTGGCAAGATAATGACCCAAAACTGAATCCTAAGCAAGAACTTAGGAGAATTTTGATGAACATGCTATGGATTCACATTTGCGATAGGGCAATGATCAAATTCAAAGAATATGACTTTAATTTGAATGAATGGATCAAAAGATGTATGACCTAGATTCGAAAGAAATGAGCACATTATCAACAATTTAGATCAACATGCCCTAAAACATGATCAACGTGAATGATATGGTTCTAATTCCAGAAATTGATCATGAATTTCTTAGATTGGGATTGAATTTGAATGATATTTGAGAAAAATTGAATGAATTCAACTCGAATTTAAAGAATTTGAGCAATTAAACTCATATACAAATGAACATGCTCACAAATTGCATGGATTTGAACTAATTTTGCATTTGTTTGAATGTAGTTCACATGTATGTGCATAAATTTGAAAAGAATTATGAAATTTGAGAGCTAGGGTTTGGAAATTTGAAGATTTGGCCGAAATTTGTGCTCACCACGATGACCAGGAGGGAGGAGATGATGGTGAAGGAGAGAGATCGGTGGCCGGTGACCTGGACAACGGCATAGAGGACAGCGGTGGCTTGGGACGCAGGGCGGCGACGCTCTAGATGACTTGTTGTCGGGTAGCTGTGAGGGCACTGGTCGGTGGTAAGCGGTGGAGGAAGTTCGGTGGGAGCGCTGGTCAGCGGGGGTTGGTGCAGGGACGGTGAGCCGGCGGGAATGGGTGGCAGCACGCGATTGAAAATAGAGAGAGGAGAGCGGCGGCCGAGAGCTTATATGATAGGTGGGTCCCATGAATCTTGTGAACACCGAAGGTCCGGTGATGCTGAGAACTGAGCACCGGACATTTCCATAGAGCATCTCAAAAGGGACCCGCAACAACTTTCAAACACCGGATGTTCCAGTGATGTTCCACTGAACACCGGATCTTCTTTCTGAAGAAATCCAATTCTGAACACAGGATACTCCGATGAAGCTCCACTGAATATCGAACACTACCACCGGACAAATTTTAGAACTTCTAATTTTCATTGCCACTGACTGAACACAGGAAGGTCTGGTCCTGACCACTTCATAAACACCAGACTTTTTCTACGTGCCAAACCATTTTTCAAACATCGGACTGTCCGCTGCAACTGAGCTGCTCACCATATAAAGCCACCAGGCCTTCTTCAAAGAAGCTGAGTCAAGAGAACAGAAGATCAGATGCTCCGTTGAGGAGAACGAAGGGGCACCGGATCATTCAGTGAGAAGGAAAAATATTC
Source organism: Phragmites australis (assembly GCF_958298935.1). NCBI lineage: Eukaryota > Viridiplantae > Streptophyta > Magnoliopsida > Poales > Poaceae > Phragmites > Phragmites australis. The sequence continues at coordinate 10,770,231 of NC_084938.1, forward strand.
TGTTGAACTAAAATCTCTCGCTGAGTCCAAACTTCAAATCAACACACAACAAAAACAAATATTTGGACTAGCTTGAGTGAAGCCTCACTCTCTCAAATACTCATTTGCATATATTTGCCAAAAATTCTATAGCATACATAATTTTGCAATAGGCAGTAAGAAAAAAATAAAAAAGAGGAGAAAACTCCAAGGAAATGTATGAGGCACATTGCCTATGAACTTAAAGATTAAGGTTTTAAATTCGATAGAACATGACTCAATAGTCATTAAGCACTTACATCATTACAATCGAACTCATGGAGGTGTATATTCACATTGATAGCGAACAACAATCTCAAAGAGTGATATTCTCGTTCGTGGTCTCTTTACCGCCAATGCACATGCAATGCATAAAATTTAAACATGAATGCAATTTATATGGCATATGAATGCATATCATAAAATAAATCTATCTTGTCATATTACTTCCCTTCTTAAGCTTCTAAATGGTGAACCCAACAATATGCCGCGAGAGAAACTAGAAAACCTCTATCTCAAGCAAAACCCATGTTCATCACTATCTTGAGAAGGTTAGATAAGCACCTATCATGAATGCATCAATATGACAAGGCATCACATGATGTTTGAAGCATCTATCATGTTCAACTCACTTCGCAATCTACAAAAGGTTGCTTCATTTAGAAGTTTTGTGAAGATATCCAACAATTGATCTTTAACCTTACATCAATAAGAGAGATATCATTATTAGCCACATGATCTCTAAGGAAGTTATGGAGAATATCAATGTGCTTTGTACAAGAGTGTTGAACGAGATTGTTTGCTATTTTTACGGCACTCTCATTGTCACAAAGGAGTGGAACCTTCTCTAGACGAACACCAAAGTCTAACAAGGTTTGCTTCATATAAAGGATTTGAGCACAACATGCTCTAGCGGCAATGTATTCGACTTCCGCAGTGGACAAGGCTATGAAGTTTTGCTTTTTAGACGACCAAGAAACTAGGGATTGCCATAGCAAGTGGCACCCACCTGAAGTACTCTTACGATCCACATGGCATCCGGCAAAGTCCGAATCCGAGTAACCAAAGAGTAGAAAACTAGCACCTTTCGGGTACCACAAGCCTATGCTAGGTGTATGCTTTAGGTATCTCAGGATTCTTTTAACCGTGCTAAGATATGATTCCTTAGGATTAGCTTGAAAGCGAGCGCACATGCATATACTAAACATGATATCAAGCCTAGATGTGGTAAGGTAAAGAAGTTACCCAATCATAGAATGATAAAGCTTTTGGTCAACCGGTTTACCCATTTCATCCAAGTTGATATGTCCATTTGTAGGCGTTGGAGCCTTGATTGGCTTGCAATCATCCATCTTGAACATCTTGAGGATGTCCCTCATGTACTTCTCTTGATTGATCAACATCCCTTTATTCAATTTCTTGATTTGAAATCCAAGGAAGTAGTTAAACTCACCAATCATCGACATCTCAAACTCCCTAGACATCATATCACCAAATTCCTTGCAAAACTCTTTGTAAGTTGAACCAAATATTATATCATCAACATAAATTTGACACAAGAAAAGCTCATTGTAGATGATCTTTGTGAACAATGTGGTGCCCACCCTCCCGATCTTGAATCCTTGGTTGATGAGGAAGTCACGGAAGCATTCGTACCAAGCTATTGGGGCTTGCTTGAGTCCATAAAGTGCTTTGTGCAACCTATAGATATGATTAGAATATCTAGTATCTTCGAAACCGGGGGGTTGTTTAACATAAACAAGTTCATTGATGAAACCATTTAAGAATGCACTCTTCACATCCATTTAATAAAGCTTAATGTTATGATGTGAAGCAAATGCAAGAAGGATACGAATGGCCTCAAGCCTTACCACATGAGCGAATGTTTCATGACAATCCAAACTTTCAACTTGTGCAAATCCTTGCACGACGAGTCATACCTTGTTGCGTACTACCATGTTCATCTTGCTTGTTGCGGAAGACCCACTTGGTTCCAATTACATTATTTTCTTGAGGCCTTTCTTCAAGAATCCATACTTCATTGCGGGTGAAGTTGTTGAGTTATTCTTGCATAGCCATCACCTAATTTGAATCCTTAAGAGCCTCATCTATATGTGTCGGTTCCAAAAAAGAGACAAACGAGTAATGTTCACAAAAATAAGCATATTGAAAAGAGCAAGTCTGTACTCCCCTAGATGGACATCCAATGATCAAGTCAATGGGGTGATCCTTGGAAATATTTGTATACTTTACTTGTGGTTATTGAGGTGTATCTTGCGGTGGCGCAACATCTTGAGCTTAAGCTTGAGCTTCCTCGATATGGACATCATGTGATGGAAGTGGTTGATCATCCTTGTCCTCATTTTCATCAACTTGGGACACCATGGAGATGTGTGGAATTAAAGTAGAAGGTATATCTTCATCATCCTCGTTAGACTTGATATCCCCAATTGGCATATTCTTCATTGCATCTCTCAAGGGTTCATCACCTACATCATCACAAGAAACACCTTCTCCTTGGGAGCCATTAGATTCATCAAACTCCACATCACATGTTTATTCAACAAGACCGGTGGCATTGTTGAATACTCGATATGCTTTGAAGTTAGATGCATAACCAACAAGAAAACCGATATCGCAATATTTTTCAAACTTTCCTAGGCGTTTTTTTTCTTGAAGATAAAGCACTTACACCCGAACACTCGGAAGTATGAGATATTGGGTTTCCTCCCAATGAGAAGCTCATATGGCGTCTCAATAGCCCGATGGAGGTACACTCGATTTGATGCATCACACGCTGTGTTGATTGCTTCCGCCCAAAACTTCTCTAGCGTACCACACTCATCCAATATTGCTCTTGCAAGAGTGATCATGGTCTTGTTCTTCCTCTCCACCACACCATTTTGTTGAGGGGTATAGGTTGATGAGAACTCATGCTTGGTGCCTCTATCATCACCAAATTCTTCAATGTATGTGTTCTCGAACTTTGTGCCGTTGTCACTCTGGATCTTCACAAGTGTGGTCTCAAATTCATTTTGAGCCCCATTCGCAAACTTCTTGAAGATCCCAACAGTCTTGCTCTTATCATCTAGAAAGAAAGTCCAAGTGTATCTTGTATAATCATCAATAATGACAAGGTAATAGAGATTACCACAAAGACTTTTGTAGGTAGTTGGTCTGAAGAGGTCAATGTGTAGTAGCTCCAAGGATCTTGATGTTGACATCATGGACTTGTATGAGTGTGAGCTTGCAACTTACTTTCCCGCTTAGCAAGCACTACACAACTTGTCCTTCTCGAATACAAGATTCTTCAAACCAACTACCATTCCATTCTTAAATGCCTTCTTGAGTTGGCTCATTCCAACGTGTGGAAGTCAACGATGCCAAAGCCAACCCATAGATGTCTTGGTGAAGAGGCATATAGTCAAGCTAGCTTCATTAGAGGAGAACAAGATATATATGTCCATGTCTAAAGCCTTTAAAGATTAGATCATTATGCTTCTTGGTAGTTATAATAATGTCAACATCACAAAATAAGGATGTGAAGCCTAAATCACATAGTTGAGCTACAAAAAATAAATTAAAGCTAAGCGACTCTACTAAAAGAACATTCGAAATAGAGAGATCATTAGAGATTGCTATCTTACACAAACCTACCATATTTGCCTTAGAGTTATCACCAAAGGTGACTTTGTCATGATCTCCCACGTTATTTTCTAGTGAGGTGAACATCTTTACATTGCCGGTCATATATTGTGTGCATCCACTATCAAGCACCCAATGCTTACCACCGGCTTTGTAGTTCATCTACACACATGGATCAACCTTTTTGTTTAGGTATCAAACCATGTTTGGTAGCTTTGAAGTGACTCACAAGAGCTTTAGGCACCTAAATTTGCCTAAGAAGCTATCCGTTAGCTTGAGTTCCAATGAATTTAGCCATGACTTTGCCACTTTTAATTTTATGTAATAGAAAATGGTGATAATTGAAAGTAGACTTGTACTTGAAAGGAAAAGTAGGAAGGGGTTTAGTAGGAATTGGACACTCCCTTATGTGGTAACCGGTGACTTCACAATGTTGGTAATATGAACCAATTTCATTGATGAATCAATTCTTGATCACCGGTGACTTGATGATCTTATCCATCGGGTTGGAGAAGCATCCAAGGCCTCTCTTGTTGTAGTATAATGCATTCATCATGAGAGTTTTCTTGTGCTTGTACTTCCCCTTAGTCAACCGGGCCACACATGAACTGAGATTTGCAATCTCCTCTTTGAGCTCTTGCTCCCTTACATGGTTAGTCTTAGAAGATGATATATTATCATATGAAGAGAAGCATGGTATATCAAGAAGATCATCAAAAGAAGTAGATGCATTGACCTTAACAATATCAATAGTAGGCAATTCATTCGTGCTAGGATCAATGCATCATAAGCTAACTTAAGTTCTTGATATTTGTATTTCAAGTCAATATGCTCAAGTTTTAGCTTCTTGTTACTAGCCTCAAGAGACTTGCTAGATGCAACTACTTCATCATGTTTCTTAACCACATTATTGTATTTAGCAAGCAACTCATCATGATTAGAACTAAGCATAGCATTAGCATTTTCAAGAGACTTGAATTTAGCATTTTGTTTCTTGATGATAGTAGCATAGTCATTCATGAGCTTAGATAGATCATTAGGAGAAAGACCATCATCATCACTAATATTATCTTCCTCACTACTCACCTTGTTGTTACCTTTTGTCATGAGGTACATAGGTGGTGGAGGTAGAGGTGGATGTGGATCATCATTGGTGATGGCGAGGCCCGCGAAGTTGTTGTCTTCATCATCGCTGGAATCATCACTTGATCTTTCGCCGGAGACCCATTCACCAATAATGTAGGCCTTGCAGCCTCCACCCTTCTTGTTGAAGAGCTTCTTCTTCCTCTTGTCTTGATCCTTCTTCTTGTGCTTGTTCTCATTCTCAATTGCATCAATCTTCCTAGACTTGTTCTTGTTTCTCTTGTCGGGATGAGGCAATCATATGATATGTGGCCAAAGTTACCACAATTGTAGCACTTCTTATTGTCTCTGCCACCGGACTTGTCAAATTTCTTTGGGCGAAATTTGTTCTTCTTGGGATCATAGTTGTAGCCCTTCTTTTGAAACTTGGATATCATCTTTGTGGCTCTTCTCATGAGAAGAGCAAGCTCGGTGTAGGAGTCGTCACCATCATCATCATCTTCAGCGCTTTCACTTGATGATGGGAGCTTCATCATCTGCTTCTTCTTCTTGTCAACCATATTTGCCTTAAGGGCAAGATTCTTCTTGGATGAAGAATCATGATCTCCAAAGAAGAACATCTCATGAGCACATATCTTCCCAACGGCATCGGTGATGGTCATGTCATTGATATCCTTTTTATGAAGAAAAGAGATGACAATTTCGTATTATGGCTTGGGAAGCACCATCAAGATCTTACGAATAACGTCTCCTTGAGATAATCGAGTGAGTTCAAGAAAATTGATTTCTTCCACAAGCATATTCATGCGAGAATGCATATCATTGCACGACTCATTAGGAAGCATCTTGAATTGATTAAGCGCATTCATAAGCACATGATATCTTTCCTCACAAATTTTCCTAGAATCCTCATGACAAAGAGCGGTCCAAATCTCATTAGCAAATTCTTTGCTCCTAACTCTAGAAAGAACCTCTTCACTTAAATATAGCAAAAACTAGAACAAATAATAACCTTACCCTAGCTAAAAATAAATGTGACTACACAAACAAGTTAGGAGAAGGTAACTAAACAAGCAAGCAAAGACACTAAGAAAATGTGGAATTGAAAGCTTGCAAGAATGTAAATGTTCAAATTAAATTGTGGAATAGTAAAAAATAGACAAGAGAACACCGTATTTTTTCCCGAGGTATCGAGGAGTTGGCACTCCCCCCTAGTCCTCATTGGAGCATCCACCAAGGATATTGCTCCTCTTGAGTCACCAAAACTCGAGTGCTCCCTCATGATTGTCATTTCTCCATCTCCAGATTGGTGGGCATGAAACCAAGTACATATCTCTTCTCGAGGCTCTCACAAGAACTCTAAGAGCTCACCGAGACATCACCAATCACCAAAGACCAGCTAGGTGTTGCCAACCACCAAGAGTAATAAGCCAATAGTTTTACTTGATCAAGATCAAGCCTAGACTACAGCTAGATGCACACTTGCTACTCTCCAAGTGCTAATGATGTCCTTAATCTTCAATTAGGGACATGAAAATCAACTCAAGTGCTCTCTCTTGCTTCTTGATGACACACATAGTGTATGAACTCCTTTGGGACACGAGTGAGCCAAATGAAATCAAGTGGAGGGTAATTTATAGGCTAGAGCTCCAAATTATAGATGTTACCTAACCACTCACTTTTTCGATTAACACCGGATGATCTGTATCTCCTTACTCACACCGGACAATCCAGTGAGTACAAACTTCTATTATTACTATGCTAGCTGTCATTAGCTGTTACTGTTGAGAAATAGTCTAGTGACATCATCCGATCAACATCGACCTAACACTGGACCATCATTTTCGTACAAACTAGCTAAATTGACCGTTGCAACCCTCTCTAGAAAATATGCTCCTGTGATGATTTCATTGCCATCAGCGGTCTATCTGATGGGTTAAACTTCTTTTGCTCTCAAAATCTAATCTAGTAGAAAAGCTTCAGTGTGCATGTGTCTATCACCGGACTATCCGGTGAGTAGAACTCCTTCAATCCAACTGAAACAATCCTCTCTGAAAATATTACTCCGGTGATCCATTCTTACCTTCATCGGACCATCCAGTGAGTGAAGATTGTTCTGCCACAAGAAACTATTCTTTGCAAGAATTGGTCTGGTGAAAACACTATCTTCACCGGACCATCCGGTGAACTAAGCTTCAGAATTCTTGCCTTTGGATCGTCACTGCAATAAATAGTACAGTGCTTTCATCATTGCATCACCAGATAATCAGGTGAGTTGAACTTCATTTTTTCCTGGCAATGCCCCTTCTGCTGAAAATAGATCGGTGCTCTCACCACACTATCACCGGACAATCTGGTGTAACACTTCTAACAATTTTGGCCACGTGTCACCTCGAAAATCATCCGGTGATTACATCACTTTGTTCATCGGAGCATCTGGTGCGTCTAGAGTGTTTTCTATCTTGAGATAACCATATGCTTTGGTGAGATCACTTCACATAGACCAGATCATCCGGTGAGGTAAATTTTCTCTAAACTCGTTCAATTCAAACTTTCTTGAGCTCTAGCTTCTTGACATGTCAACCATGGGCTTCTATGAGCTACCTAGTGCTAGAATTTCACAAATGTGCATCAAACCAAGTCTAGACTCACTAGGTCAAACTACTACTCTAAGCACCTCTTATACTACGGTCAAAAGACTAAAGAAAATAACCTATACTTCTTTAAGTATCCTTTATCTCCTTTGTGACACTCAGAAGTAGAAGATCCATAATCTTGATGCATAAGTCCTTTGATCGTTCACATAATCGCCTTAGGGACCAAGAATACCCAATTATCTTTGTGAACCGATTTTTTTATTTCCTTCAAAATAAATTGTTAGTTACAACGATACAGTTGTCATTAATAATTGAAATACTTACCACTTACCTAGGGGCCTAGAGGCTACATCACCATTCGTTGATCCAACCATTCCTAGTCACTACCGACAACAAGAAGCCCAGCGGAGGAGGGGAAACAGCCGGATCGACGCCGCTACCAAAGAATCGTCTGGCTTTCGCTTTTGCTACCGTAGCTTAGGGAAGACTTGGAGACCTTATGCGGTTCTTAGGAGAGAGATTTGGGGGAAGAGAGAACGCGATGAGGAAGAGAGATATTTACGGAGCGGATGGATCGAGTAGAGCAAGGGAGCATACTGGGAAGGAGGACCATATGCACCGGATCGAGCGGCTGGGAGTGGCGTGCGGGCCGAAATTCTTTACCATAAATAAAATAACACTACTGGCTAAATTCCATCTGAATACAAATTAAATAGACAGTTCAAAACAATCATTCACTGAAAAAGTGGGAGATAAATATAATCACTCATTATCCACAGCATATCGGTGCGCCTAAAATATTAGGGCCGTATCAAATAAAAAAATTGTGTATGGTTATCGACCTGTGCGCCCGTAGCATCTACATGTGAATACTACTGGTGCACAAGATTACACGGTTCGTGAACCCGGTATTTCTTCATCTAATTAAATAATTAGCCGATTAAATGATGAGACACATATACCTGGCACACTTGTTGACCAAGTAAAAAGATAACAAAAAGAAATAGAGAAAATGGAATGAACTGGGAAGTATCACTAACCCACGTTCATGGTTTAAGTGGTTGTATGTATGCTTGGGCTCAAAGCCTCTCTAACTAGCTAGTCAATTAGTTCGGTAAATAAAAGAGCCCCACACAAGCCATACGTTTTAACATTTCCTACATCGTACCTGCACGTAATTGATCAAGTCAATTAAACAAACGAGGCCATGTTTTCACGTTGGCAAGAAAATGGCACGTGCATGAAGCTTGGATGCCGGCAGATAATAAAAAGTATTTCCGTAATCATGATAATAAGAATACAGGGAGGTTGTTAGACCCACGATCAAACGCCTGCATGCACTAAATAAACAATGGGGTGATTTATTGAACCAAGTACTTGATGTAGTTTACTTTAGATTTGAATATCAGGTTGTTTCTTTGTTTTTGAAAATATACTTTTATATACTATTATATTTTGCTTCTACGTTTTGAAAATATGTTTCTCTTACATATATCAGAACATCTAAGATCTCATCATCCAACAAAAAGGTAACGTACTGAAGTTAACTCAATATAGAACTTAGGCTATCACTAACTCAATATAGATTATGATGGAATTGAATTGGTATCGATCATCATTGTGCTGGTGTACATAGCTTTCTTCATTTACGTGGGAGAAAAGGTAAAAATTTACAAGGTTTGACATAACCATAAAGATTAATCTAAATGGCTCATGAATATAACCAGATAAAATAATGTCAATAATTCACATGATCATTATTTTACTCATAAAATTCAGATGCATCTAATCTCTAGAGGGGAAATGCTTCTAACCTATAAAGAAATGCTTAACATTAAAACATAACTTGCTTCAATCATTATCAAATATTGCTTAAGCATTGCATTTATAAAAAAAATGCTTACCTCAAATATCAATCATAGAAGATTGCATATGATGAATAAAAAATTTCCCGTAAAAACATACAATATTTATTTTTGAGATAAAAAAATTACTGGTGAAAAGAACAGCTTATCCATGTGCGGCAGACAAATATCCTAGAGATTTTGTGCAAATGGACTTTATAGGAAATTGTAAAAATGGATTTCAAATGCCCAATCAAACTAACTACAAGAAAATGAAAGTAAAAAGGGCTAGAATGGTATCTTTCATTTCCTTAATTTAGGACATGCTGCAATGAAATGGCACTACTAAAAAACCCCTTCACTGCCGGCTCCAAAACCCCCTTCACTACAGGTTTTGGAGCCGGCAGCGGGCAATGGGCAATGATAGTGGAGAACTATCACTGCCGGCTCGGTAGACCGGTAGTGAAGAGGGTTATCACTGTCGGCTGAAGGATTTGGTCGACAGTGATACCTAAGGCATCACTGCCGGCTGAAGCCTTCGGCTGCGAGTGATTCGCTGGAATCACTGCCGGCTAAAGGTTTCAGCTGGCAGCGTATTCCCTCAACTCCCTCTCTCTATCCTCTCTGTACTCCCTTTCTCTCCTCAATCTCTCCGTATCTCTCTCAATACGTGCATAAAATGATACATATATTTACTGTAAATCAATAATAAAACACCTTCATTAATACATAGTAACATATTATAAGTTAGACATCGACAAACACACATATATACATAATAGTTCTCACAGGTCAACCCTGAAAAGTCGATCGAGTTGAGCCAGTCCAGTATCACACTACCTCTCACGCAATGAGGACCGCGTCTCCGCACTGACGACTGATGACGTATGTACGTCAGTGGATGCCGGGGGGGCGATGATGGTGGAGCAAAGGACCTGGCCACGCCTGATTGACCGCAACGTCGCCTATGCTCTAGGCTCGCTGGCTTGTCAAGGACATCGAAGTCTGACACCTGAACGCCTCTATGGTTTGAGCCTTTAGCCTCCTGTGCAGCACACTGACGGGCCACCCTCTCATCTTCCTCTTCTTGGGCACACTTATGGGACACTACTTCTTGCTCCTCCATAGTGCACAACAGATGGGCCAGCCTCTCATCCTCCTCCTCCTGGGCATGCTTACGGGACACTACTTTGTGCTCCTCCATCTCAACATCGTTGGAAGACCATTCTGTCGAAGAGTCGTCCGACGATACCAACTTCGCATCCTACATAGTAATTCATATCATTCATTAAAAAATAGGAATTAATGTCATTCATTAATATTGTGTCAATTAGTGAAATATAATATGTTGTCATTGTAGCATACCCTCTACTAGAAGATAGAGTGTCATCTGAAGGTCTCTCATACGTGGACGGCACGATCGGTTCATGAAAATCGTCATTTGGGTTGATAACATGTTCCAAGAAGAACCCTACTATCTATTCTTAAACGGCATGTATTTTTGCAAGTTATAACACACTTGTGCGTAGTTTAGAGCGTTGTGTTTAAAGAATCGAAAGAATTAGTTCTTGAACATGTGTAGGACTTGAAAAGAAGGTATCGATATGTTATTTCATACCTCAAGATCATTGAACCTAACAGCATCTCCGTCCAGGCTGAATGCGTGCATGAAAGTAAGAACATAAAACGCGCAGAGATTGTTACCGGGTGGTTGCCTCATACACTTCAAGAGGAAAGGATTCGTCAGTGGAATGAATTGAACACTTTTATTCAGTAGAAAATGTAAGACATGAATATGGATTGTGTACCGAAAAGTCGGTTTTTACATCATACTACTTACTGAATGGAAAGTGGATAACACTCTTTTTGTGGTATCTTGCTACGCCATGTACGTGAATATGAATACCAATTAAACTTAGATGCAATCATTGAGAAGATTAAATGATCGAGTTGACCTGTTTAGCATGTCAATGAGGTGTTGGTAAGTCGTCTTATCTCTCTTTTATGAGTCCAAGACAATGATCTTGCTCAAGTCTAGGTGGATGACAAAAAGGATCCAATGAAAACTGCAGACTATGCACCATAGCAAATTAGTACTAGAATCTAGTTACCCATAAAATGAAGATGCCCTGGTGCGCAAACACGCACTCATAGTTTTAGGGTAAGAATGTGAATTTCTTGTATTAGTGGTGAAGCAAACACTTCAATAAGTAGTCCTCGGTGAAGTCTGGATTACTCGTTACAAGTTTTTGGTTCACAAGCCTAAGATCGTTGAATCCTACTTTCTTATCTAAGTCTTTTTCATATGCTTGGGTCTCCATTCTATGAAACAAAGAAGTTAGCTATGCAATTTCAAGGTACAAGATCATATAATGTGAATTATATGCATAAGTCACTTACAGAGTCCACACTCTGACTATAGCCACATCGAGGGCATCTTCCTTGTACATTTCATACAAGTGCAAGAATTCCAACCAAAAGAAGCCATCTCCGTTGAGGAAATATTCATACCTGTATCTTACGGGAAAAGCCTAAAAACCTGCCTAGACTGCTCCAAATACTAATGATGTAATCGGCACATTTGAGTTGTAAGGTTTCTTTCTATGCCTGGTTTGACCAAAGGTTTGTTAAACTCAAATGGCCATGTAACATCCAACTTTGATATATCCACTCCAACAGTAAGCCATGCTAGTTCCTCTACTATTATTCTTAAATCAGCCAGGAAGTTTGCAATGCTTGGAGAATCCTTAACGATTGGTCCTAGTTCGCTCTTGGCCTGCTTCATGCTAATGCGTTCATAGTCAGTCGGCGGCTTACTTGAAGCTACCCCTATCTGTTTAGCTTTGGCCATTTTCTTGAAAAGTTTCAAGGCATCTTTAGGCACAATAGGCTTCAGTGTAGGTGGTGGAGGATGGAAATGAGACGTGACACTGGCATCTACAATCTTTTATGTTTCCTCATCAGTGAGTTAATAGACATTCTTGGATTCTGCCAACTTCTTAGATGTCACCGACTTCTTAGATGATGTCGTCTGCTTGGATGTTGCAGAACCTGATCTTGCTTCGAGGCGATGGCTGAGGAGGTGGACTTCTTTTGGGAGATGGCTGAGGAGAGGGAAATCTTCGAGGCGATGGCGGCCCAGGGTGTAGTGGAGAGTAGAGATTCTTAGGAGTTGTCCCTAGTGGAAACAATATATAGATCTTCTCCCACACGATGAATGTGTGCTCATTCTCTCCTATAGTGTTTGCCCCCTCCTCTACGGGGTAGTCCACCGCAATATGGCGGTACTAGTCAACTGTCTCGTCTACTTTGACCACGACGTAACCCTTTAGTATTGGACATCCGTGCAAATGTTCATGGGAGCCGTGGGGATAAGTCACGTTGGAAGCCACCTTGATGGTAATGTTCCTAACACCAATGTGTAGTTCACAAGGTGTCCGTGCTGTGATGAGGTCCACAACATAAGTGATGGAGTCATCTCCCGGAACTCCTGTTGATGCACATCTACTTGAATGACCACCGGGGCTAGAGCCTATAACATTAGGAGACACTGTTGGCCGTTCTTATTCGCTCACAATGGCACCCCGTTCACTCATGAGGGCTTGTCATAGTGCTTATTCTATTTTTCTTCTGTATGTTCCCACTCCTTTTTTAGCACTTGTTCAAGCATTTTCGTCATCCTAGCATGTTCTGCCTCTCGTTCTACATCTCGCTCTGCTTAGGATCTCTTTCGACTCTTGTAACTATCGGCATCGCCTGGGAATCCATATTTCCCACCCATCACCCCAACGCCTCGTGTGCGACTACCGTGCTCCTTGTTTCCCAGGGCCAAGGTGAGCTCGTCCCTACCATTGTTTGGCTTGAAAGAGCCTTGTGCAGACTGGTTGTGGGCTTCCGTAAGCTTTTTTGCAAGATCTTACATCACTTCCAGGTCTTTAGAGGTCGTAAAGCATAAGCTTCCATCAGACGAGTAAGAAGCACTCCTCCCAAGAAGGAACCATGTTGATCATTCGCTCTAGCCCTCCGTCTCAGTCATGACACCTCTCTCTCACAGTTCATCTAGCTGTTGTTACCACTACTATTCTTTCCTCATGCACCCATGACTACCGACTTTGTGGGGGTAGAGGTTCTTCTTCGAGTTTGCTTTGTTCACCACACTCAATCTCTGTGCTTCTTTCGACAACTTGTACACCGCAAAGGCTTGCCAATGATCTTCCAGTTGTGGTCATTTACGAAAATCTGGTGGTTGTACCTTTCTACACATACGTTATGTTCAATGTCCCATTCCAGTTCTTAAATGAAAGGCCCATGATCATTGACGTCTTATGCTTAACTTCTTCCATATCTGTCTCTTCAGGGAAGTCGAACTTCTCTAATATCTTGTGCCACAAGATGTCATTCTTTATTGAATCAGGAACCACGTGTGGATCACCTCGTTCGCCAGTCCACAATCTGTAATTGATAGGCATATGATCTTTAATAGCAATCCCACAGACTGACTTGTATGGCCCCAGAATTCTCTCTAGTGTAGTTGGCTCCCCTGCTGGTGAGACCTCCATGATCACAAATTGTCCCGTAAACATCTTCGAGGGACCTCGGACATGATGTCGCTCCTGGGATTGCTCATTGTCGTAGCCCTCTAGAGTTCAAGCATCTGCGCATAAGTAAAAAAACTATTAGAAACCTACACGGTAATATGTATAATAGAAGCATTCATCTACTTATGAATTACCTCATCGCCTCCACTAGCGTCTATTTGGTCCAGGTTAAGGTAGTCGCTCAGGCTACCTTCTTCAATGTTTGATGGCGGCACTACATCTTCTAGCACTTGGGCTGGATCAGTGGTTGGTGATGCCACCCCTTCTTGGGAGTTCTGCATACAATGACGAGCGGTTGAGTATTCTACATATAATGAGCAGAGGAAGGAGGGAGATAGAGATAAAGCCGACGAGGGACGGAGGGAGGTTGTCGAAAGAGTGAGATAACCATGAAGGAGTCGATAGATAGAATGCATACACATATAATATTGTAAATAAGTACGTTACGACCACATTTAACAAAAAAAGTTACATCTTTCATAACAAAATAGGCATAAAGGTACTAATAGTTGACACATTGATCTTACAAGTCACATCATCTTACATAGCAAAATAATGATGATTACAACCAGAACTAGGATTATGACATCTTTACACATGAAATCACACTTCTTATTTTTGAAGTTAGCCAATTTTAGCTCAGCTTGGATAACTTTGACTGTTGTATGCTGCAACAGCTTCATGTTTGGATTTATATCCTTTGTAACATGCTCCTTTGAATCCATTAACTTGTGCATGGTATTCCTCCCAATTGGAGAACACTCCACTTTGCTAGCCATGATGAACAACATATCATGTCATAACAGTCCTATTCAAAGAATATGCAAAAATAATATACTACAAAACACTAACACCAAAGAATGTTCTTGCAAAAAAAACTATTAGGCACAGTGCCTCTAGCAAATGGCCTTATTAGGACGTCAGTACTGATTACCTGTTCAGAGAGAAAGCATTCTTCTCAAGTCACCATTTATATGACAGTCCTACTGGTTCAAAGAGCAGTTTCTCTCAAGACGAGTTGGATACCCTTCCTCTCTGAACAGGTAATCGGTACCAAAGTCCTAGGTAAGAAAGAAATATGGCCTCGAGACATATCATCAATGCCACTATTTTATTCTATTTCAAAAGAAATGTTTTCCTCTCCATAGGAGGTAACAAAAATCTGGAAACCTAGTATCATTTGTATCAGATTATGAAGATAATTATCTCCTTTCATCATTTGCTCATCTAACAACGAACAGCAGAAGGTAACAAAAATGTATAGAATAGGCTCTAGTAGGATCATAAGCGTCCTTATACATGACCCAATATTCTCAACTCGAATTGGCATCAAAGTGCTATTACAAAGTAACCACTGCGACAAGAATATTCCCAGGTGTTTAACTTGCTAAACAAACAGGAATACAAACTCCCAATTAATGAGCCTGACTTTATCACTACAAATTATTCTGTGCATCTTGTGCAATTAGAATTCTAATTATATTATTATCAAGTTATTGAGCTTTAACGAAAACTATCATTAGATACATCTAAGATCTATCTAGCAACATTAATGATTCATCAACATGTAAATTCATCTTGATACATATAGCTTGTCATATAAGCATACAACTTTTCCACTTTTGCTTTCTGTACCATCACAAATTTTTGCAGATTAAACTATCGTTAGACACATCTAAGATCTGTCTAGCAACATTAATGATTCATCAACATGTAAATTCATCTTGATACATATAGCTTGTCATATAAGCATGCCACTTTTCCACTTTTGCTTTCTTTACCATCACAAAATTTTGCAAATTATTGTGCATATTTTGAAATAGAGTTTACACTAATGCCAAAGGACATGCTAATTATACCTTTCATCACTCATTTTTTCATCTACCTTTCACTAAAAGGATCATGATTTATACATGTTATGCAGACCATCAAATTAAACTTTGCAATTTCATTCACATCTCCCACTGCAGTAAAGGAACAACCTCAAGTTCAATTACCTATCTAGTGTCATCCACTACTTTTCTAAAGAGTATTGGCAATGAGATCCCTTCATGACTATGCGAGATATAATCATCATATCTGTTTAGTGAGACGATATTTTATTCAACTAGTTTCTTACATACCCCTCGGCCAACCCCGGAAAACACATGTAGCCCATTGCCACAACATTCTTCCGATATTTAAAAGATTGTAAGATGGTGAACGGTTTTGTAATGAGAAGAACACCTTCACAAGCTCATCAACAGTGAACTATGCACCCATATTTACCCCACTGCAAGTATACAATCCCAAGGCAGGCACCAATTTGACCTTGATAACAAGGCCAACAAAAAAAAAATAGATTCAATACTACTACTACATAACACAAATACAATCATTTTTAGAGAATTGATAAAAAAAAAGTAATGTCTGAACTTCAACTAAGGATTATATGCCACTTGCCTCCATTACAATAGCTAGGAGATAAGGAGGTGAGGTAAGAAGGTCAATATGAGGTTTAGAACGGCGGGTACCTGCAAGACGGCAAGGGTCTGGGTGGCGAGTGCGCAAGCTGGGCGTCGAGGAGGATGGGAATGGGGGCGGGGAGGAGGATGAAGGTGTCGAGGAGGACAGGGATAACAGGTACGGGCTCATCGGTCCGGGCTCGTGGTCCTCCGACAGTGTGGGCTCCTCAACATCAGAAGGCATTTTGGCGGAGGGCATTGTGAGATCATGTGATAAAAAATTAGTTTGGTTGATGAAATTGGCAGAGTAAAGTGATTTAGCATAATGAAATTTGGTTGATGTTCATGAGTTGCTAACATATGCTTGGATAGCATAGTTGGTTTAATGTGTTATCATTAGTTGGGTATGCTTATGTTAGCGTGTTGGTTTTGTTTTGAGTTTGAGTGGTGTTTGCATTAAATGATCTTGAGTCAAGTCAGGAAAGACTTGTGCTCCTACTTGATTGTTGTTTGATTCATGTGCAGGTGGTGCTCGAAGGCGAACGTGGTTGATGACAGATCGATGAACTAAGTTCTGGGAGAAACTGAGGTTCGACGACTTGGTTCAGGAGGAACTGAGGTCATGGTGATCGAGGATGTCATGCGGGACGTTCGAGCTGAGAAAACAATGCATATGGAGACAAGGCTTCACAATGGATGCAAGAGGCGATCTGATCATGAGAGGACGTGAGGACTAATTCGTGTTCAAGTTGGAGCAGGCACGAGGGAGTCGTGTGGTGGCTAGACTTGAGACAAGAGTTAGTGTCGGAGATGGACTCTGAGTTGGTTTTGTATATGCATGTGTGCATGGGAGATGCGCATGCATGATTACATAAGAGTAGTTGGCTAATTAGATTAATTAGAGGAAGTTGTTTTTCCTATTGTGATTAGAGGAGGATAGAGACCAGATTGAATATGACAGGGAGTTGTAGTTTGATTCGGTCACGTTTGTGAGTGTGGCTACCCTATAAATTGAGACATCTGTTGTATTGGGAAAAAAGCGCAGAATAGGGTAGCACAAAAACTCGAGAGAGAGCTATTTTGGGATTTCATGGAAATCCTTGTTGGTTGCTTTGGAGAGGCATCTTGTAAACTCATCTATGCAATGAAAATCATGTTTCGTAAATTGATGAGTTGCTGATTCAAAATTTTCTCTTTGTTTTATATTCTGCATTCTCAGTTTTGGTTTTCAGTTAATTTCATGTGTCTATGAAGTTTCATCTTGGTTGAATACATCCAAAACCTTGATAGAATATCTAGTGTTTGATCTGAGAAAATTTTGAGTGGATTTGGTTTGTTCTCGAGTAGCTTTTTGTCAACTCGACTAGATTTTGATCCACTCGATACTGGTTGACACAGTCTACTTCAACCAGGAATAACTTTTGATCCACATATCCGATTTACTCGATACTTATTGGGTTAGTTTCTTCTTTGAATCCAGTTTCTGATGTCAGTATAGGAGATGAAAGTTACATCTATTAGAGAATCTACTCTCATGAGTTCACCTACATTAGATGTACTTTATTCTAAATTGGAAACTCATGAGCTAGATGTTTTTTCTAGGAAGAACGTTAATAAATCAATTGCTTTGGTCTCTCAACCCAGCATGTCTCATATTGAATCTTCTTCATCAAGTTTTTCAGTACCTTCTATATCTTCATTAATCGATGATCAGCTTGAGTTGATTCCTGAAGAAGATTTAGCACTACTTTCTACTTGGTTTCCTAAAGCATTGTAGAATGTGCATATGAGGAAGAAGGAAGTGGAGGTCCTCAAAGATGCTATGAATGTGGTGGTCTCAACCACATTCGTTCCAATTGTCCTAAGCTTGTAGATAAAGTATCAAAAGAGGAGAAGGAGAAAAACAAATGATCGTTCAACAACAAGAAGAAAAAGAGTTTTCTCAACCGCAAGATTGTTCATCGAGTTCTTTCAGTGCTCGAACAAGTCAACTTGAGTGACATTGATTCAAAGAGCAGCATGACACAACATCTAAGAGCAAGACATTACGTGATTTGACTTTATTGTGTCTCATGGCAAGCAACAAAGAAAGCTTGACCGAAGATGAACTTGACAGTGATGGTAATGAGGTATTACCTACTTATGATGATCTATATAATGTTGTTGTTCATCTTGGTACACTCTTAGAGAAACGTAACAAGAAAATTAAGAAACATGATGTTTTAATTGAATCGCTTAATTATGAAATTGCAAGACTTAAGACTTTAATTCCTGATGATGATGCTTGCAAGTCATGTGACTTAATTTATTCTGAGCTCACTTCTCTTAAAGTTGTTCATGCTTCTACTCTTGAGAAACTTAGAGAATAAATTGAGAAAAAATAAAAACTTGTTGTGTTAAATTGCACACATATTAAAAATGCAAGTTGTTCAACGTCTAATTTGCATGATTCAATTTTCTATTGTAATTGCTCAATTGTTGAATTGAAGTTGCATGATGCTAATACTAGAGTTTCTCAAATAGCTAATGACATGATTACTCATGAGGTTCTTTCATGCTCTAATTGTCGTAAACAAAAGAAACCCATGAGTTTTGCTTGTCATAAGTGCCTAGCTCTTTCTAAACAGGTTGATTACTTGAAAGGAACTTTAGAACATTTTCTAAGGGAAAGAAACATCTGAACCTGATTTTAGATTTATCTAAGTCAAGTACATGTAAACAAGATTTAGGTTTTGATCCCTATACTCGTTCTAGGACAAATGCACCAACTATTGTTAGAGCTCTTGGCTGTGGAAAATTTGAAGCTCTTGCTGAATCTGAACCTAAGAAGTTTGTTTTTAAGTCTACTAGATTTTTATCCTCTACAATGAATGCAAATGTTGCTTCTTCTTCAAAATCCATACATCAGGTTAAGTACACTTGCACTCATTGCGGTAGAGATAGACATTTAGTAGATTTTTGTTTTAGACTACCTAACCAACAAAAAAAGAAAAGTCTAAGGCTAGGTCTAATTTGCGAAAGGCACGTTTTATCTCTCGTGAGGTTGTGGCACCTCATTTTGTGCCTCAAGTGAAACAGTCATCACCTTTTACTACTCGTGTAACTCGAGTTGAACCTACTCGAGCTTCTCGAGTACTCGGGCTACTCATGTTTTGCCTACTTCTGTTGTTGGTCGAGTGACTCAGTACTGGATTCCTAAAAGCTTCATTACTAACCCTAGTACTGAGGCATCGACACCTTCTATTTACTTGTAGGTTTCTCGAGCGAGGAAGGAGAACATTTGGCTAGTCGATTCCAGATGCTCACGCCACATGTCTGGTAATAAAAATTTGTTCTCCTTCCTTGTACATCCATCTCATGCTAAAAGTGTTACTTTTGGAGATACTTCTTCTACCTCAATTATTGCAAAAGGTACAGTGTAGGTAAATAACAGGTTTATGTTCAAGGATGTTGCTTTGGTCGAAAACTTGAAATTTAACTCGCTTTCTATCTCACAAATGATTGGTGAAGACCTTGAGGTGTGCTTTAAGAAAAATAAATGTAAAGTATTAGATGCTTCAGGTGATCTGGTTTTTAAAATCTCACATTTTGAAAGAGTTTTTAAGGACGATTTTGATGTATCACCTTCTTCTAAGCTTAGATGTCTTGTTGCTAATGTTTATAATGATTTATTGTTTTGGTATCGTAGACTTGGTCATGTTGGTATAGATCATCTCACTCAAGTTAGTGGTTTATATCTTATTCGTGGCTTGCCTAAGCTTAAGGGTGACAGTGAGTTAGTTTGCTCTTCTTGTAGACATGGTAAAATACATTCAGGTTCACATTAACCCATTACCATGGTTATGACAAATGCACCCAATCAACTTTTACACTTTGATACTGTTGGTCCTTTTAGAGTACAATCTTTTGGAGGTAAATGGTATGTGCTTATTATTGTTGATGACTACTCTAGGTATTCTTGGGTTTATTTTATAGCATCTAAGGATGAAGCTTTTGGTTATTTTAGAAGTTTAGTTCTTAGGTTGTCTATTGATCTCCCAGGATCTTTGAGAGCGATTAGAAGTGATAATGGAACAAAATTTAAGAATTCATCTTTTGATGACTTTTGTGCTGGGAAAGGTATTGAACATCAATTTTCATCACCAAGAGTTCCTCAACAAAATGGTATAGTTGAAAAGAAGAATAGAACTCTGGTCGATATGGCTAGGACCATGTAAGATGAATTTTGTACTCCTAGAAAATTTTGGACTGAAGCTATATCCATTGCTTGTTATGTTTCAAACCGTGTTTTCTTGAGATCTAAATTAGGTAAAACGTCATATGAGCTGCGGTTTGGACATAGGCCTAGTGTGTCTCAATTTCGAGTTTTTGGCTACAAGTGCTTTGTGTTGAAATCTGAAAATTTGGATAAATTTGAGTCCAGATCAACAGATGGTATTTTTCTTGGATATCCTGCTCATACTCGTGGCTATTAAGTGCTTGTTTTGGATACTGTTGAAATCTATGAGGTTACTTTTGATGAGACTAATCCTGGAACTAGATCAAGTGATACAGGTATAGGTACATATATTCAGGGGGAGTTCAAGAGTATTTTTGTGGATGATGATGATGTCGATGAGGATGGCATTTTAATTCCAATTATGCAATCAGTTGTAGATCCCTTGACACCTTCGATCACTTCAGCTACAGTTGGACATACTCAAGCTACTACATCATCTATGCGTATTTAAGGAGAAGAAGAGATTGCTTCTCGAGTGACAGCTCCTTTGCACATTCAGCAGAGTCATCCACCAGATCAGATGATTGGAGATTTGCATGAGCGAGTCACATGATCCAGGTTTATTGATTCTAATTCTCATGCTCATTCAGCTTTTGTTGCTTTTTTTGAACCCAAAGATGTTTCACATGCATTAACTGACGAATCTTGGATCAATGCCATGCATGAGGAACTTGGAAATTTTGAACGCAACAAAGTATGGAAGCTTGTCGCACCTCCTCCAGGTCATACACTAATCGGTACTAAATGGGTTTTCAAAAATAAACAAAGTGAGGATGGTGTTGTTGTTAGAAACAAAGCTAGACTTGTAGCTCAAGGTTTTACATAGGTAGAAGGGCTAGATTTTGTGGAAACTTTTGCTCCGCTTGCTAGACTAGAAGCCATTAGAATTCTTTTAGTTTTTACTGCATCTAAAGGATTTAACCCTCTCTTTTGTGCACCCCGTCCAACCATCTCTACCCTTTCTTCTCTCTCGGTTTTCCATCGCCATTGTCTCCTGTGAGTCCAACGCCGCCGCCACCATTCTTGCGTGCTGTGCCGTCTCCGGCCTCTCTAACCACCTTGCCGGCTTCGCAGGTGACCTAGGAGGAGTTCCCGCGCCTCCTCGTCGCCAATTGGGTGCCGGAGCCCCTTCCCCGTCGCGCCCCGACCGCCTCTGCCGCTTGCGCTCGTCGGCCGGCTACTTCGCCGCCGCCCCGACCTCACCGAAGCCCGGGGTAAGTTCACCGGCCTCCTCTCTCTCCCTTCCGCCGCTCGTCGGAGCAACCCGACCGCCGGAGCCCGTTTCGGCCAACTCCGGTCGCGCTCCGACCAACCCGCCGCCGTCGGCCACCGTTCGCGCCTTTGGACCGAGCCCGGATCAATCTCGGCCGTTTGATCTCCTTTCTACGGCAGGATTAAAACCACTTCATTATTTGAACTTCGGTCCACCGTGGACTCATGGACCGGCCAATTGGCCCTAGTCCATGGGCTCATGAACCTATTCCATTTCCTTTCTAATAGAAGAATAAACCAATATTGTTTATGACATCATAAATCCAATTTCCAGTATAAAAACAATTCGGATTTTCTCTGATAATAAGGAAATTTTGTAGAAACACCTCTGGAACTTCAAATAATCATAACTTTTTGTTCGTAGCTCCGATTTAGGCAATTTTCAGGCTCAAATGATCATAGCATCGCGTAGAATCTGTTTATAGGGTTTTTATCTAGTTCTAGGAATGTTTGGTGTACTGTTCTTATGTTAGATTGTGTGCTCGTGTAGACGATTCAGTCCAGGAGTTCGGCAACTTTCAGGAGGAAGATTTTGAAGGACCTGTGCAACACTTCGACGAAGGCAAGTGTCTTGACCATAATGCAAACCTAGTTTTTTTTTACATAAAGCGAGTCTTTGTCAAATATGCATGCTATTTTACAAAAATGGGTAGTATAGCAAATACTAGTGTTAGATATAGATGTTTTATCCATACAAGATCATCATGTTTATGCTTAGCCATGCTTTAGATGAACATGTAGCGTGTAGGTGATGAATCTTGAATTATGAACTAAAAATTGATATAGGAAGAATATCATGGAAACTGATGTTGTTAAGGGAGTTAACAACAAAGATAATTGGGGTTTTGGGCAAGAAAGGGCTACTTTTCCCAGCATGGTTGGTTGTTTGGAAATGTTTGGAAATATACCCTTATGGGATTATTGGAGGTCTTGCCCAGACCATTTTAAGGACCGGTTCGTGGAGCGAACATCCATGGCAAACAGAGCAACCATGAGACCAATATGGTACGGCTTGGCCTAGTAATTAGATGTTTTCCCAGTGTTGTATGAGCCAATCGGATGTGTAGATAAGGAAGGGTTACTTCCCGATTCTACCCGGCACAAGAGGGGGCTTCTGGGGTGGAGGGTTACTCCACTTATGTACGGCGGTGAAACCTCAGTAGACGAGTGCGTACTGGGAGACTCTTTGGAAAAGCCTCGTAGTGATCTCTTGGCGCACACCCTGGAAGTGTGTAAGGTACCATCAGGTGCCGGCAACAGAGAAGATCACGACTCGTGGGTAAAATGTGCAAACTCTGCAGAGTGTCAAACTGAATATTCAGCCATGCTCACAGTTATGAGCAGCATGGACCCTCACATGATTAGTCAGGTGGTTGTTTTTCTTGGTTTGGGAATTGGGTTGAATTCCCGGAGGTTAAAGAAAATCTTTGGGAATTGGGTTGAATTCCCGGAGGTTAAAGAAAATCTTTGGTACATCTTTTCCCGGTTAAAATAAAAATTTGTTTTCCAAAGTTCAGGGCTAAAAATTGGCTTTTATGCAAATGAAACCCTAGAATAGGAAACCTTGATTCAAGCCACCATATCAAATTAAATGTTTTCCCCCACTTGTTGAGTATTGGAAATACTCACGGTTGCTGTTTCAGAAGGTGAAACTTTTGAAGAATTTCCTGAGGACGACTTCCCCGAGGATGATGCCGAGTTCTAGGCTTGTGGAACTCTCGGTCGGCTGCCTGTTGGCTTGGAGCTGCGCCGTGTTCTTTTCTTTAGACCCGTGTGTGGTCATTTTGTAATAATTTAATGTTGTAATAAGAAGCACTGTGTCTGTTACACTAATAAAGTCGCTATATGTATGATTAAACTGATCCTGACATACATATAGTTTACATCTGGTTTTGGTCTTAAAACCGGGTGTGACACCTGATGAAGATGATGAGCCAGTTGATCAAAAAGAATATAGAAGTATAATTGGATCACTTTTGTATCTCATCGCTTCAAGGTCAGACATACAATTTGTTGTATGCTTGTGTGCACGATTTCAAGCTTCTCCACGTGCTTCACATCAACAAGCTGTCAAACGGATTCTAAGGTATCTTAATGGAACTCAAGATTTTGGCATTTGCCTTTCTACTTCTTCATCTATTAGCTTAAGAGCTTTTTCTAATGCTGATTTTGGGGGTTGTAGAATTGATAGAAAAAGTACATTTGGTATATATCATTTCTTGGGTAATTCTCTTGTTCCATGGTCATCTCAGAAACAATCCTCTGTTGCATAATCTACTGCTGAATCTGAATATATAGCTGCTGCTAGTTGTTCATAATATCTTAAAGATTATGAGGTTAATTTAGAGAGTGTTCCACTTTTCTATTATAACACTAGTGCTATAAGTATTGCGACAAATCCTGTGCAACATTCTTAGACTAAACACATTGGCATCAGATTTCATTTTCTTAGAGACAATTTTGAAAAAGAAAATACTGAACTTCTCCGTGTGAATACTGAACACCAATTTGCAGATATTTTCATAAAACCTTTGGATTCTTCTCAGTTTACTTTTCTTCGGTGTTATTCATCCTCTGGGATTGTTTTGAGAGGGAGTTCTTATATCTTTGGAACTTATCGAAGTTTATAAAAATAAAAAAATAATGAAATATGATGAGTATCATATCTGATATATATATGACTTTTGAAGCCAGTGCTTAATGCTATATAGGAGTTTTTCCACTTTCATATCGACATGTGTAACTGTGTAGTTTTTGTCATGACTTTTTAAATCGAATGACAACTTGAATTAAATTTTGTCATGGTTAAACTCTCTTGATTACTTTGGTCTTTGATAAAAATGCTATATGTGAAAGAATCAAAGAAATGAAAAAGTGCTGAATAATAGTTGATAGATAAAAGATCAAGGAAGTATGCACTGTCGCATTTCTTTTTTTGAGACTGCTTATCATTAATATAAACTTGGAAGAAGTCGTGTATGACCAAAATTATTGTCTTAAGTTTATGATTGTCTTTTTGACATAGGCTTGGTATGGTTGGATGGAATAATGCTGATGGTGTATATAATTCCTTGCAAAAAAATATGAGAAGTTCTTGACATCAATATTGGCATCCTGTTATATGTCTTTTTAATCAAATCAATGACATACTTTTGATATTCATGTTTTTGATAGCATATAAATTAAGGATTCGAGTGATTGAGATTGGGAGACCATGCCTTACAAATAAATCATTAATTATACTTGATAAGTTGTGCTCACACTATATTTTTACATGTGTAGACGGGTTGGTGCAAGTATTCTTGATAGTGTGGTTTGGTCGAGTATTTGTTATATATGTGGATGAGTTCTGATGCTCATTGAAATAATTGAAATAACAAGATTTGATTCTCTCTTTTGAATTTTTGATGAAATCATTGCCAAAGGGGGAGAGAAAGTTGCTCATTTTTGTCTCAAAGGATTTTTGCTTCAAAGGGGGGAGAGAAATTTTTTTCTTCAAAGGATTTTTTTTGCTTTTGATTTCACTTAGCGTTTGATTTCAAAATCAAATCATGTCTGTTAAAAGGGTTACCAATGTTCACATCAGGGTTCTCAATGTTTTCATCAAGGGAGAGATTGTGAGATCAAGTGATGAAAATTGGTTTGATTGATAAAATTGGCAGAGTAAAGTGATTTAGCATAATAATATTTGGTTGATGTTCATGAGTTACTAAGATATGCTTGGATAGTATAGTTGGTTTGATGCGTTATCATTAGTTGGGTATGCTTATGTTAGCGTGCTGGTTTTGCTTGGAGTTTGCATGGTGTTTGCGTGAACTGATCTTGAGTCAAGTTAGAAAGGACTTGTACTCGTATTCGATTGTTGTTTGATTCATGTGCAGGTGTTACTCGAAGGTGAATGTGGTTGATGACGGATCGACGAATTAAGTTTAGGGAGGAACTGAGGTTCAGCGACTAGGTTCAAGAGGAACTAAGGTCATGGTGATCGAAGATGTCATGCGGGATGTTTGAGCTGAGAAAATAATGCATATGGAGACAAGGCTTCACGATGGACGCATGATGCAATCTGATCGTGAGAGGACGTGAAGACTAATTCGTGTTCAATTCGAAGTAGGCATGAGGGAATCGTGTGGTAGCTGGACTTGAGACAAGAGTTAGTGTTAGAGACGGACTCTGAGTTGGTTACATATATGCATGTGTGCATGTAAGATGTGCATGCATGATTACATAAGAGTAGTTGACTAATTAGATTAATTAGCAGAAGTTGTTTATCCTCTTGTGATTAGAGGAGGATAGAGACCATATTGAATACGACCGGGAGTTGTAGTTTAATTCAATCATATTTGTGTGTGTGTCTACCCTATAAATAGAAAGGTGTGTTGTATTCGGAAAAAAGCGCAGAATAGGGCAGCACATAAACGAGAGAGAGAGAGAGAGAGAGAGAGAGAGAGAGAGAGTTGTTTTGGGATTTCGTGGAAATTCTTGTTGGATGCTTTGGAGAGTCATCTTATAAACTCATCTATGCAATGAAAATCAAGTTTTGTAAGTTGATGAGTTACTGATTCGAAATTTTCTCTCTGTTTTATCTTCTGCATGCTCGATTTTGCTTTTTAGTTAATGTCATGTGTCTATGAAGTTTCATCTTGGTTGAATCCATCCAAAACCTTGCTAGAATATCTAGTGTTTGATTTGAGAAAATTTTGAGTAGATTTGGTTTGTTCTCGAGTAGTTTTTTGTCAACTCGACTAAGGTTTGATTTACTCGATACTGGTTGACACGGTCTAATTCGACCAGGAATAACTTTTGATCCACATATCCGATTTACTCGATACTTGTTGAGTTAGTTTTTATTTGAATCTAATTTTTGGTGACCAAATTTGAGAGCAATCCGACCAGCAGTTCTTTCTCTACATCATTTTTACTAGAGCTTGTGCATTCTCTATCGAGTGGAATACCGAGTTTAATCGAGTTTTGATTTGGGTGAGTTAATCTTTGAATTTGGTTTCTGTAATCATTCAACCCCCTCCCCTCTCTGATTGGGTATTTATGCATATTCGATCCTACAGGCATAGGAAAGGGGAAAAAGTTTCAAAGTCTCAAAGGACGCAAGGCGTCAAGCCATTTTATAAGGGAGGACTTTCACTGTCAGCTCGATATGACCACCAATAGAGAAATGATACCTTCACTATCGGCTCAAGAGGATTACCAGCAGTGAAACTACTTTTACTGCTGGCCCAATTAGTCCACCGGCAGTGAAAGTAGTTTCACAGTCGGTCCAATATATCCACCGACGTGAAACCCCTTTTACTGCTAGTGCCACAGGGTGAAAAAAAATTGTTTTAGCTTCATGCGCGTGTAGATACTCAAACCCACGATCTGCACCAAGTAAGACCGAATAAACTGCTGCCCTACTCAAGTGATTTTGATTAAGTTTATACTATCTTTATTTATTAACATTCTGTTGACTAAAAATCTTAATCCATATTTATTTAAATTTGAACTTGCTATATAACAAAATTAAGTTTTGTATATACCTAAATTTCGTGGTTTAAATTTCTAATTCAATAAAAAAGTTAAAATAAATATGTGCATACCTAAGTTTCTATATTGGGGCTTGCTAATTAATTAAAAATATAATTAGAGCTTCCTATATATCTTAATTTCATTGATAAATATTTTAAATCATTAAAAAATGAAAATAAATATGCTCATAACTGTAGGTAATTCACTAAAAATAAAAATAGTAATACATATAAATAGTGCTAGCTTGTGCTATTGCTAATTCATTATTAAAAATCAAATATCAATATGCTCAATAATAAAGACATCTTCCACCATAAACTATAAATTGATGCTTCCATAACAAAAATGAGGTATACTTGCATCTAAAAAAAATTCATACATAGTAATTAATACAATTTAGCTATTTTTTTCTTAACGATTCGCCCTTCATTATGATCACAACGTACATAGAGAAGTTCATCGGTGTATTCCATGGGACCTAGGTCGATGTCCTCTCCGAAAGGAGGTACCGCATCGAATTGATTGTAGTCTTCCCCGTCAACAACATTCTTCATTCTGACAATCCTTTTTTTCCTTGAAGAACTATGTGGCTCTCTTCCTTGTTAGCCGAGTCCGGGTCCTTCACATAGCAGACATGCATAACATCATTCGCAAGTACGAATAGTTCTTCTCTGTATCCAATGAGTTTTTGATCCACTATAGTCATATCGTACTCGTCGATCTTCACTCCTAGGAGTCCGACCCATTGGCACTAGAAAAGATGAATCTTTAACACTCCATATTCAAGCTCCCAGATCACCTCTACGAATCCATAGTATGTCTCGCTATTTTCATTACAGTCGTAGGTATTTATACAGACACTGCTATTTTGATTGACGCTCTTATTATCCTGATCTCTCATATAAAATGTATAGTTATTTATGTCATATTATTGGAAACAATCCACACCGTTCTTGTACTCTACACTCACATGACTCACATCGTATATCCACCTTCTATCCATCTATAATTATGTCATTATTGTAAATCCAAACTTATAACGTCTAGAAAATTTTACGATTACTAACAAATAAATTATCTCATCATCTCCTATCAGCAATTGATCCGGATTGGAGAAGACATTTTTTTAATGTTTTCACGTTCGCTTCCCATAAATATTTGTTGGTACCTGTACGTAATTAGTGATCAAGGCAATTAAACAAACCATGCCATGTTTTTCACGGTGGCAAGAAAATGGCACGTGCATGAAGCTTGGATGCCGTCAGATAATAAAAAGTATTTCCGTAATCATGATAATTAAGAATAAAGGGTGGTTGTTAGACCCACGATCAAACGCCTGCATGTACTAAATAAATAATGAGTTGATTTATTGAACCAGGTATTTAAATATTAGGTTGCTTCTCAATTTTTAAAGATATACTTCTATATACTATTATATTTTGCTTCTACGTTTTGAAAATATACTTCTCTTACACATGTCAGAAACATCTAAGATCTCATCATCCAAGAAAATGGTTACTTATTGAAGTTAACTCAATATAAAATTTAGGCTATCACTAACTCAATATAGATTAGGATGTAATTGAATTGATCATCACTGTGCTGGTGTACATGGCTTTCATCATTTAAGTGGGAGAAAAGGTAAAGACTTACAAGATTTGACACAACCATACAGATTAATCTAAATGGCTCACGAATATAATCAGATAAAACAATATCAATAATTCACATAATCATCGTTTTCCTCGTAAAATTCAGATGCATCTAATCTCTAGAGGGGAAATACTTCTAACCGGTAAAAAAAATGCTTAACATTAAAACATAACTTGCCTCAATCATTCAAATATTACTTAAGCATTGCATTTATAAGAAAAATGCTTACCTCAAATACCAATCATAGAAGAATTGCTTATGATGAGTAAAAAACATCTTATCCAGGTGCGGCAGACAAATATACTAGAGATTTTGTGCAAATGAACTTTATAGGAAATGGTAAAAATGGATTTCAAATGCCCAATCAAACTAACTACAAGAAAATGAAAGTAAAAAGGGCTAGAATGGCATCTTTCATTTCCTTAATTTTGGACATGCTGCAATGAAATGACAAGCATGAAGCAACTGAGAAGAGACATGATATCTCTCTTGTAGCAGCGGAGCACATGTTCGTGCAACCAGCAGATGCCACTGACGCTCCCTGTGTTCTACCAAATCTGCACAAAATTGCGTCAAAATTGTCTTAGAAGCACTGATAGGCTTCCAGAACCAACATACATGCAGTGCAGAATTACAAATAGAACAATTGTATTCTCTGAAAAATGAAACAACCTGCGTCCGGAGCTAGTAGTCAGCGTCTCGTCGCTCCAAAGCACCCCGCATCCGACCCTTTACGCTTGAGCTCACCGAATCGCCACCTCCTCCCACCACCATGGCACCTTGGAAGCCCCCAAACTCACCCTCGGCACCGGGACATCCCACCCCACGAACCTCAGAAACGTCGTGATAGCCGTCTCGAAGGCTGTTACGAGGCTACCATCAGAGAGCCGCACAATGGTGTCAATGGGGCCACTGTCGACAGCAGCAACCACATCGGAGACACCATAGAGAAACAAAATCCAGCACAACACCGCCGCCGGTGACTCCATTAGAACACTAACTATCCTACCCAAACACAAAAACATACAAAACACAAACACACCCAGACCACGGCGAGGATGATGAGCTTGATGACGGCGTACGGGGGCAGAACACAGCACCACACAACGGCGGGGAGGATGAGCACGACGAGGACGATGAGCAAGACAGTGGCACTCCCAACCGACACGGCGACACCGCCCCACCCTCGACCTCCTCGCACCGCAGCAGCACCCACATGCAGCGCCGTACACGCTCTAGCTGCAACACCACCAGACGTCAATCCAACCGTTCCCCAGTCACTACGGATGGCAGGAAGCCCGCCGGAGGAGGGGAAACGGTGGGATCAACGCCGGTACCGAAGAATCGTCTGGCTTTCGCTTTTGCTACTGTAGCTTAGGGAAGACTATGGAGACCTTATGCGGTTCTAAGAAGAGAGATTTGGGGAAAGAGAGAACGCGATGAGGAAAAGAGATATTTAGGGAGCGGATGGATCGAGTAGAGCGAGGGAGCATAGTGGGAAGGAGGACCGGATGCACCAGATCGAGCGGTTGCGAGTGGCGTGCAGGCCAAAATGACTTAGTCCACACGGTCAGAAACTAGTCTTTATCTTAAATAAAATAACACTAATGGCTAAATTCGGTCTGAATAAGAATTAAATGGACAGTTCAAAACAATCATTCACTGAAAAAGTGGGAGATAAATATAATCACTCATCATCCACAGCATATCGGTGCGCCTAAAATATTAGGGCCGTATCAAATAAAAAAATTATGTATGGTTATCCACTTGTGCGTCCGTAGCGGCTACATGTGAATACAACTGGTGCACAAGATTACACGGCACGTGAACTCAGTATTTCTTCATCTAAGTAAATAATTAGCCGATTAAATGAAAGAGACACATATACCTGGCACACTTGTTGAACAAGTAAAAAGAGAACAAAAAGAAATAGAGAAAATGGAATGAACTGGGAAGTATCACTAACCCACGTTCATAGTTTAAGTGGTTGTATGTATGCTTGGGCTCAAAACCTCTCGAACTAGCTAGCCAATTAGTTCGCTAAATAAAAGAGCCCCACACAAACCATACGTGTTAACATTTCCTACATCGTACCTGCACGTAATTGATCAAGTCAATTAAACAAACGAGGCCATGTTTTCATGTTGGCAAGAAAATGGCTCGTGCATGAAGCTTGCATGCCGGCAGATAATAAAAAGTATTTCCGTAATCATGATAATTAAGAATAAAGGGAGGTTATTAGACCCACGATCGAACGCCTGCATGCACTAAATACTGCCCTTAAGCAATTAATTAACCAAGTGTAGCCGCTGGGACCCACAACTTAGCCGCCAAGGCTTTGAGGTTTCCAGTTAAAAGAAAATGCATGTTCACGGACTGACAGGTCCATGCAGTCGGGGTAGAAACTCGCACCAAGGTAATAAATAATAGATAGCGGAATGGTTGTGCTAAGTTCCAATAGCAGTATTTAAAAAAAATCTAATTTTTTGTGTAACAATGTATATATATTATGAATTTCTTCTCATAAAAATCGTGCAAAATATACCAATAAAGGTAATAAGACAACAAAATTTTAAATATTAAAAATAAAAAATTTAAATAAATAATATGCTAGGAAGGACCGCAACCATAACTAAATAGCGGCTGGTAAAGTATAATTACAAGCGCTGCAACGGTCTAGGAAGTGTTTATACCCGCTACCGCTATTGCGGCCGCTACCAACTAGGGGTGGCAGCAAGTTGGGTCGTGGCCGGGTGTAACAAGAATGCATCCGATATAAAACCCAAATCTTCAAACCCGATCTAGCCCTGAAATTAATAACGGATGTAAAACCACACCCGCCCCTGACCCCGGCGAGGACCCGAGACCCGATGGGGCAACCCACAACCCGAGAGCTTCTTTAAGCCACAAATTGCAAGACATATCATCTCGGCTTTGCCACTGACCTGCCGCCACCACCGCCAGGGCCATGACTCCCTCCCGTCCTCTATCGACGCTGGCACTACCTTGCCCTCCAGCTTTGCCTCATCCACCACCTATGCGACGCTCTCTGTCACGCGTATCCGGAGATGGCAGTGAGGGTGTTGTCAGCAACGCATGAAACCGTGGGCAGAGGGAGGCCAAGGTGGGAGGCGAAGGGGCAATGTGA
Source organism: Phragmites australis (assembly GCF_958298935.1). Lineage (NCBI taxonomy): Eukaryota > Viridiplantae > Streptophyta > Magnoliopsida > Poales > Poaceae > Phragmites > Phragmites australis. The sequence goes on from NC_084938.1 coordinate 10,802,335, forward strand.
GATGAGACTGCAGCGACCGGGCTTCGGCCGGGTATGCGAAGAACTTGATGGTGGCGCTTGGCGATGGTGCTCAGCGACGGTAGGAGTTCAGCGGCTCCCTTAGATCTCCTCGCAGCACAGCTTTAGTAGGGGCTTGCCCATCGGTGGGTAGCCGCCAACCCCCGACCATGATTCAGTTAGGGATTGAGATGGGCGCCGGTTGGAATTTGCTTTAGGAGAGAGATAGAGGACGGGCTGGTTGTCTAGTTTTGGTTTATTGGAGAAAAAAGCAGTGGCAAAACAGCTTAGAGAGGAGGATGGCGGTGGCGCAGCAGCTTGGAGAGGAGGTGGGCGGTGGCTGCGTCTGAAGGTGAAAGATGAGATGAGGCTCAGCCGCTTAGGACACCAGGTGGGCAAATGGAAGATGCAACCGTGGCCGAATTGAGCTACATTTGGGGCATGTGTGGACCCGTGGGTGCAAAAACTACCCCAGCCCTAGACCCGACCCAAATCAAGCCCTCGACCCGATAACCCTGCGGGTGAAATTTTATACCCGACCCTACCCCCCTCCGGGTCCAAAACCTGCGGTGCCCCGACTCAACTTGGCCCACTGCCATCCTTACTACCAACACTATTCAGTACCTTGACTCCCACACACTGTAGGTGTCGCGCACGATGTGCACAACTACAAGATAGTGCCACTTAAAACTTTGATTAGCAAATAAAAACTCAGAAGGAGATTAGAGAAGGGAGTTGTTGTAACACCATCTCCAACCATTTTTTCTTCATTTCGTTCCTTTTCTGATTCCTCTCTTCGTTCCTATTTTCTTTATTTTTTTCTTATCTTTAACGGCCTCCTTTCGAAGAGATTCGCGAAGGGAAAGGAGAGAGAATCTCGAGGTAAAATAAATAATCTTAAAAATCTCTTCGTAAATAAAACTGTAAAAAGAAACCATTAAAACACTAAATAAAACGAAAATCCAATAAAAAAAATCCGTTAGAGATGCTCTAACCTCCCTCAAATGAGACCGCCTTTGCCCCGAGCTCTATAAATAGCAGGCAAGCAGTACGGGCGGTCTGAGGAAGGCGGTCTTGACGGGGCGATGGTGTGGGCCACCAGCTCCTCCGGGGTGAGCCATGGAAGAGGGAAGCGGGGACAGTGGCGGACCTCACAGTAGCAACGACTTCAATTTCGCGGCGAGAACGATAGGGAGGAGTCGGGGAATCGGAACAATAGGCCGAGTATTCTAGACGAAGCCCTCGATAGGATAAGAATCGGGCAGCGCAAATCAGCTCGACCTCTGATCCGATGGCTGGGAACGGTGGTGATGACATGGACGTCCCCAAGAGCCGAGATCGCACCCGCGTTTGATATAGTAACATAACTCCAAATCAACTCCAGCAGACAGTAATATAGGGCAACTCTGGCTGGCAGTATATCAAAACTATTTGCTAGTTCGTTAATACTTAAATTTAATCCAATACTTATCCAAGACAAGCCAATGAACTAAATGTATGTCGAAGTAAATGTACTAGCTCCACCTATCCCAGGTCAGATCTCCATGGTCGATGTGGTGTGCATGCCTTCATTAACCGAAGTACATACACAATTTGCGTCCATGCATATGATGATGACATACTCATTCGGATATAACCATAACAAATGATAATCTAGTTGTTACACTTATGTAAGGTTCTATTATAAAAGCTCATACATTTCAATTAAATCATGAGGTGAGCTTGTTTTTCTATGTTTGTATTTATACTTATGAGGATAGGATGCTACTAAATAAATCTGTTGATGTTTTGTTACATAAAAATATGGAAGAAGACGTCTCAGCATGTTGGCACATTTCAAATGGATGCCAAATTCAGTCGGCCACCTCTACATCAAATGGCGAACATTACAAAAGTACACCATCAAATGGCGAACATTCCTAACATGCCACCTTTCCACGTCCAAGACAAGTCGGACTCCAATTCAAATACAACTCGGCCTCCGAATTCAATTCGGATTCAAAATTAGTCATGCAACAAAATGAAGATATCTCTCTCGTACAGAGTCCAATGAAAGTGTCTAGCCACATGTTGGAAAGATTACATCATAATCTTTTCAACCGATCCAGTCCCATCAATAGATTCCTTGTGAGCGACTCGAAAATCACAAAACTAGCCGACATTATAACAGATAGAGTTAGAGTCGAATATTTTTCCTAGCTTGTTTTGTAAAGTTTAGGGGGGGGGGGGAGGGGGATTGCATGCCCCATAAATAGAGGCCAGGTGCGGCCAAAATACTTGGTTTTTGTTTAGATTGAAGTCTAGCTCTTAGCTACTTTATGGCGTAACGGGTCGGGTGTGTTGGTTAAACCGCCTGTTTTATCGTCGACAGAATTCTACCTTATTGAGTATTCAAAATTCATTATTGAAACTTCGGATTCTTATTCGCAATTTTTGATTGATTTGATCTTGTTCTTACTCGTTCTCCGGTTGCTTGCAGGAACAAAGACCTTCGTGGTCAGGTTGATCAGGCCCCGGTGTGATCAATAACGCTCCAAAGTTGCTATATCGATTGCTAAGGCGCAATGTCTTGTACGGTTATAGTCAAATCGTCAACGTCTTCTCCACCAAAATCGATAGCTACCATTCTCATCAAAAGATCGGGGTCGCAAGACATATCAAGTGTCATCAGAGCTCCAATTGATCAGTGAGAGATTTCCTGACTTAGTAGATTAGTTCTTTTACCTATAATCCAGAAAAACCCAAAAAAATAGCATTAGATCATCCGTGGTCCAAAACTTTATGCCTTGCAATTTGGTTTGATATTTGCATTGTTGAACTTTTGTTGCATTGTCATGTTGAGTCGCTGGTCTCGTGTCTTGCCTTTAGAGTTTTGAGTTCTTATCACGTTTTCATCATGTCACTGCTGCACACGCCATTATCATCACTTCCATGCACCCACTAAAAATTTTGCTTGTGCTCATACATCTTTGATGCAAAACACCTAACACCCACCGCTCCACACTTTACTGTTCTAATCTTGTTGTGCACTTTGTTTCTCAATTGATCATATTGTGTATAAGGAAAGAAGATAACATTCATTTCGGAATAGAAATAGATAGAGAGAAAAACAAAGAGTTTGATTCAGATTAAAAAATAGAAAGAAAGAAAGAAAAAAAAAGGAAAGAAAGAAAGAAAGAAAGAAAAAGAAAGAAAAAAGAGAGCAAATCTGAATAGGTTTGGAAATTTGAGTTGTAATATGTTTGGAAAGTGCCTCCAGTTACCTTATAGTGCAGTTTTCTCCACGCTGTGCAATATCATCTGTTGGAGACTAAGTTACCAGACACAAGGGTGGGTCCTCGGCCCTTTTGGGGGAAAGCCGAAGGTTTCCTAAAGTGACACACATATGGAAAACTATGTGATATCAATCATATCCACCGTCACTTTAGTTATAGCGTCGGTCTATTTAAAGCCAGTACTCAACAACTCCAAGTTATATTTTACAATGTTGCCCCCCTAACTGCTACATTCTCGGCATATTCGAGGGTATTTTGATACAATCCTAAGCACATTAGTATATTTACAACTTTACCATCCTCCTCTACACAGGCTCCAGCGGACGCCACATCTTCCATTGAGCTCCCAAAGGTCCATTGCAGACGGGACCTTCGACGCACCTTCAACTGGCTTTGTCGTAGCGTCATGAGCTGGACTTCGGTCTTCATCCAAAGGCCCACCAGAGGCTTCGCCTGTGATGATACTCGGCATTGTGAGTTGACCTTCGGTTTACTCCCGAAGGCATGAGTCGCTTGCCCAAAGGGTCTGTTTGTCCTGCATTTCCAGAAATACACAACTACATCCTTCGTCAGTAAACAATGTTCACCAGAGGTCTTTGACTCACCGTCCGAAGGGGGCGTGTGAGACCATTCCCCAACAGCAGCACCCCATGGGTAAGGTTTGCCTTCGATGACCTGAACCCATGAATCTAATGGTACGACCGAACGCCATCCCCTTCTGCCCGTCGAAGACTTCCGGTGACTCGTTTTACCCTTTAACATTTAGCCCCCTTTTGTTATTCAAATTTTTTGTTTTACTTGGTTGACGATTTTTCCCTGCGCAACGCTAATGTTCAAATTCTAGGTGCCTTCGGTTTGTACTTAACCATCTTTTAAGGAAAAGGTTCAATTTCCAATGTGCACCGATTCAACTACCGTTAGCATTGTTTTTAACCCCTATATATATATATATATACTCTACCCGGCACCTCACTTTTTACCATGCGAACTCATTGAAGCACTTGCTCTCGTACGAAGACTCCCACATCTCGTTCCAAAGCCCAGAGAGATCTAATGGCTCCAAGAGGAAAAACAAGCCGCCCAGAGACATACTGTATTGGGAAATCTAAGGTTGATGAAGAAGTCCTAGTTGGACTAATTAAAGAAGGCCTGATCAATGATGTTTTGAAGGTCAAACATCCGAAGGACCAGGAAACTGCGAAGCCTGAAGACGATGAGGCCATCGTTTTCGTGGACTACTTTTGAGCAGGGCTTCACCTCCCTTGCGATGAGATGGTCCCCAAGGTTCTGAAATTGTTCGAAGTCTACCTCCATCAGCTGACGCGGAACGCCATCGTTCGGCTCAGTCTATTTTCCTGGGCAGCACGTTCAAAAGGAGCGAAGGCCTCGGCCAGGGCTTTCGTTGCTACCCACAAACTCCACCGCCAGCTGAAGCCAGTTTTCATGTCTAGTGTGCAAAGCGAGGCTCACTACGGCTGTGTAAACTTCACCTACCATGCCGAGCTGGCAACGCTTGTCGTGGCATAAAAAAGAAAGTGGCCGAAGGACTGGACACAATAGTGGTTCTACCATGTACCATGTGTCCAAGTGCGAAGAGGTTAAGGGGAACCGATCCCCAGATGTACTACTAAACAACTCCCAGAGGGTGGCATTCAAAGCCTTCACCAGGTGTGCGAAGCACCTGAGCACGCGCAACCTCATAGAGGAGTTCGTGGCATCTGGGGTGTGACCCCTCAACCAAGGCTGGTCCATCCCAAGATTCAGTGATAAAGGGCCAAAGGGACTTTGCAGTCCCTAGCTTGATTTTAGAGGTTTCTCAGGTATTTTCGTTATCCTATTCCTAATTGCACTTCAGCTTTCTATGTTTTCCTTACATTATGTGCTTCGGGACAGACTTGATAGTGGGCAAAGTGGTGACCAATGCTATGCTTCTCTTGGGGAAATTCACCCAAGGTGAGGCTCAGCTATGCGCTGACCAGGCTTTAGGTCGCCGACTCAACTGGATTTTTGATCTATGAGGCCTTGTTTACAAAGACAGGCCAAAGTTGTCTTTGCTATCATCGGGTCAAGGCAAAGATGACCGGCCCTCGAATGCCGAGACCAGCAAAGCATCTGCTGCTAGAAGTCAGAGAAAGAGGAGGATCGAAAACCCTTCATCGTGAGGAGGCAGAAGAAAGAAAGCTTCAGCCCTGAAGAAGAGACTTCGTCAAGTGACCTTTGGCAACTTGAGCGATGAAGAGATCCCCGAAGGCTCAATAGCCATTCGTGCTATGCCTCTTCAATAGGCGCCTCTGAAGGGTACACACGAATTTTTCGCCGCTTCACCGAAGTCTGGCATTTTTGCTCAAGTGGACCTCGCCACGAACGTATTTAGCGATGACGATGATGAGCCTTCGGATCCGTGCATCATTGCTGAACCAGCGGAGGAGGGAGCCGAGAAACTCGAATGAACAAAAAATGCTAAAGGAATCAAAGTTGAATCATCCTCAGCCTCTTCATCTTCTAGCTCTTCCAGTGAGGACAGTTCCTCCGAAGGCCATAGAGCCACAGACACCGAAGAGGAGAACACTTTGCCACCTTTGCCCCACTGTGGTGGCAAGGGACTCATGTGCCATAGTGGCTTACTCGATGCTAAGGCGATCGACACTAAAACCCTAAATCTTACTTCATTTGAGCCAAGTTCTAGGGAGGTGAACAATGTGAAGAAAATATTCCACAGCTTCGTTCTTCCTGAGCTTGAGATTCTATTGGCGCGGAAGCTTGCTTCTGAACTTATCGACCGAAAAGGCGATCACGAAGGTATTTTGTATTTCCATGCAAGTTTTCTTTGCATACCTGTTCACATACTGTAGTGTTGTCACTGGCTATGCTTCTTTCACGCACTTAGCGCAAACATGCGGAGCACACAGAAACTCACGCAAAAAATGAGTAGGGACAAAGGGCTCTGTATCAAGCACGGGAGAAGAAAGTCGAAGCCCAGAAGAGGGATTATGCACGGCAGACAAAGGAGGTTGTTTTACACTCGCAATAGCTTGAAAAAGAAGTGTGGGCCCTTCACCTCGAATAAACAAAGTGCAGAAGAAGAGGTAATTTCTCTCTACAAGAACCTAATGGAGTCCGAAGGTAATGTGTGTGAGCTTCAAGCCCTTTACAATGCTGAAAAAATGTAGCGCAATGGCTACACGAAGAATTAGAGGAGGTGAAGCAGCTGTCTAACGATGCCTTTATAGTATTAGAGTCTCTGCAGCCAAAGGTCGTTATAGCTAGCGAAGCTATTAGCAGGACTTTTGAGAAAATTGGTGCTTCGGCCATGCCTCCAACGCTTAATGATGTCAGGCTAGGTGGCCTTCTTGGATGGATTACTGATACCAGCAGTAGCCTTCTGCCTGCGGCTCAGTTATATGGTGACTACTGTGCCATGGTCTCAGCCAGGAGTGTAGTCCAATCTATTGAGATTACCGGCTATGACCACCACACGACGCTTCAAAAGCCAACATTTTGCTATCCTCTGGAAATGTTGATTGCGGCTGTGACAAAGGCAAAGAGGCCACTGCACGATCATTCATGACCAATTACTAGTGTAAATGTGGTCGTGAATTGGCCCTCCGAGAAGCAGAAATGAACTGTCAACAAGTACGCTTCTCAGCTATGCCCTCGAGATTTTTGTCACCTGCCCGCATATTTATTGGTTTTTCTTTCTATAGGAAAAGGCAAAGGACGATCCCTCTTCTGCTAGAGCCTCTGCCCCACTAGCCTCACAGGCTGCCGCTTCGTGAAACATCGGGGACACCACCAAGGTGGCAGAAGATCGAGAGCATGTCTGAGTGTGTGAAGTGCTGTTTTGGGTCGAATGTTCAATCGTCTTATGTAATATAAATGCTTTTATTTCTTGTTTAATGTTTGTGACTACCTTCACTACATGCGCATGTCTTTTTTAATGTTTTTGACTACCTTCGCTACTTGGCTTCCACAATTTTATAGTTTCTGGCTCTCTGCACCATACGCTTCATCTCTACATTATCTTCGGGTTCGTAGTATCCCCGAAGTTATGCCATTATAGGTGAACGCCAATCTTCACTCTTAATGACAGTGATAGAACGTGTCGCCTGCAAAGGGGCCTCGACAGCTGGCACCTTCAACTTCTGATAAAAAATATCCGGTGGAATTGGTAGATGTTGCACCGTGGCCTTTACGAAGTCATTAGCCTCAAAGTTGTCATTTCTTGATATGCTTTTGACTGTAAACCCCAAGAAATACTTTTCCATGCTTCGCACTCCTGCCATATACTTAACTAGTTCTGGCTCCTTCATCTGAAATATCTTGTCAATTTGGCTCACAACCACCTTAGAGTCTGTCTTGACCAGGACCCTTCAAGCGCCCAATGCCCACGCCTTACAAAGCCCAAGGAGAATTGGTTCGTACCCTGCAACGTTGTTTATTGACCAAAACTCTATCCTGGAGGCGTATCATAACTTTAATCTCAAGGGCGAAGATACTATTGTCACCACACTAGCACCAGAAACCCCTCAGGCTCCATCAAAATACACAATGCATACCGGGTCTAACAGGATTTCCTCCTGAGCTCCGGCCTGCGGTGTCCAATCTACCAAAAACTCTGCTAGCACCTGAGATTTTATCATCGTCCTTGCAACGAAGGCCAACATGAATAGCGTAACCTCTGTGACCTATTTTCCAATTCTTCCTGTAGCTTCATGATTTTCAAACATGTCATGAAGTGGTAAGGAGATGGGCACTGTTATCTTATGAGCTACAAATAATGGTGAAGCTTTCGCGATGCCATCACCAGTGCATAAGCCATCTTCTCCATCTCAGAGTAGAACCTCTTCAGCCCCGCCGAAGCCTCCGACACATAGTATACCATAAATCGCTGCATTTTGTCATTTACTTGACTCTCTTGCACAAGTACAGAACTTACTGCTGAAGGAGATGCCGCTATGTGCAGCAACAACTCAGCCTTGGGGTCTGGGCTAGAAAGGGCCGTCAGCTCTGTCAAATAATTCTTTAACTCATCAAAGGCATTCTGCTGCTCCACACACCATTTGAAAGGGTTAGAGCCTTTAAGTGTTTTGAAGAAAGGAAGGCTTTGCTCGGTGGATCTGGCGATGAACCAGTTCAGAGCTACCAATCTTCCTGCTAGGCGTTGCGCTTGTTTCTGGTTCTAGGAGGTCTCATGTCAAGTATCGCTTGAATTTTCTGAGGATCTACTTCAATGCCCCTTTTTGAGACCAAGAAGCCCAACAACCTCCCAGATCGTGCACCAAATGCACATTTTTGGGTTTAGCTTTAATTCTGCACTTCACCCTTATTTGTCCACTCTTTTTCTCGAAGATCATCGAGGTATTTGTCCTCTCTGTTGCTTTTTACCACTATATCGTCAACGTATGCAGAGACATTTTGCCCTAGTTATGATCTCAGCACTATCTGGACCAACCTAGCGAAGGTGGCACCAGCATTCCGAAGGCTGAAGGCCATCCTTACGAAACAATATATACCGCAGGAGGTTATGAAACTTGGTTTTTCCTTGTCGTCTTTCACCATCCAAACCTAATGGTAACCAAAATATGCATCCAGAAAGCTAAACATCTCACATCGAGCCACAGATTCCACCAATTGATCAATGCATGGTAAAAGAAAGTCATCCTTCGGACAAGCTCTATTAAGGTCTGTGAAATCTACACACATTCTCCATTTGCCATTACTTTTCTTAACTAGCATCGGGTTGGCTAGCCACTCTGAATGCAACACTTCGCGTACCACCCCCAGTGTCAAGCAGCTTCTGCACCTCAGCATTCGCTGCATCTTCTCTCTCTTTTGAAGCCTTCCGAAGCTTTTGCTTCTTTGGCTTCACATTCGGGTCGACATTTAGAGTATGCTGAATGATTTCTCTATTAACTCCTTGCAAATCTTTCAGAAACCAAGCGAAGACATCTTCGTTGTTGCGAAGGAACCGTATCAACCTTCACTCAGCTTCATCTGTGATCTCTACCCCGATGACAACTACTTTGTCTAGCCTGTCTTGACACAACAGCACCTTCTTGGTCTGGCCTTCAAGCCTAGCCTTCATCGCCCGCTGTGTCTGTGGCTGTTCTTTGCATTCTTCAGGATTCATCAAAGGTTCTGCTAATACATGAACATTTCACAAGTCCGGAGTATTTCCCACTTCAATTCTATGGGTCACTTGTTGATCTCCGAACACCATTATTGAATGTGTATCTAGCCCTTATGTGTAGTTTTGGTAATTAATGGAAATACCTATGGATTAACAATGGTGGTGAGAATTGTTAGTAGGTTATTCCATAGATGATGCATGGAGGAGGGCTATGCATCAAGATAAATTAGCTCTAAGTGATGCTCGGGCAAGTCAATGATAATATCTATAGACTAATAATTATGTTGATAATTATTATTAGGTTATTCCATAGGAGATGCAGAAGTAATTAAGCATGGATTCATTGAGAAATGCTATGAGTTTAAAGAATTGCATCAAAGCCATTGAGGTCTTAGTGATGCTCATGAGAAGAAGGAAAAGCTCAAAGAAAAAGCTTGAAGCATGAAGGCTAAGTTACTTGTGGAGATCAAGTCTAAAGGTATAAAATTATCAATTAAGTTTTATGGACTAACCCATGTGCTTTCTACTTGTGAGTGAGTTGGGGCTTGGATCTATAGAAGGCAAAAGTTGAATTGAAATCATATATGCCAACAGTGAAGAACAAGAGTGGATTTCATATTTGATAAAGTGAATTCTTTGAATATGTTGAATACAAAGTGGTTTTCTATGGCAACATGGTGAAGGGCAAGCAAGACTCGGCTGCGATGGATCATCCGCTGGTGAAGGGCAAGCAATTGGCTTGGCGCCGAAGGACCAAGGCGGTGGTGAAGAGCAACTAAAGGCTTTGCACCAATGGATCGTGTGAGGCTATGGGAAGCTATGAGTGATTCACATCAATCATATGAAGAATCAAGAAGAGATGGAGTGAAGAATATATGGAAGTTGAGAACCCTCAAAGTTTGAATGAAAGAAAAGGTACTTGAAGGTAGTCAAAGGCTCAAATTGGTTCAAACGAGTTTTATCTTTGAAATTGAGTATAGGTATGCCACACTATTAAGAGGTATGCAACATAGAGCTAATTGTCGTGTCTCAATGATCAAGAGTTTTCTAACCAACTCAAAGTGAGAGTTAGCTTTAGGAGCCTGGTGCGGAAAGTGTGGAAGTATCTGAATTGAGTTTTGTAGTTTTTCTAGCTTGATCCAATATGTTGAGGTCATGAATTCAGTTGGGATGTGTAGCCCTCTGAATAAGCTTTTTGTAGAGTCCAAAATCGTTGAAATCGGACTTCAAGATCAAAAGTTATCACCGTTTTTAGAGGGCAAGTTATACTAAACTCGGAGACTCCGAGTTGTCCGGAGTCTTTGCGTGAGGTTCCGAGCCGAGTGGTCTGTTAGGGTCTTTTTGGTTTACCCAGATACTCCAGGTGAGGTTCCGAGTTGGGATCTCAGTTTGGGCCTTTTTTAGTTTACTCGGAGACTCCGGGTTGACCCGGATACTCCAGGTCAGTACAAAAAATATTGTAACGGCTAGTTTTTAGGGGTTGGGTATAAATACCCCTCACCCCCCCCCCTCTTTTATGCTGCTGAAAGGGCACGGAAGAGAACACATTTTAGAGCCAAAAGAACTCCTTCCCTCTCTATTTTAGTGAAAGATTTGAGAAGAAAAGTGAGTTGGGTTAAGAGATTGAAAGATTGAGTGCAAGTGAGCTAAAATCCATTCTTGAGCACTCTAGTTCATCGGTGAGAAGTTCGTGAAGCATTTGTTACTCTTAGAGCTTAGAGCTCCTAGGAGGCTAGGCATCATCGGTGAGCACCTAAGGTTATGGTGTGTCACGGGAAGTTTATAAAGGCTTTGATTTTACCTCCGGAAGGGAAGAAATCAAGAGTGGAATCCCAAGCTCAAGTGTGACCGAGATTGGCGAGAAAAAGGGTTGAGAAAGACCTGGCTCAAAAGTGACCGAGCCCCTCAACGGATATGTAGGAATCTCTAGAGGAGGTGTCCAAACTTCAAAAAACAAATTACATGCTCCTCTCTTCTTTGCATGTCTTGTGTTCTTGCTTAATATTTGCGCATTTTGGTCGATCTACTTGTTTGTGTGCATTTGGTTGTAGGTTCTCCGTGGATCTATTTGGAATCATCACTTGGAACACACGACTTCACTTGGTTTGAGCTAGAACCCTTTAGCGCTGTTTAATTTCAATTTCGAGTTCGTTCACTGTTGAACTCGGAGGTTCCGGATTTAACCCAGAAACGTTGGATATTGTACAATCAGCTCTGAACCCGGAATATCCGGATCAACCCAGAGACTTCGGTGAACAATATTTTCAGGATTTTCAACTAGAGATTTCTTGCATATCTTTCGTTAGAATTGAATAGTTTTTGTCACCCTAGGATTGTAACTTTCACACTTATTTAGGGTGATTGTGCACTGGTTGAGCCTAGCATATTTAGGATTTTAACTTGTGAAAAATCCGTTAGTTTATTTTTCGCTGCAAGTTTAGGCTAACGGTAAAAGGAGACAAATTTTTGTAAAAACACTTATTCACCCCCCCCCCCCTCTAGATGACATCATTGTCCTTTCAGTTATGACACCCCAAGAACTAGGCATTTTCATGCACAAATACCAATGGTGTGGTGTTGCTCCAAATCTATTTAGGACTGCCCGTCCGAAAATTGCATTGTAAGGATAGATGATATCAACCACATCGAAGATAATATCCTCCATCCGAAAGTTTGACCCTTTGCCAACGAAACTGGGATCTCTATTTTTCCTAAAGCATTAATTATTTTCCCCCCGAAGCCTAGCCACAGGGACCCAACCTGTCGAAGTTCATTTCATTGCATGCCCATCCTATCAAAAGCGTCAACGAAGATGATGTTTGCCGAGCTTCCGCCATCTATGAGGATTCTGTGCACTTTATTTCCTAAAATGTTTGCAGTGATGACAAATGCGTCTGTATGCGGGTAATCTAGGACCCTCATATCCTCCTATGAGAAGGTAATGGGTACATGAGACCACTTCGAATGGACATAAGTAGGTCCTATTCCCACATGGTTAACCTTTCGTACATATTCTTTTCGTTGTCTCTTTGACTCAGTTTCCTGATTGGATCCTCCAGTGATTGCCAACACAACATTGAGTCCACGGTTTATTGTGTCCACCGATCTGCTAGCTTTTAGAGTGGCTTTGATTGTTGGTCTTGGCAGAGGGGGTGAGAGTTGTGCTTGGAAAGTTGTTAGCTAATCAAAGGTTTGGTCCGGCGGAGCCAAAGGCGTAGGAGTATACTGTGACGTTGCAGCCATTGGACGCCACTGATTAGCGAACGTTGTGGGGTTTGGGTCATGGGTCTGATTGAATTCCCATGTGTTGCCTTTCCTGAAATGTGTGGCATGATGCACGACTTTTGCAGGATCGAAGGGTTGTTTCCCTAAACTTTCTTTTATGGCTATGACCTGTGGACACTGGTTAGTCCTATGACCAGCACCTTCGCCATGCAACTCATAGTATAGTGTGGCCAGGTCCCACAGAGCCCATCCACCTTGACCCTCTTGGCCTCTGCAGCTTGTACCACTTTGGCACCTCGAGTACCCTCGCCTTCTGTTTTGATGTACTCTTGAACGACCTCGACCAATCCGGAGTCTATCTGGTTGATTTTTTTTGCTTTGATATGCATTCAAATGCTTCTCTTTTTTTCATAAGCTTTAGCCTATCCCTTGACTGGCCAGCATTTGCATCACTGCTAGATGAATTTGGCTTCGACAATTTAGACACTGCCAGCTCACTTTTTCTCCGAAGGTTATCCATTTCAGACCTTACATACTCCTCCATCTTGTTGAGGAGCTCCTGAAAACTCTCTGGCCTCTTGCGTGTAAGCTTTCTTGCCAAAAGTCCTCATTCGATGCCCTGGATAACGGCATCAATGATGGTATTTTCACTCAACCCCATCGCCTGGCAGCGAACATGCACAAAGCGACGCATATAGGTCGGCAGTGTCTTCGTTGGCTGTTGCTTGACTGCGAAAAGGTCGTCGGCGGTAACCTTCTCTACTCTATTCCTTGGAAATTACTATAAAGGGCACTATGCAACTACTCCCATGAGTAAATTGATCCTAGAGGCAAAGCGGAGTACCACGACCTGGCAATCCCCTTGACTGCCAACACAAATGCCTTCGTCAGTGTTGTGTAGTCTCCCCTAGTGGATTCAACTACTCCCTCAAAACTCATAATGAATTCCTTTGGATCTGACTCTCTATCAAACATTACCACCCTCGACATCTTGAAGCCCGAAGGCCAGGGCTGGTTCTGCAAGTGGACAGAGAGTAGTGATTCTAGGTCATCAACGCATGACCTAAGGTGAAGATCCCGCACTGGCCGTGTTTCAAATGCTGATGGAGGGGTCATCATGTGATGGGTCCATTCATTTGCCCATTGCAACATGTTAATCTCTTCTTGCATTTTCTCCAGGGTTCTTCTAGCTTCGTCGACTCATCGGCGGTACTCCGCGACCTTCCAACTTGCTGCCAAGCTATCCAACATGCACTTTTCTGTGCAATTTGCCTCTCCAATTCTTTGGCTTCTAGCCTGGCGGATCTTTCCTCTTTGGTTTCTTCTTCTTCTTCTTCTTCATACCATCCCAGGTTACCGAGGTTGTCAGACTCATCAACAAGATGTGCTTTCCTGCTTTCTTCTGCTGAAGCTTCGAAGCGAGCGCAAAGGTTAGCTTCCACTCTTCGTATTGCTGCAGTTGCATCTTCCTAGATAATGTCTTCGTGATGAGCTTCGCCATCATCTGGGGCCACCACATTCATAGCATCTTGTCCTAACTAGACACCGTCAGCTCCACCGGTCGAAGTGTTAATTGGCTCCATCGCCAAAGGGAGTGTTTCGGCCAAAGCCCCCATTGGAATCGGCTGCTCCGGCAATGTTGCCAATGTACCGAGTGGCTTTGGCTTCTTTTTGGGTGGCATGTCTTCACTATGCTCGATTCCCACGGACGGCGCCAACTGTTGGAGACTTTGGCCCTTTCGGGGGAAAGCCGAAGGTTTCCTAAAGTGACGTGAGTATGGAAAACTGTGCAATATCATTAATATCCACCGTCACTTCAGTTACAATGTCGGTCTATTTATAGCCCGTACTCAACCACTCCACATTATATTTTACAATGTTGCCACTCTAACTGCCACATTCCTGGCATATTCGAGGGTATTTTGGTACAATCCTATTGACATTATTATATTTACAAATTTACCCTCCTCTTCTACACGAGCTCCGGCTGACATCGCGCCTTTGACTGAGCTCTCGAAGGTCCATTGCAGATGGGACCTTCAATGCGCCTTCGACTGGCTTCATTTTAGCGTTGCAGGCTAGATTTCAGTCTTCGTCTGAAGGCCTGCCAAAGGCTTCGCTTGCGATGATACTTGGTGTTGTGAGTTGGCCTTCGGTTTACTCCCGAAGGCATGAGTCGATGGCCCGAAGGGTCTGTTTGTCCCGCATTTATTGAAATACACAACTGCATCCTTCGTCAATAAACAATGTTCACCAGAGGTCTTCAACTCACCGTCCGAAGGGGGCATGTGAGACCATTCCCCAACACCATTTTCGCATCATAGCTTCGCACCCGCTGCTATAATCTAAACTATCACCTTCTTTTGGGTTGTGTTGCACCGTGATATCGCTTGTGTTCTAGGCTTGCATCTCTAGCACAGTCTAGCTTAGGACTAGCAAACTTCACTAGTACAGTGAGCAAATTTTCAATGTGCATTGCTAATATGAATATTGCTAATCGTTGCTACATATTAGAAGCCCTCCTAGATCCACATGTCGTACATGCTCTTTGTTCCAAGGCAATTCCAATCTTCAGGAGGAGTGATTTGGGATCACCAGTGCTTGTCACCTTCCTATTTAGCTTGGTAAGAATGGGTAAGAGCTTGATTTAAAGTTGAGTGATCTTTTGCAACAAACCACATCCTAGTAGTTGATAGGAACATATTATTATTGTGATTTGTTTCTTGTCTTCCACTAACCATACCAGGAACATATGAACACCTGAAGAATGCATCATCCCATTCACCATGTACCAAGGGATCATATCACATTTTGAGTTACAAGTGAAGCTCCATACAGAAGCACTTGACAAGGACGTACGAGTCACTAATGAACGCCTTGGTCAGTTGGAGATGGTGCAGATTGGGACCAACACCAAACTTAGAACTCCGGAGGCTTTTGTAGGTGCCATCAACACTTCTCTTGCAAAAATCATACAGTGACTTGATACGATGTGGTGACCTCCTGATGCTGCCAACAACAATGGCGTTTCAGGAAGAGAGATAGATGATAACGGTGACAAATATGTTATTGATTCAGAGCTTGATGACGCCAACAACCACAATGACCATGAGCAGTGCCGCCTTCAACGCAATTGATATGGCATGAGACCTTTGTGCCCACATCGATAGGTACGCGATAATGATGATTTGCTTGGCAAAATTAAGTTCACTATGCCCCCTTTTGATGGTAAATATCACCCTGATGCTTATCTTACATGGGAGTTAGCCGTTGATCAAATATTTGCTTGCCATGAATTTCCTACAAATAAAAGGGTTATAGCTGCTACTAGTAGGTTCACTGATTTTGCTTCTATGTGGTGGAGTAAATATTGTTGTACTGATCCAAATACTAAACCACAAACTTGGGATGATTTAAAAAGAATTATGTGTGCTAGGTTTGTTCCTTCATATTATGCTCATGATTTGCTAAATAAATTGCAACGTTTGAAAAAAGAAAATAATTCTGTAGAAGGGTATAATCAAGAGTTGCAAAGTGGTTTGAATTGTTGTGATCTTAATGAGTCTGAAGATGCAATGAAGGCTCATTTTATGAGTGGTCTAAATTATGAGATTACTGCCGCACTTCAACATAAATATTTTAATGACATGCATGATCTTGTGCATTGTGCTATTGAGGTAGAGAAAAGAATTCAAAAGCATGAGAAGATCGTAGTTGATGGTAAAGTGCATCAAAACCAATGCGAGTATGAGAGCCAAATAGCCTAATTAAGTGAGAATGATGAACATAGTGAGTTGTGTGATTCCACAATACGTGAGGTTGAGAGCATCAAAATTGAGATAGTGAGAGATCAAAAAAGAAATGAGTGAAGTAAATTTTAGCAAAAGTGATGATATTTCTGAAACTAATGAATTCATATTTGCTTCTAGTGTTTCTTACATTATAAAAGTTAATAAAGAAGAAGAGAATGTAATTAATCCACAACTTACATCACTTGAGGAAGATGGTGAAGACGCATCACCCACAACATCTACATCATGTAAGGATGACATGGAAGGTAATGATAAAGGAATTTATTTGCTCTGGCAACAAGGGAATGTGAGTAATTGTGAGTATATACCAAGTACATTGCATTTATGTGAGCCTATATTTACATATTTAATTGATCCATGTTCTGAACTAGTTACATACAATTTTACTCATGTGGAAATTATCTCACAAAAAGGTGTTTTTTAGAATATCCCATATTGATTCCTTGTTTTATATCAAGTTTGGCAAGCCTATTAGGTTATCTTGTATGTTGGAACATATTTATGAAATTGCATCTATGAGATCACTTTTGAGTTCTTACACTCAAAAGTATAGATTTTATTTGATTGTAGAATGTGGTGTGGATAATCTGTTCTATGTTCATACATTATGCATTACTTGTGATAATCTTGCTAGCTTGCGTCCAAATCTCATAGATCTGTAAACTTTTGTGCCATACTTTGATAACTCTGAAATGAATGAAAATGATATATGCATGATATATGAGAGGGTGAATGATGCGAATGCTATATTTTAAAGTGTTGATTTGACATATTTGTTATATATCTATTATAGTTGTTATAATAAATATAATGTGCATAATAAGGAGACAACTTAAACTGATGACAAATATATATATCATGTATGTACATTGTTCTTTTCGTTTAGTACATTGTTCTTTTAGTTTAGTATATTTTTAGGCTATGAAATGCCAAGGATGGCTTTTCTTGAAGAAGGGGAGTATGATGCGGAGCTCCCTACCAATCACACACTAAATATTGTTCCACCAATTGCAGTGAATGCTTCAAGTATATCTTAACAACATGAACTCGCAAAAAGATATAAAAACATTTTTAATGCATACAAATAATCAATTATACGAGCATATGAATGGAAACATGAGAATAAGATGAATCTGTTCCTAAGTACTTTAAATTATATTCTATATGAGAATAGTATATTGCCTAATATATTACTTTGCTTATACTCAGATTTGAAAGACTAGCACAATTGGAGGACGAATAACTTGAGAATAACCTCAATTTTCTTGATTTTAGGTTGTGCACAACAACACGACTAATTGAAGATGAGCTACCATCGAGGATGACTTCAATTCAAGAAGGGGATGATGATAAGAACATCACTCTTTCGGATACAACCACAACAAATGATCATCTAGTTGTTGCACTTATGCAAGGTTCTATTATAAACGCCCGTACATTTCAATCAAATCATGAGGTGAACTCATTTATCTCTATTCGTATTCATACTTATGAGGATGGGATACTACTAAATAAATCTCGTGATGTTTTCTTACTAAGAAATATGGGAGAAGACGTCTTAGCATGTAGGTGCATTTCAAATAGATGACAAATTCAATAGGACACCTCTACATCAAATGGCGAACATTCCAAAAGTATACAATCACCTTTGCAAAGGCAACAATATTACCTTGACGCCACCTTTTCTTGTCCAACACCAGTCGGACTCCAATTTGAATACAACTCTTCCTCTGAATTCGATCCGGATTCAACAAATAGTCGTGCAACAAAAGTAAGATATGTCTCATGCGGAGTCCAATGGAAGTGTTTATCCACAGGTTGGAAATATTGCATCGTGATCTTTCTAACTGATCCAGCCCCATCAATAGATTCCTTGTGAGGTACTCAAAAACCTCAAAATGAGTCGACATTGTAACAGATAGAGATAGAGTCTTCAGCCTTCGGCTTCCTTTGCAGCACACTGACGAACCAACCTCTCGTGCTCATCCACAGCATACTGACAGGCTAGCCTCAAGTCCTCCTCTTGGGCACACTTACGGGACGCTACTTCTTGCTTCTCCGCAGCGCATAGCTAACGGGCCAGTCTCTCATCCTCCTCCTCCTGGGAACGCTTACAGGCCGTTGCTTCTTACTCCTCCTTCGCATCATCGTTGGAAGGCCATTCTATTGAAGAGTCATCCGACAGTAACAACTTCGAAAGCTGGTCGAAGGCCACAACAGGATCCTCCGGACCAGGTGCACTGACAGCAGGTGCACTACTACCAGGGCTTCTTCGAGGCAATGGCTAGGGAGGTGGACTTATTTTAAAAGATGGCTAAGGAGAAGGAGATCTTCAAGGCGACTACGACCTGAGGTGTCGTGGGGAGTAAAGGTTCACGGTATATGTCCCTGGTGGAAACACTATGTAGGCCTTCTCCCACATAATGAATATGTGCTCGTTCTATCATATAGTTTTCGCTCCCTCCTCTAAGGGGTAGTCCACCTCAACATGATGGTATTGGTCAACTGCCTCATCTACTTCGACCATGGCGTAGCCCTCTGGTATCAAACGTTTGTCAACTACTTTGTGTAGACTGCTCATCGGCTTTCGCAAGCATTTTTTGCAAGAGTTTGCATCACTTCTTGGTCTTTGGAGGTCGTAAAGTATAAGCTTCCATCAAATGAGTAAGAAGCACTCCTCCCAAGAATGAAGCATATCGATCGTTTTCTCTAGCCCTCCATCTCAGGCGTGACACCTCTCTCACACAATTCATCTAGCTATTGTTACCATTGCCATTCTTTCCTCATGTACCCACACTGCCGACATTGTGGGGTTAGAGGTTCTTCTGCGAGTTTGCTTTGTTCACTTCACTCAACCTCTATGCTTCTTCTAACAACTTGTACTCTGCAAAGGTTTGCTAATGTTCTTCTAGTTCCATTGCTAAAATCTGGTGTTGTACCTTTCTGCACATAGTTTATGTTCAGTGTGCCCTTCCAATTCTTAAATGAAAAGCCCATAATTATTAGCGCCTTACTCTTAACTACGTCCATATCTGTCTCTATAGGGAACTCGAACCTCTCTAGTATCTTGGGCCATAGGATGTCGTTCTTGATTAAATCAAGAAGAACATGTGGATCACCTCGTTCGCCAGTCCACAATCTGTAGCTGATGGGCACGTAATCCTTAATAGCTATCCCACAGACTGACTTGTATGGGCCCAAAACTCTCTCTGGTGCAGTTGGCTCCCCTGCTAGTGAGACCTTAGTGATCACAAATCGTCCCGTAGGCATCTTCGAAGGACCACGGGCATGATGCCGCTCCTGGGATTGCTCATTGTCATGACCCTCAAGAGCATTAGGCATCTACACATAAGTAGAAAAATATTAAGAACCTATACGACAGCTTGTGGAATAGATGCATTCTTCTACTTATGAATTACCTCATCGCCTCCACAAAGTGCCTATTTGGTCCAGATTTATTGTAACACCCAGTTTTAAAGGGAACAAAACCGGGTACAACACATGTATGCCAGGAACAACTTCCATACATGCGCTTACATCATTAGTGATATCATCACAGTGCAAAAGATACAACGAACTTAACCTTATTACAAAATGACCCGAGGGTCTGAAAGAAAACACAGCGGTAGACAAGAGGGGTCTTCAGCGTCAGTGGCTCTAGCTTCCACAGGCGATGACGTCAACCGGGGGCTCCACAGCCTAGAACAGCAGCTCGGGATCGAAGTCATCGAGGTCGAAGGTACCAGCTTCAAAGGCAGCTTCTGAATGGCGGGAAAATGCAGGGGAGAAATAACAAGGGTGAGTACAAAAGGTTGTACTCCGCAAGTGCAGGGGAAAGCAGGGTATGAGGCTTTCGACAAGAAAAAGGCTTGACAGGGGTTATCAGCACTAAGCAACCAAAACGATGCCTTAACCTATACTCCCAGCAACAGGCATCCTATTTACTAGGTGTGAAGACACTTGCTATAACCAAAGGGATTTGACTCACCGGGTATCCCATACCCGGTTACCCCAAAGCTCACCAGATAATCCCATTACCTGGCTACCCGACCAACCATACCAAAACCCAGATCCAACTAATCTTGAAGAAGTCCAAGCTCGCTCTTGACCGTGAGCACGGCTGATCGACCAGTTTGATACTCTGCAGAGTTTGCACAGATCCACGAGTCGTGATTCCCTTGTTACTCCATACTTCCGGGGTAAGGAGTCGGGGTCTCACTACAAGGCCTTTACAAAACTCCCGCCGATTTGTAGGCACCCACTAAGGTTTCACCGCTAACAGCCGACCGAGTCGCTGCAGAAGCCCCCTCTTGTGCCACATACTCGACCAGTGATGCCCACAAAATCGGTGGTCGCTAATTATTTGGCCAGGCCGTACCCATATAGGCCTCGTGGTTGTACGGATATAACTTGGTTACATGCCCAAGAACCGGTCCTTAGGACCCCAAACAGATACATACACAAACTTGCCATAGGCACCACCACAATCCATCCATTCTGTTGGGGAAGACCTATACCATGTTGCTACAAAAGAATTACCATTTTTTTTCATCGGGATAGTGTTACATAGTTCATTAGTCAATATTAATCATTCTCCCACCCGGACAGCGCTAGCATGATCTACCCACCCATCTTCTTAACCCTGATACATCAACGGCGACAAGGAAAAATATTGAGACAAAACTAGTAAACCCTAGCATGGGATATCATTTTGGACAGCATGCATATGAAGGATAAAAACTACACCTGCAAGTCCTAAAACTGGTATAGAAATGCTCAAGGGCACTTGCCTTCACCGGGTTGCTGCTCAAAGTCCTCGAAAACTTGATCTTGGAGGTTGCCGAACTGCTCAGCTCCTAAACGACGGACCGGAAAAACACAAACCAAACAAAACTCTAAGAACAGCACACCAAACAGTACTGAAACTATTCAAAAACTCTACAAAAAGATTCTACACGACGCTACAAACGATTTGACGCAAAAATCGCCAAAATCGGAGCTACGAGCAAAAAGTTATAAGCTTTTGAAGATGTAGGGACTAAACTGCAAATTTTACATGTTTTCCAGAGAGTAAACCGAAATAATTTTATACTGGAAATTGGATTATGACGCAATAAAACAATTACTGAATTATTTCTTAATTGGAAATGACATGGAATTGGTCCACGGGCTTGTGGACCACTGAAAGGGCATCGGTCCACCGGTCCATGGTGGACCGAAGGGGTATGAAAAATTGGCCGGTCTAATCCGGGCCGAAGAACCGGGATCCGACGGCCGGAAATCAAAAAGGGGGTGGCGCCGGTGGTTCAACGGTGGGAGCGGCGGCCGGCGACGACGGGGACGGCGGCGGGCTCGCCGGCGATGCGCAAAAAGGCGCATCCGGCCACGTTTTGCTTCGGGACTTGGCGCAAAGCAACGAGGAGCTCGCGGGGAAACTTACTGCGGGCTTGACGGCGGCGGAGAAGGTCCGAAGATGGCCGGCGACGGAGAACGGCGGGCGGAGGTGAAGCGGCTCGGCGGGAACGGCGTTCGACGGCGGGTGAAGCTCCAAGAAGCGCCGGGGTGAGCTCCTAGAGGTCCGACGGCACCAAAAGAGCGAAGAGCGAGCTTAATCGCGGTTCGGTTGAGGAGAAAAAAAACAGCGACCGAGCTCCTTACCGGCGGCAATGGAGGTGACGGCGGCGGCTCGAATCCGTGCACAAGAGAGAGGGGAGATGGGGTATTCGGGTGCGGAACCGAACAAGGATGCCGATAGAGCTCTTAAATACCCGAGAGGAGGAGTGGAACGGCCGGATTCGAGGAGATTCGGCCGGCGGCTTGAAAGCACTAAAAACTTCGGTTTCCATGCAAACGAGTGGGTATTCAAGGGGGAAACGGCTCAAATGGAGGAAATAGGGGGCGGCGATCACGGTGGTGTGGTTTGATTGGAGAGTTAAAGCACGGGGAGGCTTCGATTTGAAACGGTCGCGGCGATTTGGGGGCGTCGGTGTCCGGCGGCGGAATGAGGAAGAAGGCGAGCCGGCGGCTCGGCGGCTCGGGCGGGAGGGCGGCTCGGCTCAGAGCCGGGCCCACTTGGCAGTGAGGCGGGCGGAGGTGAGCAGCTCGGTGGGCGCGGTAGGCCGGCTCGGCCTGCGGGCCGGCGCGGAAAAAGGAGGGGCGCGGCCCACTGCGGGAGAGAAAAGGGAGGGGGAAAGAGGCGGGTTGGGCCGGCGCGGGGAAGACGGCCCAGGAAGGGTTTTCCATTTTAGAAATCTTTTTTTTTCTTCTTTGCTTTAGGTTTTCAAACTTATTTTCCAAAAGAGATTTTAACCGAGCGAACTCTAGCGAATTTTAGCAAAAAGAATTTCCCACACAATAAAACCTTATTGCAACTACAACGGCATGAATGCGACAAATATTCAACCTATTCCAAATTAAATTTAGAAATTAATTTCCTATAGAGCTAAAATGAAATCCACTTATTTAATTTCTAGCAAAATTTTAAATTACTGCAAATTTTGAAGTTTTGGGTGTTACAAACCTACCCCCCTTACGATGAATCTCACCCTCGAGATTCGAAAAGATCGGAGAAGAGATGGGGAAACTCCGTCTTCAAATCATCTTCTCTTTCCCAGGTGGCTTCTTCTTCTGAGTGATGCTTCCACTGCACTCTGCACATTTTGACTCTCTTGTTCCTGGTAACTCGTTCTGACGTCTCAAGAATCTTGACCGGATATTCGGCATAAGACAGATCTTCTCGCACATCCAGGTCTTCTACTGGTAACTGTTCCTCAGGAACTCTTAAGCACTTTTTTAACTGTGATACGTGAAAGACATCGTGTACTCCTGAAAGTTGAGGTGGTAACTTCAGCTGGTAAGCTACTTCTCCTCGTCTTCCCAGTATCTTGTACGGACCAATAAACCGAGGTGATAGCTTGCCTTTGACTTTGAATCTACGCAGCCCTCGGATTGGTGATACCTTGAGATACACAAAGTCTCCTATTTCAAAGGTTAGTTCCCGACGTCGATGATCCGCATAACTCTTCTGCCTTGACTGTGCGGTTTTCAAATTATCCCGGATCTCGTGTACTTGCTTTTCTGCTTCTCTCAGGACTTCAGGACCAAAAACTTGGCTTTCCCCGGTTTGATTCCAGAACAACGGGGTTCTACATTTTCTCCCATACAAAGCTTCAAAAGGGGACATCTTCAAACTAGCTTGGAAGCTGTTATTGTATGAGAATTCTGCATACGGTAGATGCTTGTCCCAACTGTTACCATTCTTGAGTGCACATGCTCTCAGCATATCTTCAAGAATTTGATTTACTCTTTCCGTTTGCCCATCAGTCTGTGGGTGATAGGCTGAACTAAAATTCAACCTTGTATCCAGCGTTTCATGCAGACGTCGCCAGAACCTTGAAGTAAACTGACTGCCACGATCAGATACAATTATCTTAGGCACTCCATGCAGACATACAACCTTGGACATGTACAACTCGGCTAACTTTGGACCTCGATAGGATTCCTTAACTGGAATAAAGTGAGCCACTTTCGTCAACCGATCAACCACAACCCATATAGAATCATATCCTGATTGCGTTCGTGGTAGACCCACTATGAAATCCATGCTAATTTCTTCCCACTTCCATTCAGGTATTTTTAGTGGCTGTAGCAGTCCTGCGGGTCTTTGATGTTCGGCTTTGACCCGATGACAGATATCACACAAAGCTACGTGTTCTGCTACTGCACGTTTCATTCCATACCACCAGTACTGATCCTTAAGATCTTGATACATCTTGGTGCTCCCAGGGTGAATAGAATACGCTGAATCATGAGCTTCCTTTAAAATAGTATCCCGAATAGACTTTATGTCCGGAACACAAATCCTATGCTTATACCATATTGTACCCTGCTTGTCTTCAGAAAAGTCCGGGGCTTTGCCTGCTTTGATCAACTGCTTGATCTCCAAAATCTTGTCATCTTCAAGCTGACCCTTCCTTATATCTTGTTCAAGTGTTGAGTCTATTTCCATAGCAATCATCTCGGTATTACACACCATACTTAGATTCAACCTCTTGAATTCCTTGCATAGTTCGGGACTCAACTCTTGGAGAGTCATAGAATTAACCTGAGATTTTCTGCTCAAGGCATCGGCTACTACGTTCGCCTTTCCTGGATGATAGTTGATTCCCAAATTATAGTCCTTAATAAGCTCTAACCATCTGCGTTGCCTTAGGTTAAGATCCGACTGAGTGAAAATATATTTTAAGCTCTTATGATCAGAATATATCTCACATCTTTGTCCAATCAGGTAATGCCTCCAAATCTTGAGTGCATGAACAACTGCGGCTAGCTCCAAATCATGCGTTGGATAATTCTCTTCATGCTTTCTTAGCTGCCGGGATGCATAAGCTATAACGTGGCCTTCTTGCATAAGCACACATCCCAAACCTTGACGGGATGCATCACAATATACCGAGAATGGCTTCTGAGTGTCTGGCATGATCAAAACTGGTGCTGAGGTCAATCTTTTCTTTAATTCATTGAAACTGGCTTCTCTAGCTGTTGTCCACTTGAACTCTGCTCCCTTCCCTAACAGTTCGGTCATTGGCTTCGCTATCTTGGAGAAACCTTCAATAAATCGACGATAGTATCCTGCTAAACCCAGAAAACTACGAATCTCAGACACATTCTGCGGTGGCTTCCAATTCAGAACATCTCTTACCTTGGATGGATCTACGGACACACCTCCTGCTGATATGATGTGACCGAGGAAAGGAACTTCCTTCAACCAAAATTCACATTTGCTCAGTTTGGCAAACAACTGGTTCTCCCTGAGTTTCTGCAATACCATCCTTAAATGCTCCTCATGTTCTACTTCGTTCTGGGAGTAAACCAGGATGTCATCGATGAATACCACCACGAACTTGTCCAAATATTCCATAAAAACCTTGTTCATCAGATACATGAAGTATGCTGGGGCATTGGTCAGTCCGAAAGACATTACTGTGTACTCGTATAGACCGTACCGAGTAACAAATGCAGTCTTGGGGATATCCGAAGCACGAATCTTCAGCTGGTGATATCCAGATCTAAGATCAATCTTGGAAAACACACATGCTCCTATCAGCATATCAAACAGATCTTCAATGCGAGGCAGAGGGTATTTGTTTTTGATTGTTACTTCATTCAGAGCTCGATAGTCTATACACATCCTCTGTGTACCATCCTTCTTTGGAACGAAGATTACAGGGGCTCCCCAGGGCGAAGAACTGGGGCGAATAAACCCTTTGTCTAGTAGCTCTTGCATTTGCTCCTTGAGCTCAGCCAACTGATTGGCATCCATTCTATATGGCCTCTTATATATAGGAGCCGTTCCAGGTACTAATTCAATGGCAAATTCAATTTCTCGATCAGGTGGCATACCTGGTAAATCTTCCGGGAAGACATCAGGAAATTCGCTGACCACCCTGCTATCTTCCACTGCATTGGTTTTGTTCAAACTGGCGTTGATGGCTGACTCTGTTGTAGCTTGGAATTCCACTTTGGTACCATCAGTGTGCGTCAGCTGTACTGTCTTTGTTGCACATCCTATGACTCCTTTGTACTTGGTCAGCCAATCCATTCCCAAAATGATATCGATTCCTTTGGATTCCAGAATGATGAGATTGGCAAGAAAATCTACCCCCTTATGCTTATATTTACTTTAGGGCATACCTGCCTTGATTCCATTGCTCCTCCAGGAGAACTTACTAGTACTCTATTTTTCATTAATGCTCTTGGCAATTTATAAGCATTCACAAACTGGTATGATATGAAAGAATGCGTAGCACCTGAATCGAATAATACTGTTGCGGGGTGAGAGTTTGCAGAGAACATACCCAGCACTACGTCGGGAGCTTCTTGGGCTTCCTCCACTGCAACGTGGTTGACGCGACCATGCATCGCGTTCTGGCGGGCCTGCTGCTGCTGGTTGTTGCTACCTTGGGCCTGACCTTGCTGCTTCTTAGGGCATTGCTTGGAAAGATGCCCGAATTGGCCGCAACTGAAACACGGACCAATGTTGCCTGACCCCTGACCTGTGCGTTTCTGCGGTTGTGGCTGGTTGTGGTTGGGTCGCTGCTGCTGGAAGTTGGGGCGAGGCTGTTGTTGTTGCTGAATCGGGGGCTTGTAAGACCCTGTAACCTGACCTTGCATCTTCTGCGGCGACCTCTGCTGGTTTTGCTGCAGCTGGTTCTGACCTCCCTGGCGGAACATCGGACCAGTGGCAGGGGCGTTGAAACGGGGGCGAGTGTTACTGCCAGAAGACTGACCCTGCAGATGGCGCTTACGTTCTTCACCTAGATTCTGGCGCTTCTTTTCTAATATGAAAGCTCTATCCACCAATTTCTGAAAATTAGGGTACTCGTTGGCAGAGAGGGCATACTGTAGACCGGAGTTTAGACCTTCAAGAAAACAGTCCTGCTTCTTCTCGTCTGTGTCAACATCACTGGGGGCGTAGCGAGACAGTTGAGTGAACTTAGTGAGGTACTCTCTTACAGACATAGGGCCTTGCTTGAGACTGAGGAACTCCTTCCTTTTCAGCTTTATTTCTCCGATAGGAACATGGTGAGCGCGGAAACTGCTTCGGAATTCTGCCCAGGTGATCTCCTGGGGGTCCTCATGAGCGGCAGTGTAAGCAGTCCACCACTCCTGAGCTGGCCCACTGAGTTGGTGGGATGCAAAGAGAACTTTTTCTCTTCCATTGCACTGAGCTATCTGAAGCTTGCTGTCGATTGTACTTAGCCAATCATCTGCCTCCATTGGCTCTATTGCCTGAGAAAAGGTAGGTGGCTGGGTGCTCAAGAAAGTCCTGAGTCTAGACTGTGGCTGCTGCAGCGGTGCCTGCTGAGCCTGAGGCTGCTGGTTGATGGCTTGGACCAAACCTTGAAGAAGAGTCATGACTTGGTTGGCGTCCATGAGGGGTGGCGGGGGAGGAAGGTTGTTATTGTTGGCAGCGTTGTTGTTGACAGTGTTGTTGTTGATGTTGTCGTTGGTGTTGTTGCTACGTCGGGTGTTCACCATCTGTTGTTGCCAAGTTGCGAGAAGCATAAGGGAAAAACAGGGACGGAAAACGAGACAAGAACTGAAAGAAACTGAAGGGAACGGAAAGAAAGGACTCCCGACTATTATTATAATAACTGATGAAATGTAGAGGGGAAACCCCTACATCACACCAACACTCAAGCAAAGATCCAACTCAAAACAAGGTCTACACAGAACAGGCACAAGCACAAGCACAAGCACAAGCACACCCTACTACAAATGACACGAGTCTAAACGACTTATTCTGCTAGGGGACATCTTCCTAGCTCGACTCTACTGCTGGCCGGCGGTGCCTGAAGGTCCTGCAACATCTGCCTGACGGAGCCTCTTGCGCGAAGGAGAGTGGGGCGGTGCAGGGGCGGAAGGCGGTGGCTGTGTGGACTCGGCGGACTCGGCGAAGGTCGTCGACGGAGGGCTTCTCGAACATTGTTACCTCCACTGTCAAGGAGTAACCACGGTCTCCAAGCGGAACTCTGACGCCTTTGAAGAGTGGAGCGTCGTGGTAGCCAAGACCCTGCATCAGATACCACAACGTGCGGGCGAAGTACCCTGCCAGCTGTCCGTCGGAGTAGAACTCAGCTGGGGTTTGGTACCTCCAGACTGCACCCGCAGGAACCTCCACGTCGGGAACCAACATGCGCTTGCGCGGGGTGATCTTCGTACGGGCCATCTAAAATTTTGGAAAAGACAGAAATTAGTAACCATTTTATAAAAAGCAGCAGACCGAGAAAGAAATAACTGGAGGAAAACAATTTTGTGAAAGTAAATTTTGTACAAACATAAGTCCTTAGCGTGTCCAGTCTACCTAGGCTGCGTCCTACGGTCAACACGGCTCTGATACCACTTCTGTAACACCCAGTTTTAAAGGGAACAAAACCGGGTACAACACATGTATGCCAGGAACAACTTCCATACATGCGCTTACATCATTAGTGATATCATCACAGTGCAAAAGATACAACGAACTTAACCTTATTACAAAATGACCCGAGGGTCTGAAAGAAAACACAGCGGTAGACAAGAGGGGTCTTCAGCGTCAGCGGCTCTAGCTTCCACAGGCGACGACGTCAACCGGGGGCTCCACAGCCTAGAACAGCAGCTCGGGATCGAAGTCATCGAGGTCGAAGGTACCAGCTTCAAAGGCAGCTTCTGAATGGCGGGAAAATGCAGGGGAGAAATAACAAGGGTGAGTACAAAAGGTTGTACTCCGCAAGTGCAGGGGAAAGCAGGGTATGAGGCTTTCGACAAGAAAAAGGCTTGACAGGGGTTATCAGCACTAAGCAACCAAAACGATGCCTTAACCTATACTCCCAGCAACAGGCATCCTATTAACTAGGTGTGAAGACACTTGCTATAACCAAAGGGATTTGACTCACCGGGTATCCCATACCCGGTTACCCCAAAGCTCACCAGATAATCCCATTACCTGGCTACCCGACCAACCATACCAAAACCCAGATCCAACTAATCTTGAAGAAGTCCAAGCTCGCTCTTGACCGTGAGCACGGCTGATCGACCAGTTTGATACTCTGCAGAGTTTGCACAGATCCACGAGTCGTGATTCCCTTGTTACTCCATACTTCCGGGGTAAGGAGTCGGGGTCTCACTACAAGGCCTTTACAAAACTCCCGCCGATTTGTAGGCACCCACTAAGGTTTCACCGCTAACAGCCGACCGAGTCGCTGCAGAAGCCCCCTCTTGTGCCACATACTCGACCAGTGATGCCCACAAAATCGGTGGTCGCTAATTATTTGGCCAGGCCGTACCCATATAGGCCTCGTGGTTGTACGGATATAACTTGGTTACATGCCCAAGAACCGGTCCTTAGGACCCCAAACAGATACATACACAAACTTGCCATAGGCACCACCACAATCCATCCATTCTGTTGGGGAAGACCTATACCATGTTGCTACAAAAGAATTACCATTTTTTTTCATCGGGATAGTGTTACATAGTTCATTAGTCAATATTAATCATTCTCCCACCCGGACAGCGCTAGCATGATCTACCCATCTTCTTAACCCTGATACATCAACGGCGACAAGGAAAAATATTGAGACAAAACTAGTAAACCCTAGCATGGGATATCATTTTGGACAGCATGCATATGAAGGATAAAAACTACACCTGCAAGTCCTAAAACTGGTATAGAAATGCTCAAGGGCACTTGCCTTCACCGGGTTGCTGCTCAAAGTCCTCGAAAACTTGATCTTGGAGGTTGCCGAACTGCTCAGCTCCTAAACGACGGACCGAAAAAACACAAACCAAACAAAACTCTAAGAACAGCACACCAAACAGTACTGAAACTATTCAAAAACTCTACAAAAAGATTCTACACGACGCTACAAACGATTTGACGCAAAAATCGCCAAAATCGGAGCTACGAGCAAAAAGTTATAAGCTTTTGAAGATGTAGGGACTAAACTGCAAATTTTACATGTTTTCCAGAGAGTAAACCGAAATAATTTTATACTGGAAATTGGATTATGACGCAATAAAACAATTACTGAATTATTTCTTAATTGGAAATGACATGGAATTGGTCCACGGGCTTGTGGACCACTGAAAGGGCATCGGTCCACCGGTCCATGGTGGACCGAAGGGGTATGAAAAATTGGCCGGTCTAATCCGGGCCGAAGAACCGGGATCCGACGGCCGGAAATCAAAAAGGGGGTGGCGCCGGTGGTTCAACGGTGGGAGCGGCGGCCGGCGACGACGGGGACGGCGGCGGGCTCGCCGGCGATGCGCAAAAAGGCGCATCCGGCCACGTTTTGCTTCGGGACTTGGCGCAAAGCAACGAGGAGCTCGCGGGGAAACTTACTGCGGGCTTGACGGCGGCGGAGAAGGTCCGAAGATGGCCGGCGACGGAGAACGGCGGGCGGAGGTGAAGCGGCTCGGCGGGAACGGCGTTCGACGGCGGGTGAAGCTCCAAGAAGCGCCGGGGTGAGCTCCTAGAGGTCCGACGGCACCAAAAGAGCGAAGAGCGAGCTTAATCGCGGTTCGGTTGAGGAGAAAAAAAACGGCGACCGAGCTCCTTACCGGCGGCAATGGAGGTGACGGCGGCGGCTCGAATCCGTGCACAAGAGAGAGGGGAGATGGGGTATTCGGGTGCGGAACCGAACAAGGATGCCGATAGAGCTCTTAAATACCCGAGAGGAGGAGTGGAACGGCCGGATTCGAGGAGATTCGGCCGGCGGCTTGAAAGCACTAAAAACTTCGGTTTCCATGCAAACGAGTGGGTATTCAAGGGGGAAACGGCTCAAATGGAGGAAATAGGGGGCGGCGATCACGGTGGTGTGGTTTGATTGGAGAGTTAAAGCACGGGGAGGCTTCGATTTGAAACGGTCGCGGCGATTTGGGGGCGTCGGTGTCCGGCGGTGGAATGAGGAAGAAGGCGAGCCGGCGGCTCGGCGGCTCGGGCGGGAGGGCGGCTCGGCTCAGAGCCGGGCCCACTTGGCAGTGAGGTGGGCGGAGGTGAGCAGCTCGGTGGGCGCGGTAGGCCGGCTCGGCCTGCGGGCCGGCGCGGAAAAAGGAGGGGCGCGGCCCACTGCGGGAGAGAAAAGGGAGGGGGAAAGAGGCGGGTTGGGCCGGCGCGGGGAAGACGGCCCAGGAAGGGTTTTCCATTTTAGAAATCTTTTTTTTTTCTTCTTTGCTTTAGGTTTTCAAACTTATTTTCCAAAAGAGATTTTAACCGAGCGAACTCTAGCGAATTTTAGCAAAAAGAATTTCCCACACAATAAAACCTTATTGCAACTACAACGGCATGAATGCGACAAACATTCAACCTATTCCAAATTAAATTTAGAAATTAATTTCCTATAGAGCTAAAATGAAATCCACTTATTTAATTTCTAGCAAAATTTTAAATTACTGCAAATTTTGAAGTTTTGGGTGTTACATTTATGTAGTAGCTTGGGCTACCTTCTTCAATGTTTGACGGCAACACTACAACTCCTTCTGGCACCTGGGCTGGATCGGTGGTTGGTGGTGCCATCCCTTTCTGAAAATTTCGCATATGATGATGATGAGCGGTTGAGTATTCTACATATAGAGAGCTAAGGAAGGAGGGAGATAGAGATAAAGCCGACGGGGGAGGGAGAGAGGCTGTTGAAAGAGAGATAACCATGAAGGAGTCAATAAATAGAATGCATACACATACAATATTGTAATTGAGTACATTATAACCATATTTAATAAAAAGAAGTCACATCTTACATAACAAAATAGGCACAAATATGCACAAAGGTACTAACAAGTGACATTGATCTTACAAGTCACATCATATTACATAGCAAAATAATGATTACAACAAAAACTAGGATTATGACATCTTTACGCGTGAAATCAAATTTCTCCTTATTTTCAAAGGTAGCCAATTTTAGCTCGGCTTGGATGCCTTAACTATTGTATGTCGCAATAGATTCCTGTTTGGACTTCTGTAATAACCATCGTAGTCGAGCTTTGCATTCATATGTATGGTCTCCAATTTCATCATCTGCACAAAGAAAAACAACCTTGAAAATAGTGCAATTTTTAATACAACACATAACAGGAGTAAAAAAGAAATACGGCCTCAGTGTACAACAAGAAATGGATAGTAGGTGTATAAAAGTACTCTTAGAAAATGAATAACAATTGGCCCCAAGACAATTAAGGTCCTGCCCCATATTGTTCTATTGAGTACATCAATGACTGGATAATTTACTAAGTTCTCATCTAGTTATTAGAACCTGGACAAAATTCTTAAAAATCACACAATATCATCTCAACAGTGATGTTGTACTAAATCAGAGAGCACAGATTCTGAAAAGGACAAGCAATTTTCTGCTGAGACAAAAATAGAAATTGAACAGTAGTATTCAAACAAGTAATGATAGAACAAAAAGGATGAATCAACTTCCTTATCTAGAATCTGATATGCTAATCAATCTTTGAACTTACAGCAGTACACCATCCAAGGATCAAATTATAATAGGTAGGCCACTGCAGAGATAACACAAGAAATATATCTCGGTATACAAGTACAGACCAGCAAGAATCATCAACATGTCTCACTAGGGGCTACAACAAATATCAAACAACTAGAGAATCGCAGGTCTAAACTATTGTACTCAGTAAATTACCCAGTCTCAGTGTATCATTTCATCATCGAGCAAAGGGAATATGTATCAGTACTGTCCAGAAGAAGCGAGGGTAAATACTCAAAGCATCATTTGAACACACAAAAGGACCACAAGCAGCATCTGTTCTTATGATTTGAACACACAAAAGGACCGAGACAGCATATCTGTTCTTATCATTTGAACACACAAAAGGACCACAAGCAGCAACTATTCTTATCATTTGAAAACATAAAAGGATCGAGGTAGCATATCTGTTCTTATCATTTGAACACACAAAAGAATCAAGGCAGCATATATGTTCTTATAATTTGAACACATAAAAGGACCACAAGCAGCATCTGTTCTTATCATTTGAAGGCACAAAAGGACCACAAGCAGCATTTGTTCTTATCATTTGAACACAAATCATTTGAACACACAAAAGGACCACAAGCAGCATCTGTTCTTATCATTTGAACACACAAAAGGACCGAGACAATATATCTGTTCTTATCATTTGAACACACAAAAGGACCACAAGCATCATTTGTTCTTATCATTTTAACACACAAAAGGAGTAGCACAAAAGCATATGTTCTTATCATTTGAACACGCAAGCAGTAGGTCATGAATCAATATGAACTTGCGCTAAAACCCTAGGAATCAAAGGAGAGAAGGAGACGGAGGGGAGCCGGGAGGCCTACCTCGACGTTTGGGTGGTTGTCCACAGCAACGATGGAGGTGGACGAGGGCACAGGGCACGACGCCGCTCGTTGGGATTGTGGTGCTCGTTGGGGTGGAGGCGAAGAGCTCCTCAGCATTTTGGTGGTGGTCCTCCGCAACAGCGACGGCGGACAATGGCGCAGTGCACGATAGCACGAGCTCTTCAGCGTTGGGGAGGAGGTGGCGAGCTCCTCGGCATCGAGGTGGTGGTTCTCGATCATGGCGGTGGTGGACGATGGTGTAGGGCACGGCAACATGGGCTCCTTAGCGTCGGGAGGTGATTCAGTGGAAGGCACATGCTAGGAAGGGAAAAAATTTCTAAGTGTCAAAGGGTGTAGTCGTCGAGCACTTTTATAGGAGAGGACTTTCACTACTGGCTCAAGATGAAGACCAGGAGTGAAAGGGGATCTTCACTGCCGGCTCAATAGGACAACCGGCAGTGAAACATATTTTCCGCTGGCCCAAGAAGTCCACTAACAGTGAAACAGCTTTCACTGCCAGTCGAATATGTTCACTGGTAGTGAAATCCCTTTCACTGCAGATCTGAGGAGCAAAAAAATTATTTTAGCTATGCGCGCACCAGCCGAGACTCAACCCACGACCTACCCCAAATAAGATCGAACAATTAAACCACTACACTACTCAAGTGTTTTCGAATTAGTTTGTACTATCTATGTTTATTAACATTCCGTTGACCTAAAATCCTGATGCAAAAAAATATATTCAATTTTCTAATTCAATAAAAAATTAATATAAATATGTTCATATCTAAATTTTTATATTGGGGCTTGCTATATATCTTAATTTCATCAATAAATATTTTAAATCATTAAAAATTGAAAATAAATATGCTCATAACTATAGCTAATGTAAATCATATAATGTGCAAATAGCAATATGCTAGTGCTATTGCTAATTCATTAAAAAACAAAAATAGTAATAAGGAATAGTGCTTATGCTATTGCTAATTCATTGAAAATAAAAAATTAATATGCTCAATAATAAAGACATCTTCCACCATAAACTAAAATTGAATCTTCCATAATATAGCGAGGTATAATTGCATTTAAAATAAATACATATATAGTAATTAATACAATTTAGCTACTTTATCTTAACGATTCACCCTTCATTATGATCACGGTGTACAAATAGAGGTTCATCGGTGTCTTCTATAGGATCTAGGTTGACGTCCTCTTCGAAAGGAGGTAATATGTTGAATTGATTGTAGTCTTCCTCGTCAATGACATTCTGCACTCCGACAATCATTCTTTTTCCTTGAAGAACCACGTGGAGCTCCTCCGTGTTTGCCAGGTCTGATGAGTTTTTGTTGGTGCCATCCCTAGAAAGTTTCTTTATTATTTAACACTTACATACATGATATACATATAGTGATAACTTATCAAAACTAAATAGCACATTCGCCCTCAGGATCAACCTCATGACACTCCACGATGTCGTTCTCTAAAGAGCGATAAAGTGCATCAAAATGAGAATTTAATGTCATGATATGTGGTCCAAATGATATGAAATATGGTAGAGATGTAGTACATGAGGTTATGAACGCAGTAGAGAAAAAAATCATATGATTTGGAGTTCATTTGCCTACTTAATTAACCAAATTACATGCTTGTTATTTTTCAATCCAAAATTTTATGAGGTAGTTCAAACAAACTCACATGGGGGAAGTACTCAACATGGAAAAAGGTATTTTTATTGTGTAAGGTTATACATAGAGAAGATCTAAAAAAATAGTTTCACATTTTCTGATTTTTATTCATTTATGTAGAAATTAATCAAGTTTAAAAGGCTTAATCAAGATTAACAAAGAATTCATGCTAAACAAGAATTTCATGCTTGAAATATATTTTTCTATACAGAGAATGACAAAATAAGATTAAAAAAGTTAGATTGACCAATTTTGGATATTTTAAGATTTAATTATGGATTAACAAGTTACAACATATTTAATGAAATGGAGGTATTTCAGTGGACACTCCATGCATGCATGTATTTTTATCATGTAGATCATGACAAAACAAAACTAACAAACTTGGTTTCATATTTTTTTGAGCATTAGATATTTTTCTACAAATTATAGATTATTTTAGCTGATTTATCAATACAAGTAATACTCCTTTCAACATTTTTCTGACTTTGACCGGTTGCCGGCTGCGGAGCTTGGTCGGGGAGGGATACCAAAATACTCAACGCACTATGGAGAACTCGTTTGAGGGGTCGGCGGTGGCATGTACTGCGGTAAGCACAGCCGGCGGTGACCATGACGAGCGGCGGAGCTAGGCCAATGGTGATGGCGCGCTGCAGAGGGAGAGAGTGGAAGGGAAGGAAGCAACGAGGTTCCCTGGACCACAGTGAAGCTCACCATGCATTCGGCTCGGATAGAGGTGTCTCACGGCCCGAAGTTTGTCGGCGAGGTAGGCGAGCTTGCGGTGGTGGCCGATGGAGCACTAGGCCAACGATGGGCTACGATCGAACTAGTGCACGCAAAAGATTGGGTATAACATTGTGAAGCTCACTGAGCAATGGAATTGGACGAAGAGGGCTTAGAAGCAGTCGTCGGGGACGGTGCTGTGCTCGGGCTTAGGAGAGGGCTATTGTTTTATACTGTACACATCACTGCCGGCTCATCCCACTTGCCGGCAGTAATGTTTAGCTATCATTATCGGTAGGTGGCTTAAACCGGTAGTGATGAGACAACTGGGTATCACTATCGGCTCAAGCTATCGGTTGATAGTGATTTCTCTTATCACTGCTAGTTCATAAGCCACGATGGCCAATTCTTCCCGCGTGGCCTACGAACCAACACTTATGCCCTATTACTACTGGCCTATAAGGAATTGGCAGTGATGGACCGGCATATAAGCCCAATTCTATACTATTGATGACTTATATATTTGCGAGATTCGAATTTGGGCATTTAGTTGGTGATCACCACGAATAAAATACTTTTGGGGCCCTGAGAGGTATTGATGTTTACAATTGTTGCAACGTAGGTCGGTCAATTTTCATATTCAAGTTCACAAATTTGTCTGAACAGTTGTGGTGTGAAGGGTAAAATACTGCACGGGCAGACACGACAACTTAGAGGGCAGAGCCCTTTTAAAATACGACCCCCCCCCCCACATCAATAACTCTTGTAAGTATAGAGCATCCACCAAGGTTCAACTTACCGACAGGCCGGTGGTAACCGAGCTCCAGCGGTTATCCAAAATTCACGATTACCACGATAACTGCTCGAAATTTGAATGAAATTCGGATAAAATTTGTTTGCTAAAATTTAAAATTTAGCCAAAAATTCGTCAGATTGACCTCTCGGTAACCGGTCAAATTGAACCGGTTACCGACGTTTACGCGATAACCAAGCTTCAAATAACCGACCGATTTGGATCGATAACCGATCGATTTTGACCAATTACCGAGCGGTTTGAACGCGTTATCAATAATTATGTAGAAAAATCATAAAAACACAAAAAAATCACCAATAAATTAGGGAAAAAATAGTAACAAATGTGGCACGAGATTTCCTATGTTTTATAACATAAAAAAAAATTGGCATGACCTTTGCTATATTTTGGAAATTTCCAAGGCAACAAATAGATACTAATAGCAATACGAGCATGAACATATAATTATTTCATCGAATATATGCGTACATTAGATATGCAGCACCTCAAATTAATAAATATATATCAAATTGTCATAGTAAAGCTAAAAACGTAATCACATGCCATCCATTAGTACTTACCAAAGTGATGATCGATGCTTAAAATGCAGTTTGCATAGTATCCACATCACATGCTACCTACAAGATAAAAAAAATTAGTATAATACCATGGTATGAAAATAAAGTAGTTGCAAAAAGTAAATTTTAATCACCTTTAGAACCACCGGCTTGGGGGTGATTAAATTCGGCTATATTGTACTCCTCGGTGGATATGAGCATTATCCGTCGTGTAGATAACAACTCTGCGTTAAACTCTGCCCAAGTTTACCACGTACATGCAGAAGTGGTTGACCATTATCCTTACAAAATGGCATAAAACTCAGGGTCTTACCACTCATAGACCCACTGAATAGGAGACTCTGACTAAGCATCGGGGACAGAATGATGGTATAGATACGATTCAAAACTACTATACATACCATAGCTACTTGAATAGCTCCCACTATTTTATAGTCCATCGTGGCCACCCTGTATTCGGCCTATGTCAGCCTTTTGTACATCTCAGCCCATTTAACCAAGTTCCTCACTTTGATCATCAATTTGGTGCTGCAAATGAGATTTGTTTTGATTTTTTTTTTCACAGATACTCTTAGAATTCCCTCTAGTTTTTAATGGAATTTTTTATGAATTTTTTGAGTTTTTTCAAAATCGATTTGATTTTGTTAATTAAATTCAGTTACCACTCGAACTTCAAAACCGAGCTGGACGGAGATGCTCGATTACTGTGCATTCCAAGCGGTAACCGTCCCATTTTCGATCCCTGGCATCCACTGGAACCATCAGGAATCAAGACAAATAACTCGATCAAATGGCGGAAGACACGATCAAATGGCAGAAGACAAATAACTGGTGCTGAAAATTCATCACTGTCCAGACAGCATGTGAATTTTTTTGAAAGGTCTGGGATACCATAGACCGTGCGAGTTTAGGGTTGAACGGCATGTGCCTCAGGAATCAGAAACCTTGCAGCACCACAAATCAAAACCTCAAATGAGTAAAACTTGATCTATCATTCATCACGAAACCTCATGAAATTTGGAGGATCGATGGATCGAGATATGGTGAACCTATTCCATTTTAGGGAGATTGTAAAGATATGTATATATATATATATGCTGAGCCCAAAGTACTTAAAAATAATTCTCAATAAATCTCAAACTAATGGAGGTAGGGTGTATTTTTTACTTTCACCTTACTGGTAGAGGCGAAGAGAGACCAACATAAAAGGAATTATATCCTCCATCCACTTAGCTTGTATGGATTAGAGGACTAGCAGAACACACGCATGTAATCGCTTATCTCGTTGGGGTAAAGGGCACGTGCACACAGCACCTGCGTAAATAGTTCACCAAAATCGGGTCTAGTAGCTTGCTCAAGTGCGGACTGCTTTTGCAGTTTTATTCTTTTGCTATGTTGGAAAACGGATATATATGAAAATCGTGTCGGTTAAAAATCCGATCGTGGCACGTAACCGAGTCTGATCATGGCACGTCTTAACCATACAATTATCTCTCTATATATATATCTGCCGGCCACGATCATAAAGAATATACGCAATTAGGGTTTTGCTTCTCTCTCTATTGCGTCGCCGTGCATAGTCTACTCCATCTCATTACACTGATATGCATCGACGAATAGGAGAACAGGTCTGCAGAATCCATTGCTTTTTGTGAAACGCTCGGCATGCATGCTCATGATCTGCTTCCTCCATATCATAACAGTCTGCTTCCTCTACGTCCTCTTTGTCATCGTCTACTACATCGCCATCATGAGGCCTTTCCATCTCACGCTGCCATCGGGTACGTTCATTGTTATCCGTCGTGTTCATCATGCTTGTTTTCCTATGTCTAGGATAGACTCTTGCAGTATGATAATGATAATTGACCTGTTCCTGTTCATGTTCCTATTATATTTAAAATTAAATTAAATCTAAAAATGAGCTTTTATCCGATAATAGCTGCATATGTATATGCATCCGTACTAAGACACAAAGAATTGGAGTTGCAGTATCTAGCACTGTTCTTTTAAGGTGCTTCCTCTTATATCAAGAGGTAATAGTTGTGATAGATCTAACCGTTAATTAATAATTATCTATTTATCCTAATAAAAGGTATATTGGTTGCATCTAATTATTGTGCAGCAACTGAAAGGAAAGTTCTAATACACATGCATATCCCTCGGCAGTATTGACAAAATAAATAACATGCATAACATATATTTAAAAAATAGACAACATATTGCCATATTTATAAATATAGCATGTGTATTTGGTACCTTATTCACTGAAAATAAATTGTGCACCAAAAAAGGGGATCCGGGTGTTTTCGGTGCACCGTATTCGACACATGAGGTGCCGAAAACCGGTTGTATTCGGAATATAAGGTGCCAAATATAATGCACAATATCGTATTCGACACCTCATATACCAAATATACACAGGAGAAAAGGTGACTGATTTCTCAGCCGAATACACATAGAAGAAAAGGTTACTGAACTCTCAGCTCTCTGATTCACTCGATGCATATATTGCCACCCAAATACACCCGGGTCCTCTTGTTTTTGGTATACGGTGTACCAAAAATCTATTTTTGATAAATAAGGTATTGAATACAAATACTATATTTGCAAATACGGCACCATATTATCTATTTTTGCAATATATGTTTTGTATGTTGTTTATTTTATTAATACTGCCCACCAAGAACAGAGTGACAAATCGATAACCTACTATACACTCTCACAGTGAGAACAAACAGTATTGATAAAATAGACAATATACTGAACCTATATTTAAAAAATAGATAATATGTTACCATATTTACAAATATAGCACGTATATTCGACACCTTATACATCAAAAACGAGTTTTCGATACATCATACACTAAAAAAAAAGGCCCGAGTGTTTAACTTCAGCACATGAGGTGCCAAAAACTAACTTTATACAGCGTTACCTTATTCACTGCATCATCGGCCGAATACACTCCATTATGTCGAACTCGGCGGACAATGAATGACCAAATAACCATGATCATGCACGCCAGCTATGCACATGCAGCTCACCGAAACCAAACAATACACGTATGCACACGCACATGCACCACGTCGCCAAACTATGCCAAAAAAATTTCCTAGCCAAAGTGTAGCTTTTTTTCTACTCTAGACATTTGTGTCCTTGGCAGAGGGCAAACTTTGCTTACGTTCCGACCCTGTTCTTTATTCGTAGCTAAGCCTGTGAGGCAAATGCTACATCTGCAGGTCGTTCTGTCAGCCTGTGAGGCCATCGTCTCTCTACTTTTTCCCTCCACATGACATCCAAGCCTATATGGCCTGACGAGAACCTAGAGTGTTGGTCATGCCCTAAGTTTAGCTTGTTCCTGGCGTTGTCAACGTACATCCAGATCCATGTCGTTGCACCCGCAAGTGAAAAATTTGTCTACATTGTGTCGAGAGTAGACCACCATGCATGACGACTACACATTGGGTCGTATGTGTAGTATATTTCTTGTTTCATTTGTAGTACAGTTCGACACTACTACAAAACCTATTTTTCGAGACACCTAGGTTTGATTTCTACAGACGGTTCTTCCTACGAACCGCTGAGGACCGCCTGTGAAAAGTAATTTTCACAGGCGGTCCATATAAGGAACCGCCTGTGTAAATGGAGTCTTTCCACAGACGGTTCCTTATGTGGACCGCCTGTGAAAATGGTATATTTTCACAGGCGGTCCACATAAGGAACCGCCTGTGGAAATTAGTTTCCACAGACAGTTCCTTATGTCGATCGCCTGTGCAAATAGTCCATAAATACTCCTTCTTCTCGGCCAACACCATTCAGACAAACTTACTGTTCGAAACAGTAAGCATTTACTGTGGCGGCAGATTTGGAAAATAGGTGGAGAAGGTTTTGTTTTTGATTTCCTTGGAGGAGCCAAATAAGGTATGTATATCTCATCCCTAGCTTGCATTTTTTTGAAGCTAAGATTTAGATTTAAGGCTAAATTAGAGTTTCAATGTGATCTAGAGATGCTCATGGTTCTTACCATTTAGATCATCAAATTAGCTCAAATTTGTTGCAATATTGATTTAATTGTGTAGATTCACATGATTCTAGTATTATATTTTAAAAATGTAGCTAGAATGTGATATTTTTTAGTCTTAGGAGGTTTCATCATGAATAGGGTTATTTTCTCTAGATCTAGATCTAGATCTAGGGAGAGGGAGAGGGAGAGGGAGAGGGAGAGAGAGTAATGAATTCACATTATTTTGAGTCATAAATTTACGTTAATGTAGATTCAATTGCGTAAACATATTATAATCATAACAAGCCCGTATTTTCCTTTTTAAAAAAATCTTTTTAATTCTGATTTTCATATTAATTAATTAATTAATTAATGTATCTAATTTTGTGGTTGAAGTTAAAGATGGACAGAGCATGGATGTATGATGCGCCAAGATATAGAGAAATATACATTAAAGGACTCTCAATTTTTATTGAAGCCGCAGAGAAGGACGCTTTAACTAAGAAGATAAAGGAAATATATTGTCCATGTTCTGACTGCAAGAACCAGAAATTGTGGGACAAATCAAGTATAATCAAATCGCACTTGATCTTGAGAGGTTTTGTTGAGGATTACAAATGTTGGTCCAATCACGGCGAACAAACGTACAAGCAAACCAAACCAGGACATCGCTGCTGATCAAGTAGATGGTGATGATGAGGGAGCAATCGAAGGCGACACTGATGTTATGATGGATGATGATGCCGATTTTGATCTGGATGATGATGCTGACTTTGATCTGGAGGAAATGTTGCGCCACGCAGAACCGCATGATTTAAGGGACACGAGAGGTTTAGATAATTTCGAGGCGTTAAAAAAGGCATCGAAGGAACTTTTGTATGAGGAATCGAAGGGCTGTGATAAGGAGTTTATGGTGTTGTATTCAGTGCTTGAACTTCTAAGGTTGAAGGCCAGCAATGGATGGTCCGACAAGAGTTTCTCGGATCTGTTGAGTCTCTTGGCAAACATGCTTCCGAAGCCTAACTCCTTGCCCACCACCACTTATCTGGCGAAGAAGCTTATCTGCCCGTTGTCATTGGATGTGAAAAAAATACACGCGTGTCCGAACCATGTATCCTCTACCGTAAAGAGTTCAAAGCCTTGGATAGATGTCTAGTGTGCAATGTGAGTCGGTACAAGAGGAATGATGATTGTGAGGATGAAGATGCTTCCGCCAACACGAAGAAGAAGAAAAGTAATGATCGTCGTGACGAAGAAGACACTTCTTCCAACGCGGAGAAGAAGAGAAGAAGTCTTGCGATGGTGATGCGGTACCTACCAGTGATACCCCGCTTACAGCGCCTGTACTCGAACCCTAGGGACTCTGAACTGATGCGTTGGCATTTCGATAAGCGCAAGAAGGATGGAACTAAGCTTCGACACCCCGCTGATGCTAGGCAATGGAGAAAGTTCGATGCCATGTATCCAGAGTTCGCTGAAGAACCAAGGAATGTAAGGTTCGCGTTGAGTACCGACGGAATGAATCCTTTCGGTGACATGAGCACCTCACATAGCACTTGGCCAGTGGTCCTGGCCATCTACAATCTTCCTCCATAGCTATGCATGAAGCGGAAGTACGTTATGCTGTCCATTCTTATCCAAGGACCGAAACAACCAAGCAACGATATAGATGTGTTTCTAGAACCATTGATGGAAGATATGGCGAAACTGTGGAACGAGGGGGTCCGGGTGTGGGATGAATTCTGACGACAGTACTTCACGCTGAAAGCAATAATTTTCGTTACCATTAATGATTATCCCGCCCTTTTTAACCTATCGGGACAGGTTAAAGGGAAGCAAGGATGTGTAGTGTGCTTGGATGAAACCGCGTCTGTGTACCTTCCGTACTCACAGAAGGTAGTGTACACGCGACACCGACGGTTCTTACTCAGAACTCACAGATACTGCAATATGAAAAACATTTTGACAACACGGTTGAGGAAGATACTGGCCCAAAACCTCGCAGCGGGGCACGAGTATTTGAAATGGTCAGTAGCATCAAGGTTGTTATTGCATACATAAAATGGTAAGGTTCGATTAAATGTGATAGGTGTTTATTTCATTACATATTGTGTAGATGTGGATTCCACTGTTTTTTCTTTCTTTCTTAGTTAGTTGTACAAGTTATAGCGCTTGAATAAAGAAAACATATGCAGATGCCTAGGACCACAAGATCAATTTCAAGCCAGAAATTACTTACTTTCGTAACTATCATGAAGATGTGGTATATACATGAATATGGATGTGTGTTCATATGTAGTACAACCGTATAGTAATAATATTAAGTGGTATATGTCATTTCGATCGTATATGAGTTATGCTAATAAATAGGAAATGATTGCATGTAGCTGCATGTGAGCGGAGGTAACGAGTATCAGTGTATGGGATAGCTATAAACTTTCTTTTTTTTCTG
Organism: Phragmites australis; assembly: GCF_958298935.1. NCBI lineage: Eukaryota > Viridiplantae > Streptophyta > Magnoliopsida > Poales > Poaceae > Phragmites > Phragmites australis. The sequence goes on from NC_084938.1 coordinate 10,845,881, forward strand.
AACTTCACAATATTTTTCTTTACAATATGATGTTTTCCTCACAGGCTCCATAAGTTTCTATAAGACACATATAAGCAGCCTCTATATCAGCATAAGTGTTCTCTTCAGTTGGCTGCAGAATCAAACAGAATTGAAACGATAAGTCATGCAATAAGAGGAGAGGTGGAACTCATTAAAAGGCATGAGACAAGGGGCGAAAGGGAAACTACTTAGTAGAAAAGATGAGTCTATACTTAGTAGAAACAAAGTAGCTAATTAGAAAAGTTAAGTGGAAGCAAAGAACAGGCCAAATACTCCATACCACAAGATTTGGAAGACTAGTTATAAGTGCTGGATCTACTGTACAGCTCAATGATTCAAACCAACCGACAGCTCATCCCAACCCATCCATTAAACCTATCCAGCAAAAAGATCTCAAGAATTGCCACATGTATAGTGTAGCTAGGATGATTTATGTTCTAACTTGAGACCAACCTCGTGGAATAATCCAATATTGTAATTCTCTGCTCTCTAATTTCTATGCTTTTTTTGTGTTCTATGATACTCTATTTTGCATTTTACACTACTACTAAATTCCCCTTTTTTCATACTAGCATACTTGTTAGTTTTTTCTAGGCAACAATAATCCAGCGGTCGATTAAGTACTATAGGGCAGAAGAGGACAGTAACCCCTAAGAAACCAGAAGCAAGCAAGATGTCGGATGCTGCAATAGAGGCCTCCCCGGCACAGAGGACGCTCACAATAGAGGCCTCCCCGGCACAGAGGACGCTCGCAATAGAGGCCTCCCCGGCACAGAGGTCGGATAGGGACCCAAGCCCTCACCAGCCGTCCTCCTCCGACAGCAGCAAAAGCTCGGGCTCGTATCACAGCCCGAGCCCTATTCCGTGCGATCGGGAGATCCGTGTCGGGAAAGTGACAACTAGTACGATCCCGCCGAAGAGGTATTTAGTTGAGTCAATGCATTTTATACTTCTTAAATGGAGGAATATCTTCTGTTGATGTCAACTCTCCTTTTTTCTCTCTCTAGAGGGTGAGGGTGCAAAGATCTTCACGTCGATCATCTGCGCCACAACATTCTGCACCACAACCCACCGCTACATCTATGCCCGAAACTTCAGGTCCCTCTGGGCTGACGCTAAAACGAAGAAGGGGTGAGCGTAGCAGAAACAAGTTGCCGTCCGGTATATATACAATAACACAGGTCAGTGTTGAAGGGGAGCCTATTGCACCTCATGAGGCCTGCGCCAAATTCTGCAACGGTTGCGGATTCCTTGTCAAGGAGGACGTCCCAATCACTGTAACTGATTGGTAGTTGGTGTCGGATGAGACGAAGGAGTTCCTACAGGCAACATTGCAGAGAACCATCCGATTCCCCTCAGGAACAGAGGGAGCAGCCAAACAGAATGCATTGAAAACTATGGGAAAAAGCTTCCGGGGTTGGAAGAGTGAGCTCAACAAGGAATTCATGAAGAAGAATCGGGTACCCTTTAATAAATACGGAAAGATTACACCAGAGCAATGGGCAGAGTTTGTTAGGCAGAAGATCACACCTGATGCCATCAAACTGGGTGAATCGTTCAAGCAACTTGCAAAGAAGAATAAGCACCACCATCACCTGGGCTCATCTGGGTACACCCCCAAAATTCCTGAGTGGAGGAGGTAAGAAGAAGAGGCTGCCCAGGTTGGGAAATCCAACCCTTTAGAAAATTGTGACGAGCGAAGCAGGAACTGGGTCTACGCTCGGTCACAACAAACCGAATCTGGGGACTTAGCCTTCAATAGCCCCGAGACCATGGAGGTGACCCAGACCATCCAAGGGCTTGCTAAGGAAGGGTCTCTAGAGCTCGACAGGGAGAATGACCTGCTTACCAAGGCCCTGGGGAACAAAGAACATCTGGGTTGCACTCGAGGCATCGGATCAAAAGTGGGCTGGAAGCATGGGTTCCCAAACGATGCGGGCCAGTACAAGACACGTAATAGATATAAGAAGACCCTAGAGGAACAGATACAAGAACAGGTTAAGGTCGAATTCATGAAGATGTGGAATGAAAAGGAGAAGGAAAGGGCGAAATTAATGCTGATAGAGCAACCAACCAGCCCAGGATTTCGGAGCAGCGTCGGGTCCACACATTTCGATAGCCAGAGATATCATGTGGATGAAATCAAAGAGGCTACCCCTTGCATTCTTCATGTTCCAGTCGGCAAGGGAGACTTCACTGTCGAGGCTGCCACTGGCCAGGCCATTCTAGGCCGTGTGTTTCACAGTCAAGATATTCCGGTCGGTTACGCCAAGGTACAAGTGGACTCGGTGCAGTCGATTTTCATGAAGTACAAGCTTGAAATCAGCACACCTGAGGTTATTGAGATTCTTGATGAGGCTGTTGGAAACTTCATTTTGTGGCCCAGACGGGATATCATATTGAGCTGTCAGAAGTCACAATTGTCAGCATCATGCCTGTCCCAGCGCCCAGCATCTCTGCCTCAGGCACCTCTGCCCTAGAGCCAACCCACTTCGCCTCAGGCACCTCAGCCCTAGAGCCAACCCACTCCACCTCAGGCACCTCAGCCCCTGCGCCAACCCTCTCCGCCTCAGGCACCGTCGCCCCCGCGCTAGGTATCTCCGCTGCAGGCAACTTCGCATCGTGCTTCACCGTCTACAACTCAGGCACCTCCGCCTCCAGCGTCTCTGACTCCGGCGTCTCCGCCTCCAGCACATCCATCACCTGAGCATCGGAGAGTTCCTACAATGATTACCCCATATGAGAAGATTGATCTACCTGATCCGATGAAGAGGTGGCTTCTGTCCTCGTCAAAACAAAAGGCATCATCCGCTCAGGAATCTCCAGCAAAGGGCGATCTCACGAAAGAGATCGTCAAAGCATTAAGTACCTCACAGATAAATTTTGTGCCTACACTGGATGTTCCCGAAAAATATGAGCATGGCAAGCCATTTCTGCCATCATTTCAACTCCAGGAAGGTCCGTGGGAGATGAGGAAATTCCACGAATGGTACATGAGGGCATGTCGCGCGGGGCTCTCCATAATCACTGCTTCTGTACCCGCTATCGTTTATCTAAGCGAAGACAACTACCTCATGTTGGATTTCAAGGACATGCACGCTTTGTTCCGCCTCGACAAACTTGACATCAATCTCATAAGCGTGTGGTGCCTGTAAGTGCCAACAATCTACCCCTACATTCATATATGTACCAATATATGCTATAGAAGCTAATGACTATTGATTTGTTCTGTAGGATGCAATTTAACGATGCGGATAAGTTGAAGAGGCATGTCGGATTCATTGATCCGCGACGAATTTCCTAGCCCAACATGGTCGTGAACATAAGGACTGATGACCCTAGGATTAAGGGGAAGAGTAAAAAGGATAAATCACGGGTCATAAAAGAAGCAACCAAAACAAAAAGGCTCGAAATGTCAACCTACATAGGAAGAGCTATGCTAGAAATGCAGGATAAGGACTGCATCTTTGCTCCCTACAACTTTAAGTAAATATGATACGTTATGAATCTAACATAAGTGTTCAACTTAGTTGATCGATCAAGAATCTAACATAAGTATTCATGTAGCGATCACTATATTTGTATAATGCTGATGCCGAAGTCGAGCAGATTCGTGGTCCTTGACTCTGCCGATTTCCAACAAAAATCCTACCAAGATTTCATTGACGTTATACAGAGGTAAAGGAAATCCCCCATACTTAAAATTCTTATACATTATTTATGAATTGATAATTACTTGTTGGCATTCGAATAGGGCCTACAAGTGGTACGTAACGAAAGGTGGGATACACGATACGGACAAGCCGGATGCGATGACGGTCTGTACACATTTTCCGGTAATAACACAACTTCTAATTCTTGTATCCCACTATTAATGACGAAGAGTTTTATTGAACTAACGAATACGTTACGTTTTTATTTGTAGTGCCACAAGCAAGGTTTCAATACCGTTCTTTGTGGATACTATGTTTGCGAATTTCTTAGGATAAACGGAAGGTACACAACGAATCCTGAGGACGTAAGTCATCATTGCACCTGCACATTCTTATTTGGTTATGTTTCCGTTGTCAGTAGTATTTTAACTCTTTTCGTTGTATTTTCAAACCAGGCAAGGATGATCCAATGTGCCAACCAAGCTCTCACCGACAAAGAAATCCAAAACGTCCAACGTGACATGTGCCGGTTTATTATGCACGAAGTCATCCACAAAAACGGTAGATTCTTTGATCGCGGAGGCGAATTAGCTAGCCATCCGAGACTTTGTGTGTGGGAGAGCGACTCTTAGCTATATAGGCTTGTGATGTCGTAAATATTATTGTATTTGTGTTAAATGTTAAAATATGTTATGCTATTCATATTGTTATTGAAACTGTGTGAAATCTGGATGGAATAAAATATATTCTAATTATTTTTTTTTTGAAATAAATACATACAACAGGCGGTTCTCATACGGAACCGCCTGTGGAAATCTTTATATCTAAGGCGGCAGCTAATGTGCACCGCCTGTGAAAATTGATTTCCACAGGCAGTTGACATAAAGAACCGCCTGTGAAAAACTATTTCCATAGGCGGTTTATTAAGACAACCGCCTGTGGAAATCTATTTTTACAGGCGGTCTGCATTAGGAACCGCATGTGGAAATCGATTTCCACAGGTGGTTCCTAATGTCAACCGCCTGTGGAAATCGATTTCCACAGACGGTCACTTTTGCGCCTGTTGATTTTCACAGGCCTTCTATCACAGGCGGGTGCGTCAAACGCCTGTAAAAAGATGTTTCTATCCACCTATATAGTATCGTTCTGTACTAGTACGACTCGTTCCATGTATCCTACTTGAAGACAAGCCAGTGCTTATATCTTTTTAGATTCTAGCCACAGAGGTTTCCGTCTAATATGAAATTGCAGTGAATGAACAACTGCTTTCGATCAGGTAGTACTGACCTATATATTATATTCTTTCCTCTCATGTACCATACTTGAATATAAACTAGTGTTTACATCTTTTCATATTCTAACCACAGAGGTTTCTACGCCATATGTGTTAAATATGGCTCGTAACTCCTATGTAGTATTTGGAATAGAAGGCCACACTTTCTTTTAAATGAAGAAGCTTCCGACACGGTATGCTTCAACATAACTTTATCAGACAGGACACAGTGTGCAACAGGTTAGTATGGCTAGCTGCCATATCATCTAATGAGTATTTTTTTTTATTACATGGCAAGTCCCGAGGTGTATTCGTATTCCAAACACGATATTATGCATCGTATTAGGTACCTCATATACTGAATGTTGTATTATACGCCATAAACAGAGCATGGATTTCAATATTCCATAAATAAAAATATAAGTGTGTGACAGATCAGCACCAACACACATGATCGATGTACAAAAGGACAGCATAACTGATATAACAATTCTAAATACCATGTGTAAAACATGGACTAGACAGCATAAACATATTATGAATAAAAGTACTCTAAGATTTAATGAAATAACAATTGGCCCCAGAACTTTTTAAGTTCTGCTCTTTAGTTGTTCTAGTGTAAATATCATGGATAGAGCAATGTTTCTGAGTGTCCAACTAGCAAATAGAGTCTATTCTAGTTCTAAAAAAAAACTAAATTATCATCCTGTACATGGCTGTCATGATCAAAACAAAATCCTCAAGTTCTGCATAAGGGTAGCAAGCTACTACCGAATCAAACAGAGACAAGAGTCAATTTGCAAAAGGACAGTACTGAATAGCTAGCTATTCAGGTACCAAGTACCAGAAAGATTCAGCAAAACTTAGCTTACAACATCACCTATACAGGAATCACAGTGACATAAAATTGCACTGGACAGCAAAGCCAACAAGAGTTTAAGTGAATAGGAACAGAATGAATAATCAATCAAAATAACCTCCAAGAATAAGCTTTGTAACACTGAACTAGATTCATCATAGACCTATGTTAGGGTACTCAGAAACATGCTCAATCTCAATATACACTCATCATCATCAAGCAATCATAAGTATGAATTTGCTGTCCAAAGAATAGAAAGGGAATGATATTCACAGTGCAAGTCGCTGAAAAGCACCGATGAATGAGGCAAGGCACGGCTCACTAGCCGCTGTCCTAGAAATCCGATCACCCACCAGTTGCCCGCTGGTGAGAGGAAGACGGAGATACAATGCCTAAACCGTACCATCACTACAATATAGGCGAGTGTCGGCGAATACAGCTCTGAGAAGCACCAACACAGCACCTCCACCTATTAGACTCCCAGATAGCCAAGCTCTGACCACCAGAACCGAGAGCAGCTCGGCTCAAAATCAGATCAAGAAAAGCAAATCAGAGAAGAACTATGTGAAGGAGATGGGGAAAAGGAAGAAAGCCGATTTCTCGATGAGTCTAGAGAGAAGGAACTGGCCTCCACCATATAGGGCTAGACGCCGCCATCCAATCCCCCCACGCACCCAAAAGGACGCGGAAGGAAGTTGCGGCGCCGCTAGCTCCTCTCACCCTCTACTCTCTCCATCTCTCTCTCTCTCTACTCTATCCGAATCCTAGGGCAAGGATATCCCCACCCGCATGGGCCTGGGCTGCCCAAGCAAGAGAGCCGGACAGTCCAAGGAGAAAAAGAGACTCTCTCCATTAGAAATTCATAATTTCTCAACAATCTCCACCAAATTTCTAATGTTGGAGTTATCGATTTGATATACAGGATTTGAGTAACAAGTACCTTTCGGGTTTGAACAAGTTACCTAGTTGCATAAGAATTGGCTCACATAGGATGAGGAGGACTGAACCTTGATCCTCAACCTTGGTGCGAGAGCCTCCTCTTATGCAACACCCTATACGGGGCTGCTTTTGCCTAAGCTCTCGGGTTGGACTTTATGGTCGTGTCCAGGTACCTTAGTTCATGAGTGTCACCTAGGGAAGTACCTGACTTCTCTATGATTACGACCACACAATCATACTCACATAGGTGAATTCTTCTAGATGTCATATAGTACGACATCTATTGCCATACGGCACCGAATTCATTAAGAGCTAACAGCTCACCCTTTCCTACAGAAGAGCAAAGCAGCAAATAGGATAGATTTGCTCTTATAATCACACAGTTTGTTTTCCTAGAGCCTAGTTCATGGGATCTCTGATATCTTAGGATAGGTTACTACTGGTGTGAATCTTATCAATGGGTAATAATCCCATTCCTTTTGATGTTGCCTGAATGACTATTCTAGCCATTCCTTTTGTGAAAGGATCTGCAATGTTCCTTTCAGACTGAATATAATCCACAACGATTATACCTGTCTCTACTGCATACCTCAGCGACTTAAGTCACCGTTTAATATGCTTCAAAGACTTCATATTATCCTTCCTACTCTTCACCTTAACCAGAATGGTTTGGTTATCGCAGTAGGTAAGAATGGTTGGAATTGGCTTATCCAATATCGGTAGGTCAGAAAGGAGTTTTCTGATCCATTCTGCCTCTACGGCTGCTGAGTCTAGCGCCACTAGCTCAGCCTCCATCATGGAGCGAGTAAGGATGGTCTGTTTAGATGACCTCAAAGACACTGCTCCACCTGCTAGAGTGAAAACATATCCACTCGTAGCCTTCATATCATCCGAGTCACTAATCCGATTGGAATTACTGAATCCCTCAATGACTGCAGGATGGCCAAAATAATGAATCGCAAGGTTCTTTGTCTCCTTCAGGTACTTAAAAGTTCTCTCTAGTGCTATCCAATGATCATCTCCTGGGTTGGAGGTATAACGACTCAACCTGCATATTGCATATGAGATGTCTGGCCTAGCTGTACTGGCCAAGTACGTGAGAGAACCTATCACATGTGAATACTTTAACTAGTCTTTTCCGTGACCCACATTCTCCTTCAGCTTAGTATTTGGATCATAGGGCGTGGCTACAGGCTTACAGTCTATCATTCCAAAACGTGTAAGCACCTTTTTCACATAATGGGATTGACTTAGTGCTATCCCATTCCCACCCTGTAGCAGCTTGATGTTTAGAATTACATCAGCTTCTCCTAGGTCCTTCATATCAAAGTTCTAAGATAGAAAAGATTTTGTCTGGTTAATCATTTCCAGGTCTATCCCAAACAGCAATACGTCATCCACGTAAAGACATAGAATGAAACCTCGTCCCCTACCATATCGATAATACACGCACTTATTGGGTTCATTAACATAGAAGCCGGCCGAGGTCAGTGTAGTATCAACTACTTAGGGGCCGTTTGAGACCATACAGGGATTTGATTAACCTGCATACTTTACTCTCTTGTCCTATTACCATGAATCCATCTGGCTGTTACATGTAAATCTCCACATTTAGCTCTCCATTAAGGAAAGCGGTCTTGACATGCATCTGATGTACAAGGAGATTATGCAAAGTTGCCAGTGCTAAGAGCACGCGGATAGTGGGCAATCTGGCAACAGGAGAATACGTATCAAAGTAGTCCTCACCTTCCTTTTACGTAAAACCCTTAGCCACTAATCGAGCCTTGTACTTTTCTATAGTACCATCGGGTCTGCGCTTTCTCTTGAAGATCCATTTGCAACCGACTGACTTGCAGCCAACTGGGAGGTCTGCTAACTCCCAGGTTCCGTTGATGATGATTGAATCCATCTCACTACGAACTGCTTCCTTCCAGTACTCCGCTTCTGGAGAAGCGTATGCCTCTGAAAGGTTTTGTGGTTCATCATCCACGACATAGGTGACAAAGTCATCTCCCAAAGATTTTTCCGTCATTTGCCTCTTGCTTCTCCTAAGTTCCAATTCAGGAACCGTGTCAGTGACACTCTGAGGAGCAGGTTCGTCAACTAAAAGATCAAGGGTTTCATTCTCCTTCGCTCGCATAAGAAAAATGTGCTCAAAGAATGTCGCATCCTGAGACTCCATTATCGAGTTGACGGCAATGTCTGAGACCTCAGAATGGAGCACTAGGAATCTATAGGCGATACTCTGGTGTGCATACCCTAGGAAGACACAATTGACAATCTTTGGTCCTAAATTCCTTTTCTTCGGTAGGGGAACATGTCTTTAGCTAGACAGCTCCAAGTGCGAAGAAATGATAGATTCAGTTTCCTCCATTTCCATCCTTCATAAGGGGTTACCTCGCGGTTTCGAGGAGCGACCCTGTTCAGAACATAGTTAACTGTGAGAACAACTTCACCCCACCATGAGTTAGCCATACCAGAACTTTTTAACAGGGTGTTAATCAAGTCACAAATTGTTCGATTCTTTCTCTCGGCTATTCCGTTGGCCTGTGGTGAGTATGGTGGCGTAAATTCATGGATTATGCTATTTTTGTCAACAAAACTCGGAGAAATCCCTGGGAATATATCCCCCACCTCTGTCAGACCTCAGTCTCTTTATTGTCTTCCCCAGCTGGTTTTCCACCTCGGCCTTAGTTAAAATTCTATTCATCTCACACATATCAGAATGGATCAACTCAAGTGGCGAGGTGCTTCTCCCCTCGACCGAGTGAAACGGTTTGTGAGGCTGCTTAGCTTGCACACACACCTCGCACTTATGGCTCTTATCATAATTATATGAAGGAATAAGATTCATCTTGCTCAAACGCAATATTGCTTCATTATTAACATGACACATATGAGGATGCCAAATATCAATGTTCTTATTAGAATATGAATAATAGAAAATGTTTGTGGGACTATCAAAAATAGAAATGCGGAACAGGTCTCCGCAATCATAGCCTTTTCCAACAAATGACCCACACCTGGTCAATACTACTTTATTTGAATCGAACACTAACTTTATTCCTTACCGGCATAGCATCGATCCGCTAAGAAGATTATGGGTCATGACAGGAATGAACAGCACATCCTTAAGGACAAGAGTCTTGCCGGAAATCAGCTTCAAGCTCATTTGTCCTACTCCGCGCACTGCTGCCAAGACCCTGTTCCCCATCAGTACGGATCCACCATCTACGCCCTGAAAAGAAGTGAAACACATCTGATCATCACAAATATGCATTGTAGCACCTGTATCAACCCACCAACTTACTAGTGAATTTGCCATAAAGGCCTTAGGTACATATAAGAGTAAAGAAGTATCTTTTGCTACCCTTAGTTAAAATTGCATTCATCTCACACACATTAGAATGGATCAGCTCAAGTGGCGAGGTGCTTCTCCCCTCGACTGAGTGAAACGGTTTGTGGGGCTGCTTAGCTTGCACATGCACCTCGCATTTATGGCTCTTGTCATAATTATATGAAGGAATAAGATCCATCTTGCTCAAACACACTATTGCTTCATTATTAATATGACACATATGAGAATGCCAAATATCAATATTCTTATTAGAATATGAAGAATAGAAAATGTTTGTGGGACTATCAAAAATAGAAATGCGGAACATGCCTCCGCAATCATAGCATTTTCCTACAAACGACCCACACCTGGTCAATACTACTTTATTTGAATCGCACACTAACTTTATTCCTTGCTAGCACAGCATCGATCCGCTGAGAAGATTATGGGTCATGACAGGCATGAAAAGCACATACTTTAGGACAAGAGTCTTGCCGGAAGTCAGCTTCAAGCTCACTTGTCCTACTCTGCGCACTGCTACCGAGACCCTGTTCCCCATCAGTACGGATCCACCATCTGCACCCTAAAGAGAAGTGATCCAACCCACCACAGACGTAGCAAACAATCTCGGGCTTCTTCTTCTTTTTCATCGTGTTAGCCTTCGGTCCAGAAAAACCAAGCTTGGCCTTTTCCTTCTTCACATTTTTCCCAGGGTGGTTCTTGTGCTCGATAAGGTTAGCTTGAGCAGGCACCTTCACCCCACCATAGCCTGTCTTAGACTTCTCCTCAACATTAATAGCAGCAATGAGCTCATTAAGAGTCAATTGCTGCTTTAAGTGCCGATGTGCAGTGACAAAGTCACACCAAGAAGTGGGCAGCTTGGCTAGAATGGCATTAACCTGGAAATTCTTAGGGAGGACACAGCCGTACTGGCCTAAGTCTCGCATGATCAGTTGTAACTCATGCATGACTGATCTGCCATCTCCCATACGAAAGTTCAGATAGATTGCCACCAAGAAGGACTCATTGTCGTTGTCACTTTCAACATACTTGTCATTCAGCTCCGTCCACACCTTTCATGCTTCCCTGAACCCCACATAGACGTCGAAGAGCCTGTTCGATAGGACGGCCAAGAGACATGCTAAGGCTGAGGCATTTGCCTTCACCCAACGGGCCCTTAACGTGTTGAGACGCGTTCTTTCGAACTCGTCTTGCACGACTTCCCCGGGAGGGGCGGGCGGCTCTTCGGTGAGGATCCAGAATATTCCGAGCTCCATCAACCATAGCCTCGTCTAGGCCTCCCAGCGCTTAAAGCCGGTTCCATCAAAACTCTCACGCTTTATCGCGTTCGAGGACAACGGAGGTAGGATAGAAGATCCAAAGCTAGCCATCACAGAAGTAATTGGATTTTCTGGATTGTTGTATTATATGCGATAAACAGAGCATGGATTTCAATATTCCATAAATAAAAATATAAGTGTGTGACAGATCAGCACCAACACACATGATCGATATACAAAAGGACAGCATAACTAATATAACAATTCCAAATATCATGTGTAAAACATGGACTAGACAACATAAACATATTATGAATAAAAGTACTCTCAGATTTAATGAAACAACAAGCCCCAGAACTTTTTAAGTTCTACTCCCTAATTGTTCTAGTGTAAATATCATGGATAGAGCAATATTTCTGAGTATCCAACTAGCAAATAGAGTCTAATCTAGTTCTAAAAAAACTCAATTATCATATGTCCATGGCTGTCATGATCAAAACAAAATCCTCAAGTTCTGCATAGGGGTAGCAACCTACTGCCGAATCAAACAGAGACAAGAGTCAATTTGCAAAAGGGTAGTACTGAATAGCTAGCTATTCAGGTACCAAGTACCAGAAAGATTAAGCAAAACTGAGCTTACAACAACACCTATACAGGGATCACAGTGACATGAAATTGCACTGGATAGCAAAGCCAACAAGAGTTTAAGTGAATAGGAACAAAATGAATAATCACCCGAAATAACCTCCAAGAATAAGCTTTGTGTCACTGAACTAGATTCATCACAGACCTATGTTAGGGTACTCAGAAACATTCTCAATCTCAATATACACTCATCATCATCAAGCAATCATAGAGTATGAATTTGTTGTCCAGAGAATAGAAAGGGAATGATACTCACAGTGCAATTTGCTGAAAAGCACCGATGAATGAGGCAAGGCACGGCTCACTAGCCGTTGTCCCAGAAATCCGATCACTCACCAGTTACCGTCGGTGAGAGGAAGATGGAGATACAACGCCTTGACCATACCACCACTGCAATACGGGCGAGTGTTGGCTAATACAGCTCCAAGGAGCACCAACACAGCACCTCCACCGATTAGACTCCCAGATAGCCAAGCTCTGACCACCAGAACCGAGTGCAGCTCGGCTCAAAATTGTATCAAGAAAGGCAAATCATAGAAGAACCGTGTGGAGGAGATGGGGAAAAGGAAGAAAGCCGATTTCTCGATGAGTCTGGACAGAAGGAACTGGCCTCCATCATATAGGGTTGGACGCCGCCATCCAATCCCCCCACGCACCCGAAGCACGCGGAGGGAGGTTGTGCCGCCACCCACATGCGCCACCAGCTCCTCTCTCCCCCTACTCTCTCCATCTCTTCTCATCTCTCTCTCTCTACTCTATCCGAATCCTTGGGCAAGGATATCCCCACCCGCATGGGCCTGGGCTACCAAAACGAGAGAGCCGGATGGCCCAGGGAGAAAAAGAGAGGCCAAGAGACATTAGAAATTAATAATTTCTCAACACTGAATACTATTGGTTTTCGGTACCTCATGTGCCGAATACACAGTATTCGGCACATGAGGTGCCAAACACACCTAGGCCTTATCTTTTTCGATGCACGGTGTATTAAAAACCTATTTTCAATGAATAATGTGCTGAATACACATGCTATATTCTAAATACGATAATATATTATCTATGTTTACAATATATATTCCGTATATTATCTATTTTGTCAATACTGTCCATATCCCTCTAAACTCAGACAGGCATGCACAGAAATCAAGGGCCGCACCTACCAAAATAAAAAGCAGCGTACAACGAAAACTGCTAATTTGCACTTGCATGTCCGAAATCCGAAATTTCAAAGTGCAAAATAAAGCAAAACCTATAGAAACACACGTTGTAATTGGATGAAAAAAAATATGTGCCCAGAAATCTCAAATTTTTATTGCGTGCATACTACGATTCGAATCTCAACGTAAGTTCAAAATTCCAAGATAATCTTTAATGAAAAACCAGGCATTCATTTATATTATCGTCTCAATATTGAACTTCATACCAATTTCGAAAATTTTACTACCAGAATTCAACATTGTACAAATTTGAAAATTTAAATGCTTAATCAGGAAACATATACAACAAATCAAATCCTTTCATAAATGACAGGTGCCAAAATCTTTGATTTCCTTATTTGTTACACCATAATTGAATGTTGTATCCATTACCTAATAGAAATATCAATCAATGGACCATCTCACAATGGATGTTAACAGTACCTTGGAGTACATTTAAAAAAAACTTACAGATAACGTGTAGACTTTTAGATGTGGCACTACAAATGCAATAAATTGATCAGAATCCCTCAGTCTGCAACATTTTAATGATACACAAAACAAAGGCATAGTTAAACTCAACTTGTTTGCATTAATCGAATTCCTAATGTCCGGTTAAAGAAACGCACTCGAGAACCATCCGATGAGGAATATAGTGTTACTGTTGTGCGAGATGGAGCATGCTTGATGGGCAGGCTACACTACTATGAAAATGATTTGGTGAAACATCTCTGTACAGATGGTTCTGTGAAGCCATTTGTGTAAAGATTATTACAGCCGGGTCTGAACAAGAACCGTCTGTAATAATGAGTAGACCCCTCCGGGAGGGGTGCGACCCTTTTAGTACATACGGTTTCCAAAAGAAACCGTCTGTATTAATATTACATATGGCTCTAATTATGAGCCGTCTGTAATAAAAACAGTATCACAGACCACTCCAAATTAGAGCCGCCTATAATATTAATATAGACGGATCGTATTTGGGGCCTCTATACTAAAAAGAATATCACAGACGGCTCCAAACACGAGCCATTCATATTAAGAATATAGACGGCTCCAAACATGCCGTCTGAGAAAATAGCTGGGGGTGGGACACTTTAGTCCAGATGGCTCCGAAGATGAAGTCGTCTATATTATTAATAGTAGTACATCATTCCCTACCTCTGGATCGAAGCAGAACAGTGGTACCGGATAGTGAAGTGTTTATGCGTAGCTTTTGGAGAGAAAGGACGATTTTGAAAAAAAGAATTTGTTAGATTTCGGTGAACACTTGAAGATTCATTGGCATTTGTTACTTCAAGGTAAGCATTATGCTCTATTTCGTTTAGATAGTCTAGATTTTGGTTTGAAGAGCTAGCTAGATATAGATCTAGATTTTTTTCATATTATTATAGTTTTGTTCTATTCATTTGATGATGTAGATTTGTGTTCTAATTTAGTCTTGAGAGATCAACTATATGTATAAGTAGATTTAGATTTTTTTTCATGATGATCTAGAATATATTAGTTATTCTAGGTATATATATGAAGCTCAAAGTATAGATGAAGGTTTAATTATGTGATAGTATAAATTGCTAGCTTTAATCTAGTGTTAATGTAGATAAATTTTGGATTTTTGGTATATAAAAATAAAATTATCAATAACGGTAGTATTTAACGATAAGTTTTGAACTAATGTTTGCCCTTATTTTAGATATTCATATATACAATTAATATAATGGTAATCATTAATTATTTTTGAATTAATTGTCATTTGTGTGGTTCATTCATGCATGCATGCATGGTAGCTCCCTTTTTTACAAAAATATTGGTTGCTCTATTTTATTTGGTTGATTTGACATTAATTTATTTCGTACATTGTAGATGGATCGTGGCTAGATGTATGGTTCTCGTACGAACCAAGGGTACCTTGATGGTGTGACGACTTTTCTGGAAGCTGCCGAGAAGGATCGATTGGAGAAGGGTGTTGAATTTATATATTATCCTTGCTACGATTGTAGAAACGAAAGATCCTTTCTTAGACAGAATGCAACCCTACAGATCCAAGCGTACTTGATTATCAGGGGCTTCAAACCGGACTACACGCGTTGGATCGAACATGGTGAAGAGTAGAATGTGTTACATGAAGACGTTGGTATCGTCAAAAAACCCGAAGTCGATGTTAGAAGTGAAGATGACGAGGAACTTGGTGCAGATGATGATGATTGTGGTGCTGCAGGCGACGATGATAGGTTGGATCAGATGCTGACAGATGCAGACGTGAACTTAAGGACTCAGAGAGACTTTAACAGATTCATGTGTTTGATCGAGGACTCGAAGAAGCCGTTGTTCCCAGGATGCAAACCGGAATATACAAAGTTGTCATCCGTGCTTGAACTGCTTAAATTGAAAGCAAGCTATGGTTGATTAGACAAGAGTTTCACGACGCTATTAGAACTCTTATCTAACATGTTTCCAGATAAAAACGAGCTGCTCAAAAGCACATATAAAGCAAAGCAGATTCTTTGTCCATTCGAGATGGATGTAGAAAGGATACATGCATGTCCGAATAACTGTATCATATACCATAAAGATCTATCAGACTTGCAATCATATCCGGTGTGCAAAACATCCCGATACCGTATCATTTACTGCTCCCGCTTAATTTCAAATCAAGGAGACCTCAATTCCCTATTTTCCAAAAGAGACCATCATGTGCCATTGTATTAATCATTTCCATATGATCATTGAGCACCCACACTATCGGTGTATCAGGAACCGAGGGTCCCCGAATCCCGAGGCCAGGCCAGCCATCTGCCACATGGCGTCATCCCGCGGGGCCTCTCCTGTAGGATGAGAAAAGGTTAAGTCCCGGGAGAAGGTGCTCGGGGCCACAGTCGGTGGCCCCCGAGTACCCCAGTTCCCCGATAATCCACGGAATCCAAGTACCGGGAAGAAAGTGCTTGGGGAGGTGTACGGTCACCCCCGAGCACCCTAGTCCCCCGACGATCAGGAGAGCTAAGTTCCAGGAGAGAGTGCTCGGGGCTGCGTGCGGCAGCCCCCGAGCACTCGGTTCCCCGAGGATCTGTACAAGAGTGTTCGGGAGAGAGTGCTCGGGGCTACATGCGGCGGCCCCCGAGCACTTGGTTCCCCAAGGGTCTGTACAAGAGTGCTCGGGAGAGAGTGCTCGGGGAGATGAACAGTACCCCCGAGCACTCGGCACCCCGAGGACAAGGAAAGGCATTCTCGAGAGAGAGTGCTCGGGGATGTGAACAGTACCCCCGAGCACTCGGTACCCCGACGACCCAGAAAGGCCCCCGAGGGGCCCACCGATGAGGTGTCAACCAGTCAAAGGCCTGAGGCTGCATTTAATGAGCGTGCGTGGCCTGTCACCTCCAACTGATCCCGCCGCGCTCAGTGTCAGTTCCTGCTATGTTTTGGCAGAGAGGCGTGGGGTTATTAATTGCACGGGTCCCGTCCCGTGCCATCCGGCCTGTCTCGGGATAACGTCGTAAGGACCAAGGCGTTCCGTCTGCCGCGCTGCTGTGGCAGAGGAACAAGACAGGGCGGGCACACCGGGTTGCTCTGCAGCTGCCCGGTGGGCCCTCTCTACGGCGCCCATTGCCAGGACATTTATGGTGACGGATGACCGAGTGTGCGACGCATTTTCCACCCCCGGTCACTTCATCCAGAGGAAATGATGACGCCCTTTCCATTTATGGTGTCTCGGAACTCGTGCCCCCTCCTTCCATTCGGGGCATGTCGCGGCCGGCGGGTACTTAAGGCAGCCGGCGGCACAAAAGGAGAACAGGACACAAAGAATAGCAAAACAGAGATAAGAAAGAGCAGAGCTAAAGGAGACGGTTAGAGGGAACGGATAGACAAGAACACATCGCAAGAGAACACTGTAAGGTAGGCTGAGCCCAGTCCCAGCCGAACAACAAGGAGCCTCAAGCTCTTAGATAGACCAATATTCTTGTAACCCGCAACATCCTTGAGGGACTTCGTCAGAACAGTTATAGTATCCATACAGGAGTAGGGTATTACGCCCCCGTGCGGCCCAAACCTGTCTAAATTCCGGTGCATTTACTTCTTCTTGCACTAGGTCAACACCCCCACCACCGGCCGTTGCATTCATTCCCATTTATTTTTCCGACGAACGTATTCAGGATCATCCCCCGGCCGAATCTCTAAAAAAGGGTCTCTCGGGATCCTTGCAACTGGAGTTAATCCTCCGACACACACCGAAATCAATGCTCCAATTCTAGTGTACCAATATCTCAACTGTTATGAAAACAATACTCCCTCTGGTTGCAAATGTATGTCGTTTTAGCCTCCTCAACTATTCTCTAAATATAAGTTATTCTCGAATTTCTATGCATTTTTTCTCTTTTATTCTCATCTTGCTCTTGTTTAATAAATGCTACTACTCTCACAAATAAATGAGTTATCTTTTCCAATACAAAATAAATGAAGGGCAACAAGATCACTTGATCTACTTTCTTAATCCTTGTACATAAGTCTAAAACGACCTACATTTTTAATTGGATGGAGTATTTTATAGGTGGGTCGAATTTACAATAGGTAGATGAGTAGTTGGGAAGATAGGATATTTATCCGCATATATAAATATCAACCTCCATCCACCACCCATATATAAATAGAGGTAGGTGGAGACGGGCATTGTGTACGTTGTACGGCGGTATTTTGTCAATACTGTCCATAGCCCTCTAAACTCAGACAGGCATGCACGGAAATCAAGGGCCGCACCTACCAAAATAAACGCAGCGTACAACGAAAACTGCTAATTTGCACTTGCATGTCCGAAATCCGAAATTTCAAAGTGCAAAATAAAGCGAAACCTATCGAAACACATGTTGTAATTGGATGAAAAAAATATGTGCCCAGAAATCTCAAATTTTTATTGCGTGCATACTAGTATTCGAATCTCAACGTAAGTTCAAAATTCCAAGATAATCTTCAATGAAAAACCAGGCACTCATTTATATTATCGTCTCAATATTGAACTTCATACCAATTTCGAAAATTTTACTACCAGAATTCAACATTGTACAAATTTCAAAATTGAAATGCTTAATTAGAAAACATATACAACAAATCAAATCCTTTCATAAATGACAGGTGCCAAAATCTTTGATTTCCTTATTTGTTACACCATCATTGAATGTTGTATCCATTACCTAATAGAAATATCAATCAATGGACCATCTCACAATGGATGTTAACAGTACCTTGGAGTACATTAAAAAAAAACTTACAGATAACGTGTAGACTTTTAGATGTGGCGCTACAAATGCAATAAATTGATCAGAATCCCTCAGTCTGCAACATTTTAATGATACACAAACAAAGGCATAGTTAAACTCAACTTGTTTGCATTAATCGAATTCCTAATGTCCGCTTAAAAAAACGCACTCGAGAACCATCCGATGAGGAATATAGTGTTACTGTTGTGCGAGATGGAGCATGCTTGATGGGCAGGAGCTACACTACTATAGTAATGATTTGGTGAAACGTCTCTGTACATACGGTTCTATGAAGTCATCTGTGTAAAGATTATTACAGTCGGTTTTGAACAAGAACCGTCTGTAATAATGAGTAGACCCCTCCTGGAGGGGTGCGATGCTTTTAGTACAGACGGTTTCCAAAAGAAACCGTCTGTATTAATATTACATATGGCTCTAATTATGAGCTATCTGTAATAAAAACAGTATCACAGACCGCTCCAAATTAGAGCCGTCTGTAATATTAATATAGACGGATCGTATTTGGAGCCTCTGTTCTAAAAAGAATATCACAGACGGCTCTAAACACGAGCCGTTCATATTAAGAATATAGATGGCTCCAAACATGCTGTCTGAGAAAATAGCTGGGGGTGGGACACTTTAGTACAGACGGCTCCGAAGATGAAGCTGTCTATATTATTAGCAGTACATCATTCCCTACCTCTGGATCGAAGCAGAACAGTGGTACCGGACAGTGAAGTGTTTGTGCGTAGCTATTGGAGAGAGAGGACTTTGTGTACGTTGTACGGCGGTATTTTGTAATGTATATCCATAATCCCCATATACACATACACATATACATGAAAAAAGAAAAGAAATAAGTCCATTTTACTGCCTCAAACTGTCACGTTTGTCCGGATAACTCCTTGAACTTTTAAACCGTCTATTTTACTCTTCCGAACTATCAATACCGTTTATTTTACTCCCCGAAGTGGTTTTTCTCGATGGTTTGATGACGTGGTGGCGGTTTCACCATGTGGCAGTCCTAGTCTGTGTGTCCCGTCAGCGTGCTGACATCAGCGTTGTGCAGTAATTCAACTTTTTAGAAAAATAATTCATGAAAATAGATTATTCCAAAAATTAGGTTTTATGTTTAAAAAATCAAAAAATATAAAATGATTTAGATAAATGTTTTAATATGTTTTTAGCTCTATTTTTATTTCTGTAAATATTATTTAATGTTCTTTTAGTGTAAACATTATTCCAAAAATGTTAGAATAAATGTTTTAATTTGGAAATATTTTTAGAAAATATAGATTAAATCTGATAAAGTTAAAAAATATTTTCTTGATAAAATAAATGCTTTTAATATGTTTTGTTGTATATAAATTAGTTTTGATTCTAAAAAAATTAGGTTTGATTCCAGAAAAATAGCTTTCGTCATTTTTAGCCGTAGTTTTCGCGTCGTTTCTAGCCGTTTAAAATTAGTTTAGCCGTACTTTTTGATACATTTTGGGCACATTTGAGCACATTTTGAGCATATTTTGGTATTTTTGGACACATTTGGCCATATTTTAGCTATATTTGGGCATATTTTGACACATTTTAGCCATATTTTGGTACATTTGGGTACATTTTGTGCACATTTGGAACCATTTTAAACACATTTTGAGCACATTTTTTTATACATTTTTGTTAAATTTGGGCACATTTTTGGCACATTTGGCCACATTTGGGTATGTTTTAGGCATATTTGGCCACATTTGAACACATTTTAGCTATATTTGGACACATTTTAGGCATATTTTGGGCACACTTGCGCATATTTTAAGCATATTTTGGGCACATTTGGACAGAATATGGCCAAATGTGCCCAAATATGGTAAAATATACCTAAATATTCTCAAATATGTTCAAAATATGGCGAAATGTGCCGAAATGTGGCCAAATGTGCTAAAATGTGACCATAATATGTTCACATGTGCTAAAATTATGCCCAAATATGACCAAAATGTGCCCAAATATCATCAAAATATGGTCATATGTGATCAAAATGTGCCCAAATGGGACCAAAATGTGGTAAATATGCCCAAAATTTACTCAAATGTGCCAAAATGTACAAAAAATATGCTCCAATATGCCCAAAATATGCACAAAAGTACGGCTAAACGAATTTTAAATAGCTAGAAACAACGCGAAACTATGACTAAAAACGACAAAAACTATTTTTCTGGATTTAAACCAAATTTTTCTAGAATTAAGACTAATTTTATATGCAACAAAACATATTAAAAGCATTTATTTTATCAAAGAAAATATTTTTAAAATTTATCAGAATTAATCTATATTTTCTAAAACTATTTTCCAAATTAAAACATTTATTCTAACTTTTTTGGAATAATTTTACACTAGAAAAAATTAAATATTATTTAGTAGAAATAAAAACATAGCTTAAAACATATTAAAACATTTATCTAAATAATTTATATTTTTTGGATTTTTTTCTAAATATAAACCTATTTTTCGGAATAATCTATTTTCATGAGTTATTTTTCTAAAGAAAAATCGAATTACTGCGCTACGCTGATGTCAGCACGTTGACTGCACACACTGACTAGGACTGCCACGTGGTGAAACCGCCACCACGTCATCAAAACCCTAAAAAAAACCACTCTATGGGATAAAATGAACGGTATTGATATTTAATGGAGTAAAATAGACGGTTTAAAAGTTTAAGGGGTTATCCGGACAAACGTGATAGTTCGAATGAGTAAAATAAACTTATTCCAAAAGAAAAAAAGCAAGAGAAAAGAAATGAAAAAAAGTGAGAAAATGGAGAGGCCCGACTGGCCTCTCTCTTTTTTTTTGGTCGGCCCGGCTCTCCTCCCTTTTCTTTGCATGGCCCAATCAAATCGGCCCGGCCCGGGCGCCCCCTCTCCTTATCTCCATGCCTCGCTGCCCTAGGGCGCCCGGTCGAGCGTTGTTCCTCTCCTTCCCAAGCGCCACCGCCGCCTCCCTCTCCTAAGCGCATCGCCGCCTCTCTCTAGCCAGCTCGACCGCCTCGTGTGCGTGCTCGAGCCAGCCTGCTACTCCCCTCTATCTCTCCTTTCCTCTTTGCTCCCACCTCCCTCACGTCCAAGCGCGTGCCACAGCCGCACTGCGCCCGAGCCACGCCGCTGCCGCGCCCGAGCTGCTCACCCCCGTGCTTATCTCCTCTATCCTTAGCTCTTCTCCCATCCGAATCTAAGCCCCCCCCCCCACCCCGTGATCCGAATTCTTCGCGTGGGGAGCCCCTAGCGCTGCCTATATATCCCGACCGGGGGTCCCGTGGAGGGAGCAAGGGGCGGATCTGCGAGATAGAGAGAGAGAGAGGGAGAGAAGAGAGATAGAGAGAGAGGGGAAAGCTCTTCCCCCTTCCAATCCACCACTTTGCTGTCGCATTTTACCTCACGGGAGCGCTATGGCTGTCGTTCTCACCGGTGGGTCACCGCAATAGCTATCCCTCCCCTTCTTCTTACTACTACAAGGGTCGCCAGCCCTCTTGCCGTGCGCATGGTGATGCCAGCCGCGCTTCATGCCCACGTCCGTGCATAAGCAGGTGGCTGGCCGACGCTTTGGCACCGCATCTGTGCATAATAGGTGAAGCTGGCTGGTGTTCGCGTCGCGTCCATCTGTGCAGGTGTGTTGAATCCCGGACGACCTTGTTGCGGTGACCATGGAGATGGTGCCATGTTTGATTTGGTTCGGCTGTGTTTTGTTCTGTGATACAGCTGGCCTCGTCACCATGGAGGTGGTGATGTGCTGTGAGCTGGGTGGCTGAATCTTCTTTGTTCTTATGGTGATCCGACCGGTGCCCTTGTGCCCGTGACCGTGTAGGTGATGCCGTGCTGTTTTGCTTTGTGGTGGCCGGCTGCTTTTGGGTGATTAGTGATCCAGCCGGTGCCCTTGTGCCTGTGACCATGAAGGTGATGCCGTGCTGTTTTGCTTTGTGGTGGCTGGCTATTTTGGGTGATTGGTGATTCGGCCGGTGCCCTCGTGCCGCGACCAAGGAGGTGGTGATGTGGTTTGGTTCGGCTTTGTTCTTGTGATACTCTGGTTAGCCCTTGCGCCGCGACTGTTGGAGGAAGAGTTTGTCTTGGCCCAGCAAGTACGGCGAGAGTTTCTTCTAAGGAGGAGACTCAAGCTTGGAGACGAAGTTTGAGAGGAAGGAACACCACGAATATATTGATGATAGAAAAATGTATCGCTCTGGGAGGAGTATCACAGCGTTCATTGTCTTGCGTGTTCTTTTTCGCTGTCTCCCCCCTGCCCAGAGGACCATGGCCTCCTATTTATGGGGCTATGCGTAGCTTAGCGTACAAGATATCATAATGTACAAGTATCCGGATCTGACCAAATTACTGGGCCTTATCCCGGATAACTACCTTCTATCCTATCAGGGAGATAAATATCCACCGTGGTAATTATCGTGGTGCCTACCCCCTTAAGGGGGCGAGCCGGTCGCCAATTGCGGCCTGGCGTCGTACTGTCAGGGGTGTCAGGATAGCCCTCATCATGCCAGGGTGTCAGAGTGAAGTCCATTAGCCTAGGCTTTTAATGCCGTTCGCTTCCTTGCAAGCAAAGCACGACCGGCGCTCCCCTTTCGACAGATCTTTCCCAAGGCCTGTTGACTCACCCCGCTGCCTTCAAGAAGGAGGCCCGATCAACACGAGGCGGGGACCTCGGGAGGCATAGAACTGGGAGGTGAAGGCTTTGGGAAACAGGACCCCGGAGGGCAGGGGCTTCGGGAGGCCGAAGCTTTGGAGGACCAAGGCTTTGGAAGGTCGTGTTTTGGAAGGCTTCGGGAGGTCGAGTTGGCGGAGCCAAGGGGAGGCTTCGTAGGTGCGAAGGGGTACCGTGAAAGGATCTGATGATATCGGAGATCAAGCTTTTAACTAAGGGTTTGGAGATCAAGGCTCCGTAGGGACCTGGATGGTGATCTTCAACCGTTATCCTTAGGCTGGTTTATTTTCCCCCCAACAGCGACCGAGGAGGTGGTGCTGTTAGTTGGCTGCCGGTAGTCCTTGTGTTGTGATGTAATCTGGCCGGCCTTTGCCGCGACCATGGAAAAGTCTCGTGCTTTGGTTGTCGTTTGTTCTGGTGCTATGATGAGAGGTGGCCGGCGCTTTGCGCCATGGCCGTGAAAGCATGCGGGCTGTCATGAGTTGGTTGGCGCGTATGTGTTGTTGCCCCTCCTTTCTATTTGCTGAAGTGCTCATATGTTGTTTGCTGGGAATTAGAGAGCCGCCGACTTGCCGGTAGGGTGTCCGAACGTCGCCACGTTTGAGCACCATTGATTGAGTGATCTGTTGTCGTGTTTGAGCGCCATAGGATGTTTGATCTGAGCACCATCGTACTCGGGACGCCGACAGCTGGCTTATATGTGTCGTCGCCGATGGTGTGTGTGTCATTGCCATGATCTATGTGTGTGGGTTGTTGTTGGGCGTATGTTGTTGTCGCCCCTTGAGCCTAGGTATGGCAGGCTGGTGTTTGCACCCTCCTGTTGCCTGCAGCTGGTGCCCCTTTATTTCGGCTGTGCTGTGATGTGTACTGCAACTTTGGCAATTGTTGAGTACATTAGAGGCATGGCTAGATCAGTGTCAGGAGCACCTTGCCACCACCAGCAATGTACTCAACAATTGCCAAAGTAGCAGTACACATCACAGCCGAAATAAAGGGGCACCAGCTGCAGGCAACAGGAGGGTGCAAACACCAGCCTGCCATACCTAGGCTCAAGGGGCGACAACAACATACGCCCAACAACAGCCCACACACATAGATCATGGCAATGACACACACACCATCGGCGACGACACATATAAGCCAGCTGTCGGCGTCCCGAGTACGATGGTGCTCAGATCAAACATCCTATGGCGCTCAAACACGACAACAGATCACTCAATCAATGGTGCTCAAACGTGGCGATGTTCGGACACCCTATCGGCAAGTCGGCGGCTCTCTAATTCCCAGCCAACAACATATGAGCACTTCAGCAAATAGAAAGGAGGGGAAACAACACATACGCGCCTACCAACTCATGACAGCCTGCATGCTTTCACGGCCATGGCGCAAAGCACCGGCCACCTCTCATCATAGCACCAGAACAAACGACAACCAAAGCACGAGACTTTCCCATGGTCGCGGCAAAGGCCAGCCAGATTACAGCACAACACAAGGACTACCGGCAGCCAACTAACAGCACCACCTCCTCGGTCGCTGTTGGGGGGAAAATAAACCAGCCTAAGGACAACGGTTGAAGATCACCATCCAGGTCCCTCCGGAGCCTTGATCTCCAAACCCTTAGTTAAAAGCTCGATCTCCGATATCATCAGATCCTTTCACGGTACCCCTTCGCACCTACGAAGCCTCCCCTTGGCTCCGCCAGCTCGACCTCCCAAAACCTTCCAAAACACGACCTTCCGAAGCCTCGGTCCTCCAAAGCTTCGGCCTCCCGAAGCCCCAGCCCTCCGGGGTCCTGTTTCCCAAAGCCTTCACCTCCCAGTTCTATGCCTCCCGAGGTCCCCGCCTCGTGTTGATCGGGCCTCCTTCTCGAAGGCAGCGGGGTGAGTCAACAGGCCTTGGGAAATATCTGTCGAAAGGGGAGCGCCGGTCGTGCTTTGCTTGCAAGGAAGAGAACGGCATTAAAAGCCTAGCCTAATGGACTTCACTCTGACACCCCCGCGTGATGAGGGCTATCCTGACACCCCTGACAGTACGACGCCAGGCCGCAATTGGCGACCGGCTCGCCCTCTTAAGGGGGTAGGCACCACGATAATTACCACGGTGAATATTTATCTCCCTGATATGATAGAAGGTAGTTATCCGGGATAAGGCCCAGTAATTTGGTCAGATCCGGATACTTGTACATTATGATGCCTTTGTGGCTCCCCTGGTGGTTGAGGGTTCGGCCTGGTCATGATGCTTGAGGCCCTTCTGTTTTGGCCCTATTGTTATGAATGCCGTGATATGGTTTTGTGTTAATCTAAGCCCCCTTGGTTCCTGTTATTGATAGTGTGATGCTCATAGTGGGTCAATGATGATTAACGATCTCGTGGAGGTGGGTATTGTGTCGTGGTCAATGACATGCGATGAGGCCTGGCAGGGCAGTTGCCTCTTCGAATGCCATTATTATTACCCTTTCGCCTTTGTGGTGTTTGCTTTCGTGGCTAAGTTGCCTATGAGATGTTGTCAAGATAAGGGGTTGTAGATAGGAGTTCAGAAACAATGCAATTCACCGGGCTCCCGAGAGGTTTAGCTGGTGAACTATCGAGTAGCTGGACTCTCTCTCCCTCTATTCTTTTGTAGTACCTGAGGCTGCGGTTGATGATGAGGGGCTACAGATTCTGAGGCCTGCGTGGCTGATGATGATCCGGGATATATAAATAGTCCCTAAAGTTCATGCTAGACTGTTTGTCCCGTTGTCTGCTTTGTTTCTAACACTTACTTTAATCTATTTTGATGCGTGTGACTATAGCCTTGCAGACTCAGAGACGACCACCAGATAACAACGATCAGCGCAGTTTAATCGGAGGTTACCCGGGAAGCCGGACGTAATTAACTGGAGGCCTTGTAAGATCACGGGAACCAGGACATATGATCGCTTGAAGATATAGTCAGTAGCGTGTGCGTTGTACGTGTGTGTGAGCAATTGTAATCGGATGAAACTGTACTTTATGATTCGATAATGAATGAATAAAGTTATGTATTTTTATTACAATTATCTCTGTTTCTTTTCATATATTATGCGTATACTGGCACGCCCACGATGCAGTATGTTCGGTGCAAAACAATCAATAAAGATCTAAACGAGGGCAAGTAAGCTGGTACGCCAGCCATACCAATTAGCACATCTACTACTGGAACTTTGTTCCAGCTGCCCTCTGGAACACATCCCTCTTCTCTTCCCTACAAATACATGGATATTTTCTCTGGAGGATCACAGTGCTGCTAGTACTACTTGACTACCTAACACCCAACAAGTAGTCTTTAACCAAAGGCCATAAATCTAAAAAACTCTTGAGATACACACAGCACTAAGACAGTCGAAGATGATTGGTGAACTGGATGCGGATGGGGTTGTGGAGTACTTCAGGGGCAAGAGCATCCTGATAACTGGTTCAACTGGCTTCCTAGGAAAAGGTATGTCTTCATGAACTCATCAAGTACTCTTTCAGGGTCTGCAGTGTGTGCACAATGGCTGGTCTTCTCCGTGGTGTACCTGTTGACCTTAGGTCTCTGTGCAATGCTTGTGGAGAAGATGCTGAGAGTTCAGCATGATGTCAAGAAGCTCTTCCTCCTTGTTCGAGCCAACGATGTCGAATCTTCAAAGCAGAGGGTTCAGACTGAGGTGAAAATATTTCTAGCCCTGCTTTCATCTTACTTCTTGAAGTATCTTTCTGAACTTTTCTCCCTGATGCAAATGTGTTGTGGGAAATCTTCTCCATACAAGAACAGAGGAAGCTCGAATAATATGAACTGTCTCTGTCTACCAGTGTGTGTGGGTGTGTGTGCATAGATGATTGTCATATGTGTTACTGTGTCGGTGTTGTGGAGATTGCAAGGGAGAACGGAGCAGGACTTGGGAACGAGGCAGAGAGCGGAGAGGATATCGGAACGAGGGCAGGTTCTCTTCGCCGACCGGAGGAACGTCTTCAGCCAGCTCGAGATCGGCAACCCCTCACAAGGAGCTTTATTCACCGATGCCAAACACCAGTACTGCCGAGGCATTTATAAGATTAGGCGCCCGTGATAACAACCTAACAACTCTCAAACAAATTGATTAACTAACAGTGAAAATCCTAACTCCTTGT
This sequence comes from Phragmites australis, assembly GCF_958298935.1. Lineage (NCBI taxonomy): Eukaryota > Viridiplantae > Streptophyta > Magnoliopsida > Poales > Poaceae > Phragmites > Phragmites australis. Next base: position 10,873,155 of record NC_084938.1, read on the forward strand.
GCTTATCACTTTGCCGCAGCCCAGAATGCCTAGCCACTTCTGGAAGCCATCGATTGATTATGCCGTCTTCTATACGTGTGCCCTACAAATCTGTCGATGACGTGTGCATATTTTATATTGCAAAGCAACTCATGCAACATGCATGCACTACCCAAGTCTTGCTCACGCAAGATCAATGGGAATTTGCAAAAGATGCCACCAAGTAACAGAACACTGTGAAGCATAAGGAAAATTAGGAGTGTTATATGAGTTAGCAAACATTAGCTTTAGATGTCAAACATTTACTTGTTGTCCATCAACAGAAGTAACTAGAAAAAAAAAAGGGCGTCAAGGCAATGGAGTTCTCCAGCGATTATTGTTCTGTCGCTGTTTGTTTTTCGTCGGGTGAACGTTACCCGGGTGGAAGCCCGAATGAACATAGCTGCGGGGGAAATTGCCTACACAGCACTTGGCTGTTATTGCAGACTGGTTTCAAGCAAACCAGGACCTGATGCCAATCAAGTTGCAGTTGAACAACTTAATCCGGGAAGGGGCTCTGGAATGGAGCAAACTTTGTGAGAATAAAGGATAGTCAAAGCCATCTTCGGATATACTTCTGAACAATTACAGCTGCCGCTGTCTCTCTTCTGATCGTGTGCATTTTGCTTGCTAAACAGCCTAATAAGCCAACAGAATGTATTAGTAATTTAGAATCAGAAAGAGAAGAGATTACAATTCATTAAGGATGCTTATAAGAATCAGTGGATAAGGCTTTGCAATTTTCAGGTCATGGGAATAGCAGGTATGAGTACACAAAATATTATTATTTGTCCACAGTGGACAGAAGAAATTATTATCTAAGTAGCAAAGATTATGGGAGTAAATGGCACCCTAAGCAACTAAATTCCTCTAGAATGCCTTCAGCATTTCTACAACAAAATCACAGAATGGAGAAAGCGATAAAATTTAACGAAACCATTAATCAATAGCACGTCGCGCGCACGAATGCGCGGCCGCACGCAACGCGGGGTATTACCTTGATGCCGGCGAAGCCGCAGAGCGCGTGGAACTCGGTGACGGCGACGGCCATCTCGGGCTTGTGGTTGGCGTCGCGGTACGTGGCGAGGCGCAGCGCGTGGAGCGCCGCGCGAGCTCCCGGTCCGGGTGCGCCTGGGTCGACAGCGCCTTGAAGAGGAACGGGAGGTCGCTGCCCCAGCGCGCAGCGACGGCGCGGCCTAGCGCGGCGGGGTTCCGCGCGAGCCAGCCCTGCATGGAGACGTCGGGCGCCAGTGACGACGGCGCGGACGGCTGCGTGCCCATCCACAGCTCGGCCCACGACCCCCTTCTTCCTTGGCGAGTCGCGACACGAGTGAGTTCAGCTCGGCGCACAACCCCCTTCTTCCTTGGCGAGTCGCGCGACGAGTGAGTTGGGACCGCGGCGGCAGCGAAAGCGGAGAGAGCCGGGTCTGCTGGGGAAGTCAGCGTGCGCGGCGCTGCCGAAGCGGGTCCTCGCGGCGGGGAAGCTGGGATGAGGCGGAGGGCGATGGGTGTGGGAAGGCGGAGTGACGTGGCGGCGGGGAAGCCGGGGTGAGGCGGATCCGTAGGGGAAGAGCGCCCAGGTAAGGCGAGGGCGGGGTCGCCAGCCAGGTGGTGAAGACGGAGGAGCGGCGGTGGGGAGGAGAAAGAGAGCCGGCCAGGTTCGAGGGAGTTCGATGGAGGAGAATCGGACGGCCTCTGTCGTCGTCGGCTCCCATCGGACGGCGGACGATCGAATTATGACGTGGCTCGCTGTCGTGCAAGATATCCGTCCAGGATTGGAGTATAGAATAGAATAGAATAGAATAGATAGAGACGTGGCTCGCTGTCGTGCAAGATATCCGTCCAGGATTAGAGTATAGAGATTTGTGTGGCTACACAGAGAGCAGTAACCATAAATCACACAATGCCAATAAGTTTACTCAGAGAAACATGAGATGTTTTTTTCTTGAACAAATCTGCGTCTGAAGCTGCAGGGATCCGTTCAATACAAGAAAACAGTGACAGATTGGAAGCTGTGACAGTTACTTAAAAAGCTTATGGGAAATAAATGGCAAAAATTTAAAATTAGACAATATTCGTGACCGTATTTATTGAAATAGATAATATGTCGTCGTATTTATAATTTTAGTATTCGTATTCGACACCTCATTTACCGAAAATTGACTTTCGGTACATCGTACCCTGAAAATACGTGGGGCCAGCCATATTCGGCATACGGAGTGCCGAATATAGCATTGTAGCCTATTTTCAGCGCACCGTGAAATATACGTCAGGTATGAACAGTGTCGCGCATGAATAGTAACAGCGGTGTGTTCAATTTCGCTTTCTCTCCTTCTAAAACGGTAGTCTTCTATTACTCACAAATTTTAAAACTTTTTTTACGTGATCCATAATCCATGTGCAACCCATTTTAATTAGATTCACCGAAAAATCTTTTGTATATTTTAAACTAAAATTCTTCAAAAAAGGCTACTATTATAACTTGTAACAATTGTTAGTGTCTCAAATAAATTCTCAAAAATCTAGGAAAATTCACTAATATTATTCTTATGTGATGGACTAATTTCTAAAATTATTCCTAGCACTAGGTTATATGATGAAAAAGTGAGTTACTTTGTAATGCTCCATTTATATACATTTTTATCATTTCATGTGATATTCTTGTTTTAATTCAATTTGAATTCAAACAAAATTTAACTATCTAGAGTAGTCTAGACCAAGTCACCCTGCACAGGAGGATGTGAGCGACCGAGGAAAAATAGTCAGCGGGTGAAAACCCACGGAATTGAAGATGGAGTTGATGAAATTTAGAGGAGAGGCTCTAATATCATATTAGGAAGCGTTGTCACCTCTCTCGAGGCTGTGTAGATGTATATATATGAGGTGTCGAACCACAACTAAAGTTACAAATGGATTACACCTCATACAGATGATTTCAATCACTTGAAATAATGCATGGATACAAAACCGAGTTTATCTCTGAGCTCTATCTCTAAACCTATTCAATCACAAAAAAGTAATATGTCCGTCGCGGAGTACGTCAGAAAGATGCTGAGTTGGTTACGAAGATTTTTTGGTAAACTTACCCTTTGATTGTAGGTTTTGTGCATGTTTAAATTTATTTTTATTCAAATTGAATTAAAAAGAGAATATCACATGAAATGATAAAAATGCATATAAATAGAGCATTACAAAGGAACTCACTTTTTCATCATATAAACTAGGGCTAGGAATAATTTTAGAAATTAGTCCATCACATAAGAAGAATATTAGTGAATTTTTCTAGAGTTTTGGGAATTTATTTGAGCCACTAACAATTGTTACAAGTTATAAAAGTAGCCTTTTTTGGAGAATTTTAGTTTAAAATATACAAATGATTTTTCGGTGAATCCAATTAAAATAAGTTGCACATGGATTATGAAACACGTAAAAAAAGTTTGAAAATTTTTGGAGTAACAGAAGACCACCGTTTTGAAAGGAGAGAAAGCGAAATTTGGCTTGTGCCGAATACGGTTAATATTCGGCACCCCGAATGCCGAATATGGCTGGCCCCGCGTATTTTCGTGGTACGGTGTTTCGAAAGTCAATTTTCGGTAACTGAGGTGCCGAATACGAATGCTAAAATTATAAATACGACAATATATTGTCTATTTCGGTAAATACGAACACGTATATTGTCTATTTTTGGATTTTTGCCGAAATAAATAGAGATGATAGTAGTTGTACACGTTAGCACTCTTCCAAATAAAACCTGAGGTGCATCCAATGCTGACACGTCAAGAGAAAAAAAAAGGCCGCACTGTGCAAATCCTGCACGTTTACTGAATTGAGAAAGTCTCCTAATGGATTCAATCTGAATAGTATTTTCTTCTGAAAAAAATAAAAATAGCAATAACAGTAAAAAGTGGCTTCATATACCAAGCCTGAAACCGTTTACATGTCACGAACAACGTCATTCTTACGGTACTCTTTTTCTGCAAACTCGGTTTCGTTATCTCCAGGTAACAGGGAGGGAGGTCTTTCAAGTTCTAAAGGAAAAGCATGGTAATGGATTTGAAGATTTCATGGAAGAAAAAGTCTGTACTTTGACTGGAGACATCATGTATGAGGACTTGGGGCTAGGCAATGCTAAACTGACAGAAATATCCACAGAAATAGACATTATTGTCAATGGGGCTGCGACTACAAATTTCTATGAAAGGTTGAGTTTGGAGTTTTCTGTTGAAATTCTCCGAGATAACTTACTGTTAAGCATCCGGTAAGCGTATGACAGTTTTGCAGATATGATGTGGCTTTTGATGCAAATGTCTTGGGAGCCAAGCACATATGCGAATTCGCAAAGATGTGTACTAAACTAAAGATGCTGCTTCATGTTTCAACAGGTAGCAAGCAACCGAACCCTATGTTCAATATACATTGTGGTATTCTGCCATTCCGAATCCATATAATGATTACATGCCTTGATCAGCTTATGTAGCCGGTGAACAGGAAGGGATACTGCTAGAGAAGCCATTCCTGATGGGTGAAACCCTGAGGGAAGGAGCGCAATTGGATATCGAATCCGAACTAAATCTGATTAAAGAGACCATGAGAGAACTGAAAGCTAATTGTTCTTCAGAAAGGACTGAGAAAAGAACCATGAAGGAGCTTGGCCTGAAGAGGTCAGAATCAACTCATCAGAAAAAGAGCAGTAACATAGACATACATTTGACCTACTGCTACCACCTATTAGCAACATCACAATCCTAACACGCCTCTTAATTAAGGGCAAGGGAGTTCGGGTGGCCAAACACCTATGTGTTCACCAAGGCAATGGGGGAGATGCTATTGGGGCACCTTCGAGGCGACCTCCCGGTGGTCATCGTCCGGCCTAGCATCATAACCAGCATCCTCAAGGAGCCATTGCCTGGATGGATAGAAGGAATCAGGTGACCAAACACAACAAAATCACAATAATTCTTTTAAATTTCATCAGGACAATGTATGTTTCAGCCGACACATTACTAAACATCGTGGCCTTTCGCAGGACGATCGACTCGTTCATCATCGGTTACGCCAAGCAGGTCTTGTCATTCTTCTTAGTCGACCTTGATTCGATAATGGACGTGGTGAGCTTACAATAACTCGTAATCAAATTTATAATGAACTGAACTCCTCCGATCCGTCGATGGTGGGGTTGCATACAACTGTTTTATCAGTTTGAGTAAGTGAAGCCGGACTTTGACAGATTCCTGGGGACATGGTGGTGAACGCTATGATGGTGGCAATGGCGGCGCACTCGGAGGAGCAGGCGCAGACCATCTACCACGTGACGTCGTCCCTGTGCAACCCAGCGCCCTACGCTGTCCTCGCCGACTCGGTCCACCGGTACTTCCTTCACAATCCACCGCGCTCCGGGAAGAACGGCGAGCCCGTGCGGCTGAGCAGGATGCGGTTCTTCCGCACCGTCCCCATGTTCCGTGCGTACATGTCCATCAAGTACAAACTTCCCCTCGAGGTGCTTCTGCTCATTTCATCTTCGAAGTGATCGGTCAATATTATTGCCTTGCGAAATTAGATCAGACTGCTAATAAAATGCTCTTCTATTTTCTGACGCCTCATCAGATCCTTCGCCTTGTGAACATTGCCTTGTGCGGCGTGCTTTCGCGGCGCTACAAGGAGCTGAGCCGCAAGTACAGCTACGTCATGCACCTGGTCGAGTTCTATGCGCCATACACACTGTTTAAAGGGTGGTACGCAACCGATTCAACCATATCAAAAAAAGGAAGTTTATTTTTGGTTGCCATTTTATCTATTACTAATCGCCGTTCATTGGATTTGATTTTCGCGGACCACCGCGAAAAGCTTCGATGACATGAACACGGAGAGGCTGAGGATGGCGATGAAGAACAACGAGAAAGACAAGAGCAGGGGATATGACTTTGGTTTTGATCCCATGTCGATCGATTGGGATGACTATTTCTACAGGATTCACATCCCCGGTGTGGTTAAGTACCTCAATGATTAGGTCAATAAATGCGTGAGATGCGTACACCCAGTACTGTATCTGGTGTTTACTATATGCTTATGCATATACATATGTGTGATGCTGCAAAAGCAAATAGTATGTCCGAGGAACAACACGTCTTAAAATTTTCCCTTTTATTTTCCTGTTGAATAATGACATCTCAATGACTAAGCTTACATCTGCAAGAAAAATGTAGACCATCTTTCTCGTAGCAGTTGTGGTTCATGACGGGACCACGGCTAAAACGGACATTTAACACACTGAAGTCCCACTTACAAGCAATGGTCCTGGCATATCCGCATATATGGTCCAAATTAGGGCCTTACCTGCATTAACAAACATCAATGAGGCAGGCATACTTTCTTTTTTTGAATTATTATTGAAACAAATGATCTTGAGAACAAAAACGCTAACGAATTCCAACAGAGCAAGAAGGACAACTAGACGAGCAGGCTACAAAGTAAGAAGCATTAGTAAGTCCTTGAAATAGTCTTATTTTAAGGATAAGAGATCATTAGGGAGTGCATCCTATCCTCCTCATCTACCTTCCTTGGTCTGGCCGGACATTGCCATGATTCTGTCTTGGAGAGTATGGAACGCCCGCAACCGACTCATTTTCGATGCTCACGACGATGACGTCCCCACCATCCTTCGGGCGATTGCGGCTCTACGTACTTGGCGAGAGTTTATTCTCTCATGTATCTCTACCTTGTAATTTCTCATCGGGATGCCGGTGATGCTATTTGTATCTGTGTCCTGCTTCTACCTTTAAATAACTTGTAAACGATGCCTGTTCTTAGCTACTTTCGATTAATAATATCCTAATATTAAAAAAAGAGATCATCAGGAGGGGTCACTCCTGCTATAGTTACAGTATAGATAAAAAACAGTTATACATCCTAATATGAAAAGGTAGTATTTAACTGTAACGGAAGACCATATATATTTGCGTACAAGGACAAATAGTTGGAGAAACGATGAAATATTCACATATTTGTATAAAGATAATCAAGTATTCCGACTCTGTTTTTACCATTAATGTTTAAATTGAATACGTGTACTAAAACTATGGCATTCCACTATCAATGCATCCAACAATGAAATACTTTTAGAAGTTAAACTAGCCGAATAGCCTGCGCAAATGCACGGGTTCAAATGCAAATTTTGGTTATATTTACTTTAAGCCTCCTATGCCTATCATTCAAAAGACAGCTCTATTTGGTTCACAATCCTAATTTTGGAATTAAAATAATAGCAGTTTGTTATAACATTGTCATACTTCGTCTTGTCAATACATGTCGTTCTGGACATTTGTATAGTCTAAAAAACATTACTTTGACCACTATACTTTTTATTGCAATGTTTATAAAATCCTATAACATTAGAATATTATAAAAATACCTTTTGTGAAAAATCTACACATATGATTTTTCAAGTTCCAAATCTAAATTCCAATGAATGTACACTGCTATAATCCCTCTGAAATAAGGAGGTCTGCTCGATTATTCTCATTTTCTCTATCAATAATAATTCATTTATTGAATTTCGCCTCAAGATTTACTGAGACTAAACTCATAAGCTTATATTTGATAATATATAGTGTTAATACTCGTACATCAAAAGAAATTTAGCTGTTTGTTATTATGCGAACTATATATATTGACAACTCCCTATAAAAGGTGTATTTCATGATACTGTAAAACTATTTAGCAAAAAATTAAAATTAATGATTCAATTTCAGTATTTCCAGATATGTATATATAAAAATATCAATGATTGAAGCACATCTATTTTACATACAACAGTCCTCACACAAAGATATGATCGGTTCAGTGCATAAATCTTAAATTGAACTTACATTAGCCCCAAAAAATACATTTGCATCTTTGAAATAAGGGACAGAAAACACGTGTTTTAGATGCAATTGTTTGCTAAGTTATGAATCCAGTCTATACCTATGGGACGCAAGGCATGTATTCTTGATAAAATTGATGTTAAGATGTGCTAAATAAGTTGCATATGTGTTTATCTTATTGTTCCAATGAATATGCGGATATATCACTAAATTAGTAATCAACAATTTTTTCTATTGTTTAGAAAGGCAACCAAGACATAATAACAAAGCTTGATAGTAGGACAAACCAGTGGTCAACCAAACTTTGAATTTGCAATCGAAGGATCGAAACCGAACAGTAGCCCTGTCATTTCCTGCCCTTTACTCAGCTAGCCATCAGAATTGTCAAACTCCAGCCCCGTTGCCTCAAGGGCGCGGTTTCCTATTCGTTCGTAACTAAGGCTATTCTACATGTAGCAGTAAAAAGCAAAAGGATAAAAGGATCACATTTGGCTAAAGGTATGGAACAGTTCGTGTTGGAAAATTGCGACAAATATAAAGTCAAGATTTTATTAGAGTAAAACTACATAGGATGAACATGAAGATATTTCTCATGATTATAAGTTGCGTGCACAGCTTGTTCGGTTGATAAACACAAGCTTCTGCGAGGGTGATCTGGTCGGCGTCGTGGAAGCAAATCGATGTCAAGGGAGTAGTTGTCATTTAGGATGTCGAGAAAGTGGTCAAAAACGAGAATGCACCGAACCGTTGCGCGAAGATGCTACCTAAAAACCTGATTGCAGCCCTGTGCAGGTCTCTACGCGACACCGGTTTTGGAGATCCCGCTCTCCTCCTCCTCAGTCTACGCCGAGAGAAGAGGACAACAAGGCTTAGCAGTAGAATAGAACAATGCAGTAGCTCGTGAGAAAGAGGAGGATTGGGGAAATGGAGAGACAAAAAATCAGAGCCCCCCCACAAGGATGTCTCCTGGTTTTGTTAATAGTCATAAAGTGGCAGTTTCTATTTGATGCAAATGGCAATTAACGCCCATCAAATTGGGTGTATTAATCACATTAAATCGCCAGCATAGACTGCTTTATTTATCTATGATTTTAAATGGATGTTTAATCACATCAAAATAGAATCATCGCAATAAAAGGCAAAATAATATTGCACGATTGGCTACCAACTTTACACGTACGCCGCGCTCGCAAATCATAAGTCACACGATTTTTCAAGCGAAAAATGCTCAAAATGCGCATATTTGTGTAGCCAAAGTCCCTCTTTTTCTCTCTCCCATGTGCTTCCATTTTAGTCAAATGAGAGAGCTAACTATTTAAGCATGTCCCACTCTCCTTGGACTAGCAATATGAGACTAAAGTGTGCATGTTTTGGAATTTCAGGAATGGGCCACAAAATGGGTCAAATTCCAACAATCCCCCACCAATTCCAAAGTAGTAAGCAGAAAAGATTAAAGGTTGTTGAACTGAAAAGATTTTATATACCATTGTTTTGGTGCAAGTCCAAAACAATGGTATATACCACTGAAAGAAGCATCCATAGGAAAGATTTTAGACAAAGAAGAGAGCCAACTATTTAAGCATGTCTAACTCTCCTTGGACTAGCAATATGAGACTAAAGTGTGCATGATTTAGAAATTCATGAATGGGCCATAAATGGGCCAAATTCCAACAATTCCCCATCAATTCCAAAGCAGTAAGCAGAAAATATTAAAGGTTGCTGCATTGAAAAGTTTTTATATACCAGTGTTTTGGTATAAGTCTTGTACGGGTTGAACTTGCACCTAAACTAACAAGATCCATCTTCTCACGGCTAATGAATGGATCATGCCTTGAATTCACAGCCTTTTGTGATTAGATTTCGCCTAAAAATCGCAATGGTACTAGGCTGCCAAAGAGCCAAGTCTTAACAGAGCGTTAATTGGTCATGTTCCCTGATCTTCTCATGAACTTTCTAGAGAACGTCACCATTCTCATGAACTGCAACCTCAGAGTTAAGCTCACATAGGTGTATTCATTATAGGTATCCTAAAGGCCAATACCTTTTTCCACATTGGACACTAGAATACATTAAGGCTATAAGCCAACCTTCCATACAGTAGAGAGTACATTCTCTAGGTACATGAGCAGAAATTTTAATTAATTTTGTACTCTTTGATTACAATAATAACTTGTTTTTCCCATTATTAACTTCACAGGATCTCCGATCAATAATAAATGGGTTACCATTATAATGTAACTTAAGTGGGCCTCATCCCTATGTCCATAGATGCACCAGAAATCGCTTTCCGTGCAAGACCTTTTGTAAAGGGATCTACTAGATTTTTCTCAGTGCGAATATAATTCACAGTAATTACTCTAGAGTTTTTCAACTTTCTAACAGATTTAAGCCTTACCTTCACATGTCTCGAGGACTTCATGTTATCTTTAGTACTCATAACCTTAGACAACACTGTTTAGTTATCGAAGTACATCAGGATTGCTGGTAGCTCTCTAAGCCACTCAGCCTCAGCAGTGGCAGTGTCTAGCGCTACAAGTTCAGCTTCCATGGTCGACCACGTCAAAATAGTCTGTTTACAAGACCTCCATGAATATGCAGTACCAGCTAAAGTAAACACATAGCCACTCATCGCTTTGATCTCATCTGCATCAGATATTCAATTAAAATCACTATATCCTTCAATCACAGAAGGATAACCAAAATAGTGAATTCCATATGAGGTTGTGCCTCTCATATAGCGTAACACACTCTCAAGTGTCTCCTAGTGATCATCTCCTAGGTTAGATGTGAACCGACTTAATTTGCTGACAGCAAAAGAAATGTCGGGTCGTGTGGCACCAGCAAGATACATAAGGGACCCAATTATTTGAGAATATCTCAATTGTTCTTTTCCTGTGCCTTGATTTTTCCTAAGCTTTACACTAGCATGGTAAGGCGTAGGGGAACTCTTGCTATTCTCAAAACCAAAATGGCTCAATAGTTTTTCAGCATAATGAGATTGATTTAAAGCAATCCCATCCTCATTTTTGATCAAATTAATATTCAGAATAACATCTACCTCTCCTAGATCCTTCATATCAAAGCATCGAGATAAGAAAGATTCAACCTCGTCAATAATGGCAGTGCTAGTTCCAAATATAAGTATATCATCGACATACAACCACAAGATAACTCCTTGACCCTCACCATAACTATAGTATACACACTTGTCCGCCTCATTTACAATAAAATCAGCAAGTGTTAAGGTTTTATCAAATTTTTCGTGACATTGCTTAGGTGCTTGCTTCAGGTTATACAAGGATTTTAATAATTTTCACACTTTATTTTCCTACCCCTTAATCACAAAACCATCTAGTTGCTCCATATAGATTTCTTCCTCCAACTCTCCATTGAGGAAAGCTGTCTTTAGATCCATTTGATGAATGTGTAGACCACAGGAAGCAGCTAACACAATGAGCACCCTAATGGTGGTTAGTCTAGCGACTGGTGAATAAGTGTCAAAATAATCTTCCCTGTCTTTTTAGGTAAAACCCTTAGCCACAAGTCTTGCTTTATATTTCTCAATTATTCCATCAAGCCTCATTTTATTCTTGAAAATCCACTTACATCCAATGGGTTTACACCCGTAAGGACAATCAATGATCTCCCAAGTCTCATTTGCCATGATGGAGTCTATCTCACTACGGAATGCCTCTTTCCAATACTCAACATCGGGTAGTGCATAAGCCTCAAAAAAGGTTCTTGCCACATCATCCACGAGGTTACAATAAAGTCATCACCAAAGGTTTTCTCAACCCATTGTCTCTTGCTCCTGCATGGAGCATCTGTGATTAGATTATTGTCCTCCTCAGAAACCTCTCGTATATGTGTGTTTTCAATTGGTTCAGAGGGAGGAGAGTCAAGATTATTATTGTTCTTGGGTTGGTTGTTCACAATTTTTGAAGTACTACTTGCTGGCCTCATAGGAAAGATATTATGAAAGCAAGAAGCATCCTTAGACTATCTTATTGTATTAACAATAATCTCAGGAGTTTCAGATTTTACAACTAAATATCTATAGGCATGATTGTTTTGAGCATATCCTAGAAAAATGCGATTGACTATTTTTGGCCTGAGTTTCCTCTGTTTCTGCTCTAGTATGTTGACCTTCGCCAAGCACCCCCACGTTCGTAGAAAACTAACATTGGGTTTTCTTCCCCTCCATCCATCATACGGAGTACTCTCACACCATTTGGTGATTACTCTATTGAGGAAGAAGTTCACAGTCAAAATTTCTTCCCCGCACCACATCTTAGGCATACTGATACTCTCCAACATGGTATTCACAAAATTTGTTAGTGTCCGGTTTTTCCTCTCAACTATCCCATTCGATTGAGGTGAGTAAGGTGGTGTAAATTCATGGATAATTCCATGTTCAGAATAGAAATTCGAACAATCATTAGAGGTATACTCTCCTCCACGATCATATCTAAGGCTTTTAATTTTCTTCTCTAATTGGTTCTCAACCTCTGCCTTCTATATTTTGAAGTAGCTCAATGCTTCATCCTTAGATTTCATCAAATACACCTAGCAATATCATGTTGCATCATCAATAAAAGTAAGAAAATATATCTTTCCTCCTTTAGTCGAAACTCCATTCGTCTCATACAAATTAGAATGAATCAGATCTAATCTCGTCGATTTTTTCTCTATCTCTAGCCCCTTGAAAGGTTTTCGAGGCTATTTAGCTTGCACACAAGATTGGCACTTAAAATATTTTACTATTTCACATTTTGGAATTAACTCTAACCTGGACATTCTAGCAATAGTATCAAAACCAATATGACAAAACCATGAATGCCATATATTGGCCACACTTTTATTCAAACCAATAGCAACATTAAGATTATAACAAAAATCCATAGTACTTAGGCAGAACAAGCCTTTGCTTTCATAGACTTTTCCTATAAAGGTCCTAAATTTAGACATTACAAATTTATTCGACTCAAATACTAGCTTTAAACCACTCCGATACATGAGAGAACCACAGATTAAATTCTTGTTTATTGTATGCATGTGCTGGACATTCTTCAAGTGGATGGTTTTCCCCGAAGTAATCTTTAGATCCACCATACCAACACCAAGAACAGAAGCATGTGACCCATTCCCCATCAGGACAGAGGAAGCCCTTGCGGCCTGGTAAGAAGTAAACAAGGAAACATCAGAACATACATGAACATTAGCACCAGTATCAACCCACCAATCGATGGACTGAAATGCAGAACAAACAATAGCAAAATTACCATACCCTCTTGAAGTCGAGGCCTCGCCTATGGTCATGTTAGTGAACTTCTTGTAAGATCGATGTTCTTGTCCTTGCGGTCATGATAGTCCTTGGCCATATAGCCGGGCTTACCTCACATATAACAGGTGATGTTCTTCAAGTCCCTTTTCTCTATTTAAATCTTCTTAAAGCTTTGTTACCTTCTTCACTTTGAGACCCTTGTTCTTGTTATATGTCTTCTTTTGAATGACGTTTACACTATTCTAGTTGTTCTGTTTTGGTGCATCTTTTGCTCTTGCTTTTACCTCCACATCAAGGGCAGCAATAAGATATTCAATAGCAATTTCTTCCCTCTTGTGCTTCCGACTTGTTGCGAAATCCTGCCATGCTATAGGAAGTTTGGCAATAGTTGTTGCAGCCACAAACTTAGAAGGCAGCACACATCCCAAGTGCGAGATCTCGCCAACCAAGAGCTGCAGATCATGTGCTTGTGCAACAATAGACCTTGCATCATCCATGTGAATATCAAAGAACTTCTCGCACGTGTATAGCCAGCAACCCACTTTGGCCTCTGCGTACTTCTACTCCAGGGCATCCCACAACTCTATAGCCGACGTGAAATTGATGTCACATCGTACAATTGATCTGCTAGTATAGTGAGAAGGCAACCTAATGCGGTGTTATTCGCACTCTCAAACTGCGCATCCTCTTCAACCAGAAGCGGGAACATAGGGTGGATCACCCACCACAATTCCAAATACATGAGCAAAAATTTGATCCAAGGCTGCCACCTACGGAAGTTCTCACCAGGAAACCTCTTAGGCTTCATGGCATTAGATGAACCAGCCATTATTAGATCACAAGACAAGTCGCAATCAGGTTTTTGGGAAGTTGGAAATTGTGACAAATATGAAGTCCATATTTTATTAGGAGAAAAACTAGAAAGGATGAACATGAAGCAAGCACTAGAACTAGTAGGTCTAACATGTACTTCAGATCAAAAAAGATATTTCTCATGATTAAAAGTTGCACGCATAACTTACTTGTTCGATTGATAAACACAAGCTTGCACGAGGGCGATCTAGTCAGCATCGTGGAAGCAAATCGACGCCGAGGGAGTAGTCGTCGTTGAGGATGTCGAGGAAGTAGTAGAAGATGAAAATGCACTGAGCGGTCATGCAAAGACACTGCCCAAAAACCTAATTACGGACCTTTGCAGGTCTCTATGTGGCACCAGTTTTGGAGATCCCGCTCTCCTCCTCCTTGGTGCATGCCGAGAGAAGAGGACAACAAGGCTTAGTAGCAGAACAGAACAATGCAACAACTTACGAGAGAGTGGAGGATTGGGGAAATGGAGAGACAAAAAATCAGAGCCCCCACCATGACGTCTCCAGGTTTTGTTATAGCCATAAATGTCAGTTTCTATTTGATGCAAATGGCAATTAATGCCCATCAAATTAGGTGTATTAATCACATTAATCGCCAACATAAACTACCTTATTTATCTCTGATTTCAAATGACTATTTAATCACATTAAAACAGAATCATTGCAATAAAAGGAAAAAGAATATTGCATGATTGGCTGCAAATTTTACATGTACATGCTGTGCTCGTTGCAAGTCACAAGTCACGTGATTGTTCACGTGAAAAATGTGCGCACGTGCGTATGTGTGGGATTTTTCACGTGAAAAATGCGCGAAATACGCGTGCGTGCATATGTGTATGGCCAAAGTCCCTCTCTTTCTCTCTCCCATGTGCTTCTATTTTAGACAAAGGAGAGAGCCAACTATCACTACTACAGAAAGTGTCATCAGTGCCAACTTAAAAATGCTATCAATGGTGTTTTTGAACCGACACTGATTACTTGACACTGATAGTCCATGACTTTTAGTGTGGTTTATGAACCGACACTGATAATGAGTATCAATACTGTTCTATAACAAGGAACCGACACTAATACAGAGACTATTAGTGCCGGTTTGTGGGACAAGCCAGCACTGATATGGAGACTATCAGTGTCGGATTTTTTTCATGAGCTGGCACCGATGGCCCCTCCCTCTATATAGAATTTAGCCGTTGCCGATATCAGCACAAATAGTGTCACAAACAGCGCATACAGCAAGATAAACATGCATTCAAGTTTCACATGCAATATAATCATCTCAGCACATATAATCTCACATACATACACAATTTATTCACATCTTATCTCATTCATGCATACATAACCATGTTCTTTCACATGTCATTCACTAAAGTTCATAACTAAGATAAGTGTGCAACAAAAGTTCATAATTAACACAAGTACACAACAAAAAGGTAAGAAGTGATGTCATTCAAGTTTTCTTGTTAACCGAAGACCCTGAACTACGCTTTTTACCTTGAGAAGAATCAGGTATTGAACTCCACGGGCTAGGTGAAGGGACAACATCGGAACAACACCATTTGAAAACACGGTACTGGCTGGACTCTAGAATAACTTCGTCATTGATGAACCCATTGAGTTGTTCCTAAAGTGCGATGATTCTCTGCGACATGAGGATACCCGTTTCCAGCTTGAGTTCCTGCAATTACCAGAATTGAAGAAATCAATCTATTTGAACATGAGTAGGAAATAAAAATTAATGATCAATATGTATACCACTTACCTCAGCATTGGTAATGCTACTATAATTATTTTCGGTGAATCCATGCATGAAGTCACATACATAGTAGCCACATAAATTGTTGCACTATGACTGAATCCTAGAGGGAAAGTTGGTTAGGACTTTCCATTCTATCCAGTACGAAAAGTGACGTCCTTTCCTCTTGACATAGCGCACGTACACCTCGTATGTGTGTGATTATTAACGGTAACTAGACTTAGATTCAGTCAATTCGAAGCTTACTAAAGCATTAATGAAATGAATAGTTTACCTTTGTAGCAAGTCTATGAGGGATTGGTAGTCATCTACTGGGTTTCTTCTCATGTCGAAGACAACGATATTGCTAATGTCAGTCTGGATGACAAAGAGGGCCTAGTGAAAATTGCACATGTCACTGTATGTAACTAGTCCTAAATCCTAACATCATGATGCTCAAAAAGAGTAGAACAAACATAGAGAGTAACACATACCCAAAGTTGTAAGGTAAAATTATGTATCTCTTTAATTGGTACGTAAGAATAAAATCAAGTGCATAGTCCTCGGTTGCTTGTGGCTTGGTGGCAACCATCGTTAGGTTTATTTTCATTAGGTTGAGAAATTCTACTTCAGTGATGCCCTTTTGATTTCATGTATGTATCTCTACTCTATATACACAAAAAGTTAAGACATTCAGTCTAATAATACAAAAATATATATTGTGAATTATACATATAAGATACTTACAGAGTCCACAAGCTTATGAGTTGAACGCCGAGGGCGTCTTGCCAGTACAGTTGATACATTTCACCAAAATGAATCCAGACTTTGCCGTCCTTGTGGAGGAAATCACTATGATTGTATTTGAATGCGAACATTTCTCTACTGGCCTTCGATTGTTTCATTTACCATGCATGGAATCTCCACTTTGGGTTGATAACTCCGATAGGGACTTGACCAGTGGTTCGCCAAGCTTAAATTGCCATCTAATTTTTACTTTTTCAACCTTGGATTCGTTATCAAGTGTTTCTTTTGTGATTCCGGCCTCATGAAGAAAGTTTCTTTCTAATTGTTCCTATTGTTCTAGCACTATTTGTTTTTAATGTTCTAGCATGATGCCTTCCTCAACTTTTTTTTACCTATGATGCACGTGTAGTTAGATTTTAGCGGTGGGTCCACAGGTCTAGCCAAATTCTGAAGAAACTTGGCGGCCGTTGCTATATCGATAGCACTCTTCTCAGGCTCAGTATGTTTGAGGTGTGCAGTGACACTAGCATTCACTTCCCTTCTGATTTCCTCATCAGTTTTATCATAAGACGTAGGAGATCCAGACTTCTTAGATGTTGTCAACTGCTTCTTAGCTGGTTCTCGCTGCTGTGACGAAGTTAGTTTCTGAGATGACATTAATTTCTAAGATTGTGCAGGTCCTACTGGCTTCTGAAGTAGGATAGGCGGTGGCGGCGAAGGGGTTGGAGACCTTCTTGGTGGCTGTGGAGGTGACAAAAGAGGAGGTGGAGATCTTCTTGGTGGTCATGGAGGTGATGGTGGAGGAGGTCAAGATCTTCTGGGTGGGTCTGATAACTCTAAAATAAACCCAGACTTGTATGTGTCTTTGCCAAATACTATGTCGTACTTCCGCCACATGACGTAATGGCCTACGTTTTCTGAAAGACTCCTTTCCCCCATCTCTCCAGGGTAATCCAGCTCACTTTTATGGTACTCATATATTGCACCGTCCAGGTGTACCTGACATATCCCTGTGGTATCGAACGGTCATTGAAGAGAGTCCCTTCCACCCATTGCTCATCAAGTCCCCTAGCAACCATGGTGGGAACACCCAAGGTGAGCTCGACAAGCTTGCACAGTGTGCTTTATGTGATGTCATCTACGGGGTGATGGATTAAGGCTTCTCCTGGAAGGCCCGTGGATGCGCAACTGCTCTGATGACCACCAGGGCTCGTCATCAATGCATTACCTGTGATGACTAACTGCTCTAGCTAGGCTTGCTGAATATATAGCTGCTACTATTTTGACATCTATCATCCGTCTCTCCTCTGTAAGTTCTTCTTTTAGAAGGGCCATCACCTCTACATATTTTCTTCTCTTTGTTTCTTGTAAGTGTCAGTGTTTTATTAGAATCTGACTTTCCAAGGCCTCAAACCCTTGCCTCGTCTGTGATCAGTGTGCTCCTTGTTTCATAGTGTTAAGGTTAGCTCGTTGTTCTCCCTATCTAAGTGGAAAGATCCCTGGAAAGATTGGACATGGACATCTCTAATCTTCTGCGTGACTTCTTGTTCTAGTTCGCTTTTGAAGCATAATCTTCCATCAGTCGCAAGAGTCACCCCTTTCCCATACAAGTAATTCTCCGCTCATGGAATCCACTTAGCCGTCATAGGTTTGACACCGCTTTTGGTTATATCTTCTCCCATCTTCTCCCACTCGTCAAGTTTCCTCACATACTCGCACGAGCCAGTTTTGTGAGGGTATAAGTTCTTCTTGGAGTTGGCCTTGTTTGCTTCACTTATCTTTTTTTTGCTTCCTCTGAATCCTTGTACTTCACGCAATCATTCCGAAAATCTTTCACCATTAGATAATCATCCCAGTCTGGCGTTCAACACTACATGTGATAATCTCTCTACAATTTACCCTCAAAATTCTTAAAAATTCTACTCATTATGACTATGACTCAATGCTTCGCTATGGCCATGTTGCATCCTTCAGGGTACTCGAACTTTTTTGATAACTTGCCCCATATAAATTCCTTGATGCTATCGGGAACCACCCACTTGTCACCTCGTTTGCCTCTCCAAATTCAATAAGTGATTGTGACGTGGTCCCTTACGAGACACCCGCATGCTGTCTGGAATGGCCCCAGTACGTCTAAAGGTTTTATATGCTCCTTGGCTAAATCGACTTCTGTGATGACAAAACGTCCCTCAGACATCTTGTTGGGACCTCGGCCATGCCTCGGTTCTTCGGATCATTGACCTACCGGTGCATCATCTGTAGTCGGACCCTCTGACGCATCATCGTCAGGTAGATTCAAGTTGAGGTATCCACTTGGGCTACCGCTTTGCTTTGGAGCATCATCCGAATCTGCATCCTAGTCCAAGGAGGGGCCTTGTATGGGGAGCACGTCTGTGGGCGGTGACTTGATTTTATATGTGCCATTCCTATATAAAATTTCCATCTATTTAAATTTCTTGTAAAAAACTTGGAGTATCAGAATATGGAGATACCTGTACAAGGGCCAAATCACGCTCCACTCTAATAGTTCAGGAGTGCACATCTGTGAACGTACCGAACCATCAAGGTCGAGCTATGCTTTGTTCGAACAACAAGTAATGGGTCTCCAGTTTCATCATTTACTCACATTAAGTAAAGCTGATTTTAAAGTTCCAAAAAATTTGAACCAATGATCATAAACAAAGTGCTCTATCCAAAAGTAGGAACATAATGCAAATTATACTCCGGTTCCATAAAAGCTTGATTCTATGAGTTAATTTTTTGATAGAAACTAGTGTACGCCAACTGGTACAGTTAAAACACTTGAAACATTCAAGTGCAATAAACATACCAATTGAGCTCTGCTCTCACCTACATTCAAGATTATATCTCCATCCTTCATCATTTGCCAAAAAATATAAATATGAAAACATCTAAATAACTGGGTCTAAAGTAATACATATATGTAAGCTAATCTGGACAGCAATCATAATGAAAGGAAAACACCTACTTAACTAGAACCATACCTGGACAGCATGTCTAATTAACCTTATTGCTCTCAGATTGTACACTTTAGTTGGCCCAGGGTTAAGTTACCCTGCACCCTAACGAAACTGAACATGTACATCATAAACTGGGAAAGAACAGACGATACAATAGCAAACCGATCAATCACAGCCGGCTCAATTCATGAATACTGCATATAATATGTTGCAGGGACAGTAATCAACAACAGCAGACCAGTGCAGGGTTTCTTACAGAGCACCAACGAAGGATTACAAGTTCAGTAAGTAGGCAACAGAAGTAACAAAAGTATTGGTTTGTGTGCTTTTGCTCTAGATCAGGCTTTGTTGAAGTGACAGTCAACATCAGCGGGGTATTAGGAGTTTCATCCGATGAGCAACAATGCTGCGAAGGCCCTTGGACAGCAACCAACAAGAGAGGGGAAATAAACTGTGGCTCCTGCAGCTTTAATTTGTGGAAGGAAGGAGATGGGGAGGGAGGCAAAGAGTGGTGGAGCACTCACCACAAAGATGTAGAGGAGTGCGACGAGGAAGAGCTCAGGGATGAGGTCACCAGAGTGGAGTTCGGGGACGAGGTTGCCAGCCTCGTGCTCGTGGCGTAGGGGAGGGTGTCACCGGAGTGGAGCTTGGGGATGAGGTTGCCAGAGTGGAGGTCAGGGATGATGATGCCAGCCTCAGGCTCGTGGCGTCGGGGAGGAGGTCATCAGGGAGGTGTGGAGGAGGCCGTTGGGAGTTTAATGGTGGTGGCTGCAGTTAAGTGCTGAAATATATAGGGATAGAGCATCAGTGCCGGCTATTTCTTGAGCCGGCACTGATATTGTTTTTCTTTTTTTACAAAATATTTTATTGTATGTTAGGGTTTATATTAGATATATAATATGTGTAGTACTTAATAATTATTTTTCTGCAGGAATTAATTTATTGTATATGTAGGTTTGTAATTTATGTTATATTAGGTAATTTATTATATAATATATTAGTTTTACAATTTCTGTAGTACATCTTTGTTCCATAAGGCAATGTATATGTTTAATAAAAATTAAAGATTTTTACTTAATAGAAATTACAGCATATTCTTTGTACTAATTAAAGCAGAAATGATATATGTGAACTTTTTACTTAATACAAATTAAAGCATATTCTTATTTAATACATGTCCTTCATACAAATTACAACGAATCCTGAATTAATTATTACATCAAGGCTGCTTTCATTTAATGATTATAGATTCGTTATGATCACAGCGTATGTAGGTAGGTTTCTCAGCGTCATCAATGAGAGGCAAGTCAACATTCTCTTCGAAAGGAGGAAGGTCATCGAATTGATTGTAGTCTTCCTCGTCGACGACATCCTCATCACCGACAATCTTTCTTTTTCCTTGAAGAACCACATGGCGCTCGTCTTTGTTAGCTGGGTCCGTGTCCTTTAGATGGAAGACTTGTGTAACATATTTGGCAAGTACGAATGGTTCTTCTCTGTATCCAACGAGTTTGAGGTTGACAGTAGTCATACTGTACTCATCGATATTCACTCGACCTGGGAGTCTGACCCGTTAGAACCGGAACATGGGGATCTTCAACTATTCTCCATATTGAAGCTCCCAAATCTCCTCTATGAATCTATAGTAGGTCTCCCTGTTGCCATCGTGGTTGTAGGCATCAATACGGACACCACAATTTTTTTAGTGCTCTTGTATAAAATGTATAGCTGTTAATGTTGTATTCTTTGTATATATGAACCATAGTTGATGGCCTATTAGCAAGCATTTCCAACATTGCATCATTCGTATCTTTATCCATCATGTGTCTATGCAACCAACTGCTGAAATTATCTCTGTGCTCTCTTGTGAATGAATCCTCTGACTTTGTTGGATTTGTGGACCGTAGCATTTGCATGTGCATATTGACATACAGGCCTACTACAACTAATTATTGTAGAACTGTGAAGTGTGCTTGGGTGAATGAAACATAATCGTTGGTACGGACTGTAATATGACCTAGCATCACTTTCCCCTTTAGCCTTCCCTCATGGCGAGATACAGGCTTACCAACTGCTTTCATATCCATGTAGTCGATTGCCAACTCAACAACCTCCTTTGTTCTCTAGCCTTGGGCCCTGCAATCTTCCGGTCAACCTCGGTTACGAACATATTTCTTCATAACTTATATGAACCTTTTGAAAGGATACATCTAATGCAGAAATGCAAGGCCAAGGTACTTTATCTCAGGCATGATGTGAACAATGAGATGGGGCACTATGTCAAAAAATGATTGAGTAAAAATACTCTCAAGCTGGTATAAAGTATGGACCATATTTTCCTGCAGCTCTGTTAGTTTGCTCAGATCGATGACCTTCTATGAAATTGCATTGAAAAATGAACACAACTTTATGATTGGGTCGCAAACCTTATCCGATAGAATACCTCTAATTGTAGCAGCAAGCAACTGTATCATCATCATGTGACAATCATGGGACTTCATTCCAACTAACTTTAAAGTTTTCATGTTCACTAAACTTTTTACGTTGGAGGAGTAACCGGTTGGAACTTTGATTCCATGCAAGCAATTGAACATTCTAATCTTCTCTTTCATGCTCAGGGTGTAGCAAGCCGTGGGAAGTTTGTATGCCCCATTGCCTAGGATTTTAGGATGTAGAATTTTCCTTAGCTGGTATCAATCAAGCTGCCAAACTCGTTCTTCTCCACATGCATGATGTCGATTGCGTGTCGGACCATCAAGTGCTTCCAATAAGTAGGTTCCCAAAAATTGATCTATTTTTAAACATAGGAGAAAGTTTTCTAGCTGGGAATTTTGTACTACATTTTCCCTTTCCATGGACAACTCTAAGCTTGTTTACCATCTTATGTACCTATTTCCTAGTGTGAACCTTTGGAGCTCAACGAGTCTCCACTGTCTCGTCAAAAACTCTTTTATTCCTGTGGTATGGGTGATCCGAGTGTAGAAATTTATGGTGACCCATGTAGACTATTTTCTTATAGTTCTTCAGCCACAAAGCCGCTATTTCATCCAAGCACTATACACATTCATTATAGCCTTTTAAAATCTGTCACGATAGGTTAGCAAGAGTAGGCCAATCTTGAATCGTTACTATTGCCCCTTTTTCAAGTAATGAACTTTTTTCACGTTTTTGAAAATGAAAAAAGTCTAAAAAATATTTTTTGACCTGACCCGAGCCCATCGCATATGCCTCTTTTTCAAAGTATTTTCGATCCTTGTATTCCGCAGGAATCGAACCACCACCTCTCTCTCGCGTGAACCCCCTCACCAACTCAACTATAACATTGTTGTTATATAAAGTGGATATTTTATCCTTTTAAGCTTTATTGCTGAAAGTTATAGTTGATGGGTCATAACCGTGACCCGTCACCTAATATGTCATAGGTGATGGATCACGGTTATGACCCGTCACCTATGTGTATGTTATCAATTTTAATTATAGGTTGCTCCATAGCTTAACCGCAAAGGGAATAAAAACACTTTTAATGGTTTGATTCAAAGTTTTAGAATCAGAGAGTGGGATTGAAGTACAATTCAACTATTCACTTCTACCCAAAGCAGCTGAAAATTGAAATAAGCAATATAACGAATGTTTCAAATAAGTGACCCGGAGCGCCCTCGGTAAAACGGGCATAACTTTTGCATACGTACTCCGATTTCGATGTTTTTTACTCTACAGACATCTACAGAAAACATTACATCCATTTCTCCCCCACTTTGTCGGGTTAGGTGAATTTTTTGAGGCAAAAATGACTTGTAAGATTGAGTTCTCGCCTCTAGAAGTTTTTGCATAATTTTCGGAATGCGTGTTTGTGCCATAGCCACCACCCCTTACATCAAACTTGAGCAAATATATACAATGGTTTCTATTCTAGTGCTACTGATGTGAGAAAAAATAAGAGAAAAATAAAATAAAAGTAAAAAATTATAGCATCATGCTATGTACATATAAGCAAATTGTACATATAAAATAATTATAGCATCATGCTATATAAGCAAATTGTTGAATGTGCATTATTTCTTTTACTGCACATTTTATGGTATGCAAATAAATGCAACTAGTTTTTATTTTTAATTAGTAACTAGCTATTATGTTTAATTAATAGTAGCTAGATTTATAATTGATAAATTATGAAGGATAAATTATTTTTCTCACAACTACATAAAAAATTGATGAATTGATGGGCTACTACATCTAATGTTTCATCAAACTGATTGACTAATACATCTAATGACTGAGTAATTGAAATTCCTTCTGCTACTTTTTTGCATCATACTGGTCATTAGTGACGGGTCCAAATTTGACCCATCACTAATGACTCTCTTGGATGACCCGTCACTGATGAGTTAGTCATTGATGATAGGTCATAACTTGACTTGTAACTTATGACTGTCACTGATGATGAGTCATTAGTGATGGGTCACAACTTGACCCACAACTACGACCTGTCACTTTAAACATAAGTGACGGGTCATATTATGACCTGTCACTAATTTCGTGTCGTCTTTGTCTGTTTTTCACATAGTATATGTTGCCGAAAGGATTTATCCCATTCGTACTCAACCTGAACCATATATTCCTCCATTTCTTATATTTGTTGTATTTTTTCTCTACTTCCAACCCCAACGGGCAAACAATCTATTTGGCATGGTACGTATTTTTAGGCAACTCGTCGCCCTTTGAATGCAAGTCCCTCAAGAATCATAACAACTCGTTAAAGCCCTTATAAGATCAACCATTGCTATACATCATTTGCAGCAATGTTAGCACAATATGCATCTTGTTGTGCTCTTTCTTACAGCCTGGGAATACTGGTGTTTTATAGTCCTCCATCATGCGCTAGAACTTTTCATATAGCCTGTCACTGGTAAAGTCTTCCTCCGCATTGCGCAACATTTTGTCTAAGTCATCATCGTCATTGCTGACAAAAGTATCTTTGAACGCTGAAAAATCGATGTCTTCATCAGCCATCATATTGTTGCCTCCTTCTTCTTCGACTGTGGACTGCTCTTCATGCATAACATCCTCATGTTTACCATGCTTGATCCAACGGATATAGCCAGGCTTGAAACCTCTGTGAAACAAGTGTGTATAGATCTTTTCTATGCCTGAAAACTGCTTCTCATTTTTGCAATCAATGCATAGACATCATATATAGTAACCATCATGCTTGTTTTTTGGCTTCCTGTACGTCGCGACAGCCCTCAAAAAAGTCTTCACGCAATGAAAGAACTCTGGGCCATGATGGTCAACCTTGTACATCCATATCTGGTCTATCTGCAAAATTATGATTATCATTACGTTTTAGCAATCATTAAAAACCATTGAACTGATAACCATGCAATATTTCAAAATGCACATCTAATTTATTGTATTACCTCACATCTTGATTGCTCCATGTTAGACGTCCCATCATGTTTCGACACTTGGCCCAGGTCAAAGGACCCACCTTCTAAATGTTGCCATGTCCACTTACGACTAGCGGGTGGATGTGTCATTCCTACAACATAATATTCAAATTCAATATGTTGATCTATTTATAGGTGAATTAATCTTTTTTCCTAATCCACTACTAGAAAATTAGAGCTAGGTTTTAATTTATTTAGAGGTGATTTTAATATTTTTTTCTTAAATCACTATAGAAAATTGGAGATCTAGGTCAGCATGGCATAATCACATACTTTCAAATCTAGAGAAATCGAGCAAATAAATCTAACCATAAATGAAATGTTGATCATCTCTATGTGCCCTATAATGAGAAAATTGTAATTTTTACTCAATTGGAGCTTGATTGGAGCTCTAGCTCCTCCCAAAATTCATCACCATGGAGCTATCACATACTTTCAAACCTAGAGAAATATAGCAAGTAAATATAAGTAAAACTAAAATGTAGATTATCTTACTAACCTTGGAGCACCTTGGGCATGTAGATTCCTCCAAATTTTGAAGTCTCCAAGGGCAAGGTTGGGCACAAATGGTTGGAGCCGAGCAGAACAATGCTCCTCTCTATTCTGTTCGAGTTTGGGGGAGAAGAAGGTGCCTCTTTTATACTGTAGATTTATTAGTGCTGGCCCGTAACACCAACCAACACTGATATCGAGTGTCAGAGTTGGTACATGGTTACCAATTGATACTGAAGTATTGGTTTATGCCAAGAGCCGGCACTGACACCGGTTCAACCTGGCACAATTATTGATCGAGCGAATGATGTTACAAACCGGCATTGATACTTCATAAGTGCCGGTTTTGGCCTAGCTGGCACTAATGACCCGGTGTGGATGACCTATTCTATTGCAGTGTATTTAAGCTTGTTCAACTCTCCTTGGACCAACAATATAAGACTAAAGTGTGCATGCTTTGGGATTTTAGGAATGGGCCATAAATTGACCAAATTCCAATAGTTCACCCACCATTAGCTTCAAAGCGCCGCCCAAGCAGTAGCCATGCATGTGGATAGCCGTGCTTACTCCTCTCGTCATGCCTTTGCGGCAAGCACATCACGCCATGCAGCCATGCCCACCTCGCGGCAGCTGCGATGCCTTGAGACTTAAGGGTGTGTGACTTACTCCTTCTCGTCTTCGGTGCCACTGGATCAAGCAAAACAAGCCATGCGCCACCCACCTCATGGCAGTAGCGACGCCCTTGAGGTTGGAGGGCATCCCTATTCTCGCGGATGGCGACATGACCACACTGCCGAGGCAATCACCGTGAGATGTGTTTTTTATTCTTCTTTTCCTATTACAAGAAATCAGGTGTCTTTGGCAAATAGGGAACCACCATTGCATGGTGATGGAGTTGTGAGGTTACAACTCGACCTGTCAGGGTTCAAATCCTGGTACCCACTATGTATGAACACACGAGTACTTTTAGTGGTATTATCTATATACATGTGATAGGGGCGCACTCGCAAGTATGTGAGTGTGGTGTGCGTGCATAGTGGAATGTATACGTATGTGTCACCTTGTAATCGAAAAAAAAAGTGTCTTTAAAAAATAGATATACACAAGACTAACGAAGCGGCATGAGGAGGGTGGATCAAGGGTCACATTTTTCTGTATGAGATTAGGGGTTGGATGTTTTGCTTTTCTTTAGAATTTATAGATTGTTTCTTCTTTTTTTAGCCACTGTGGTAAAAGGGTTGTGCGATGTTCATATCCTTTTATTAATAAATAGATTCTACGCTATCGGCCATTCCCCACCTTCAACAAAAATTCAACAACTTGTACTATTGATGCCCTCAAATCCATTATATAGATGCCTGAAAATCCATGATGTTGCAAGCGGAACCATCGCAACATATCTGTTTGGGTCATCCTTTCCATCTAAGAAGATGGCACCATATGGAGCAACGCCCTCTAGCCTCCCTCTCCTTCACCCCCCAAAATCAATCACCTTCGCATCCTCTCTAGTTACACAAGGACAAAAAGGTTTATTCCAGTCGGTTTGTAACCCTGTTGCAGTCAATTTTTGAACTGACTAAAACAAAGTGATTATGATAATCATAGTTTTGGAACCAGCTCCGATTAACGGCAATGGCGGATCCAGCAGAGGGGCTGGGTGGGCTCAAGCCCTCCTATTGGCCGCTACTCCCCATTGGATAGAAGGGGTGAAGGAGGAGAAGAAAGAGAGAAAAGAAGAAGAGGGAGAGGAGATGAAAGAGGAAGAACTAGATAACGGTTATCCCAGTTGGTTGATAAATGCATTGGTTCTTAAAAAAAAAAGGACACGTCGTATTAGTCGCTCTCCCCGGCCACCCAACAACCTCTGGTGCAGTTGGCTCTCCTCATGATCATGTCAGCTATCGTGTCTTGCACGTGCTCTTGACGAGACCGCCAACCAATGGCCCTCTCCTTGGCAGCTGCCATCCTATGCAGGTGTAGCCGAATTGACGAACTTGCCGAAGAAATGAATCCATCCAAGAAAGCTACAAATGAGTCCAAGCAAAGATGAAGAAGTGAACTAGTGATTTCAACCAAGCAAATCTACAAAAAAATAAAAAACTAATGAATCAGCTGGTATTTTGATGTCCTTAGCGCTCGATTCACAAGGACATCCACTCAATTCTTACTTGATTTGGGTGGGATGTCAGCCGAACAGGAGGATGGAGTTGCTTGGCAGGAGGGAGCACAGGACATGACCGGACTATATGTCACACCCACTTTTATAAAGAGATAAAATCATATGTAAATTACATATATGCTAGGAACAAGTTTTATACATACAATGACTAGAATCAGAATGTTCAAAGACACTTGCCTCTTCCAACTTGTTGCTCAGACTAATTCGTGAATTCTACCGACAAATAAAAAGCACCATTGAATAAACACCAAATAAACTCCAAACTACAAATATAAAAGGAATAGAATGATGGGCTGGAATCTTTGGATGGGCTAGTCAAGGAGAACAGAATTGACTTGACTTCTTATGAGAAAAGAACAAGCAATTGGAATTAAAGCTTCACATGGAATGATACAAAAGGATTCACATCAAATGATAGAACAGATTGGCTAAAGCATTAACATGTGTGACCTATAAATTAATATATTATTTTAATTATCAATTCATATTCGTAATGCAATGGCATGTAAAGCTGATCAGGAATTATATGACATCGTCACAAATATAAACTAATCAAAATAATATCCTCATGTTGCGGGGATCTAGATGTTAATGAGGGAAAACTACTGTAAAGATGAGAAGATGGCTATTTGAAACTGGCATGGTTGGATAGATCTTGTTTTAGGGAAATTTGAGCGCAAGAATCACTCAAATCGGAGCAAAAATGGAGAAGTTTACGAGGCTTTGAAGATTTAGGGGCTTTTATGCAAAAGTGCTATTTTCTGGAATTTTTGGAATTATTTTTGTACTAGAAAAGCTTGAATTTTTTACTGGGCTAACATGGCTGATGTGGCAAGATGAGGAGGCAAGGTATAACTGACTGGATTAAGTGGACAGGTGGCGATATGTGATTGGTGCTTGAAGGGGTAAAATGATGATATAATATGGGTTGTGCGTCTTGGATCTAATGGCTCAAAGAGGGAGGAGGGGCTGCCGGAGGAGAGAAACACGGCGAAGCCGAGAGAGATCACGACAGTGCCCTTGCTGGAGGAGGGCGCTGACCTCGTCACCAGCCTCGGAGCATGATGACGAGTGGTGGAATATAATGACAAGGTGACTGTGAATCCGTTTTGAGGCTTACCCAGAGCAGCGCAATATCGGAGGATGGTCAGCGGTGATGGAGATGGAGAGGGAGCTCGGAAACACAACTGGAAGCAGCTCTAATGGGCAAACGGCGAAGACGACGGTGATTCGGCCTCCGGCAGAGGCAAGTGGCTCTAATAGATAGCTTGGGTGAAGCTCAACGGTGCTAGGACAGTGTGGTTGTGGGCTAGACCAAAGCGGCGGCAAAGGTACGGTGGAGCTCTAGATCTTGGTGACTTGGCTCGGGAGGCGGTGGATTTGGAATGAGATGAGAACGAGAGGGGGTTCCTGAGCTTATATAGGCGAGATGGAGGGGCTCGTGCGCATCGGGACTCTTGGTAGCGATGGACTCCTTCCCGGATACGACGATGGTGATGAGTTTGATTCGGAGATGACGACGAGTGAAGGCGGGTCGGCTATAGGCTCCTTCGGTGAGCGGGCTGGCGAGTTGCATTGAGAAGCGGCTGAGCGGCCGGGCGAGCATCCAGGCGAGCTGGGCTACTCGGTGATGCGGCCCAGGCAGGAAAGGCGAGAGGAGCAATGGGCTGGCTCAGGCTAGTGGTCCAGGTATTGAAAGGGAAAGAGAGGGAGAGGGAATGGGTTGGCCAGTGTTGGGCTTGGGTGGGAGAGAGGAAGGGTGGGCTGGGTCTGGGCTTAGTTTAGGGTTTTTATTTGTTTTGGAATTTCCAGAAAAGAAAGATAGCAAATGAAATCCAAATAAAACTTCAAATGAATCCTAAAAATTCTAGAAAATTTCAACAAGCTTTTGAAAACATTTTAGAAGCTAATAAAAACATTTTGGACTTATGAAAGCATTTTGATATTTTGGAAATTAAAATTTAACTCAGAAGAATTCAAATAAAATCCAGAGGACTGAAACAAAATCCAATAAAATCCAGAGAAAACTAACAACCCAAAATAAAGCCTAAATGCATATTTCAACATGATTGCATTCAACCAACTATAACCTAATGCAAATTTGAATTTGAATTTAGAAAATAGGATTTTTCGTATTCTAAGTATTTATTCTATAACTATTCTTGGAGAATTTTAGAAATTTGAGAAATCTAAAAATCAGGGTGTGACAGAGATTTAGGATGTGATTGCTGATGGGATGAGCATGGCATGACCGTAGCCATATGCACATTTCATATCACATATACTGGCTCATACGATCAAGTATCCTGAGTTCCTCTAGACCTACAAGCAGTCACGACCTACTTGAGGCAGTACTCTCCGACTGCACCTTCTGACAGACGTCGAGTTCAGCGAGCAATGTTCTATGCTCAGGAGAAGATCCATGTAGTAGAGCGAGAGAGGGCAGGAGTTGAGGACCAAGCCATAGCAGAGGCAGAGGCAGATTTACCTCATGCCATCTTTGACATTGACAACGATAGTGACTTAGATTCAGATGAAGTGGAGTACTGCCTGCCTGTCGCCAGGAAACATGATGCTGAGGCTGGAGGATCTACTCATACTGTGCCACAGTCTTCTGTGCCACAGACTTCAGTACCACAGTCTACTCCTCCAGTGGCCCCTGTTGCCCCTCCTTCTGAGTTGACTACTATCCTTCAGCAGTTATAGCAACAACATGCTTTTCAGGCTGAGACATAGAGACATCATAATGAGGCTCAGGCCTACAGGCAGATCTAGTGTGTCAGCAGGAACAACATATGGTCCTTATACAGTCCATAGAGCAGCAGTAGCATGCCATGTTTTTAGTGCTTCAGTCGGGCAGAGAGAATAATGATCAAATATTCTCTTTTATTTCTGGATGTTTGCGCTCTCTTTTCCAGGCTACCGGCCTTCAGTTGCCAGCTGCTCCATGAGCTCCTGTTCCGGCCCTGTCTCCTCTACCTGGAAGTATTGGTGGTTTCTTATCGACCTCGATGCCAGCTTTTTCAATGTCACCACTTCTCTCCATCGGGATCTTCTCCTTGTCTACTAGCATGTCTCAGAGGCCAGTGTTTGTTCCATTGTCTACTCCTATCTTCACCTTGCCTCTCAACTTTGAGGAGACACCATAACATACTGTTCCTAAGTAGCGTACTTCAATTATACCACCTGTTGTTACACAGCCTAAGTTTGATGAGATAGATTCTACGCTTCGGGTAGTGTAGAGTTGGATTGACTAGGAGATAGCAGCCCAGGGACATGGCTCTTGTAGCTTCGACCTCATTCCTGATGTAGTTCTCTCGTCTGATGTTCCTGCCAAGACTACGTCAATCCTTCAATAGATTCTCTTTCAGCTGACGTCGACGTTGCTGCCGTTGAGCTTCCTTCCACAGCGTCCAAGTCCAATTCTGACTCTGACTCTGGATCTCATTTCATGGTGCGGCCTTCTTCAGGAGCGACAACTCCTTCTTCTCCAGCCCCTAATGCTTAGACATGTTCCTTTTTGGTGCTTTGATGCCAGAGGGGGAGATAGTTAGGGGTTCATGGTGCGGCCTTCTTCAGCAGCGACGACTCCTTCTCCAGCCCCGGATACTTAGACATGTTCCTTTTTTGGTGCTTTGATGCCAGAGGGGGATATAGTTAGGGGGAGTGAGAGTAGAGTAATAGGGAGTTTGGGAGTTTATTGGATCTTTATGGTTTTTGATGTAACGACGAGCTATTTGGTTTCTTCTTTTGATGTTTTTTCGCTTGTCATTATATTGTGGTTTAATTCATGCTTGACTTAATTCTCTTTCAAACTAGCATGATAGGTTGTTCTAGTGCTAGGCTTTCCCTTACATATTGTTCTATGTCGTTATATGCCTAGTATGATAGATCAAATTTTATCCAAATCATTCTCTACTATTTTGTGTTGTCATCAATCACCAAAAAAGGGGAGATTGTAGCATCTAGGCCCCTAGGTAAGTGGTAAGTATTTTGGTGATTAATGACAGCTATATCATTGTATCTAACAAGTTTTCTTTGAAGGGTAATTAAAAGTTTAGTTCATAATATTGTTAGGCGATGTTGGTCCCTTAATTGATTGAATGAACGATCAAAGTATGTGAACATCAAGATTAAGGACCTTCTAGTTCTAAATGTCACAAGGAGATGAAGGACACTTAGAGTAGTATAGTCTCTCTTTCTTTATTCTTTGACCATACTATAAAGAGGACCTAAGAGTAGTAGCTTGAACTAGTTGAGTTTAGACTTGGTTAGTTGCACATTTGTGAAATTCTTGCACTAGGTAGCTCAGAGAAGCACATGGATGAGTTGAAGTGAAGATAGGACATAAAGAAGTTTGAATTGGACAAGTTCTAGAAAAACTTTACACGCTGGTTGGTCCGGCGATGAAGCATTTATACACATTAGAGCTTTTATTTCTGCGCTCTTGTACACACCGGATGATTCGACGGTGTGAAGTTGGCTACACTGGAGTATTTTTCAGAAGATGGACTTCAAGCATGTACACATCGGATGGTCTGGTGTATACACCAGATGTTTTGCCAGAGTGAAGTCTAGAATATTTTCTGTTCACTGGAAAATGGACTTATACATGCCAGATGGTCCAGTGTATACATCAGAGGCTTTGACAGAGCATTTAGTGCAGTAACAGCTAGTTTGGGTGGACGATACACACTGGATGGTCCGACGTTTGGAGCGTGTGCATGCCAGATCATCTGGTATCCACAAAAGCTATGAGTGGTTGGTCAATGGCTAGTTTTGAACCTCTAGCCTATATATACCCCCCATTTCATCTCCCTGGTTAACCTCTGTGATTTAGAAAATCTGAAACACTTAGTGTGTGATCAAGAGGCAAGGGAGTGCACTAGAGTGATTTGCAAAGTTCTTAATTGAAGACTAAGGACATTATTAGTGCAACTAAAGTAGCAAGTGTGCATCTAGTTGTATTTTAGGCTTGATTTGGGTCAAGTGAAGCTATTGGCTTGTTACTCTTGGTGGTTGGCAACACCTAACCAGTCTTGGTGATTGGAGGTGTCTTAGTGAGCTCTTGGAGATATTGTGGGAGCCTCAAAACGAAGTTTTGTGCTTGGTTTGAAGTCTACCAATCCGGAGATGGAGAAGCGGCTATCACTTGAGAACACTTGAGTCTTCGTGGCTCTAGGGGGAGTGATATCCTTAGTGGATGCTCCAACAAGGACTAGTGAGGAGTGCCAGCTCCTCGATACTTTGGGAAAAAATTCAATGTCTTCTTTTCCGTCTCTTTACTTTCTCGTATTTACTTTGAGCATTTACTTTCTTGCAAGCTACATTTCTGCAATTCACTTCCTGTTGTGGCTTGCATGTTTTCTTGCTTAGAATTCTATCTATTTTGATCGTTATTGTTGCTTTACATTTCTTCTAGGTCTAGTTTGTCTACTTGTTCTAGATTTAGTTTAAAATAGTTTAATTAGAGCCTCATTCAGCCACCTCATAGGCCATTCGATCCTTTCGGCGGGGATTCGACGGCCCGCATCGGCCAACGAGGACCGAGGACGTGATCCACCATGTGGCACCTGAGGCTCGAAGGAGGCAAGAGTGGGGGGGGGGGGACACGACCAAGGGCGCACCGAGGAATGAATAAAGTTGAGCGGCTGCTCTAGGGGGCAGCATAGGAGGCGGATCAAGACTACACGAGAAGAGAGGAAGCGATCTTATCGACTTCTCTACGCACAAGTAGTATACATGTATACAATATACCTATATGGAGGAGGCCCCTGGGTTTTGGGGTCCGAAGCGGACATCTCACTTGCCCCCCTCCAAGGCCGACCCTAGCCATCCCTGATAGGCGCCGAGGACCTCTGCCACATGACCAAGTTTTGACAAAGAAATAAGGCTGGGAAGAGAGACATGACAGATGAAGTAGCTAAGGATGAGAAAAGGGCTCGGTTCGAAGAAGTGAGTGTATCCCAGTTGGTTCTAACACAATAACAGATTGTACGCTTTACAATCTTGTCTGATAGTTTGTAGCAAAAATGGCTCTATTAGGACATGATCATGATTTTGGTGATTAATAACAACATAGTCATTGAGACTAACATGTTTGTCAATAATATATGTTAGTAGGTCTCTTGGATGCAATACATCAAGAAGCCACCGTAGCTGGGACAAAGTTCGATTGAATTGGAGAAGTCCCAGGAGAATTGACCTCACCAAAAGGTCCGGTGCAAAGAAGTTCGCACTCACCGAAGCATTGTGCACATAGGCGGTTAGCCTCACCAAATAGTCTGGTGCTCTATGTGTTGAACTAACCAGAGTATTTTTGACAAATGGGAGAAGGCTGAGGACATTATCGGATAGTTCGATGATCTGCACTGGATAGCACTGGAACATTTCTTGCAAAGTACAATGCAAGTACAGAAGACTGAAGGTCAACCCACTGGAAGGTCCGGTGCTTTTTGTGCACACTGGAGTACAACACCAAAGTATTTCTTGTAGAGGTGATTGTAAGTGCTAAAGAATGAAGATCAAATCACCGGATAGTCCGGTGATCACAGAGATAGTTGTATCGTAGCATTTCTAGGGAAAAGAAGAGAAGGTTTAACTCACCAGATCATTCGGTGTGAATGGAACGAACACCGGATGAATGCACCAGAGCATTGTACACAGAGAGACTACAAAGGATCGGATAGTTCAAGATAACTTATTGGAAGGTCCGGTGATAGATTTAATGGCACACCAACGTGTCTGGTGTTCATAGAGGTAGTGAGTTGAGTTCCAACGGCTAGCTTCTGAGTTTGTACAATCCGGATGATCCATTGTTAGTACTACTATTCTCACCGGATCATCCAGTGTTAACAGATTTTCTGAGCTATTGGGAAAATGGCTAGTTGGCAGGTTTGAGGTTACAAATACCCCTCCACTTAGTCATTTAATGATGTGGCATTCTACTGGAGTCTAGATGAAGCTCATACACACGTAAGAAGACATTCAAGCCACCAAAGTGCTTAAAGTGATAATCTAAGACAATTAAGCATAAGATTAGAGATTGTTTAGTGCTTATAGGTCTAGAGTGAGTTGTAGCTAGGTGCTGCATCTTGAAGAAGGGATAAAAGAGTGATCCTAACGTGTACCGAGAGGTTACCAGTACCTTGGAGTCTTGGTGACTCACTAGCATCTTGGGCCTTGGTGGCTCATGCTTGTTGACACTCCGACTTGGTGTGGAGCAGCGGCAAGACACGTGTACGGGAACACGGGGACCCTTGTCTTGGTGGCTCAAGCTCTGAAGTGATCATCAAGGCAAGTGACCGGAAGAGAAGCTAGTGGTGAGACCCTGGCTTGGTGGCTCATCGTTCTTGAGATCTTGTCTTGGTGACTTGGTAGCTCCAGAGCTGTGACCGAAAGAGTCGTGCCGACCAGGAGCAAATCCTTTGTAGAGCTCTAACGTGGACTAGGGATGGCATTCATGCCATCGATACTATGGGATAAAAATCCCTTGTGTCGAGTTTGTGTCTCTACCTTATGTACGTTTTCGCATTTACATGCTTCGCAATTTACCTTACTAGAGTAGGTTGCAATCCTTTTAAGCGGTAGAGTAGACACACTAGATAAAACTAGAACATGTTTAGATATAAATTGAGATAGATTTATCTTGTGAAGTTGTTGAAACTAATTTGATTTATTTTTCTAAGTT
Organism: Phragmites australis; assembly: GCF_958298935.1. Taxonomy (NCBI): domain Eukaryota; kingdom Viridiplantae; phylum Streptophyta; class Magnoliopsida; order Poales; family Poaceae; genus Phragmites; species Phragmites australis. The sequence continues at coordinate 10,908,456 of NC_084938.1, forward strand.
TTCTAATTCACCCCCCTCTTAGGACGTCACCATTCCTAACAATCTGTATCAAAGCCTCGTTCTCTTGATAGGATTAACATCCTAGAGTTATGATGTCCGAGGTTGAGATGGATACCCATAGTGCTTCACTTTTTGATGGCACAAATTTCTTCCGTTGAAAAATTCTAATGACTTATTATTTGCAAGCTGAAGGTCTAGATGTTTGGAGAGTCACCGAGGAAGGGATGAGATCTCGCATCACCAACAAGGAGAGGCAATTAAATGCATTGGCAAAGAGTATCCTTTTACCATCTTTAAATATTGATGCATTAAATTGTGTTTATTCTCTCACTAATGCACATGATATTTGGAATAGTCACATTTAAATACATGAAGGCACAAAGGATTTGTGCAATGAGAAATATCATGTGCTTATTACTAAGGTCAATTGCGTCAAACAATTTGCCCATGAAAATGCTAATGACCTGTACTCATGTTTGAATATTCTTGTCAATGAGATCAATAAGCTAAGTTTGAAGCCAATTGACGATGATCAAGTTGTAAGAAGAATACTTCAAGCTCTTCTTCCAAAGTACAAGTTGATAGTCTCCATTATCTGCGACAACAACGACATCAAGAAGATGACTCCAAGTCAAATGCTCGGTAAGATCACCACTCATGAGATGACCATGAACATAAGGGTGGAAGCCTCTTCCTCATCTGACGTCAAGAACCTTGCTCTCACAAGCAGGCAAGCACCATGTCCACACATGAAGGCAAGGATGAGGAGACAAGAGCAAGAGTCAAGCTCAAGCGAAGATGATGGAGATGAAGATGAAAAGAGAAATGAAGATGATGAGCAAAGCATATCAAGTGGTGACAAAATGGACCCCGAAGTCGCCAAGCTCATCTCTCAAGTGGAGAATAACATCAAGAATATCAATGCCAACATTGATTATTGAATCTCTATGAAAGATTTAGTCAAAACTATTGATCGCATCAAGAAGGAGAAGAAGATCAAGAGCAAGAGGGAGATAAGAGGAAGAGCCAAATCATTTGCAAGTATAGTAAGATGGGTGAGTGAAGATGAAGATTCAAGCTCAAGTGATTAGAGCTTCGCCACCCATTCCTTCAAGAGAAACTCTTCCTCAAGGTCATCATCATGCAAGTCATCATCGCTTAAGTCATCGCACAAGTGCCTTATGGCCAAATGTATGGATAGCGATGTAAGTGATGATGAATCCGATGAGGATTCTCCCTTCTATGATGAACTCCTTTATTTGATTAATGAGAAACAAAAGTCCCTTAAGAAATAATCTAAGGAACTTAAGAAATTCAATGCACTTAATGACATTCATGCTACCTTTGTTTCTAATTATGAGCAATTATTGAGCAAATTTAATTTGCTAAACAAGGAGCATGATGAGCTTAAAACTAAATTTGAGTGCATTGAATCTCAATCTAAGGCCTCTTTAGAGCAATCTACCTCTCTATTTAATTTAAATACTAAGGTAAATGGCACTTTTTGTGATGATTTAATTGATCTATCTAGCTCACCCCGTTGCAATTAGATATGTGTTGAGTATGTACATGTAGAACCATCTAATGAACTCATTCCATAAGAAAATGATGAGCTCAAACAAGAAGTAGAAAAGCTCAAGAAGGACTTCATAAGATTAAAGGGCAAGAACCATGTCCAACCTCCTTAAGATAATCATGCTACTATGGTGAAGAAGTTTGCGGAGGGATCCACCGTGACATACTTCAAATATCATCAAGAAGGCCACAAGTCCTTCCAATGCAAGCAAGTTAAAAGGAGATCAAGGAGAAGAAGAAAGCAATGAACCTCTCCAACAAGACCTCTAACTTCTACATCAAGCCCAACTACAAGGTCAAGACTAAGAGCAACTACTATAAGCTAAAGAAGAAGAACAATGGCAATGTGGTTGCTTATATGGTTGAGAGAAAGGAACGGAGGTGGAACCAACCTATTTGTGTGCCCAAGGAAATCATCACCAACACGAAGGGCCCCCAATTGGTTTGGATTTCAAAGAAGACTTGAAGCCTGATGTAGCTATGAGATTTGGAGACTTGGCTCACAAAATGAAGTGAAGGTTTAAGTAAAGAAGCCAAGTATATAAGATTGGACGCTTTGATAAAAATCATGATCATCATATATCCAAATCCCTATCCAAAGGTAAAAAAGGTAATGGAGCTAGATGTAAAATCTTTGAATTGTTGTAGCTCATTGTGTTGTCTAGGATTGCATGTGCTTATTTCAATTTATTGCAATGCCTAGTGTATGTTTTCATATGGTAGGTTGCTTGTGTTTCTCTCTTTCTTATGAGCAACCTACCTGGTTTAATAGTAGTATGTTCTTTTCATGGTATTAGTTTCACAATTGATATCTTTTATGTACCATGAACCAATCTATAGGGTGTTCTTCCCATTGTTATAATAACAAGGCTATATGTCTCAAAACTTGTATGCACACATTTAGGAGAGTATATCTTATGAGTTGTGATTTTGAGATTAACATGTATTGCTAAATATATATTTTGCAGTCTCATGGAGAAATCAACACATCCCCAGAGGTTTGCAATGCTTAAAGGCTTAAATTAGTATCATTGTAAATTCATTTAGCAACACATGATATGACTTAAACTTCCTGCCTCTACTTATTGTCTAGATATTTATATATTGCTACATTCCTACAAGTGATATTCACAAGTGGGTCTCATTATATGTATGTATAGATAAAGGGGGAGTTTAGATTATATCATATGAGTTTCATTAATTATGATCCTTGTTTGTCTCTTTTCAATTGATATCAATGCTTCATATTCTTACAATTGGTATATCTTTTTAATTGGTATCATTTCATATGCATCATGATTTATAAAGCTCTATCCCATGTGCTCTAACGTTTTTCCTCGAGTTCAACATATGTTTGTAGCCCTTTTTGAGATTATTGACAAAGGGGGAGAAGTTTCATGACTAAAGCAAAAAGCAAGATACAAGATGTCTAGAAATGCCGAAGTTGACAAAAGGAGAAAGAAGAAGATACAAGAAGCAACATGAGGAACCTAGGTTGATAAAGGGGAGAAGTTCTACATGGGTCGATCAAGGGAGATAGTGGTAATGGAGAAAGAGGAAGCCACAACATAGGGAGACTAAAGGGTAAGAACATGCATCTGAGCAATGTGATAAGGCCTTGTGATCTTTACAATTAGTATCATTTATTATTTACCACTTGCTTTGTTTGTGTTTTCATCAATCACAAAAAAGGGAGATTATATCGAAAATGGCCCTATTAGATCATGATTATGATTTTATTGATTAATAACAACATAATCATTGGACTAACATGTTCGTCAAGAATATATTTTAATATATCTTATGGATGCAATACATCAAGAAGCTACCGCAGTTGGAACAAAATTTGATTGAATTTGAGAAGTCTCAGGAGAATTAACCTCACCCAAAGGTCCGTTGCAGAGAAGTTTGCACTCAATGGAGCATTATGCATAGAGGCTGTTAGCCTCATCGGATAGTCTAGTGCTCTGTGTGTTGAACTCACCGGAGTATTTTTGACAAAGGTGAGAAGGCTGAGGACAAAACCAGATAGTCTGGTGATCTGCACTGGATAGCACCAGAGTATTTCTTGCAGAGAAAAATATAAGTACAGTTTTGCAGAGAAGAATGCACGTATAGAAGACTGAAGTTCAACCCATCGGAAGGTCCGGTGCTTGATTTGTGCACACCGGAGTATTTCTTGCAGAGGCGATTCCAAGTGTTGAAGAATGAAGATCAACTCATTAAATAGTCTGGTGATCACAGTGATAGTTACACCAGAGTATTTTCAGGGAAAAGAAGAGAATGTTTAACTCACCGGGTGGTTCGGTGTGAATGGAATGAACACCGGATGAATGCACCAGAGTACTGTACACAAAGAGACTGCAAAGGCTCGAATGGCTCAAGATAACTCACTGGAAGGTCCGATGATGGATTTGAAGCCACACCGGAGTGTCTGGTGTTCCCAGAGGCAGTGAGTGGAGTTCCAACGGCTAGTTTCTAAGTTTGTACACACTAGATGATCCGTTGTTAGTACTACTGTTCTCACCGGATCATCCGGTGTTAACAGATTTTCTGAGTCTTTGAGAAAACGGCTATTAGCGGGTTTTGGGCTATAAATACCCCTCTACTCAATCATTTAATGGTGTGTCATGTTGATGGAGTTTAGAGGAAGCTCATACATACTTAAGAAGACATCCAATCCACCAAAGTACTTAAGGTGATAATCTAAGACTATTAAGTACAAGATTAGAGAGTGTTTAGTATTTATAGGCCTAGAGTGAATTATAGCTAAGTGCTGCAGCTTGAGGAAAGGATCAAGGAGTGATCTTAACGTGTACCGAGAGGTACGCTGGCACTTTGGAGTCTTGGTGACTCGCCGTCATCTTGGTGTTTCGTGGCTCAAGCTTGTTGACCCTCCAACTTGGTGTAGAGCGATGGCAAGATACGTGTACAGGGACACGAAGACCCTTGTCTTGGTGGCTCAAGCTCCGAAGTAATCACATAGGCAAGTGACCGGAAGAAAGTGGCTTGGTAGCTTATTGTGCTTGAGACCTTGTCTTGTTGACTTAGTAGCTCCAGAGCTATGACCGAAAGAGTTGTGCTGACTGGGAGCATATCATTTGTGGAGCTCCAACGTGGACTAGGGATGGTATTCATGCTATCGATACCATAAGATAAAAATTTCTTATACCGAGTTTATCTCCCTACCTTATTTACGCTTTCACATTTATATACTTATAATTTAACTTGCTACAGTAGGTTGTAATCCTCTTAAACGGTAGAGTAGACACACTAAATAAATCTATAGCATATTTAGATAAAAATTGAGATAATTATTGAGATAGGTTTATCTTATGAAGTTTTTAGAGCCAATTTGATTTAGGTTTCTAAATGTTCTAATTCACCGTTCTTAAGACGTTATCGTTCCTTACATAGTTCGAGAAATTAACTGATTGTGATAATCATTTATACAGACAGATTTTTAAACCAACTAGGATCACATCTTTGGACTGGGAATGTGTTTTTTTTCAGTAGGGTTGCATGGTTCAAAGTTTGTAGGAGCAGAAAAGAGACTAGATGTGGAGGGATTCCTGCATGTACGGATGTGTAATATATGTGCTGCGACCAATGGAAAACCTGTTGAGGTAATATTTAATTTTAATAATTTTTCTAATTTTAGTCTGATCAAAGTTTAGAAGCACAGTTCAAATGGCATGATTTGGCAACATTCATTAGATTTCAAAGAACCACAGTTCAAATGGCATGATTTGGCAAAATTCATTAGATTTCAAAGAAGCACAGTTCAAATGGCACGATTTGGCAAAGTTCATTAGATTTCAAAGAAGCACAATTCAAATGGCATGATTTGGCAAAATTCATTAAGATTTATAAGAAGCACAATTCAAATGGCACGATTTGGCAAAATTCATTAAGATTTCAAACATCTTAGGGTTGTAGGCGTCCTATGCAAGTTAGCAACCTGTGTCAGAAGAAGAACACTGATCAGGGAGGAGGAACGACGTGGCACAGAACACGTTGGGATTTCCGGGCGGCAGCGAAGCATGTTGCAAAAATGGTGGAATATGTCCTTGCTATACACAAAAGAATCCAAGAGGACGAGGCCAGGCAGCTGGCAAATAGACCCTCCGTCAGGTAGACTAAAGATAAACACTGATGGTGCTTTTGATGCTACTAAGGCCAAAAATTGTACTGCATGGACCACTCCGACAGTCCGACTTCCTCCTAGACGTGATCACTAAAATGGATATTGTCGCGCAAAGAGCTCTTGTAATTGGGTACTGCACTTCTGACTTCCTCCTAGACGTGGTCACTAAAGATTGTAATTTTGTATGGCCTAAAAAAAGATAATTTCTTATATGCCACTATTATAAATCTTTATCCCTAATCTGCCATCAATAAAACTCACATTCTTTAAATAACACGGATCTTAAATTATAATCCCTTATATACTACTCCAGTTAGATTTATTACTTTTGACCATCAGTCAAACATTGAAATACCCGATGTTACCCTTAATTTGTAACATCATATACATATGTAATCTTTATGGTACTATTTGTTCTTTCCCTTAATATTTTTTTGGATAGCATAGGAAGAGACAACACTGACAAAATTGGTACTTCTCTAACTCCATTTATACCCTGATCAAGCACAATTTAACTATCTTAACATTAACCGTGAGGAATTCATACATGCATGCAAATACACTGCAAAATACATATGATAAGAGTACACCAAATCAAGTTTCATATTTTTTGAGCTCTCTGCAATTACTTATGAGTTTTGAAAGGGCAAACCTATTTTTAAATACAAGGGTAAAAGTGTCTTTTTCCATCCCTTAATGTGGGAGATTAAAATTTTAGGTCGGTGGTATTAAAAGAATATGAGTTTCATCAATGGTAGATTAGTGATAGAGATTTATGATAACAGCTCAAAAATAAATTAATATTAGCCAGAGCACCCAAGTTCACAAATCACAAGCCGTCCACACGGCCATACCCCGAAACAGAACCTATCCCTACCACGGACCACTCCATCCCGTTCCCATCCGGCCATCCCATCCATGCTGCGCCGCAATCCCACCCGCATCGAGCTCCGCTCCTCCGACCGCGACGAGCTCGAGGAACACCTCCGCGCCTCCGCCGTTAGCACCCCCACCGCTAGCACCCCGACCGGCTACTCCACTCCGCCCCCAGCCCCGGGTCCGCAGACCTCCAACCCCCTCCTCCACCTCCTGCACCCGCCGCCCGGCGCCGCGCCCTCCAAGGTCCAACGCATCGGCCTCTCCACCCCCACCCCCAACCCCAAACCCTAGCCCCTCAGCTCAAATCCCCCATGGAGGTCGAGATCAAGCTCCGCCTCCCCGACGCCGCCGCCCACGCCGCCTCTCCTCCTTCCTCGCGCCCTGCCTCCGACGCACCCACGCCCAGCGGAACCTCTTCTTAGACGCCGCCACGCGCACCCTCGCCGCCGCCACCGCCGCGCTCCGTGTCCGCCTCTACGGCCCCGACGACAGCGCTCCCCCCCGCGCCGTCCTCGCCCTCAAGCGCCGCCCGCGCATCGACGCCGGCGTCAGCCTCGTTGAGGAGATCGAGGAGCCCCTTGACCCCACGCTCGCCCTCTCGTGCGCTGACGACCCCGCGCGCCTCGGTCGGGTCGACTCCCCGATCATCCGGCTTGTCGCTGGTGGGCACGGCGTCGGCGGGGACGCCGCGCCGTTTGTCTGCCTCGGCGGGTTCCGGAACACGCACGCCGTCTACGAGATTGAGGACGATGGCAAGGGGCTCGGCCTCGTGGTGGAACTCGATGAGACACCGCTCGACTTCAGTACAAGCTATGAGCTCGAGTGCGAGATTGCGGAGCCTGACCATGCCAAGAGGGTGATGGAGCGGCTGCTCACGATGGCCTGCGTGCCCTATCAGTACTCACGGAGCAATAAATTCGCGTGCTTCATGGCTGGGAAGCTGCTTCCTTGACTAGGTTTGTGTTATTGGCATGCCCCTGGTAAAGATTGAACCGTGGTCGGTATGGACCTTGTGTGACAATAACATTTTGATTAAGCAAAACAAGTATGGTTTCTTGATTTGGAGTACGCTTTGGCTTTGTGGCATATGAACTCAAGCATGACCGACATCAGATTCTATTCTACTATCCATATTGTTTTAGGTGGTGTGGTAACTCTTAACATACTAACTTGGCTTGCATTTCAGCTGAAGTAACATCCCTGCTTCTCGGTTAAAGTCTCCGCACTTGCTATTATCCATTTAAACACTCCGTTCCCTCTCACTGTTCTAGTTTTCTCAAAATCCATTCCATGCCCACTTTGGGAATTAAATGCTAGTTGACCAATTATGCAAATCCAAGATCCAAATTCAAGCTTCCATAGCTGCATTGAGTGTGTCATTCTGTCTACCAGTCTACCTGATGATGCTCTGTAGGTGTGTTCCTTGTGCAACTGGTTCAACTTCCCGAAAACATTTTTAATCTCTATTGATGGCGCTGCCCTGCTTTGATCCTTGCTTTTGTGTCAAGTGCCTTCTATTTATTACTCACTGCTGGCAGCCCATGACTTGCGTTTGATGTCAATCCTGTTGCTTGTTTATGACTCACTGCTGGCAGCCCGTGTTTTGCATTTGACGCCAACGCCAATCCTGTTGAATTCTTGTTCGACTCCAACCCCTTGATACTTAATCTTTCTGTATCCAATCTTCTGGAGTTTTTTTATTCTTGACTAATCACTGATCTGATTAGTCACTGGCGTGTATACTACTCTGTGGGATGAATGAGCACTCATGCTTATGCTCGAAGGAAAACATGTTTGCCTGCATAGGAGGGAGGGAGGTATGTTACTTTGTTGTCTTGCCATATGTACCGAAAAGATTTGATGGCAATAGTTAGTTGTCTCATGTGCACGGATTGGAGAATGTAACATGTATTAGTATGAAGCAGATGGGCGAGGCCGTAGAGGCTTGCGGCCAGGTACCAGTGTTGAATATAGTGAGAAGACGAACAGCTGGAGCAGAAAAGAATTGTAGCAAGAGAAATTTGTTTTGTTCTTGATTGCGAAACTAATAGAGATGTCATGTTCTCATTCTGCCATGTATCAGACATCTTCTCATTCTTCAGAGGAAACTAGGCTACATATTGTGATCTGGTGTTCAGTGTGCAGTATTTATTTCTGCTGCATGATTATGTTAGTATAATGGATCGTGATTGAACTACCGATCCTTGCGACTCATCAAGATCTCTTGATTACGAGCGAGCAAATTAATTTGATGATAATGTCTTTTTGTTAATCTCTACTGTATAAAGCATGAATTGATTCATGTGTCAAACCTTCTCTTCCACCCGATCCTATCTAATAAAAAACCCTGCAAAACTAAATAAAAAATCAGATCACTTGTTGTCCTACTTCCCTTCCCCGTCTGTCCCGTGCCATATCAATCCATCTCTATCTCATCCCCTCCTCTTTCTATCCGTTGCCATCTGTAGGAATTGGTGACTTTCTAATAGGGGGTGAATTATGACACTTTGAACTATTTCGGTTCAAAATCAATACAAGATAAATCTATATCAATTTCTATCTAAATATGTTCTACCTTTATCTAGTGTGTCTACTCTATCAATCAAAATATTTGCAACCTATCTAAGAAAATAAATTTCAAGTAAGTAAATGCGGAAACGTAAATAAGGTGGAGAGAGTAAACTCAGCACAAGGAATTTTTTCCTGTTATATCGATGGCATGAATGCCACCCCTAATCCATATTGAAGCTGCACAAAGGATATGCTCCTGATTGGCACCCGGTCACGTCTCTTGAGCAATCAAGTCACAAAGACAAGGCCTCCACCCAGATGAGCCACCAAGCCACCAAGGCAAGGTCTCACCACAAGCCTCGCTTCCGGTTCCTTGCCCCTATGATCACTTCAGAGCTTGAGCAACCAAGGCAAGGGTCTCCACGTCCCCATAGACGTGTCTTGCCGTCACTCCACACCATGTCGGAGGGTCAACAAGTTATCGGTGAGTCACCAAGACTCCAAGGTGCCGGCATACCTTTTGATACACGGTTGGATCACTCTTTGATCCACTCTCTAGACAGCAATCACCTAGCAACACACTTTCTAGGCCTCAAAGCACTAATCACTCTCTAATCTTATGCTTATTTACCTTGGATGATCACTTTAAGTACTTTGGTGGCTTGGATGTGTATATGAACTTCTCTAAACTCTAGCAACACACCACACCATCAAATGAATGAGTGGTGGGGTATTTATAATCTCAAACCCGCACACTAGCCGATAACCCAATGGCTCTGAAAAGCTGTTAACACCAGATGATCCGGTAATAACATTAGTACTAACAGCATATCATCCGGTGAGTACTCTCACAAACTAGCCGTTCGAACCCCACTCAAGCCACCGTGAACACCAGACACTCCGGTGTATATTACAACATCATCACTGGACATTTCGATGAGTATACCTTAGCCATCCGAGTCAACATCTTCTCTGTGTAAATTGCTCTGATGCCTTCTTCGGTGCTTACAATTCATCACCAGACTATCCGGTGAGAAATCCTTAGCCATCCGAGCCAAATGTATCCCTCTCTGGAAATATTACTCTGGTGAGATGATCTTCAGAGCATCAGACCTTCCGGTGAGGTCACTGCATTCTCCCCTTTTTCAACAATGCTCCGGTGCTTGCCTTTGGTCTATTCAAATCAATCACCGGACTATCCGGTGGGATCTTCTGCTTCTTCTTCCTCTTTGCACTGTTCATTGTCTGGTGTATTTATCTGTTGTACTCTTGTTTCGTCATCGGACTATTTGATGCCTTCAAAATCTTCTAGCCAGAACCAAATGTTCCGGTGTGTATTGCTTGTCGAACACCGGATCATCCGGTCAGTTAATCTTCAACTTCAACTCTTGAAACTGCCTCTGCTGGAATTGCTCCAATGCTTTTGCCCATTTGACACCGAACCAATTGGTGAGGCAAAACTAACTCTATCTGTATGCACTGTTCATTGTCCGGTGTGTGCAAGACATTCAACACCGGATCATCCAGTGAGAACAAAACTCTTGTGACTTCTCCAATTCAACCAAATTTTATCCCTGCTTCAGTGGCCTCTTCATGTATTACATCTATGAGACCTACTAACATATATTCTTGACAAATATGTTAGTCTCATTGACTATGTTGTCATTAATCACTAAAATCACAAACATGACTTAATAGGGCCATTTTCCTTACACTGCCGGTGAAGCACAGCAGCATCATCACCGATGGTGTCGGCCAAGAGCGAGAAGAAGATATTGAACCGTTTGAGCATTGTATACCTCCGAGGACATATTGATTGCTCCATAAGACTACAAAAGATATCACTAGCAACATATGTTAATGTCAAAATCACAAATTATTGGATATACTCCCTTTAAATGTGTGCATACAAGTGTTAAATACTTGTGAAATATATGCACTTGTTATTGATAACAATGGGTATTTTATTCTATATATTGGATCATGACACATAAAAGATATCAAATGCAAAATTAGTGCCATAAAAGAAACCTACCACTAATAAACCATAAAGTTTGCTCATAGATAAGAGAGAAGCATAAGCAACCTACTATATGAGACTTACACTAGGCATTGCAATAAATTAAAACAAGCACATGCAATCTTAGATGAGGTAAAAAGAGCTACGTCAAATGAAAGGATTTTGCATCTAGCTTCATTACCTCTTTTACCTTTGGACGGGAATTTGGGTATATGATGTTCATAATCTTCATCAATACGCCCAATCTTGTACACTTGGTTTCTTTGTTTAAACTTTTACTTCATCTTATGAGCCAAGTCTCCAAATCCCCCGAGCCATTTCAGGGGTTCAAGTCTTCTTTAGAACCCAAACCGACTGGGGCCCTTTCATGTTGGTGATGACTTCCTTGGGCACCCAAATTGGTTGGTTCCAACTCCGATCCTTCTTCTCAATCATATGTGCAACCACCTTACCATTTTCCTTCTTCTTTAGTTTGTAGTGGTTGCTCTTTATCTTATTCTTGTAGTTGAGCTTGGTGTAGAGGTTGAAGGTCTTATTGGAGAGGTTCAACATCTTCTTCTTCTCCTTGGTCTCCTTCTTCATTTTCTTGCACTGAAAGGACTTGTGGCCTTCTTGATGGTATTTGAAGCATGTCACAGTTGACCCCTCTGCAATCTTCTTCACCATGAAAGAATGGTTATCTTGAGGAGGTTGGATATGTCATTTGCCCTTCAATCTCGCCAAGTCCTCCTTGAGCTTCTCCACTTCTTACTTGAGCTCATCATTCTCTTGTGCAATGAGTTCATTAGATTGTTCTACAACAACATTCTTAACACAAATCTTATTGCAAAGGGGTGAGCTAGATAAAGCATACAAATCATCACAAGAAGTGGAAACATCTACCTTAAGATTGTAATTAAAAAGAGAGGTAGATTGTTTCAAAGGGACCTTAGTTTGAGATTCAATGCACTCAAATTTAGCCTTAAGCTCTTCATGCTCCTTATTTAGCATATTAAATTTGCACAATAATTGTTCATAATTAGAAACAAAGGTAGCATGAATTTCATTAAGTGTATTGAATTTCTTAAGCTATTTAGATTGTTTCTTAAGGGCGCTTTGTTGCTCACTGATCAAATAAAGAAGTTCATCATAGGAGGGAGAATCCTCATCAGATTCATCATCAATTACATCGCTATCCATACCTTTGGCCATAAGACACTTGTGAGATGGCTTGCGAGACAACTTGTGTGATGATGACCTTGAGGAAGAGCTTCTCTTGGAGAAGTGGATGGTGAGGATACTCTTTGCCAATGCCTCTCCTTGTTGGTGATGCATTGCCTCATCCCTTCCTCAGTTTACTCTCCAAACATCCAATCCTCGGGCTTGCAAATAACAAGATATTAGAATTTTTCACTAGGGGAGGTTTGTGCCATAGAAAATTGGAGCACTATAGGAATCCATCCCAACCCCAGACATCATAACTCTAGGATGTTAAGCCTATCAAGAGCATGAGGCTTTGATACCACTTGTAGGGATTGGTGACGTCCTAAGGGAGGAGTGAATTAGGATACCTAGAACTATTTCAACTCCAAAAACAACACAAGATAAACCTATATCAATTTATATCTAAATGTGCTCTAGGTTTATCTAATGTGTCTACTCTACTAACCAAAATGCTTGCAACCTATCTAAGAAGGTAAATTTCAAGTAAGTAAATGCAGAAACTTAAATAAGGTAGAGAAAGCAAACTCGGCAAAAGGATTTTTTTTTCCATGGTATCGATGGTATAAACGTCACCCCTAATCCACGTTGGAGCTTCACAAAGGATATACTCCCGGTCGGCACCCGATCATGACTCTTGAGCCATCAAGTCATAAAGATAAGCCTCCACCCGGATAAGCCACCAAGCCACCAAGGAAAGGTCTCACCACTAGCCTCTATTCGGTTCCTTGCCACCGTGATCACTTTAGAGCTTGAGCCACCAAGGCAATGGTCTTCGTGTCCCTGTACACGTGTCTTGCAGCCACTCCACACCATGTCGAAGGGTCAACAAGTTACCGACAAGTCACCAAGACTTCAAGGTACCGACATACCTTTCGGTACATGGTTAGATCACTCCTTGATCCACTCTCTAGGCAACAATCACCTAGCAACACACTCTCTAGCCCTATAAGCACTAATCACTCTCTAAAATTATGCTTAATTGCCTTGGATGATCACTTTAAGCACTTTGGTAGCTTGGATGTGTATATAACTTCTCTAGACTCTAGCAGCACGCCACACCATCAAATGACTGAGTGGAGGGGTATTTATAACCTCAAATCTGTGCACTAGCCATTAACCCAATGGATCTAAAAAGGTGTTAACACCAGATGATCCTATGAGAATAGTAGTACTAACACCGGATAATCCGGTGAGTACAATCTCAAAAACTAGCTATTGGAACCCCACTGAAGCCACTATGAACACTGGACACTCCGGTGTATACTGCAACATCATCACCGGACATTCCGGTGAGTATACCTTAGCCATCCGAACCAATATCTTCTCTGTGTAAATTGCTCTGATGCCTTCTCCGGTGCTTACAATTCATCACCAGACTATCTGGTGAGAAATCCTTAGACATCCGAGCCAAATGCAACCCTCTCTAGAAATATTACTCCGATGAGATGATCTTCAGAGCACTGTACCTTCTGGTGTGGAAACTGCATTCTCCCCTTTTTCAACAATGCTCTGGTGCTTGCCTTTGGTATGTTCAAATGAATCACCGAACTATCTGGTGGGGTCTTCTGGTTCTTCTTCCTCTTTGCACTATTTATTATCTGGTGTATTTGTCTGTTGTACTCTTTCTTCATCACCGGACTATCAGATGCCTTCAAAATCTTCTGCCTAGATTCAAATGTTGAGGTGTGTATTGCTTGTTGAACACTGGATCATCCGGTCAGTTGATCTTCAACTTCAACTCTTGAAACTGCCTTTGCTAGAATTGCTCCGATGCTTCTACCCATTTGACACCGGACCATTTGGTGAGGCAAAACTACCTCTGTCTGTATGCACTATTCATTGTCCAGTGTGTGCAACACATTCAACATTGGACCATCCGGTGAGAACAAGACTCCTGGGACTTCTCCAATTAAACCAAACTCTGTCCCTGCTTCGATAGCTTCTTCATGTATTGCATCCATGAAACCTACTAACATATATTCTCGATAAAACTGTGTATTCTACTCTATTTTCTGGTTGTGTATTCTACTCTATTTTCTGGCATGCATCTACTGCTAGTTAATGTTAGTCATGAACCTTGTAACTTCGAATAGTGGCACAGGAGTTCCCTGCGATTCTATGTTCTCTCTCACACAACAACAGTGGTTTTCCACCAATAAAATTGAAGAGAATCAAGAGCTGTAGTTGTTTTGTATGATCGATAGTTGCCTTTTCCTTAATGTCCAAACGAGATGTCCAACTTAATTATGGTCATGGCAAAAAGCATTTCAGAAAAGAAAAATGGCGAAAAGGGGTATAGACGGAGTACTAGCAGTCTGGCAAAGCATAGAAGCGTGGAGTAAATAGGTCTCTCCAATGGAAAATAAGTTTTCTCTATATAGTTCATGATTGTATTGCCAAATCTTGTATGTCAGTGAAATACTTACCACTGTGTAAGTGACCTAAATACTTACCATTGTGTCAGTGACCTAATTGATAAAATTTGGTTTTATTTGTTCCAATGCAAACTCATAAATTATGATTTGGTGGAGACTGACAGTAATAACCGAGTAATCACCTTAGTAGTAATGATGGGTAGTGTAAAACTACCGTATCTGGATACCATAGAGTTCTCCTATATTCTCGGAGCATATGTTTATCATTAGAAAGGGAATCCCTAGACATATGAAAACTGCCTGTAGGTACCTAAGATATCTCATAAACAGGGAGATAAAGAAAGACTCCAAGAGTCGAACGACGACCCCCTATATATACGGGGCCAAAGAACCCTGCGGAGGACAAACCAATTGAAGTCGATACAAGTCCATTGAAGCCATTCAAGCCTGCAGGAGCTCTGAACCCTCGAGTCTTCTGTAGCAGGAGCTCTGAACCCTCGAGACTTCTGTAACTTAGATCTATATTAGCATCTCTTCTCGACTACTCGCAAGGGAGCTATCCAACTAGGTTTAGATCTATCTAGATTAGCCAAGCACCCCCTTGTAAATAGTCTTAGAGATTAATACAAGACCAACAGAACGTAAGGTTATTATCCTAAGGGAGGCCTGAACCTGTATAAAGCCATGTGTGTGCTGTATGAATCATCTACTAGAAAGCATCTCCTACGCTTTTCTACATATTTGTGAGATTGGCGGTTCACCAATCGTTGATAGCTGGCGCTGTCCATGGGGATCATGGCAAAAGGCGTTGAACCATCTACACACGACATGCCATCGGCTTCACCTAAACCTGCACCAAGGACCAGCTTCTCGGACGATGGGGTCTACGACAACTTCACCCCCTCAATCAACGACAAGCCAGCGATCAACCGGGTGAACCTCGACGAAGAACTAACTGGCGACGACTCCAGCGATGAGTTAAAGTCGCTTTATGGATCAGTACGCCAAGGACTATGGCATCAAGTTCGAACCACTCGGTTGCCAAGATGATCACGAGAGTGGTGTTCGCCGTAAGTCGGGATCATCCCCCGTGGCTTCCGACAACATGGATTATCAAGGTACCTAACCAGATAACTCCTCCGATGACAAATCTATGATGGATCTAGACTCCTCCAGTGGAGGTTACCCCAGAGAAGTCTTCACCATTAGATATAGGGATGCTAGTCTAGTTGATCATGATGACAACGATCCCACAAACACACGGGTTCCTGTCGCTCCAGCTGCGGGAGACAACGACCTTCCTCCGCTGTTGACAACTCCCCAAATCCCAAATCCTAACGGAGTTTGGGATCTAACATTTCCTGACCATCAATAGAGGTCTTAGCGCTACAGATCCACAATGGCACATAGCCTCCTCCTATAGGAGGCCCTCATGCGATTCCCGATAGCAGATTTGAATACCCTCAACGGTAAGGGCTGGATCAACTTGATGACTGGTATGGCAAAGGAAGCTATCATTCAGGCCAAAAACTCTCATCTAGCCATTGCTGCGAATAGCTCTAATTGGGGGCAGTCTTGCATTGACCTTCCCATGGTGATTCAGATTCAGAGAGATGCAATCCTCGGAACAAGATAGTCTGGTAAGATAACCGAACTCCTAGCCATCGAATGACCTCACCGATTAGAGACCACCCCATCCGTGGTATGTACGAGGTCATCAATCAACGCAGACGCTCGAAGATCCCTGAGGAGGAATCAATTTCCTCTCAGTGGTCTAACTGGAGGATGTCCCGATGCCTCTTGAGTAGAAGCTGGTGCAGATCTATGATCCCCCCAAGGGTAGAACGCCTGTGGCTACCAGGTGTAGTGAAAATGGCCCTATTAGGCCATGATTGTGATTTTGTTGATTCATGACACTAGGACTAACATGTTTCTCAAGAATGTATGTTAGTAGGTCTCATGGATGCAATACATCAAGAAGCCACCGCAGTTGGGACAAAATTTAATTGAATTGGAGAAGTCCCTCACTGGAAGGTCTGGTGTAGAGGAGTTGGCACTCACTGGACAATTTTGCATAGAGGCTGATAGCCTCAACAGATAGTCCGGTGCTTTGTGTGTTGAACTCACCGAAGTATTTCTAACATATGGGGAGAAGGCTGAGGACCTCACTGGATAGTCCGGTGGTCTGCACTGGGTAACATCAGAGCATTTCTTGCAGAGAAAAATGCAAGTGGAGAAGACTAAAGATCAACCCACCGGAAGGTCCAGTGCTTAGTTTGTGCACACCAGAGTATGACACTAGAGTATTTCTTACAAAGGCAACTGCAATTGCTGAAGAATGAAGATCAACTCTTCGGATAGTCCGATGATCACAAAGATAGTTACACCGGAGCATTTTCAAGGAAAAGAAGAGAATATTTAACTTATCGTATGGTCCGGTATGAATGGAATGAACACCGGATGAATGCACCAGAGCATTTTAAATAGAGAGGCTGCAAAGGCTCGGATGACTAAAGATAACTCACCGGAAGGTTCGGTGATGAATTTGAAGGCACACCGCAGTGTCCGATGTTCATATAGACTTTGAGTGGAAGTTGAACAGCTAGTTTCTGAGGTTGTCCTCGCTGGATGATCCGGTGTTAGTACTACTGTTCTCACTGGATCATTCGGTGTTAACAGCTTTTCTGAGCCATTGGAAAAATGGCTAGATGGCGGGTTTGAGGTTATAAATACCTCTCCACTCAGTCATTTGATGTGTGGCATGCTGCTGAAGTCTAGAGGAAGCTCATATACACTTGGGAAGACATCCAAACCACTAAAGTGCTTAAAGTGATCATCCAAAGCAATTAAGCACAAGATTAGAGAGTGTTTAGTTATTATAGGCCTAGAGTTAGTTGTAGCTAGGTGCTTCAGCTTGAAGAAGGGATTAAGGAGTGGCTCTTGGCACCGTACGAGGAGGCAGGTGTACTCGAGAAGAGGCTTTGCGAGACCATTTGCGATCACCTATTTGAGGTCAGAGTCTATGGCGGCTTCCTTGCCCTTGCATGAATCATCGTGTATTTCCCCGACCTTGACCTTTCTTCAACAATCTCAGTAGGCTTCGCCGGTGCCTAAAAGACTACGGACAAGCTTCATGACCTTTCATACTCATGTCTATTCATTGGTCTCTTCTTTGAACCGTCCGGTTCAAACCACTAGGAGGCATCTTTTGATCCTAGGGACACAGAATAGATTTTTAGAACTAGCCCCTGAAAGTTACCTGGGTGGTCATTATGTAACCTAAGGACCTGCTCTTAAAGAGATTTTCTCTGCACTCATGTGGTGGGTAGGCTATGATTGCTCGTTACACCTACAAGGGGCCGAGGTTTTTCGTACCACTCGCTAGTTCGGTATGTGGTGCCTGGGCCAATTTTTACCACGACAATCCCTTTGGTAGCGACCAGCGCTTGACCCGAATTAGGAATTATGACATCTTGGACATTTTCCTTCACTCGCTCACATCCCTAACATTGCGCGAGTGGCAATTTTCTTTCCCCCTAAGCTACTTGGTACTCACAACATGCATGAACAGGAAAAATAATCTACGAACACAAAAAGGAACACAAACTCCAATACCATTCTAGCCCTCGACCGTCTGGTCAGTAGAAGGACCACTGGTCAGGTGGTCTAACCTTTGAATCATAAAGCTTACAAGCCGAGAGTAGTCTGCTCTTGCCTGAGAGATCCTGCAAAATAGAGAAAATGGGCACACGCTCGAGCAGCCTTACATATAGAACTTACACAACTAGTCTATGTTCCACGAGTTGTGTAATACATGGCCGTCCTTTATGGCTAGCTTGACCACTGCGTAGGGAACTACCCACCTAGGGGAGAGCTTATTTTGGCCTACCTTATTATGGGATTTCCTTAGGATGAGGTCACCTACAACTAGGTTTGGCTTTCACACCCTGTGGTCCTGGTAACACCGGAGGCTTTGCTAGTATCGAGCTACTTGATTTAGAGCTCAATCGTAGAAATCTTCGATCAGGTTTATGTCATCCTCTCGATGAGTCACCTGATCATCGTCCGAGTAGGTAGTTACTCAACAAGACTGGAGGATGATCTCGGAGGGGAGCATTGCTTTAGCACCAAACACCAGGAAGAACGAATTTTCAGTCATGGATCTATTGGGGGTCATTCGCAGCAACCAGAGTACTATGGGGAGTTTATCCACCCAACGTCTCGAATAGTTCTGAAGCCGATCGAAGACTCGAGTTTGAACCCCTTGTAGTACCATCCCGTTTGCCCTTTAAACCTTCCCATTGCTCTGGAGGTGTGCCACCGATGTATAGCATACTTTTGTACCAATCTCTTTGTAGTAGTCTGTAAAAGCGCAATTGACAAACTGAGTCCATTATCCATACTTATGCGGTTTAGAATGCCAAACTGCATCACTAACCCTCGTATGAACTTAATTGCTATCACAACAGTGATCTTCCTGACCAGCTCAGCCTCAATCCACTTAGTGAATTTGTCGACTGCCATGAATATGAATTCATAACCACTAGGGGCTTTGGGGAAACGTCCTAGAATATCAAGCCCCCAAACAGCAAAAGGCTAAGAAAGTGGTATAGTTTGTAGTGCTTGGGCTGGTAGGTTGATCTATCAGCCATGGTACTAACATGGCTCCCACCGTTTCACCAGCTCTTAAACATCCTGGAGGGCCGTGGACCAATAGAATCCTTGCTAGAATGCTTTTTTGACCGGAGTGTGGTATGAAGCATGGCTACCACATATGCCTCTATAGATATCAGAGAGGATGGTTCCCCCTATTCCTGAGTGATGTATTTTATTAAAAGGCCATTGCTCCCCCTACGGTAGATGCATCCCTTTACCAGGGAATATCTTTGGGCTTGCCGTGTGACCCTTTCTGCTGACACATCATCATCCAAGATTGCTCGATTCTGAAGGTATGCCAAGATATGATCCATCCAGGTCACACATGAATCAAGCTAAGCGACCATAGCGTGCCACCCAAGGACTGCACCAAAGGAGGTGTTGCTTCCAAAGGTGTTACCTTAGATGCTTCGTTTCCAAGCAGAGCATCCTCTTCACTTTAGCCTGGGGCCACAGTGGATGGTTATGTTAGTCCTTCTTCAAAGATAGGTGCGCGAGAAGAATCTATATGGGCTAGCTCATCGGCGAGGAAGTTGTCCCTATGCTGGACATGCTTAACTTCTAAACCGATAAACGTCACTTCAGCTTTCTCACTTTAGTGACGTACACCATCATTGTCTGGTACAAACACTGAAAATCCTTTTGCACTTGGTTTACGACCAGTAGTGAGCCCCTTTTCACTAGTAAGCAATTTATACCACGTGCGGAGGCTTCTATCATTCTGAACAAGAGGCTCTCATATTCTGCAGCATTGTTAGTAGTGGGAAAACATAATTGAACCACGTACCTGAGGTTGTCATCGATTGGTGAGGACAAGACCACTTCAGCCCGTGCTCCCTTCAGCGTGAACGACTCGTTGAAGTGCATGGTCCAGTGCTCCTCTGCCTCTGGTTGCTATTCCTACTTGGGCTCTATGGATGACCACTTGGCCACAAAATTGACCAGCGCCTTGGACTTGATAGCCGTCTAGGGAACGAACTGAATATCGAAGTCCCCAAGCTCCACTGCCCACTTTGTTGTTCTTCCTATTGCATCCCTCTTGTGGAGGATTTCTCCAATAGACAGCGAGGAGATTACCTTGATTTTGTGGGCCTGAAAGTAGTACCTGCGCTTAAGAGAGGTCATCAACGTGGCATACAATAGCTTATGTGCCTGCGGGTACTGAGCCTTCATGTCATGTAGGACTTCAATGATGCAGTAGACTGGTCAATGAAGACATTCACGCTCGACGACAAGGATCGTGCTCGCGACCTGCGGGGTAGTTGCAATATAGAGCAAGAGCTCCTTGTCAGGTCAAGGAGCGTCAATATAGGAGGGGAAGAGAGATACCTTTTGAGATATCAGAAAGCTGCCTCCGCTTCTGTAACTCACAGGAAGTAGTCGCTTTTCTTTAGGAGCTTGAAGAGCAGTAGCCCCTTCTGTCCCATCCTAGAGATGAACCTGCTTAGTGCCGCCATGCACCCCATTAGCTTCTGGATTTCCTTCAACCTGGTCGAGGACCTCATCTGGTCAATGGCTTTGATCATTTTAGGCTCTACTTCTATTCCCCAGCTAGACATGAGGAAACCAAGCAGCTTCCCTAACATGACTCTAAACGTGCACTTCTCTGGGTTCAACTTCATGCAGTACTTTCAGAGGTTGTCAAATGTCTCTTGGAGGTACGCGGTCAGGGAGCCCTTGGTCCTAATTTTTACATCTATGTCATCAATGTATGCCTCGACATTTCTATCGAGTTGTGGTCTAAGGATGAATTGAATGCACCGTTGGTAAGTGCCCTTGGCACTTTCTAAGCCGAAAGACATCTTTACATAGCAAAAGACCCCGAAGGGTGTTACAAAAGCAGTTTTTTCCTCATCTACCCCAAACATGCTGATTTGATGGTACCTTGAATGGTCATCTAAGAAGCATAATAGGTCGCTACCGATAGTCGAATCAATAAGCTGGTCAATCCGGGGTAGAGGAAAGAGATCTTTTAGGCACACCTAGTTGAGGTTGGTGAAGTCGAGCACATCCTCCACTTGCCATTGGGCTTTCGGACCATGATGGGGTTAGCCAGCCACTCAGGTTACTACACCTCTTGGAAGAAGCCTGCTTCTAGGAGCTTGTTGATCTCCTCATGAAGCGCTTTCTTTCGGTTGGGTGCAAACCAACATGACTTTTGCTTTACTGGTCGTGCGTCGTGTCGCACTGACAACTTGTGCTCGATCACTTCCCTAGGGACCCTCGGCATACCAGACAGACTCCGAAAAAGACGTCCATGTTTTCTTGAAGGAAAGTGATCAACGTGAGTTCCTATTTTGGGTCTAGGTCAGCCCTGATCTGGACCGTTCTAGATTCGTCAGTGCTATCTAGAGGCACTACCTTGAGCTGATCATCGGGATTGGCAATGATATGGACCTTCTTTGGGTAGCCGCTTGGTCTTGCGTCCTCGGGCTGTGACCCGGGAATCAGCTCGACCATGTCGAGGCTCCTCTTATCGCAGTGCATAGCTGTCTTTTGGTTCCCCAAAATGGTGATGGATCCCTAGGGACTAGTTATCTTGATTGCCTGGTATGCATAGTGGGTGACGACCATGAACTGGGCCATCACTAGTCATCCTAGGATCGTGTTGTATACGATCCCAAAATTTGCCATGTCGAACAGGACCCTCTCGGTCATGAAGTTGTTCGGTGAACCGAAAGTGATGGGCAACTCGATATGCCCCAACGGCTTGGCTAAAGAGTCGGAGGTAATCCCGAAGAAGAGAGGAGATGGTTTCAATACACTGCTCAGGATCTACAAGGCATCTAGCACATTAGCAAAGAGGAGGTTGATGGAACTCCCTCCATCGACCAACATGCGCCCCATTCGGATATTGTGCACCGTGGTTTGATCACGATGGGGTAACATCCAGGGCGCTTGACCCCTATGGGGTGGTCCGCCTGGCTGAAGTTGAAGGGTACCTCCAACCACATTAGTGGCGGATTCAGACCCGATATGGTTGCGCATACCTAGTAGACCACCGACTTGTAATCCCTATTTGAGAAATATGTTGTTCCACCCACAAAGATATGGTGGACCATGTGCTCAGCTTGCTGGAAACCCAGAGTTTCCTGATCAAGATTTGCCCCATCTTCACCATCGTCATCGCGCCCATGTTTGTGACCCCAAGCTCTTTGTCGATGATGCCTCGCACGACCTTGCATTCAGTCAGGTCATGTGCATCAGTATGGTGGATCGGGCATTAGCCTCTGCCCTTTTTTCCATCCTTCTTCTTGAATTGTCAGTGTGGTTGACCGGCCTGCTCAACTTCCATGACGTCGGGTGGTCTGACCTTGCGCTTGTTCTTCTTTTTCTCCTTTCGACCAGCCCCTTTTGAAACGATGGGCTGGTTAGAAGTCACTAGCTACTTCGCATCAATCTGGCGCTCTCGGGCTTTGGCGGCCTGTGCGCACTTGTCCACGAGCTCAAAGACTTCGGTAGTGCTCCGGACCTCTATGGTGGCTAGCTTTTCGACTATCTTCTGGTTTCTGACCCCCCGCCAGAACGTGATGATCAAGGACTTGCCAGTGATCTTTGGAATGGTATTCTGGCATTCGGTGAAACGCCTGATGTAATCTCGTAGCAATTTGCCATGCCACTGCCTAACCTGGTACAGGTCATCTTGACCCCAGGTCGGGCATAGGTTCCTTGCGAGTTAGTGACGAACTGGTCACATAAGTCTTCCTAGGAATAAAGCGACCCATGGCGTAGATTCATGAGCTAGGACTGAGGTGAACCTGTCAGAGCGGTCAGGAAATAGTTCACCATGACCTTCTCGTCACCCTCGGTGGCTTGAACCATAGTGGTGTACTACAGAAACTCCTTCCGGTTGGTTGAGCTGTCATATTTTTCGGCTAAGACCAGTTGAAACTTGTCCAGCTAGCGCACCTCCTGTAGCCAAGAAGAGAAAGCGTTGCACCCCGTCCTGTAATGGGGAGCCGCTCGCTGATCGGTAGCTTCGCGTGACCGGGGAGAGAGTCGACGGTCTCACGACCCTGGCGATGGGGTGGAGGAGTCCAACATCCGCTCGCAAGGAGAAGGTGAGTGACAGGGCCTTTTTCCTTTTTTCTACTCTCGCCTCGTGCGGTCCTCTTGTTTTCGGGTGGCCCTCTGGGCCCCAATTACATCGTGGAGGTGGCGGTGGTGAAGAGAGTCGTGCCAGTTAGTGGGTTGATTGTCCCGACACAGTGAGAATTTTTGCGTACTCCTTGTTACAGACGGAGCATGGGTTTTCTACTGCCACAGGGTCCAGTGCGAACCCTGTCGCCCGCGTCCTTGACCACTCCCTATGATGGATGAGGCAGCTGCTACCACAGTTTGACATTGGGCAGTCTCTACCAAGAGGGTGAGGTCACGCAGCCTTGGTGCTACCGGTGAACTCTCCGATACCACCACCGGTGGGTGGCTAAGAAGCACTCGCGTAGTCTGCAGGTTCTGTGTGAGGGTCATGGCTTTATAGTCGAGCCTCTAACAGAGGAGCGGCGAGACATTGTGAGTGGGGGAGCCCCCGGTGCTCGTGTTCCGCATACGGTGCGAGTCTGCGGCATAGCGTGATGGCCTTGAAGACATCGCTGCTAAGGGCTCAACCTCAGGAGAGCGCTCCTCTAGGTGGCATTGTAGTCACTGGGGAAGTATAGGACCACCTCTGTGCCTGGCACTGGGTTGGTTTCCCTCTTGGCCAGTGGCCTGGGGCTTACCTCCGGTTCCCGAGACATGAGCGTCTCTGCTGCTGCCCTTGCATGGTATGCCATGCAGACTTCATGTTCAGTCTCTGAATCCTCAGACTCTGTCACGCTGTCCCATGCTCGGACCACACCGGGCTTGTCTGGGTCGTACTCCATGACGAAAACCTTACGACGAATGGAGTCCTCGAAATGGGACTCTACGGCTGTCATTGACACAAACATGGGTAGCCAACCATGGTCTCAAAACTTGAAGGAATGTGGAAAATGCTTCCGTACCTGGTGCACCAACTGTTAGGGGATGGTCCCTGACAATGAATTCAGCGTGTACTAGATGATATACGCATTGATTGGCATTTCTTATGGTTGGATCAAATGGACACAAGAACACATGTGATTATACATGTTCAAGCCTCCTGTGGGATAATAGCTTAACATCTTGTGTATTTTCTTATGGATGGGATGAAGTTGTTACCAAATACCCTTTTAAGTCTCCCCTTCCACCTTTATATAGCAGGAGAAAAGGACAATGTACAAATAGATAGGGCCAAGTCCTATAGCCGATCTATTACTAACGATAGCAGACCTACTCCTAGCTAATCATGATGGGGGGTATGCACACCCGGTCTACTCTAGTCGTTCTGCAGGTAATGTCCGATCCACCGAATGCTATCACACTCGCTGATGAGGCCATCCCATAGCATTAAATGCTACGGGACGGGTCACTCCAACTCCAAGTCCACCCATGACTTTGCTCGCTGAAAGGAGATGCCTTAGGAAGGAAAAAATACTTGAGTGGATGGTATTAAACCTGACCTGTGACCAGCAGGGGCCTTATCCTTCGAACAGTGGGTTGGTTGATACAGCTCCATCCTCGTCACGCGGTGAGACCGTGGTCTTGAGGATATCAGCTACCGACTGACATTTGGCAGCGTGACGCCCACCTGGTGAGGCACCCTGTCACCTAATACACCGGTAGATGGATAGAACTTGGATGAGATTAGCCAAAATTTTATGGGATCCTCTTATCATATATTTAGTTTTTCATCAAAATATAATCATGCAATATCTTGTTTTGTTGATTTAATTGGAGGAAATGTAATAGTACAATTGGATCACAATTCAGATAAACAGTTTAAGAGATAATATCATTTAAATTATGCTAATAAAAAAATATTTACTCTAACTAACCAAATTATACACATCAGCAGAGATAAAACTCATCCAAAACATTAATGGCTCCGTCCAACAGTTTTTGGCGCATAGGCTTATCCAGCATCTAAGAAAAATATTCTTTCTAGATGGTCATCCTATCTAGCTTACCCTCCAACCAAATACATAAAAAACCAAATGACCATCTTCCATGTAGAGATATCGGTTCAACCGAACACACCCTTATTATACTCTCTCTGTTCTTTTTACTGGGTGTTTTGAGTAACACATTTGAACAGACCAATTCTAAAATCGCATGTATAGAACAGAAGAATAACAAGAGCGTCGTTGTCTCCACTAAAACGGAGTACCGAGAGCCATTGAATTCACTCGCTTCAGAAAAAAAAAAGGAATAAACTGATTTGCTGAGTGTTGCCTTGGAAATTAAAGTCCGGCTAGCACAGGAGATGGGCTCTAAGAGCATCTATAACAGTACAGATTGCCGTTATCCGGCTAGCAGAGGAGATGGGCCCTACGAGCATCTACAACAGTACAGATTGTCGCTATATATGATAATGGTATATTTTGCTAAAAAAATCTTCATTAGCATAATTATAACATTTTTGATAAAATTAATATAGTCTCACATGGAATAAACTATAATATTACTGTATTTAATAAGTAGACTATATATTGATTAGTAGCTAACGTTTCTCTCTTTTTATTTATTTTCTTCTCTATATAAATAAAAATATGATGTGATATCTCTTATGGCTAGCTGATATAGATTATTATCGGAATCTTTTTCTTTGCAGCCGATTTGCCACTCATAGATCCCCTCCAATTATACACATATCCCCCACCCCTCTACATCCCCACCAGCAATACTTCCCCCCTAGCCATTTCTTAATTGTGACCAACTATTCCTTTCCATGGCATATTCTTTCTTCCGAGGGATACAAAGCCGGATGGTTCCATGTAATCTTTTACACATGCTTCAGTTCTTCATATACAACTAATGTTGTGACAAAAGTGGCTTATTCGTCCTCGGAGGGTTACTGATGAAATTGATTAAATCTGGAAAAAAAAACTACGAACAGTATGTCATGGTTGATGCGAATGGTGGATCAGGCTGGAACGATTCACAAGAAGGGTAATATGCCGCAGATATTCCAACTTCTCTCTGGATAACCATGTGACGTAAAACAGAAATGGAGTGTTACCCGCTGATGTCCAAACAATTGGGATTAGCCTAATTGCGGGAAATAGCGCGGTATGGAAAATGAAGAGTCCTTGTTGACGCCAGCTTCTGTCGGAATATATCGCTAGAACAACATTTTTTTTTAAATTACGTCAGAAGATCTAACGTTTATCTAAAACGTAAATGGACATTCAGGATCTACCTCACGCTGAAGGGGATGCACGATGACACCCTCCGCGTGTGATTGTTTCTCCACATGGAATCAATCTGACTCGGCGGATACATATAATTTTAAAAAGAAATATATTTCGTTGTCTATATATACTGTTTAGTCTGACTCGACGGATACAAATATATATCTGCAGCCTGACATGGTGGATACAGTCTCCTGCATCCGCTCATATAGACGGGCCCATTTGTCAATATCACAAAATCATTTTTATACAAAAAACCAATCACAATCTCAGCTCTTACATCCGTTCATTCGGTCTCAGATTTGATCAACTAAACAAAAGCACATCTCAATCTATTGAGGCCATCAAAACTCTATTCTTAAACAAATATGAATCCATTCAGCCTATTTCTCTTTAGCCTGCATATACGGTTCATATAAACAACCAATCACACCTTATTTGTACCGAGCAAGCACTTGGTCCCTCATTTTGGCAACTTGATGAAGTGCATCTGTCGGAGGATTAACTCCTGTCGCAGGGATCCTGAGGGACCTCTTTTTAGAGATTCGGTCGGGGGATGATCCTGAATATGTTCGCCGGAGAAATAAATGGGTATGAATGCGATGGCCGGTGGGGTGGAATGATCTAGTGCGGAACGGAGTAAATGCGCTGGTGTTTAGACAGGTTCGGACCGTATGGAGGCGTAATACCCTACTCCTGTATGGATACTATAAATGCCTTGAGAATGTCTCTCAAGGATGTTGGTGGTTACAAGAATGTTTGTCTATCTTAGAGCCTGAGGTTCCTTATTCTTCGGTCTGCGTGTGTCTGCTGACTCTGAGTGCTCTCGATCTTCTCTTCTCTTCGCTGCTTAGCTTGCTCAGAGATTTCAAAGCTTCAAGAACTTCTTTTTCTTGTGGGCGATTGATTCACTTCAGAGCCTCTCCAAAAAAACTCTTTCTTTTTAAACTCTCTTCCCACTTCCTCTGTCCGTGCTGCCGGCGGCTTTAAATACCCGCCGGCAGTAGCGTGCCCCGAACGGGAGGGGGGGCACTAGTTCCAAGATACCATAAATGGAAAGGGCGTCATCAGAGCCTCTGTGCGAAGTGACCAGAGGTGGAAAATACGCCCTACGCCCGGTCATCCGTCACCATAAATGCATTGGCAACGGGCGCCGTGGAGAGGGCCCACTGGGCAGCCGCAGAGCGGCCCGGCGTGCCCGTCCTGTCTTGTTCTCCTACCACAGCAGCGCGACAGACAGAACGCCTTGGTCCTTACGACGTTATCCCGAGACGGGCGGGATGGCACGGGATGGGACCCGTGCATTCAATGACCCCACGCCCTTCTGCCAGAATATGGCAGGAACTGACATTGAGCATGGCGGGAGCAGTTGGGGGTGACAGACCACGCGCGCTCTTTAAATGCAGCCTTGGGCCTTTAACTGGCTGACACCTCATCAGGGTGCCCCTCGGGGGCCACTGTCAGGGGGCTCTCTGAGTCGTCGGGGAACCGAGTGCTCGGGGGTCACTGTTCACATCCCCGAGCACTCTCTCCCGAGAATGCTCTTTCTTGATCCTCGGGGAACCGAGTGCTCGGGGGTACTGTTCACCTCCCCGATCACTCTCTCCCCGGCACGCTTGTACGGATCCTCGGGGGACCGAGTGCATGCAGCCCCGATCACTTTCTCCCAGAACTTCCTTCAGTGGGTCCTCGGGATACTTGGGTGCCCAGGGGGCCACCGCTCGCGGCCCCGGGCACACTTCTCCCGGTACTTAGCTTTCCTGATCGTCGGGAAACTCGGGTGCTCGGGGACCACTGACTGTGGCCCCGAGCGCCCTCTCCCGGGACTCAATCTTTTTTACCTCGCGGAGGAGACTCCGCGGGATGGTGCCACGTGGCAGATTGCTGGCCTGACCTCGGGATTCGGGGACCCCCGGTTCCTGATTCACCAACAGCAGCCCCCGGGCCTATTGGCTGGTGATGGCCCAGAGACTGCGGATGGGCCCTTCGTCGTCAATGAGGTCGAAGCCAGTACTGACGCCACGCGGCGCGCTCTTAGATAGTGGCCCTTCCGGTCCGGGCCTCTGGTACCGCCCAACGGGGAGCCGAACGGACGCGCGTCCAATCGACTCCTGAGGCGTGTGAAAACGGGACGGGTGGCGCGTGATAATGAGGCAGGCAGTGTGCGTGGTAACCGCGCAAATCGAGGAAAATACGCCTGGCAACTGCTGACACCCGCACGGCCTGAGGGAGATTCGCCAGGCGGTTTACGCTGGCCGAGGAAACCATCCCGCCGAGCGCACCGTGGCAGGCGACGTTTGAATTTCCCTGGGGTATAAAAGGAGGAGGGGAGCGAACCGCCCCCTCTTTACGCCATCTTGCGATCAAGCTTTTGCGTTCCTTGCGCTCCTGAGCCCTAGACTTTCCTTAGGTGATCAGAGCACCCCTCTTCCCCCATCGTCCAAATCATCCCCCA
Organism: Phragmites australis; assembly: GCF_958298935.1. Classification (NCBI taxonomy): domain Eukaryota; kingdom Viridiplantae; phylum Streptophyta; class Magnoliopsida; order Poales; family Poaceae; genus Phragmites; species Phragmites australis. Next base: position 10,937,527 of record NC_084938.1, read on the forward strand.
CCCTGACGAGATGTCGAGAGCAGGAGGAAGCCGCCGCGACAGGACTCCCGACAGCATGCTGCCGGAGTCCTGCCTTGTGAACGAGGAGGCGGCGGACAAGGTATTGAAGCTGATGGTGCCCGAGGGCCAGCGGGGGGCCTCGGTGGTGACGTCGGCAAACTTCTCGCCGGCGACGGACCATCCAGGGCGCATCGTCCTCTTCACTTCCTTCGCGGCGGCTGGGCTGGTGCCGCCATTTTCGACGTTCTTCCTTCAGATCCTTGATACGTTCGGGATCCAGTTGGTGCACCTCAGCCCCAACTCCGTCGTCATCCTGGCGGTCTTTGCCCACCTCTGCGACATGTTCGTGGGGGTGCCGCTGTCGGTGGTGCTCTTCTGGGACTTCTTCGTGCTGCGGTCGGCTGGGAAGAAGAGGGGCTTCTCCACCGCGGACGTCGCCGGCTGCTGCAACTTCCGGCTGTGGGACGGCCTGGGGGAGCAGTACATTCCCCAGGTGCTGCGGAGCAAGTGGGAGGACTGGCGGCGCGATTGGTTCTACGTCGACATCAGCCCCCATGATCGTCTGACCCTGCCGGAGATGGTGATCGGGGTGGTCGACCTGAGCCGGGCAGAGCTCCCCTTGAAGGAGCTAGCGCTCTATGCCGACCCTGACCGGGTGGGGCTGCAAGCGAAGCTACCGGAGTTCGACGCCCAGGGTCTGGTCGACCGGCCGGGGCGCCGGAACACCGGGACTATCCAGATTCCCAGGGCGCCGGGGGACAGAGGGAAGCGCCCCCGGACTTTCGTTCCTGCGCTGATGTCACCACCGTCGCCGTTGCCTGGCGAGGAGGAGGGAGGCCTGGACGGCCAATCGTCCAGCGCGGGGCTGTCGGCGGGGGCGGCATCTGCGGTTCTGGAACCAGACTTTGATCTGCTTGGGCCTGGTCTGGAGCCCAGAGACCGCACGGCGGCCCCGCAGAGACCCCCGCGGAAGAGGAGGAGGGAGGACTCCGAGCCAACGCCATCGGGCCTGGGGTACAGGATCCCGGAATCGAGATGGCAATACTAAAGACCCAAATATGCGTAAGTTTCCCCCCTTTTTTCCTGAGCATGCCTTGCCCGGAGTGAGTTCGGGGACTAACCTCGTTTCTCTTTTGTAGGCCACCTACGGGCGCCGCCGGAGACCAAGGACGGCCGGAGGCGCTGAGGCCGGCTCCAACCCCCGAGCCGAGCGCGTCGGTGGAGCCAGAGGTGTTGAGTGCGCTGGTCGAGACGAAACCACAGGTGCCGCCCAGCCCCGAGTGGGTGGCAGCGGCCGCGCTCGAGCAACTAGTGCTGGCCGAGCCCGCCCCGAGCGCGTCGAGAGTGGGGCGGACTACCTCGTCATAGGCGGTGCCTGCATGGCAGTTTTCGGGGACGCCGAGCCCCTCGGAGGAGGCTCACAGGGGACCCAGCGCCCAGTCGTCGCCCAGCTGGTCGACCGACCCTCTCCCAGTCGTGCTAGGAAGTGCCCAGGAGGTGATCTCCCAGAAAGGCGAGGCTGACCAGATCCGCGCCAAACTCCAGCACCGGGAGGAGGAGCTCCAGTGCCGGGAGGAGGACGTCACGATCAGAGAGACCGACGTCGGCATCACGACGGCAGATCTGGAAGCCCGGGAGGAACTGCTGATCCTCCGTGAGACGGAGGCTACTGAGGCTGTGCTGGCTTCAGCCGCTCGGGAGGAGCGGGCTGCCAAGTGGGAGTCAGAGCTGACCGCCCGTAAGAAGGCCCTCTCCGCCCTTGCAGAGCGGGTGAAGTAAGCTGAAGCCCAGGCGTCCAGCGCGGCCGCGGCCGGCGTGGCGGGGGGACAGGGCCTCGAGGAGCGGCTGCGGAGTGTGACGGAGGAGCTCGAGACCGCCAAGACCGAACGGGCCAACGTGAAGCTGATGATGGAAGACATCCTTCGGCAAGCGCAGAGGTCCGTGAGGGTGGCCGGGCTCGGGCGAGTCCATGTGGAGGCGAAGGGGACGGGCATCGGCCACATCGCCCTTGGCTTTCAGAGAATTAGCCAGCGCCTCGAGGCACTCCCCCAGGCCGTCTAGGAGCTAGCCGCCCGGGAAGGGTGAGGCTTGGCCCAAGCGGTGGCCGAGCATGTCCTGGCGTGCTACCGAAGCTGGGACCCGAACTTCTTGCTGGAACCAGCTCGGGAAGGGGTGGTCGAAGCCGAGGAGGAGGCCGCCCGGGAGGCAGTTCGGGGCGCCACCGCTGAGGTGGCGGCCTGGTTCACGCGAGAGGCGCCGCCGACTTCGGACCCGGGGAGCGGCGGCGAGGGCTCCGACTTAGATTAGGCTTTTGTAGTTTTTCTTTTTCTTTGACTTGATGTAAATATGGGAGTGATCCCTCAGAATAGCTGTCCTTTTTGTGAATATAATGGAAGCTTTTCTTTGGGGTCGCAACTCCAGTGTTCTTCTGAGTGCTTGATGAAGTTTCTGTTCTTTTCACTTGATGCCCCGAGGAGTACTCAGTCGGACCGAGCCCGACCTTTCCCTCCCTGAGAACGAAGTCGCCCCGACCACTCGTTGCCCGAGCAGTGAGGCCTTCTCTGCGCTTTCAACCCCCGAGCCCTCGCGAGTCCGCAACGGCTAAGTCAAAAGACAAAGGCACGAACTTTCTTGCTCGGGAGATAGATTGATCCAGCACGGAGCACGCCATGACCAGTGAACACTTTCCCACTCTGCGACCACTCAAACAGGTAGACTGGAGACACGTGCGGGCAAGAATGTGACCAAGAGTCCCCATAGTTTGGTGGTGCCCGGGCTAGGACGGACCAGACTGAGCACCGACAGCCCACCCCCAGGGTCTAGGCTCCTGACCGCTCGAGCAGCTCGAGCCGTGAGATAACCCAAGAACCCTAGAGGCTCGGTAGTGCCCGGAGCCTTTTAAGCGGACCGAACACCATGATCACCATGAAAGACTTCGATCAGACATTGCCGTACGTACGGTACGCCTTTCTACCGTCCGTTCTGTCGTTCCGGGAAAAGCGGACACGTGGTAGGGTTTTGTGCGCGAGGAGACCATCTCGCCGAATAGATTAGACTACGAGGGCCCCGAGGACAACTCGGGAATAATATATTACTGAATGTAAATTCATATGAATTTAACCACTCAGCTTTTCGGCCAACCGATCCATGAGAGGCATGCGCTCCGAGCTCGGGGTGCCCGGGAACTTGGTTCCAACGGCTGGGGCGCTCGAGCACTGGGGGGTGCAAGGGGGGCTCGGGATCAGGCGATCCCGATCGCTCATGCCTGAGTAGTAGGACCACCCGAGGACCCCTAGTGTCGAGCAGCGACCTGGGCACTAAGGCCCTCGCGGTCGAGCTGCTTTTGCTTTTGATTGTCGATCTGTGACTTGAGAAAAATAGAGAAATTCTTTGCTTGGTGCGCTCTGTTAGTGCGGTACTTATTATAGACTGCTCTCATTTTTGACCCGAGACCTCTCGAATACCCAGACCGGCGGACAAAAGCAGGTAGAGGCATAACCCAGAGGTCCTATGGTTCGGTGGTGCCCGGATATGACAGACCAGACCGAGCACCGACAGCCCGCCCCTGGGGCCTAGGCTCTGGACTACTCGAGATGCTCGAGCGATAGGATTACACGAGAACCCCAAGGACTCGGTGATGCCAGGGAGCCTGCCATGACACCAAACACCACAGCCTACCACGACAGACGTAAGTCAGCGGCAACTGCCCGCGCGCATACCGATAGGGATTCTTTTATAATCGGGGAAAATGAGAGAGCGAACTTTTATCGCACAATCGAGCATCTCACCAGACATATTAAACATATGGAATCCAGAAAAAATGAAATTTTACATAAGAACTGCACATTGATATATGTATTGTATTGATAATTTTTACAAGGTTGGGTGACTTACCCAGTAAGTGGTAGCCCCCGGTCAACTTGGGCGGGGGGAAGCCCCCGGCCTAGTTGACCTGAGCCTGCATACATGGCCATCTATGGGAAGAACTTGCGCAGGTGCTCGATGTTCCACGCGTTGGGGAGCAGCTGCCCATCTTCTGCAGCCAACCGGAAGGAGCCTTCTCGCGGGACACTGATCACGGTAAAGGGGCCTTCCCACATAGGGGACAGTTTATTCCTTCCTTTGCGCGATTGGACGCGTCGGAGAACTAGATCCCCCACCTCGAGAGACCGGGCCCGGATGTGACGCTGATGGTAGCGCCGCAGGCTTTGCTGGTAGCGGGCTGCTCGAACGGCGGCACACCGCCGGCGCTCTTCCAAATAGTCGACGTCGTCGCGCCTTTGCTGCTCCTATTCGCCTTCAGAGTAGGCATGCACCCGAGGGGAGCCTAGAGTGAGCTCGGAGGGGAGGATCGCCTCAGCGCCGTACACAAGGAAGAAAGGAGTCTCCCTGGTAGCGCGACTTGGCATGGTCCGATTGGCCCATAGCACGACAGGCAGCTCGTCGATCCACCCTTTCCCGTGCTTCGCGAGCACGTTGTAGGTCCGGGTTTTGAACCCCTTCAGTATCTCCGCGTTGGCGCGCTCGACCTGCCCATTGCTCCGAGGATGAGCGATGGAGGCGAAGCAGAGCTTGATGCCGAGGTCTTCGCAGTAGTCCCTAAACAGGGCACTTGTGAACTGAGTGCCATTGTCGGTGATGATCCGGTTCGGGACACCAAAGCGACTGGTGATACGGCGGATAAACTGGAGTGCCGTGTTCTTGGTCACTTTGACGACTGGAACCGCCTCCGGCCACTTGGTGAATTTATCGATGGCGATGTAGAGGTACTCATAGGCCATGACAGGGGGATGGTTTGAATAGCCTGAGCTGGCTGGTGAATCTGCTTTGCGTGGAACTGGCACGCCCTGCAGCGCCGAACCAGCTCGGAAGCATCCTGGAGGGCTGTAGGCCAGTAGAAACCTTGCCGGAAGGCCTTCCCGACCAACGTGCATAATGATGCATGGCCACCGCACTCGCCCTCGTGGACCTCAGCGAGAAGCTCGCCGCCTTCTGCCCGGGTGATGCATTTAAGGAGGATGCCACTTGCGCTACGCCGGTAGAGATCCCCATCTACTATGGCATAGCGTTTGGACTGCCGAGCAACTCTTTCAGCAGAGGCCTCATCCCTGAGGAGGAACTTTTCCTTCAAGTACCCTCGGATCTCATCCATCCACGAGGCATCTTGAGAACTATCAGCAAGCGCAGCGCACTCGCCGGACGGCGGCACCCTGTCGGGGCTTCCCACTGAGGGCGCCGCCGGGGTCCCCTGAATTGAGCTCGAGGTTTCCCCTTCGTCCTGTTCGGCAGGCAGGACGGAAGGCCGTGTGTGTCTTTCTTCAAAGACTCCGGCAGGGACACGCGCACGGGAGGAGGCCAGGCGAGAGAGGTCATCGGCCAGAGTGTTGTCGCAGCGAGAGATGTACCGTAGCTCCAGGCCATCAAAATGCTTCTCTAGATTCCTGACTGCCGCCACGTACGCCGCCATTTGAGGATCTGTGCATGGGTATTCTTTCGATACCTGGTTGACTACCAGCTGGGAGTCTCCCTTAACCAGGAGGCGACGAATCCTGAGGCCCACTGTGGCTCGGAGGCCTGCGATGAGGCCCTCATATTCCGCCATGTTGTTGGATGCGTGGAACTGCAGCTGCACGACGTACCGGAGTTCTTCACCCATTGGGGAGGTGAGAACCACTCCGGCCCCCGCGCCTTTCAGCGTGAGGGAACCGTCGAAATGCATAATCCAGTACCGGGGCGCATCGTGCCCGGGGTATGTGGAGATTTCTTCTCGGACGACCTCAGGGATGGGTGTCCACTCTGCCAGGAAATCAGAGAGCGCCTGGCTTTTGATCGCCTGGTGACTGACAAAGTGCAGGTCGAACTCAGCCAGCTCCACCGCCCACTTGACGATGCGCCCGGTGTCTTCTCAGTTCTGGAGGATGGGCCCCAGTGGGTACGTGGTAACCACCGAGACTTTGTGTGCCTGGAAGTAGTGGTGCAGCTTCCGGAAAGCGATGATCACGGCGTAGAGCAGCTTCTGAGCTTAGGGGTACCTTATCTTGGCCTCCCGGAGGACTTCACTGATGAAGTACACCGGTCGTTGTACCCGACGGGCCCAGACTGCGGCTTCACCCGAGGGCCTGCTACAGCCCGTGAGCTCCGCGACGTGGTTGGGGCTGACCGTGATGAGGACCGCCCAGCAAATGTGCCAAGCCATGGACCAGCTGAAACAAGTCAAGCACCAATTACACGAATACAAGGACCCATCACACGGAGTCGTGCAAGGAAACTGCAGCAAGAGGTGAACTCTCTCCTTACTAAATTTGATTACAATACAAATGAGAATTTTATACTACCTAAATGTTCTGCTTTTGTATTGCTAAGGTTTACGCATATTCGAGCTGCTGCTGGACCAAAGGAGACAAGTTACACCGAGAAGGAGACGAGTTACGCAGAAGCTGAACCATCACACTGACTCCTGACATCAGAGCCATGTTCCAAGAGACACACGCACAAACTGGTCAAGATTCACCATGCATAATGCACATGGACAGAAAGATAATCAAGTCTACTTTCACCTCCAACAAACGGCTCGTCTTTTCGACTTCCCATTAAGGAGTAATGACCATTTAAGTGAAGACTGCCAGGGAGGCTGAAGATCACGCGAGGCTTCTCGGGAACGCATGTTTTCACCTTTTCATCTCCCTTTATTTTCGTGAAAACTTATAGAACTTTCACACCTAGATAGGAGGTGTGTTCCTAGTATAAATACCTACTGTATCTAAGCCAAAGGGGGAACGATTATGAATTAAGAAAAATCCACCTGATGGTGTTTCCAGCCAAGAGCTGTTGAGTGACTTACCCCAAATTTCTTGCGAGTTCTTCATCGACTTCTGAGAGACTGATTCACCGGTAGATATGTGAAGGTTCCTCTGGGACCCCCTAATTTGTGCTCTACGGTTTCCAGTTAGGCTGCACCATTTTGTGTGGATTAGTCCCGGTTTGTGGTTCTACGGTCGTTCGGAGATCGAGTCGAAATCCATCAAGGTTTCGGTGCCTCTCTCCCCGTCGCTTGGTCGCAACCAACCTTGACCAGGTCTAAAGCTACCCGGTTTGTGTTCTTGAGTTCGTGGAGATCGAGTCGAGTCCAAGGATTCGGTGCCTCTCTCCTCGTTACTTGGCCACATTCCAACCTTTGTCAGGTATAAAGCTAGTTATCCCGCTGCATTTTTCAGCAAGTTATCTCTTGTCGTACCTACTGCCGTGAAGATCGGGCCAACCCACGGGTTTTCCCCTATCATTTGGTATCAGATTTCAGGTTACCACGGTAGGTACCATCCCCATATCATCCATTAGTTTATCACCTTTTTACTGTTCCCCATCTTGTGTTATTCGTCATATCCCATAGTCCACAAAAAAGCCACAAAAAACACCCGAACCTTTGTGTAGTACTGCTGGTCTTGTGTCGTTTACGTCATTTTGTTGTTGGTCACCATCTCCGTTTACACATTGTTATGTATTTCTGCACCCTAGTGTTGTGTTAAAAAAAAAGAAAGAAGAAATCAGAAAAAAGAGTATCAAAAAAAAAAAGAAAGAGAGAAAAGAAAACAAGAGGAACATCAAGAAGGGTTGCATACTTGTTCTTAGCATTGCAAAATTTCAGATTGGTGCTAGCAACATTTACACATCTTTTGTTTGGTTTACGACACTAGATTTTCAGTGCTACAAGCCTTCCTTGTTCAGCCATCCAAGCTCCACCATATACCGTAACCGGACCTCTCGACTCGTAAACCGTTCAACCGCTTAATCACAAGCCGTGGTACTGCTGCACTAGCACACTCATAGTCTTTGAGAACGCGTAAGAACTTTGGTGAGTAAGAGGTGAGGTTCCACAAATATTACTTATTCCACTATATCTTGTATTGCTCTAACATGGCAGGCTCCCCTTCAAGTGTTCGCGGTGGTAATATTGGAGGAGAAGAAGAACCCCTAGTTGCACGGGCTGAATTACGTCAACTTGGAAACTCGCTATTGGAGGCCATGGAGAGGATGCTCAATGAACGTCTCCCTCCAGCGGGTGGAAGGGTGCCACAACATAGCCCTGCCAATTCTCATGGTGAGGTTGATGATGAAAATTCAGTGGGAAGAGCTGAAGACTACTACTTTGGCCATCGCAGAGGTCGTGGTGGTCGCTTTGGCCATGGTGGACAGCATGGAGGAGGTGCTTGTGGGCGTGGTTTTCGCCCCCATGTGCACTTTGATGATGAAGATTTTCACGATAATTCTGATCATGAGATGGAATATGATGACAATGAGAATCCATTTGCCAATCGTGGGCTGTTTAGACAGCACCATGACCATCGTCGAGGTGCTGCTTATGGTGGTCGTGAATTGCCTCATAATCGTCATAGAGCTGAACCGGACAATCTTGCTCGAATCAAGTTGAGTGTTCCCAAGTTTACGGGATGAGAAGACCCTGATGCATACCTTGAATGGGAGGAACAATGTGATCAAATTTTTAGGGTGCATGATCTCTCTGATCGGAGGCGTGTAAACCTTGCTTCCGTCGAGTTTTCAGGATATGCACTCACTTGGTGGAATCAAATTCAAGAGAATCAGCTTGTATTGGGGCGTGCTCATATTGATACTTGGGCTGAGATGAAGCAAGTGATGAGAAGACGCTTTGTGCCATCAAGTTATCAACGCGATCTTCGCAATAGGTTGCAGAATTTGAGGCAAGGAACCAAATCGGTGGATGAGTATTATAAAGAAATGGAATTACTCTTGGTGCGCTCTGGAATTAGAGAGGATGCTGAATCAAAAATGGCAAGATTTTTGCATGGTCTTAATGCTGAAATTTCAGGTTTTGTGGAAATGTTTCCTTACAATACTCTCCAAAACCTTGTTGACCAAGCTATGCGCACGGAGAGGAAGATTCAGCAAGAAGGACGTGGGCGCTCATTCTCTGCTGTACCATGGCGTCGTCAACAACCCGGCACCTCATTTGCCGGTGGACGCTCTCAAGGTGCTGCAGCTCGGAGTTCTCCCTCTAATCCAATTACAAAGGCTGCACCATCTTCGGCTTCTTCACCTGCACCACGCAATGAGAACAAGCGTCCAGCTGCAACCACAGGGGCAACATCTGCTGCATCCACATCTCACAGTCGAGATATTAAGTGCCACAAGTGCCAAGGGCGTAGACATGTTGCCGCTGAATGTCCTAGTCGAAGGACCATGATTGTGAATGAGAATAATGAATGGGAATCTGCAAGCGAACCTGAATATGATGAGTATCCTGCAGAAGCACTGAATAGTGATGAGAATGAGATCCAAGCTGATGTAGATGACAATAATTGCTTCATTTCTCGTCGAGTTCTTAGTGTAAATGTTGGCAAAGAGGAAAATGGGCAGCGACACAACCTTTTCCACACTCGAGGTATAATCAAAGACAAGTTGTGTTGAATCATTGTTGATAATGGCAGTTGCAACAACATTGCAAGTCAAGAATTGGTTGAAAGAATGGGATTAAAACAGAGGCGTCACCCTTCTCTATACAAAATGCAATGGCTTACCGATTGTGGTGCTATGCGTGTAAGCAATATGGTGACCGTGCAATTCTCTATTGGGAAGTACCATGATCAAGTGGACTGCGATGTAGTTCCAATGCAAGCATGCCAATTGCTTTTGGGAAGACCTTGGTTGTATGATTGTGATGCTCAAATCTGTGGTCATTCCAATAAGGTTGTTTTCATGTATAAAGGGGAGCGCATCTCTTTGCTTCCTTTGACTCCGGAGGAAATAATGAATGATGATCTCAAAAGAAAACAGCGAGAGAGTGAGAAACACTTGAGTGAATCCAACAAAGCAAGTGAGAAAGAGAGTCCAAAGCCAAATAAAACTCCACAGCCACAAAGATCCAAAACAATGGGAAAAGAGGGATTAGTGATGATGGCTGGGAAGGGGGATCTGAAAATTTTGAGAGAACCTCATGCCATGTTCTTTGTGCTCTTGTGCAAGGACAATCTTTTGACAACTACTGACTTACCATCTACTTTGCCTAGTGCTGTTTTTGATATTTTGCATGAGTACGAAGATGTATTTCCCGATGAAGTAGCACCTGGACTGCCACCAAAAAGAGGCATTGAACATCAAATTGATCTTGTACCAGGAGCTCCACTCCCGAACCGGCCACCGTACCGAACAAATCCTGAGGAGACGAAGGAAATTCAGCGCCAAGTGTAAGAACTCCTTGACAAAGGGTATGTAAAAGAAAGTCTCTCACCTTGTGCTGTTTCGGTTCTTTTAGTTCAAAAGAAAGATGGTTCATGGCATATGTGTGTTGACTGCCAAGCTATTAACAACATAACCGTGAGGTATAGACATCCAATACCTCGTCTTGATGACATGCTTGATGAGCTTAGTGGTGCTATCATTTTCACAAAAATTGATTTGAGAAGTGGTTATCAACAAATTCGAATGAACGAGGGTGATGAGTGGAAAACTGCATTCAAAACAAAATTTGGCTTGTATGAATGGTTAATCATGCCTTTCGGTTTAACAAATGCACCTAGTACTTTTATGCGCTTGATGAATCATGTGCTTAGAGCTTTCATTGGCAAGTTTGTTGTTGTTTACTTTGATGATATTTTGATTTACAGAAAATCCCTTGAAGAACATATTGAACATATTGCTTGTGTGCTTGTTGTCTTGAGGGAAGAAAAGTTGTATGCTAACCTTGCCAAGTGCACTTTTTGCACCGACAAGGTAGTTTTTCTTGGCTTTGTTGTTTCATGTCAAGGTGTGGAGGTGGATGAAGAAAAGATCAAAGCTATTCGTGAGTGGTTACCACCTCAAAATGTGAGCCAAGTGAGGAGCTTCCACAGGCTTGCTGGTTTCTACCGGTGATTTGTTAAAAATTTCAGCACCATTGCAGCTCCAATCAATGATTTAACAAACAAAGAAGTGCCATTCCATTGGGGAGAAACACAAGAACGAGCATTTGAAGACCTGAAAATGAAGTTAACAACAGCACCACTCCTTGCACTTCCAGATTTTGGTAAGACATTTGAAATTGAATGTGACGCAAGTGGTGTAGGGATTGGAGGAGTGCTCATGCAAGAAGGACGACCAATTGCTTACTTTAGTGAAAAGCTAAGTGGTCCAACTCTGAATTACTCTGTTTATGATAAAGAACTCTATGCTCTTGTGTGATGTTTGAAGACATGGCAACATTACCTTTTGTCGAAAGAATTTGTGATACATTCAGACCATGAATCTTTGAAACATCTTAAGGGTCAACTTAAACTGAACCGTAGACATGCTAAATGGAGTGAATTCATTGAATGTTTTCCTTACATTGTCAAGTACAAGAAAGGTAAAGATAATGTGGTAGCTGATGCTTTGTCACGACGACATGTTTTGCTTGCTAAACTTGATGCTAAAGTTCTTGGGTTTGAGAGTATCAAAGAATTGTATGCTCATGACTCATATTTTGCTGAACCATACTCCAAATGTTCTCATGAAAAGGGCTGGGAAAAATTCCATTTACATGATGGATTTCTATTTCGGGCTAACAAACTTTGCATTCCAGACTGTTCTCTTTGCATTATGCTTTTGCAGGAAGCACATTCCGGTGGTCTTATGGGGCATTTTGGTGCCAAAAAGACTGAGCAAGTATTGGCCGACCATTTCTTTTGGCCAAAGATGAGACGCGATGTTGAGAGACATGTTCAACGATGTGCAACATGCCACAAAGCTAAGTCCCGTTTGAACTCTCATGGTTTATATACCCCTCTTCCTATTCCTAGTGTACCTTGGGAGGATATTTCAATGGATTTTGTTCTTGGTTTACCTCGGACTAAAAGAGGAAGGGACTCAATTTTTGTTGTGGTTGATCGTTTTAGCAAAATGGCTCATTTTATTCCTTGTCATAAGAGCGATGATGCTTCACATATTGCTGAATTGTTTTTCAGGGAAATTGTACGACTACATGGTGTACCACGAACCATTGTTTCAGATCGTGATGCCAAATTTTTGAGCTACTTTTGGAAAACATTGTGGGGCAAGCTGGGCACACAATTGCTCTTTTCTACAACATGCCACCCACAGACGGACGGCCAAACTGAAGTGGTAAACCGCACATTATCCATGTTGTTGCGTGCTGTACTCAAGAAGAATGTAAAGATGTGGGAAGAAAGTCTACCTCACGTAGAATTTGCATATAACAGGGCGGTATATTCGACCACAAAATTTTCTCTGTTTCAAATTGTATATGGGTTCAATCCCGCTGCTCCCATCGATCTTTTGCCTTTGCCTGTGCAGGAGCGTGTCAACGAAGATGCTAGCAAGCGTGCTGAACTCGTTAAGAAGATTCATGAACAAGCTCGAACCAACATTGAGAAGATGACAAAGACATATGAAAAGCATGCCAACAAAGGTCGCAAAAAGATTGTATTTGAACCTGGACAACTTGTTTGGATCCATTTACGCAAGGAACGGTTTCCCGAGCAACGCAAGTCCAAGTTGCAGCCACGAGCAGATGGTCCTTTCAAAGTGCTCCAGTGAATCAATGATAATGCATATGAGATTGATCTTCCAAGCAAATACAGTGTGAGCACAACCTTCAACGTTGCTGATCTCTCTCCGTTCTTCGGAATTGAAGAGTCGAGGACGACTCCTTTTCAAGAGGGGGAGGATGATGAGGACCTCCCAGCAAATGTGCCAAGCCATGGACCAGCTGAAACAAGTCAAGCACCAATTACACCAATACAAGGACCCATCACACGGAGTCGTGCAAGGAAACTGCAGCAAGAGGTGAACTCTCTCCTTACTAAATTTGATTACAATACAAATGAGAATTTTATACTACCTAAATGTTCTACTTTTGTATTGCTAAGGTTTACGCATATTGGAGCTGCTGCTGGACCAAAGGAGACAAGTTACACCGAGAAGGAGACGAGTTACGCAGAAGCTGAACCATCACACTGACTCCTGACATCAGAGCCATGTTCCAAGAGACACACGCACAAACTGGTCAAGATTCACCATGCATAATGCACATGGACAGAAAGATAATCAAGTCTACTTTCACCTCCAACAAACGGCTCATCTTTTCGACTTCCCATTAAGGAGTAATGACCATTTAAGTGAAGACTACCAGGGAGGCTGAAGATCACGCGAGGCTTCTCGGGAACCCATGTTTTCACCTTTTCATCTCCCTTTATTTTCGTGGAAACTTATAGAACTTTCACACCTAGTTAGGAGGGGTGTTCCTAGTATAAATACCTACTGTATCTAAGCCAAAGGGGGTACGATTATGAATTAAGAAAAATCCACCAGATGGTGTTTCCAGCCAAGAGCTGTTGAGTGACTTACCCCAAATTTCTTGCGAGTTCTTCATCGACTTGTGAGAGACCGATTCACCGGTATATATGTGAAGGTTTCTCTGGGACCCCCTAATTCGTGCTCTACGGTTTCTAGTTAGGCTGCACCGTTTTGTGTGGATTAGTCCCGGTTTGTGGTTATGCGGTCGTTCGGAGATCGAGTTGAAATCCATCAAGGTTTTGGTGCCTCTCTCCCCGTCGCTTGGTCGCAACCAACCTTGACCAGGTCTAAAGCTACCCGGTTTGTGTTCTTGAGTTCGTGGAGATCGAGTCGAGTCCAAGGATTCGGTGCCTCTCTCCTCGTTACTTGGCCAGATTCCAACCTTTGTCAGGTATAAAGCTAGTTATCCCGCTGCATTTTTCAGCAAGTTATCTCTTGTTGTACCTACTACCGTGAAGATCGGGCCAACCCACGGGTTTTCCCCTATCAGACCGGGTGCTCGGGCTCGACTCCCTGGCCGGGAGGAGCCAAGTGCTCAGACTCGACCCCCTGCTCGGGGGGAGCCAAGTGCTCGGGCTCGACCCCCTCCTTGGGGGGAGCCACGAGGACAGGGGAGTGCTCAGGGGTGGCCGGGAGCTGGGACCTAGCACCCAACCCCGTGCACTCATCGCGCTCCACCACCAGTACCATGCTCACAACCTGAGGAGTGGCTGAGACGTAGAGCAGTAGTGGCTCGCCCTCAGATGGGGCCACCAGTACGGGTGGCGAGGTGAGATACTTCTTCAGATCGCGGAAGGCCTGCTCGACCTCCAGCGTCGAGTTGAAATGACCGGTCTTCTTCAGAAGCTTGAAGAGGGGGAGTCCTCGCTCCCCAAGTTTGGAGATGAAGCGCCCGAGGGCCGCCATGCAGCCGGCGAGACGCTAAACCTCCTTGAGTCGAGCTGGGGGTCGTATCTGCTCGATGGCCCGGATCTTCTCTGGATTGGCCTCGATCCCTCGGCTGGAAACCAAGAAACCGAGGAGCTTGCTCGCAGGCACCCCAAAGACGCACTTCTCGGGGTTGAGCTACAGGCGAGTAGTGCGGTCTCGGGATTTGACCACGAGATCGTCGATGTAGGCCTCGACGTTGCGGCCAACCTGCGTATCAAGGGTGGTGCGGATAGCGCGCTGGAAAGAAGACCCAGCGTTGCGCAAACCAAAAGGAATCGACACATAGCAATAAGTCCCCACCGGAGTGGTAAAAACAGTTTTTTCTTCATCCTCTATGGCCATGCGAATCTGGTGATAACCAGAGTTTGCATCTAAAAAACACAAAAGATCACATCCCGCGGTTGCATCTACAATCTGATCTATGCGGGGCAAAGGAAAAGGATCTTTGGGGCAAGCCTTGTTTAGATCGGTGTAGTCCACGCACATGCGGAGCTTGCCGTTGGCCTTCGGGACGATAACTGGGTTCGCCAGCCACTCGGGGTGGAGGACCTCTCGGATGAATCTGGCGTCAAGGAGCTTGCTGACTTGCTCCCGGATGAACTCCTGGTGCTCGGGCGCCTGCCACCGGACCTTTTGCTTCACCGGGCGTGCGTTCGGTCGCACAGCCAGGTGGTGCTCGATCACCTCCCTAGGGATCCCAGGCATATCGGACGGCTGCCATGCAAACACGTCGATGTAAGCCCGGAGGAAGGTGACGAGCGCGCTTTCCTATTTGCCACCCAGGTCACCGCCGATTCGGACAACCTGGGAGGCGTCTTTGCCCACCACGACCTCCTTCGTGGGAACGGAGGTGTTGGCAGCGAGTCAGGGTTTGGATGAAGAGGGTCCCGAGCCCCCTGGATGACCTTTGACCTCAGCTCGAGCTGAGACCAAGGCTGAGTATAACTGCTCGGCGCAGGAGACGGCGCTGCTGGTCTCGGCGGACACGGAGATGGGGCCCGCTGGGCCCGGCATCTTAACCGTGAGGTACGTATAGTGCGTGACCACCATAAACCGGGCGAGCGCCGGACGCCCGAGGATTGCATTGTAGGGGAGGGGGAGCTCCACGACGTCGAAGATGACGTTCTCCGTCTGGAAGTTGTCCTGGCTCTCGAATGTCACGGGCAACTCAACCTGCCCGAGGTGCAGGGAGTGCCTGGGTGTCACCTCGTAAAACGAGAGCGACGACTTTAGGCACCTGAAGCTTCTCGAAAGCCTCCTTGGAGAGGAGGTTAAGGCCTGCGTCCCCATCGATCAGCACTCTGCTGACCTTCACATTGCAGATGGTGGGGGACACTACCAAGGGTAGTCGCCCCACGCCTGCAGTACTGGCGGGGTGGTCGGCCAAGCTGAATGTGATCAGGGCATCCGACCACTTCAGGGGCCTTACGACCTCTTCGCTCGGGGTCATTGAGCACACCTCGCGCCGCATGGTCTTGACACTGCGGCGGGAGGAGGGCTTGTAGGCGCCTCTGTCGATGAAGGCAACAGTGTGCTCAGGCACCTGGAAGCCGAGCTCTGGGCTGTTGGGGGCGGCTTCATCGTGGCCACCCTGGCGGGGCTCCTCATGGTCCCTTTGGTGCTGCTCGATGAGGCCCTTGACCGTGCGGCACTCCGTGAGGTCATGCCACCTGGTCTGGTGAATCGGGCACCACTTCCCCGGCTTGGGCCCCGCAGGAGCGGGGGCCCTTGTCGGAGCGGGAGCCCTGGTGGGAACCGGGGCCCTAGGTGGGGCTCGGGCCGGAACCCTCACGGGCGTGGGCCGTCTGTCGCTGGCCGCCTGGTGTGCTTGCTGACGGTCGGGCTCCCGGGCCGGCCCACGGGCGGGGCCCTGGGTTGGCTCGATGGGGATAGCCTCGCGCCTCCTTCTCTTTTTCTTTTCCCGCCTGTCGGAGTGGGAAGGACCTGGTTGATCCGTGGCAAGGTGCTCAGGGCGCGGAACGTGCCACGCCTGAGCTTCCGTCGCCTTGGCGCACTTGTCGGCCAGCATGAAATGTTCCGCGGTGGTCTCGACCTCATGCGTGCCTAGCTTCTCGAGCATCCGCTCGTCGCGGACGCCTTGCCGGAATGCGACAATGACAGTGTGGGGGGCTATCCGTGGGATGGTGTTGCGGACCTGGCACCTGACGATGGGCCGATCCTAGCGGCACCACGCTGGGAGGTGGCGCGGGAACTTTCGGCCAGCACCTGGCGGTGGGCCGTGCAGACTAGGGCGGCGACTTCCTGGAGCCGGCGGCCCTCCAGGGTTTCCCCCATCGCCTAGACTGGCAGATGCCTCAGTAGAGCGTGCGCCGCAAGCAGCGCACTCCCGAGACTGGCCTCACCGAAGGCGAGCCTACACCGGAGCGGCGCCCGGCGCTGTCCAGACGCGGACCTGGCGGCAGGAGTTTCGGCCACCTGCTGGGGTTGGTGGTGCACCGGCGACGACGGCGGTGGCCCAGCTGGGCCCAGCGCCCTGGTCCCCTTGAGAGGGGAACGCCGTGCGTGCAGATCGCGGCTGCTGCTGGGACGCAGCAGCGACTGGGGCCTCCTGAGCGAGGGCCTCTATTTCCCCACTAGAGCTGGAGCTGGAGCGCTAGATGCGATGACCACCGGCCATTTTTTTCTGCAGAAGAAAACAAACAAACAAATTCAGGGATGCTTGCCCCCTACCTGGCGTGCCAGCTGTCGGAGGATTAACTCCTGTCGCAGGGATCCTGAGGGACCCCTTTTTAGAGATTCGGCCGGGGGGATGATCCTGAATATGTTCGCCGGAGAAATAAATGGGTATGAATATGATGGCCGGTGGGGTGGAATGATCTAGTGCGGAACGGAGTAAATGTGCTGGTGTTTAGACAGGTTCAGGCCGCACGGAGGCATAACACCCTACTCCTGTATGGATACTATAAATGCCTTGAGAATGTCCCTCAAGGATGTTGCTGGTTACAAGAATGTTTGTCTATCTTAGAGCCTGAGCCTCCTTGTTCTTCGGTCTGCGTGTGTCTGCTGGCTCTGGGTGCTCTCGATCTTCTCTTCTCTTTGCTGCTTATCTTGCTCAGAGATTTCAAAGCTTCAAGACCTTCTTTTTCTTGTGGGCGATTGATTCACTTCAGAGCCTCTCCAAAAAACTCTTTCTTTTTAAACTCTCTTCCCACTTCCTCTGTCCGTGCTGCCGACAGCTTTAAATACCCACCGGCAGTAGCGTGCCCCGAACGGGAGGGGGGGCACGAGTTCCAAGATACCATAAATGAAAAGGGCGTCATCATAGCCTCTGTGCGAAGTGACCGGGGGTGGAAAATGCACCCCACGCCCGGTCATCCGTCACCATAAATGCATTGGCAACGGGCGCCGTGGAGAGGGCCCACCGGGCAGCCGTAGAGCATCCCGGCGTGCCCGTCCTGTCTTGTTCTCCTGCCACAGTAGCGCGGCAGACGAAACGCCTCGGCCCTTACGACGTTATCCCGAGACAGGCCGGATGGCACGGGATGGGACCCGTGCATTCAATGACACCACGCCCTTCTGCCAGAATGTTGCAGGAACTGACACCGAGTGTGGCGGGAGCAGTTGGGGGTGACAGGCCACGCGCACTCTTTAAATGCGGCCTTGGGCCTTTGATTGGCTAACACCTCATCAGGGGGCCCCTCGGGGGCCACTGTCTGGGGGCTCTCCGAGTCGTCAGGGAACTGAGTGCTCGGGGGTCACTGTTCACCTCCCAAAGCACTCTCTCCTGAGAATGCCCTTTCTTGATCCTCGGGGAACCGAGTGCTCGGGGGTACTGTTCACCTCCCCGAGCACTCTCTCTTGGGCACACTTGTACGGATCCTCGGGGGACCGAGTGCTCGGGGGCTACTGCACGCAGCCCCAAGCACTTTCTCCAAGTACTTGGGTACCCAGGGGGCCATCGCTCGTGGCCCCGGGCACACTTCTCCCGGTACTTAGCTTTCCTGATCGTCGGAGAACTCGGGTGCTTGGGGACCACTAACTGTGGCCCCGAGCGCCCTCTCCCGGGACTTAGTCTTTTTTACCTCGCGGAGGAGACTCCGCGGGATGGCGCCACGTGGCGGATTGCTGGCCTGGCCTCGTGATTCGGGGACCCCCGGTTCCTGATTCACCGACAGCATCCAAAGTTCAAAGTTTAATTTCAACATTAACTACAGCTGTAAAACATTGCCCTGGTGGTACTAGGCTGAGTGCACATGACACTACTACAAAACCTATTTTCCGAGACACCTAGGATTGATTTGTATAGGCAGTTCGTAAGAAGAACCGCTTGAGAAAGTGGCTGCGGCCCCGTGCGGTTGAGGACCGCCTGTGAAAAGTAATTTCCATAGGCGGTTCCTTACGTGGACCGCCTGTGGAAATGGATCTCATTTTCACAGGCGGTCCACTTAAGGAACCACCTGTGGATATTAGTTTCCACAGGCGGTTTATTAAGTTGACCGCCTGTGAAAATACTCCATAAATACTGCTTCTTCTCGGCCAGCTCCATTAAGACAGACTTACTGTTCGAAACAGTAAGCATTTACTGTGGCGGCCGATTTGGAAAATAGGGGGGGGGGGGAGGTTTTGTTTTTGATTTCCTTGGAGGAGCCAAATAAGGTATGTATATCTCATCCCTAGCTTGCATTTTTTTGAAGTTTAAATTTAGATTTAAGGCTAAATTAGAGTTTCAATGTGATCTAGAGATGCTCATGGTTCTTGCTATTTTGATCATCAAATTAGCTCAAATTTGTTGCAATATTTATTTAATTGTGTAGATTCACATGATTCTAGTATTATATTTTAAAAATGTAGCTAGAATGTGATGTTTAGCCTTAGGAGGTTTCATCATGAATGGGGATATTTTCTCTAGATCTAGATCTAGATCTAGGGGAGAGGGAGAGAGAGAGGGAGAGGGAGAGAGAGAGTAATGAATTCACATTATTTTGAGTCATAAATTTACGTTAATGTAGATTCAATTGCGTAGACATATTATAATCATAATAATCTTTTTAATTCTGATTTTCAAATTAATTATTTAATTAATTAATGTATCTAATTTTGTGGTTGAAGTTAAAGATGGACAGAGTATGGATGTATGATGCGCTAAGACATGGAGAAATATACATCAAAGGGCTCTCTGTTTTTATTGAAGCCACAGAGAAGGACGCTTTAACTAAGAAGACAAAGGAAATGTATTGTCCATGTTCTGACTGCAAGAACCAGAAATTGTGGGACAAATCAAGTATAATCAAATCGCACTTGATCTTGAGAGGTTTTGTTGAGAATTACAAATGTTGGTCCAATCACGGCGAACAACGTACAAGCAAACCAAACCAGGACATCGCTGCTGATCAAGTAGATGGTGATGACGAGGGAGCAGTCGAAGGCGACACTGATTTTATGATGGATGATGAAGCCGATTTTGATCTGGATGATGACGCTGACTTTGATCTGGAGGAAATGTTGCGCCACGCAGAACCGCATGTTTTAAGGGACACGAGAGGTTTAGATAATTTTGAGGCATTAAAAAAGGCATCGAAGGAACTTTTGTATGAGGAATCGAAGGGCTGTGATAAGGAGTTTACGGTGTTGCATTCGGTGCTTGAACTTCTAAGGTTGAAGGCCAGCAATGGATGGTCCGACAAGAGTTTCTCGGATCTGTTGAGTCTCTTGGCAAACATGCTTCCGAAGCCTAACTCCTTGACCACCACCACTTATCTGGCGAAGAAGCTTATCTGCCCATTGTCATTGGATGTGCAAAAAATACACGCGTGTCCGAACCACTGTATTCTCTACCGTAAAGAGTACGAAGCCTTGGATAGATGTCCAGTGTACAATGCGAGTTGGTACAAGAGGAATGATGATTGTGAGGACGAAGTTGCTTCCGCCAACATGAAGAAGAAGAAAAGTAATGCTAGTCGTGACGAAGAAGACACTTCTTCCAACGCGAAGAAGAAGCGAAGAAGTCCTGCGATGGTGATGTGGTACCTACCAGTGATACCCCACTTGCAGCGCCTGTACTCAAACCCTATGGACTCTGAACTGATGCGTTGGCATTTCGATAAGCGCAAGAAGGATGGAACTAAGCTTCGACACCCCGCTGATGCTAGGCAATGGAGAAAGTTCGATGCCATGTATCCAGAGTTCGCTGAAGAACCAAGGAATGTATGGTTCGCGTTGAGTACGGATGGAATGAATCCTTTCGGTGACATGAGCACCTCACATAGCACTTGGCCAGTGGTCCTGGCCATCTACAACCTTCCTCCATGGCTATGCATGAAGCGGAAGTACCTTATGCTGTCCACTCTTATCCAAGGACCGAAACAACCAGGCAACGATATAGATGTGTTTCTGGAACCATTGATGGAAGATATGGCGAAACTGTGGAACGAGGGGGTCCGGGTGTGGGATGAATTTCGACGATAGTACTTCACGCTGAAAGCAATGATTTTCGTTACCATCAATGATTATCCCGCCCTTTTTAACCTATCGGGACAGGTTAAAGGGAAGCAAGGATGTGCAGTGTGCTTGGATGAAACCACATCTGTGTACCTTCCGTACTCACAGAAGGTAGTGTACACCCGCCACCGACGGTTCTTACTCAGAACTCACAGATACCGCAATATAAAGAAACATTTTGACAACATGGTTGAGGAAGATACTGGCCCGAAACCTCACAGTGGGGCACGAGTGTTTGAAATGGTCAGTAGCATCAAGGTTGTTTTTGGGAAGCCGCCGAAGGGTAAAAAGAAGAGGAAAAGTGAGACGCCGACCAGCACGCTGTGGAAGAAGATGCCAATTTTCTTTAAGTATTTGCCCTACTGGAAGGACTTGGACGTCCATGATAGCATCGATGTCATGCACGTTGAGAAGAATGTGTGTGATAGCATCATTGGCCTCTTACTGGACATACCAGGCAAGACAAAGGATGGAATCAAGTCACGTAAGGACTTGGTGCATTTTGAAATTAGGCCAGAGCTACACCCTGAAGACAGACCAAATGGGAAACATTATCTTCTGCCGGCTAGCTACTCTCTGACACCTGAGGAGAAAAAGGCACTATGCAAGTGCTTACGTGGGGTGAGAGTCCTGACTGACTACTCATCCAACATTAAGAACCTAGTCTCGATGAAAGATTTGAAGCTAATCGGCATGAAGTCTCATGATTGTCATGTGATGATGATGCAGATGCTCCCTATTGCAATAAGGGGTATCAAGCCGAGATACATAAAGGTGGTCATCACACGGTTGTGTCACTTCTTCAACGCAATTGCTCAGAAGGTGATCGATGCTGAAAAACTGGGTGCTCTACATAGTTCGTTGGTAGAGACTTTGTGCCAACTTGAGATGTGCTTCCCTCTATCCTTTTTCGATATCATGGTACACCTCTTGGTTCACATCGTGAATGAGATAATTGCGCTGGGCCCTATATTCTTACATCAGATGTATGCGTTTGAGCGGTACATGGGCATTCTGAAGGGCTATGTACGGAATCGTGCTCACCCAGAGGGTTCCATGATCGAGGGCTACAGTACCAAGGAAGTTGTTGAGTGTTGCATCGATTACATAAAAGATTCTAATCCCATTAGTGTACCTGTATCTCGACATGAGGGGAGGTTGTCTGGGAGAGGGACCAAAGGAAAGAAAAGATTCATCGATCATGATTACAAAGCAGTGGAAGAAGCACATTTCACCATATTGCAGCAGATTCAGTTAGTGGCGTCGTACGTCGAGCAACACCTAAATGAGCTGTACACAAAAAATCAAGGCCGCTCGTATGATTGGATCTTGAAAGAGCACAAGCGTCACTTCACCACATGGTTCAAGAACCAAAACCTTCCGGACGGTGAATCTCTAGATAAAAAAAATGTTAAAATGTTGGTTTGTGGCCCATCAAGTTTAGTTACGTCACGGCAAGCATATGACATTAATGGGTACACATTTTATACCAAAGCAAAAGACAAGAAAGAGCACGACCCAAAACAGCGGTGTTCGAACAGAAGCCTATGACACAACAGGGGAAAAGGTCACCTACTATGGGTTCGTAGAAGAAATCTGGGAACTCGACTATGGAGTGAATCTGCAGATCCCCGTCTTTCGGTGCAAATGGGTCAAACACCCAAATGGCGTGGCGGTGGACAACTACAGCTTCACAATTGTCGACCTCAGCATTGTAGGCTACAAAGATGACCCGTGGGTACTCGCTGATCACGTCGCACAAGTTTTCTATATAATCGACCCCGTGAATGAAAAGAAGCACGTAGTTGTTGCCGGAAAACAAAGAATTGTCGGAGTCGAGAATGTGGAGGATGCGGAAGAATACAATCAGTTCGATGACGTGCCGCCTTTTGGAGATCCAGAAAAGATCAAACTTGTAGAAGCAACCCTCGATAGATCTGTGATGCCGTACATGCGTCTGGATGGTGTAGGGAAAACAGTTCAAGGCAAATAGTGCAATGTTATGCGAATTATTTTCCAATGTGATAGAACCCTGAAATTTGTATACAATTAGGATAAGCTTTAATTTGTATTATGAACTTGTATGCATTTAAGATGCTTCAATATGTAATAGAGTATTTAAGATGTTTTAGTATGTAATAGAATATTTAAGATGCTGTAGTATGTAATAGAATATTTAAGATGCTTTAATATGTAATAGAATAGTATTTCCCAAACAAGCAAAAAAACATTCCACAGGTTTCCACAGGCGGTTGACTTAAGAAACCGCCTGTGAAAATCCATTTTCACAAGCGGTTCCTTAGGTGAACCGCCTGTGGAAATCGTTCCTATTTATATAACCACGCGCGGCCCCGAAAACCCTAGTGATTTCAGAAAACATCGACCGTGCCGTCAGGCTGTCCTTCCATCCGCCTCCTGCGCTCTCCGTTTTCGCCGAGTGTGACCGCGCCAAGGAGCCACCGCCGCCGAGTTCGACAGGGCCGAGGAGGAGCCGCCGCTGTCGCCGCCGCCCCACTGCCGGCAGCGCCAAGGAGGAGCCACCGCCGCCGCCGCTGCCGCCGAGTTCGACAGGGCCGAGGAGGAGCCGCCGCTGTCACCGTCGCCCCACTGCCGGCAGCGCCAAGGAGGAGCCGCCGCCGCCGCCGCCACCGCTGCCGCCGAGTTCGACAGCGCCGAGGAGGAGCCGCCGCCGCCGAGGTCCACAGCGCCGACGAGGAGCCGCCGCCGCCGGTGAGTAGTTCCATATCCCCTTCCCGGCCGAGCCGTCGTAATCGGTTCTCCGACCGGCCGTGTGTTCCCCCCCTTCTCTGTGATGCCGGCCATCGTGCCGTGGTGCAGCGCCGCCGGTGAGTAGCTCCATTTCCCCCTCCCGGCCGAGCCGTCGTAGTCGGTTCTCCAGCCGGCCGTGTTTTCCCCTCCCCCCTTCTCTGTGATGTAATTAACTTCCTATTGTGTCATTTTTGAGGTGTAATTAATAATTAACTTCCTATTTTGACTAGTAAATCATCCTCACGTCACACCCATGAATTGACTCAGCAACACAAGTAGTTAGTAGATTATTATCACATACACGATACTGTAAGATGGCGAAAAGTCATGTCACTCAATACCAGTTTAGCTTTTTATGTGAGGAAGCAAAAACAACGAATCCGCCAAAATGGAGACTGGCCAGAGAACACACAATTTATTGTCCCATATATTAATTAGGTACACTCATCCAAGTATATAGTATATTCATCACACCACGTACATATATATTACTCAAGCATACAAGCAGCTGTAGATACACTGGATTGGTTGCTTGAATTCATGGCAATCACCTCGGGCCATGTTACCTTGAAACCTGGCATGTTTCCCCAAATACGTTCTGTCCTTTCCTTCTTAGGCTGTTAATTACAAACATGCATAGTAATAATTGAGCTATGCATTGATGATCAATAGAAACAGAATGCACTTCTTTTCTAAATAATGCCATGAGCTCTAGAGTTGACTTGATGTTTAGATAGACATCTAGGTTTTGAGCCTAGCTAGGCAGCATTGTGCTTGACATCACTATCTAACAACCGAGCAAGCAACCAGTTGAACACCAAAATTATTGTTTCAAGGAAAATGTAAGTAAGTAACTGACAAAAGAAAAACGTGCATGCCAACCTGCAGAGAGGAAGAAAGAGCAATGTTCATAAATCGATAGAGCTAGCAGTGCTTTTGGTTATGGCGCTGCTAGGTGATGTGTGTGTGTATATATACGCGTGCTCGCATGTACTAGTTTGCCTTGCGTCGATGATAACATTGTATGCATTTTCAGTTTTCTGCATTGTTAATGAAGCAGCAGCACACCGCGTTAGTCGCTCTCACGTGACCTTCAGTAGAGAAAAATAGCACAATGCCCAGAGGCTTACATGGCAAGACATAAACTATACATATGCATATACGTGTGTAGTGCGGAACCTGCTTGCAATATGTCTTCCACTCCAACTCCGGTTTTTTCATATTCATTGATGAGCGGATATTGCTATGCCAAGTTTGTCATGATCTTTCAAACTACTAGACTGCAAAAAGTGAATCAAGCTCTTCACAATCTCATTTTTTTATTCAAACAAATAGCCGTCCATGATATGGTTTCTAATTACTCTGTAATCTTCAAAATTCGCTATGCTAGGTTCATTCCATCCATCTATCAGGTTTGGGTAGGTAGGCTCTTTCCTTAAGAAAATGCACGTAAATAAGTGAATCCGAAAAGACCAAGACTTGAATGAAGCCCATTTCCCAGGCTAGTTGTTGCCCATGTAGAATAGCCAAAAGTTAAGTGCATAAAGTGCTATTGTAGCCAATCTTTTCTAAAAATGGCACCACCCGTCTCGCAAACTTCACGTAGAAGCTTCCTTTCCCGGGTTATAGAGCAAATCCTTGTTCAAAAGCTTAATCTACCACTATGGTGATCACCAGAAGGAAGACCCTCATTCTTTACTTGTTCTTTCTAGACTTTGACATTGCTCATGGCAAAATTTTACTCCATAGGGACCACAGGCATTAAGACCAGAGCTAACAAGCATATATATAGTTCTTGAGGGCCTTAGACCCTAGTACAACTACTTACTCTATAGGACGGTATGCATGCATGCATGCATATAAGCACATACGGCGTTCGAATAATCCAATATTGTCATTCTCTGCTCTCTAATTTCTATGCTTTTGTTGTGTTTTATGATACTCCATTTTGCATTTTACACTACTACTAAATTCCCCTTTTTTTTAATACTAGCATACTTGTTAGCTTTTTCTAGACAACAATAATCCAGCGGTCGATTAAGTACTATGGGGCAGAAGAGGACAGTAACCCCTAAGAAACCAGAAGCAAGCAGGATGTCGGATGTTGCAATAGAGACCTCCCCGTCACAGAGGACGCCCGCAATAGAGGCCTCCCCAGCACAGAGGACGCTCGCAATAGAGGCCTCCCCGGCACAAAGGTCGGATAGGGACCCAAGCCCTCACCAGCCGTCCTCTTCCGACAGCAGCAAAAGCTCGGGCTCGTATCACAGCCCGAGCCCTGTTCTGTGCGAGCGGGAGATCCGCTGTCAGGAAAGTGACAACGAGTACGATCCCGCCGAAGAGGTATTTAGTTGAGTCAATGCATTTCATACTTGTTAAATGGAGGAATATCTTCTGTTGATGTCAACTCTCATTTATTTTCTCTCTAGAGGGTGAGGGTGCAAAGATCTTCACATCGATCATCTGCGCCACAACATTTTGCGCCACAACCCACCGCTACATCTGTGCCCGAAACTTCGGGTCCCTCTGGGCCGACGCTGAAACGAAGATGGGGCGAGCGTAGCAGAAACAAGTTGTCGTCCGGCATTTATACAATAACACAGGTCGGTGTTGAAGGGGAGCCTATTGCACCTCGTGAGGCCTACGCCAAATTCTGCAACGGTTGCGGATTCCTTGTCAAGGAGTACGTCCCAATCACTGTAACTGATTGGCGATTGGTGTCAGATGAGATGAAGGAGTTCCTATGAGCAACATTGCAGAGAACCATCCGATTCCCCTCAGGAACAGAGGAAGCAGCCAAACAGAATGCATTGAAAACTATGGGAAAAAGCTTCCGGGGTTGGAACAGTGAGCTCAACAAGGAATTCATGAAGAAGAATCTGGTACCCTTTAATAAATACGGAAAAATTACACCAGAGCAATGGGCAGAGTTTGTTAGACAGAAGACCACACCTAATGCCATCAAACTGGGTGAATCGTTCAAGCAACTTGCAAAGAAGAATAAGCACCACCATCACCTAGGCACATCTGGGTACGCCCCCAAAATTCCTGAGTGGAGGAGGCAAGAAGAAGAGGCTGCCCAGGTTGGGAAACCCAACCCTTTAGAAAATTGTGACGAGCGACGCAGGAACTGGGTCTACGCTCGGTCACAACGAACCGAGTCTGGGGACTTAGCCTTCAATAGCCCCGAGACCATGGAGGTGACCCAGACCATCCAAGGGCTTGCTAAGGAAGGGTCTTTAGAGCCTGACAGGGAGAATGACCTGCTTACCAAGGCCCTGGGGAACAAAGAACACCCGGGTCGCACTCGAGGCATCGGATCAAAAGTGGGCTGGAAGCATGGGTTCCCAAACGATGCGGGCCAGTACAAGACACGTAATAGATATAAGAAGACCCTAGAGGAACAGATACAAGAACAGGTTAAGGTTGAATTCATGAAGATGTGGAATGAAAAGGAGAAGGAAAGGGCAGCATTAATGCTGATAGAGCAACCAACCAGCCCAGGATTTCGGAGCAGCGTCAGGTCCACACATTTCGATAGCCAGAGATATCCTATGGATAAAATCAAAGAGGCTACCCCTTGCATTCTTCATGTTCCGGTCGGCAAGGGGGACTTCACTGTCGAGGCTGCCACTGGCCAGGCCATTCCAGGCCGTGTGTTCCACAGTCAAGATATTCCGGCCGGTTACGCCAAGGTACAAGTGGACTCGGTGCAGCTGATTTTCAGGAAGTACAAGCTTGAAATCAGTGCACCTGAGGGTATTGAGATTCTCGATGAGGCTGTTGGAAACTTCATTTTGTGGCCCAGATGGGATATCATATTAAGCTGTCAGAAGTCACAATCGCCAGCGTCCCACCTGTCCCAGGGCCCAGCATCTCTGCCTCAGGCACCGCTGCCCCAGAGCCAACCCACTCCGCCTCAGGCACCTCAGCCCCAGAGCCAACCCACTCCGCCTCAGGCACCTCAGCCCCCGTGCCAACCCTCTCTGCCTCAGGCACCGTCGCCCCCACGCCCAGTATCTCCGCCGTAGGCAACTTCGCATCGTGCTTCACCGTCTACAACTCAGGCACCTTCGCCTCCAGCATCTCAGACTCCGGCGTCTCCGCCTTCCGCACATCCATCACCTGAGCATCGGAGAGTTCCTACAATGATTACCCCATATGAGAAGATTGATCTACCTGATCCGATGAAGAGGTGGCTTCTGTCCTCGTCAAAACCAAAGGCATCATCCGCTCAGGAATCTCCAGCGAAGGGCAATCTCACGAAAGACATCGTCAAAGCATTAAGTACCTCACAGATAGATTTCGTGCCTACACTGGATGTTCCCGAAAAATATGAGCATGGCAAGCCATTTCTGCCATCATTTCAACTCCAGGAAGGTTCGTGGGAGATGAGGAAATTCCACGAATGGTACATGAGGGCATGTCGCGCGGGCTTCTCCATAATCACTGCTTCTGTCCCCGCTAACGTTTATCTAAGCGGAGACAACTACCTCATGTTGGATTTCAAGGACATGCACGCTGTGTTCCGCCTTGACAAACTTGACGTCAATCTCATAAGCGTGTGGTTCCTGTAAGTGCCAACAATCTACCTCTACATTCATATATATACCAATATATGTTATAGAAGCTAATGACTATTGATTTCTTCTGTAGGATGCAATTTAATGATGCGGATAAGTTAAAGAGGCCTGTCGGATTCCTTGATCCGCAACGAATTTCCCAGCCAAACATGATCGTGAACATAAGGACTGATGACCCTAGGATTAAGGGGAAGAGTAAAAAGGATAAAGCACGGGTCATAAAAGAAGCAACCAAAACAAAAAGGCTCGAAATGTCAACCTACGTAGGAAGGGCTATGCTTGAAATGCAGGACAAGGACTGCATCTTCGCTCCCTACAACTTTAAGTAAGTGTGATACGTTATGAATCTAACATAAGTGTTCAACTTAGTTGATCGATCAAGAATCTAACAGAAGTATTCATGTAGCGATCACTATATTTGTATAATGCTGATGCCGAAGTCGAGCAGACTCGTGGTCCTTGATTCTGCCGATTTCCAACAAAAATCCTACCAAGATTTCATTGACGTTATACAGAAGTAAAGGAAATCTCCCATACTTAAAATTCTTATACATTATTTATGAATTGATAATTACTTGTTGGTATTCTAATAGGGCCTACAAGTGGTACATAACGAAAGGTGGGATACACGATACGGACAGGCCGGATGCGATGACAGTCCGTACATATTTTCCGGTACTAACACAACTTCTAATTCTTGTATTCCACTATTAATGACAAAGAGTTTTATTGAACTAACGAATACGTTGCGTTTTTTTAAGTGCCACAAGCAAGGTTTCAATACCGTTCTTTGTGGATACTATGTTTGCGAATTTCTTAGGATAAACGGGAGGTACACAACGAACCCTGAGGACGTAAGTCATCATTGCGCTTGCACATTCTTATTTGGTTATGTTTCCGTTGTCAGTAGTGTTTTAACTCTTTTAGTGTATTTTCAAACCAGGCAAGGATGATCCAATGTGCCAACCAAGCTCTCACCGATAAAGAAATCCAAAACGTCCAACGTGACATGTGCCGGTTTATTATGCACGAAGTTATCCACAAGAATGGTAGATTCTTTGATCGCGGAGGCGAATTAGCTAGCCATCTGAGACTTTGTGTGTGGGATAGCGACTCTTAGCTATATAGGCTTGTGATGTTGTAAATATTGTTTTGTAAATATTGCTGTACTTGTGTTAAATGTTGAAATATGTGATGTTATTCATATTGTTATTGAAACTGTGTGAAATCTGGATGGAATAAAATATATTCTAATTATTTTTTTGAAATAAATACATACCACAGGCGGTTCTCATACGGAACCGCCTGTGGAAATCTTTATATCACAGGCGGCAGCTAATGTGGACCGCCTGTGGAAATCAATTTTCACAGACGGTTGTCTTAACGAACCGCCTGTGGAAATTGATTTCCACAGGCGGTTGACATTAGGAACCGCCTATGGAAATCATTTTCCACAGGCGGTCACTTTTGCGCCTGGTTGATTTCCACAGGTCTTCTGTCACAGGCGGGTGCGCCAAACGCCTGTGAAAAGGCGTTTCCACCCGCCTGTACAGTATCGTTTTGTACTAGTGTGAGCGCATAAACAAGGTGTAGATTTATAAGTCTTGTGCATTTTCTTGTCTCAATACTATACCGTGTATCACTAACAACTTACTAAATGTTTGAAAGACAAACTTACTTTGTTAACAATTAAAAGAAAAGTATTTTTATTATCGACCAAGAAATTCGAATTATTACCAGAAAATTTCGACTGGTATAAGCTTTGGTTTATATATAATCCCATGGAAGGATCAAAATATTTAGTTCCATTGTACTGTGTTCACAGTTGTTATCCCTTTCTTTTGCGAGTTTAGTTGTGACAGACAGATCTTTAATGTGATCTGCATCACTTGTCCCATCATTAAGAGGACTATTAACTAAAAAACTGTCCATATCATCCGTAGATAGCACAATAGACAATTCCTCCACTGAACTAGCCATATTTTTTCTGTTAATTTAATTAATGTGGCTCCATATGCAATAGAG
The DNA here is from genome assembly GCF_958298935.1 of Phragmites australis. Taxonomy (NCBI): domain Eukaryota; kingdom Viridiplantae; phylum Streptophyta; class Magnoliopsida; order Poales; family Poaceae; genus Phragmites; species Phragmites australis. The sequence goes on from NC_084938.1 coordinate 10,967,595, forward strand.
TATTAATAGTGTAGGTGCATCTAGAAATGAGCTATAGACTGACTACACATTAGTAGCTAGTTTTTCTATCTTCTTGTATTAACTCTCCTCCACTTAAAAAAAATACGATGTTAATATACTTATAGCTAGCTCATATAGATTATTGTAAACGCCCTAAGTCTATTTAGCCTTCCTTCAAATGCATCAAATATAAGTACATTAACACCTCACATGCATATTTATGTTTCATTCTTCCATGTCTGCTCCTGCTTAAATACACCATAATCAATATCATAAACTTTTTATCTATCTTATGGAAAACAAGGTCATTGTCTCACCTTAATTCTTGTGTCCAAAGTCTAAAAGGACTTATGCCACTCGCAATGATTTGTTTCTTAGTGATATCATAGAGGAGAGAGAGTAAGCAATTGTTGTTAAGAAATAAGCTTCCAATGCATGGTATCTATATATTATTTCTTTAGATCTTTCAAGATAATTAATCATTGCATGTAGTATGATCAAAATTATCATTTTGGTCATGTGACCAACTATGTTGCTTTACGGGGAGAGGAGCGGTGACTAATGGTTATGTCATGAAGGGCGCAGAGGATCAAATGTGTGTAGGGGCGGGGGTGGGGGCGGGGGCGGGGGAGCATAAGAAAGAAACTGGAACGCCTCAATGCGGTGTCTTACATTTTGGATAGCTTAACCAGCTAAAGAATCTTCATTTCTCTTCTATTTAAATAGCTTACCACAACAACTTTTTCTTATATGGATACCTAATTAATGTCTAAGAAACTTGTTGAAGTATTGATAGATGTCTAGTACATGAGGCAGTAATATTTTGTGTTTACACCCTTGCTAATTAATGCAAAAGTGTCATCACCAAATCATTAATCTCACCTTAATGATTTTGGTAATCCCTTAGCTTGGTTGGTGGAGTCCATTCCACCAATCCATCCAGTTTGAAATGATGGATGCCAACTTCAATTAATTGAACTACGAAGGAAAATTGAGTTAAAAATCATGTCAACAAGAATGAAACTCGTGACAATTTGGTAGCATGATACAAACAATTTATGCATTTATAAATATTCTACATTTGGTTGTACAAACAAAATATTTATTTTGTAAATTGAGCATGTCTAGAACACACAAATTCAAATTTTTTGTAACTATTTTTTATTTCAACAAACATAATTTCCTAACCATTTCTCACCTCATATTATGGAAATTAGTTTCTTGGCTAAATAGGGAGGGAATTTTGTTCTCTTGAAGATCATGTCCTTTGATGCATCTTGGGAACGTAGGAGGATGAAATTAGATTAACTTGTGTTTAGATTATATACAAAACTCTTATTGTGGTAATTCTCACTCTTTTCGTATTTCTTGTCATTGCAAGAACAAAAGACAGATATTTGGCATCTATAATCCCAGTCGAGCTACCACGCCATGGAGAAGAGAAAAATAGGGTTTCAAAAACCGGTCCCTAGCGATTTCATCAGTTTTCACGAATACTGCTCGAAAACCGATAAGAACTGGCAAAATTCAAATAATTTTTTCCTAAAATTTGAATTTGACCAAATTCTATCGAATTCCAATCAATTCATATTACATACACTACAACAAATATGTTATTTCGTGACTATAAGTTTTTTTCACTAATTATTGAATATTTGTTGTGGCATGAAATTTGTTACGGTTGTATAATGAAAATTTGTTTGTTACCTTTCTTGCGTCCCTAATCAAATTCAGTGACGAATTAATGCTTTTTTGTCATAGAAATTATGACGATATTGTATCACCATTACTTTTATGACATTAGAAATTCTGCATCCTAGTGACATGGATCTGACGTGGCAAAATGTTGTGATGAATTATGGATCTGACATGGTAAAATGTTGTGACAAATTTTGTCGTCATGATTTAGTGAAAGGCCCATGTGATTGCTGAGTTAGTGTTGATTGCTGAGCCCAAGTAATGTGGGCTCAACCCATTTTGAGGCCCAATTTAGTTTTGACCGTACCCATTTTGAGGTTCAATTATGTTTTTTGCTAAACCCATTTTGAGGCACAAAATGCTATCACTGGACTATCCGGTGATTGCAACCTTCAGAAACCCTAGACTTCAAGCTTTGTTCTCACCGGATAAATCGGTGTGAACAAAATGCTAGCGCTAGAATTTTATGTTTATGCCGTACAATTACTCAGAAGCGTTTCGGAAGATCCTTCTTAACACCGGATGTTCCTATGACCTACTGGAGATTTGCTCTTTGTCCAGTGTTCATAATCTTCCGCTGCAACTCCTCTCCTCCATCTTCTATACACCGAATGATCCGGTGATGACACTGAAGTGTTCACCAGACTAAAAGTCAGAGAGTAAACTCTAATTTGAACTCACCGGATGATCCTATGTTTAAAACAAGCTATCATCGGACTATTCGGTGTTCACATTAATTTTAACCCGAGCCAAATTTGAGTGGCAACACTAGTTTATAAGCCCTAATTACATAGTTCAAACAATTTACAATTGCATAGCTCCCACATAATACAATAATAATGTTCACAGACCCTATATAGAATGAAACAGCAACAAGTTCACAGAATATACTATCTCCTAGGTCTCAAAATCATGGAAATAGAAACCACAACAGTTCACTAAAAGTTTGAGCTACATCAAGGTGATAAGCAGAATCTAGAAATTTTAGGGAGTAGATGGACTTAATCCTGACTGAAGCTTAGCAGTTGACGAAGGAGGGCATTAGTTTCTTGTGTTGTCTTCTTTGAACTATCAATCCCTTTTGACTGGTTTTTCATTGCTATTTCTAATTCTTGTGTTCGCTTCTTCAAGGTATCCAACTCTTGCTGCTGAGCATCAATTTGTTGTTGAAGTTATGCTGCTCCTTGTTTCTCGGTCTCAAGTTCGGTCTGAAGCTCTTCTACCTGCGAAGAAACACCACCTCTCGAGCTTTTCTTGGAGGCTAACTGAAGGCGCACATTTTGAAGAAATGTACTTGATTGCAGAACTTGAGAAAAAACTTTAGTAGCAGACTTTGGTTTCTATCCATCTTGTACTGGTTCAGCCATGATTGCTTCCATATCAGCCTAGCAATAGAAGGATTACAACTCAGATTTCCATCTTGTACTTAGATTTTTGAAGTATACTTCATGTAGAAAAGGAAATAAAAAGGAAACAAGGACTTACAATAGCTTTCTTTACTGGCTCACTAAAACCAATATTCTTGCAATGGTAGTCCTTGAAAAGATCAACTGCGGTGGGCTCTACATCTTTATATTTGTCTTGCTTCTAAAATGATCTGCAAACAATTTCAAATTGTTAGCTTGGAACATGATCAAGATTTCATGAGTAGTGAGCACAAACATCATTTGTTTAGTTTCTTACCATGACATGGGCATGTGCAATGTAGCACCGAGTGCCGGTTTGCTGCTGAAACCGGACATTCTCATGATTCAGTTGGTTTTTGATACACTTTCCTCCAGATGATACATTTGTATAAGATAGAATAATAAAAATACTAAATACTAAAAATACTCCAAGGATTCCACTTTCATGAAAATACGATACAACATTTAGAAGCAACAGTGCCATATATGCATGTGACATCCCAAGAATGTCCAAACTCCATTAAACACAAAGTGTGCAGTTTAGGAGCAAACATCTTTCTTAATCATTAATCCATATGTTCCAGTTCGTTTTAAATTCAAATGCTCTGAAAAAAATGGTTTTTTGGTTGCACATTTTTTATCTGACTAACAAACATCATTTGTAACATAGGAGGAATCCAAATCCGAAACTCACTTGAACAATACTCATACCTTGCGCTTTGAGCTTGACCACATCTCCACCAGTTCTCTCCATTGGGCGGCAGTCATACACTTTGTAGGCGATGTGGTTCTCACTTCATTTGCTGGTACACCATTGAAGTACTATTTTTTTAGCTTGTACCTCATCTGTCGTTGTCCACCCTTTATCATATCAGCACATGCATTTCTCACAGCCTTACTATTGGTGTCTATAGTAAGTTGTCCCTAGTAAAGAGCATGAACATCAGGAAAAGAGAATGCAAAGGATACAATGAACTTTGACAGAACAAGTAAAATAGAAATTGACTTCACTTTTGGCCAAGAGTTGACATACTAATAGCAACTTTGCCAATGCAGTTTGTCAGATGAGACTCATTCTTCTTCTACTCCTTCTAGTGTGGAAGGATTGGTATATGCTACCTAAGTATGATCCCACCCTCTAATGAAAGATTTGCAGCTTGCATAGGTGCCTCCGGCCGTCTCTTCCCTTAAAAAATATGGATTGCAATCTTATTGCATAGTCCTCTGCTTATGCTATTAAGATCTTTCCCCATTCTTCTTCCCCTTTTCCCTTGTTGTGTACTGGTAGTTAGTGCACATGACAAAATTACTTTCATAGAGTTAGTGTAAATCATTCAGTTGCTATTTGCAATAGTGTAAAGAATATTTGCCTTGCACAAAGGAGATACAACCACTTGCCTTCGTCGCTCATCTGGACCCGGTCCTCATGTTAGGTTGGAGAATTAGCAGATACCAATGCATTGTGTGTGGTAGTAAACCGGCTTAGGGTGGGCACTTCTTGTGGATCTGGACTCGTACCATGTAACACATCCTCAGTTGAAGTCAATTCCCTTGTCTTCTGTCTAGTGACTCTAGTAGGTTGCTCTTGTTGCTCAGGTGTCACCACTCTCTTTGATGCTCTTGCTCCTCCAATAGATATGCTGCCAATCTGTTTGGAACTCTTGTTAGGTAGATCCTTAGAAACCTGTTATCACATCCCAAAACGCTAATTACATAATTAAGCATGCATAATAATCATGGTGTTATGTTTATGCGATTAATTATTATTTTGGATATTTTTGAGAGTGAAAGTATTTTAGCAAGAGATAGGAAGACCATAATTACGTTGGAGAAAAGAAGATAAGAAAGAGAGAGAAAAGAGGGGGGGGGGGGAATTAGGAGAACTCAGCAAAGGATCCCCCTTGCGGTCTGACCAAGATTCCCTACAGTCTGACCACCAGGGGGCAGCCACGTAGACTTGTCACGTGGGTTTCCCGTGGTCTGACCGCCACAGTGTAGAGGCTTCACTTAAGGAAATCAGCCAACTCTCTCACACTCTTACTCTCACTCACTCCTTCACTCACACTAAGAGAGAGGGAGAGACCATCTCGACGTCCATGATGACCGGAGATTGATGGAGGGAACTTCCTCAAGCTGCCCAAAGGCTTCCTTGAGCTCATCCCCTTCATCCTCTTCATCGAGGGAGTTCCTATGATCGTTTCTTCCACCTCAAGCCCCAAACCACCCCGGATCCTGATCTCCAAATCGGAGCTTCTCCGGAGTGATATCCTCTAATGGAAGACTTCCCTACTCTAAGGTGAGATGTACCGTACCATTTTCCCATCATTCCTAAGCTCCAATTGTTGGAGCAAGAGATCGTATTGCCCCAGCAAGTATGGTGAGAGTTTCTTCTAAGTAGGAGACTCAAGCTTGGAGATGAAGTTTGAGAGGAAGGAACACCACAAATGTATTGATGGTAGAAAAATGGATCGGTCTCGGGTGGGGGGGGGGGTATCACAGCGTGGTTGAGTGCTTGGGCACCTCTGTGACCTGTGTGTTGCCTTGAGTGTTCCCCTTGTGGCCTCTTACCCCCTATTTATAGGGTCGTACGTAGCTTAGTGTACAAGTTATCACGATATACAAATATCTAGGACCTGACCAAATTACTGGGCCTTATCTGGATTACTACTTTTTACCCTACATAGAAGATAAATATCCACCGTGGTAACTATTGTGGCGCCTGCCTCCTGAGGGGTGAGCTGGCCACCAATTGTGGCCCAGTGCCGCTCTACCGAGGGTGTCAGGACGACTTTCATTGTACTGGGGTGTCAGGATAAGCACCACTTGCAGCAGGATTAATCGCATGTTACCTCGGGTTAGGTCAACTGCTGGGGGTGTCCTTTCTTCCCTAATATTATCTTCGGAGACCGGCTGCATCTTTAGGCTTTGGAAGGCCGCATGGCACCGGAGGGGTGGCCCGAAGGGGTCCGCAGCTTCCGGGGGGCAGGCCTCCAACTGAGGGTCCGGTGGCCGAAGGCTCTAGAGGGATTTGCTGTAGCTTCGAGTCTTCAGAAGACCGCGTATGTATCGGAGAGGTGGCCCAAAGGGGCCCGCAGTCTCTGGAAGTCTGGCCTCCTGCCGAGGATCTGGAGACCGAAGGCTCTGAAGGGACCTTTGATAGCTATCATCAACCAATATCCTCAGGCTGGTCTATTTTCCTCCAACAGTACCCACTCATTCTCTAGCCCCGATGTTCGGAGGGGTGGCATGATGTAGAGGAAAGCCAACTCCAGCCTGGGCTAGTAACAAGAATGCCCAAAGGCAATTCCCTATCCCTGAGAAGTTTTTCGGCGGGTACCATGGGCGTTGATGGCGAAGCTTAAGGCTGATGGTTCATTGGTGGTGGCGACACACCCTGGGGTTGTGCTGAGGTCAGAGGTGCAGTCGGCGTCGAAGTCAAAGTTGAAGACCAAAGACGTATTAGCAGAGGAGGCACACTCCGGAGCCTATTGGAGTTGGTGTATGCGGTAACAGGACCCGAGGCTCGAGGGGCGTTGGTGGAGGTGATGCTCTCCGGGGTCCGTGTCGAGGCTGATCTAGATTCTTTAGACTTCTTTGGTGATAGGTCTTTTTGCCATTTGAGTTTGTTAGAGTGGGGGATTACGTGTGGGATCGGGGGACTCCCCACGTTCGCCTGATTGAGGTTGGTAGGATAGGATGTGTCATTGGCGCGTTCTAACTGGATAATGCGTGCGTTCGTTTAGGGTCTTGTGCCCACGCCCCTACATGCGCTGAAAGTAGTCTAGGTCATTAACGTGATGGGACATTCATGCAAGAAAATGAGGCGGTGCCGTGGGATGTTGCCATGTGTCAGTGGAACGACCGGATATGGCCACGGCCCCCCAAGGTTAATGAGGGACGCCATGGAGCAATGCTGCGTTGGTTCCACTTCACCTCCCGGATGTACGTTGCTACTTGGCCCGGATATAAAGCTGGAGTCACCCGGCTGGATTTACCACCGCCCCACATGTGAGCACTCAACTAGACTATGAATCTTGCATCTTCTTCCCCCCCCCCATCCTCTTCGGAAATGTCGATGATCTCGACTGCTTCTACTGGGGCTGGGCCTTCCCAGCTACCAGCAGTGGCACTAGTGGTCATCTGGCTTCCGTCCCTGCGGGGTGGACAGCTGCCTGCCGCTCCTGCTCAATCCCCGGTTTAAGAGACCATGCGAGTCAGGATCATCGATATTTTCGACAACGATGAGATTGACTTGGATCTCCTATAGAGGTAGAGCAACGAGGAGGAGCATGCTTCATCAGTGAGGGAGGGCCCGGGAAGAAGCAGGAGGAGGCCCCGATAGTGGCTCCTTCGGTTTCTTCTTTGTCTTCTAGCAGCTCAGGGGCCAGCGATTGCATCAGCTTCTGTGGTGGCAAGCCACGGATGAAGTGCATACACCGCTCCATGCGCGGCCCCTGCCGGGATCCGTAAGAGGTGAAGGTGGCCTTCAGGGGAGCTTCGTGGACATCCTTGTCTTGCCGTTCGACTATGGCCCTGCTGTGGGCCATAGTAGCCTTTTGCCACCTTGTACTCTTTCTCCCCCTGGTTTGCTCTTTCAGGGTCTGTCTCCTCCGTAGCGGCCTTTGTATTGTTGCTTCTTTGTGTGCATCCTTTGGATGCACGAGTTGTTAATAGTATAGTTTGGACCTTGGGGGGCGATTGTATCTCTTTTTGGAACGAAGTGTAAGGGGATCCTTCGAGTAGGTGACCGCATGTTTTTGTGCCTTTGTGCCTTTGTGTCGTACTTCTTCGTCCCCTTCGTAGGTGATGGCTAGTTTTTTGGATGACTAAGGTACCGAGCCTTCGCATAGATCATGGCTGGCTTTGTTCCTTCTTGTGGAGAGGTGGCTGTGGGAATCTAGTAGTGGTAGACACGTAGGGTAACTAAGGAGGGTCGGGCGAAGCAGTGGCGACCTAGTTGTTCCCTGTCATCGCGTACTCCTCGGGTTCAGTGTTGGTAGGGCCTTCTTCCAAATTTGTTCTAGATTTCTGACCCTACGAAATCCATTAGGAATCTTTGGGGATAAGCTCCGAAGGTGGTCCGGGACCCTTTGTGTACTTAGCCACGGCTCGACTCCTGAGGTAATCTGTCCGGAGCCTGGCGACAGCATGTTGGAGGCAAAGCCAAACGCTAGATGGGAGAGGTGGTCTTTGACCCCCTCAGCCCTTAGCTGCTACCGAGCTCTGGAGGTAATCTGTCTGGAGCTTGGCGATGGCGTGTCGGAGGAAAAGCTAAAGGCTAGAAGGGAGAGGTGGTTCTCGACCTCCTTGGCCCTTAATTATTGCCTGGCTCTAAAGGTAATCCATCTGGAGCCTGACGATGGTGTGTCAGAGGCAAAGCCGAAGGCTAGACGGGAAAGGTGGTCCTCGACCCCCTCAGCTCTTAGCCTTTGCCTAGCTCCAGAGATAATTCATCTGGAGCATAGCGATGGCATGTCTGAGGAGAAGTCGAAGGCTAGAAGGGAGAGGTGGTCCTCGACCCCCTCAGCCATTAGTTGTTGCCTGGTTCCAGAGGTAATCCGTCCAGAGCCTAGCGACGGCATGTTAGAGACGAAGTCGAAGGCTAGAAGGGAGAGGTGGTCCTCGACCCCCTTGGCCCTTAGCCGTTGCCTGGATCTGGAGGTAATCCGTCCAAAGCCTGGCGACGGAGTGTCAGAGGCGAAGCCGAAGGCTAGACGGGAGAGGTGGTCCTCAACCCCCTTAGCCCTTAGTCGTTGCCTGGCTCCGAAGGTAATCCGTCTAGAGCCTGGAGACAGTGTGTCGGAAGCGAAGCTGAAGGCTAGACGGGAGAGGTGGTCCTCAACCCCCTCGGCCCTTAGCCGTTGCCCGGCTTCGGAAGTAATTCGTCTGGAGCTTGGTGATGGCATGCAAGAAGCTGCTACCTCTGCAATGAATAGTTGGGGATTCCATACTATTTCCTGTGCCATGCAGAGTGGGATTTTGCTTAATATTATAATATGATCTTCATAAACGATGTATGAATCGTGTCTTAGATGATACTGTAGGGTAATGACTTTACCTTTTACTATACGTGTTTGAGTTACATGGGCCATACCTCTTCCTTTGGGGAGGGGGATTTATACCCCTTTGATCTGTTGGCTGTGCCTGTCGAGGGCTAGTGGGTTTCACACCCCTTCGATATGGAGGTGTTTGCCTTCAAGATGCTGGGGGATTTTGTTTGATAGGTCTTTTTATAACCTCTCCATCTGGCGGAGGTTTTTTGGAAAACATCTCCATTTGCATTGTTTTTTTGAAGACTCTCCATCTTGTGGAGGTTTTTGCAAGGCTTTTCATCCTGTAGAGGTTTTGTAAGACTCTCTGTCTTGCAGAGGTTTTGGAAGTTTTCTCCCTTTTGGTGGAGGTTTGGTAAGGCTCTCGAATCTGGCGGAGGTTTTTGTAAGATACTCTATCTCGCGGAGGTTTTCAGAAGTCTCTCCATTTTTGTCAGAGGCTTTGTAAGACTCTTTATTTTTACTAGAGCTTTGGCAGGACTCTGATGAGGACATCACTCTTTCGGATACACACACACCGAGTATTTCTCCAACAATAGGTCCATTGACACGAGCTCGTGCATGTCAACTAAATCATCAGGTGAGCTCGTTCCTTAGTGTTCCTTTATATTTTGATGAGGATGGGATGCTACTGAATAATTGTGATGTATTGTTACTTAGGAACACGGGAGAAGAACAGCAAGGGCGCCCAAGCCAAGGTGGAGGTCCAATCCAGTTCGAGTCCGTTTTGGAGTCCAGGACTAGTCTGCACTAAAATCGTCGCCCAGGACGCATACGGACTCCGTTTTTGACGTTCTACACATGGTTGGAAAGCTAAGGAGATAAGCTTTCCAACGGAACTGGTCCCATGTCCAAATTCTTTCTGAGTCAATAGGAATTATCGAAACAAGGCAATGTTCAGAATCTGTCAGGGTGCTGTGCCACCATCTTTTGGGCCGTTGGGCCGTGTATCGTGTTGGAGTCCATTAGGGACGCGTCCAGGGGTCCTTGGCCGACCCTAGCCTTTTATATACAGTAGCCGTCGCCCTAATCAGGGTTGGGTTTTGCTTAGATATTGATCTACACACGAATTATGAGATTTTCGCTCTTATTCCGGACCGACTAGGCCGCCGCAAGTGTTTGTGGAACCCCAACTTCGAGTGCTTGAATTCTATTCACAATATTTCAGATTGCATCTTCTACGTTCTTGCTTGTGTTCTCGGTACGCTTGCAGGGATTGAGCCTTTTTGGCGAGGTCAACCGTGCGACACGGTTGATAACCAACAGAGCTGTGGTGTAGTGATTGCAAGGGAGACGATCTGTTCGGGTCGAAGCCTTTGGATCATCAACGTCGAGTTCTCCACCCACCGACTTATCGCTACCTATCGGAAGATCAGGCCAACATTGCTCATCAACTGGTATCAGATTTTCAGGTTGCCCGTTAGGTAATTTCGTCTTCCCCTTTGGATTAGTCTGTTTTTCATTACCTAGAGTCCAGAAAAAGCCAAAAAAATTCTGTCAATTTTCGCTGCCCTAGAACCCTTTGTGCCTTTGCAATTTTTGTTTTCAGTTGCGTGTTGTTGAGTTTGTGTTCGTGGTCGAGTCTTGTTGCTGGTTTTAGAGTCGTGTTCTTGGTTTTTAGTCAACGCTCCGTGCTGTTTTGATCACGCTGCTATCCCATCGCCACCATCCCCACCAACAAGTCGAGCCACCACATTACTCGATTTGCCACCGCGAGCCGCCTTGTGTTACTTTCCGCCACGCCAACCCTAGATAGGTCGCAAGCCGCCTTGTATCAATTGCCCTGCCACCGCTGCCATCCTTGTTCATCTGGCGATCCTATTGCTTGCAATACCTTAAAGAGGTCAATTTCTGCAAGAGTTGCTTGAAAAAAAAACCCTAACTCGACAGGGGTTCAGTAAAACAGCCATAACTTTCTCATACGGACTCGGAATCAGGCAATTTTTTTTTTCACGGACATCTACAGAAAAAGTTACATCCGTTGCTCCCCCTGCTTTGCTGGGTTCCGCCGAAATTTTTTTCCCAAATTCGGCTCGGAAGATTGAGTATTCGAGCCGTAAAGTTTTCGCACGCTTTTCAGAGAACGTGCTTGATTTTCTGTAGGCCACATCTTGCATCCATTTGAGCTGAAAATTTCTGTGGTTGTTGCTTGTGTGTTCCTAGTTCAGAAAAAAAATATCAGAAAAATACGAAAAAAAAAATTTCGTGATTCCTACTAGTGCTAAAAGACAAAAAGAGGAGCACATAGAGAACACCCAGATAATTGTGCTGTTTGCTGTGTCTTTCTCTGATCATCCTTTTTAGCTTTGTTTCAGCTGTTGTGCTAGGACTAGGGACACGTGATAGACCAGCAACTGTGATTCATACTTTGGACACTTATTTAGCTTTGCTCTTCTGATTACAATTATTGCTAATCCTTGCTACCATATTGTGCCTTCCAAGCTCCACCTCCTTTGATCCGAACAGGTTCACTCTTGCAATCATCCCACGCTTCCAGACTCGTCACCGGTTGTTCCTCCTTGCTGCGTTGGTAAGAACATTTGTAACAGCGTGGTAAGACGCTTGAGTGTGTGTGATTCCACCTTCCACAACCTAGTAGTTGATAGGGATAATATCTGTTGTCCTTTGTTTTCTACTAACCATGTCAGGTGATGGCTCTCCGTCGGATTTTAAGGATTGTATGTCCAAGGAAGAACTCAACAAAGCCTTGCAGGATCATACTAGGCTATTGACAGACATTAGAACAAGCATTGCTAACTTCGTCACGCGAGTCAACGACCTTGAGTTGCGACAGCCACCACAGGATGATGACCATTCACATGATGATGATGATGATACTAATGATGGTGACCAAGAAGATGGTGAGGTTTTTGTTGGGCAAGATGCACGTGCTGAGCAACGTCCTCATGCTGAACAATTACGTCGTGGCCAACAACAACGTCGTCAAGGTAATGGAGGTAATAATGTTAATCGCAACGGTCGCGATGATCCTTATTCTAAGATTAAGTTTTCAATGCCTCCTTTTGATGGTGCATATGATGCTGATGCTTATTTGAATTGGGAAATGACGGTTGATCAAAAGTATAGTTCTCATATGGATCCTGAAATGCATAGAGTTAGACTAGCCACTTGTGAGTTCACGAATTATGCTATTATTTGGTGGAATGGTCTAGTTTCTAGTGGCTTAGAACCTGAATCATGGCCTAGACTAAAGCGTGCCATGCGCAATAGATTTATTCCTCCTGATTATACACGTGAATTGAAAAAGAAATTACAGCGCTTAAATCAAGGTTCTAAATCTGTGCATGATTACTATCAAGAGCTTCAAATTGCTATGCTTCGTTGTAGTATACAAGAGGATGATGAGGATACCATGATTCGTTTTTACTCCGGGTTGAGACTTGAAATTCAGGACCTTTTTGATTATAAAGATTACAATACTACAAATAGGTTGTTCCATTTTGCTATCTTGGCAGAAAAAGAACTGCAGGGTCGACAACAGGTGCAGAAATTATGGAACAATTTTGGAAGTACATCTACTTCACGAGTACCACCGGGACAAGCAACAACATTCCCTTCTACATCTACATGATCTACTGCCCCCTCCTCCAACACTCGGGCGCGTTCAGCAGGAGCACCACAACTATCACGTGAGGTGAGTAAATCTACTGTTTCGCAGGATCCAATGCCACGCTCTTCTTCAGGTGCAGCTACCACGGGTCGTACAACGGGCATTGTGTGCCGTCACTGCCAAAGTATTGGCCACGTCATGAAGGATTGCCCAAGCCAGCGAGCATACTCCGCAACAGCAGATGGTGGATATGTTAGTCATAGTGATGTCGAGGAAGAATATGCATTTGAAGCTAATCTTGCAGCCGATCATGACATGGATAGTGAGGGGGAGGAGATTAGTGGTACCGCTGCCACAGAGAGTTATGCAGCACGCACCTTCATTGTGAAGCGAGTTTTGAGTTCTCAAATGGGGCAAGCAGAGCAGCTACAACGCTATAATCTATTCCAGACATTCCTCATTGTCAAAGATGCTCGTGTTCGTACCATAATTGATGGCGGGAGTTGCAACAACCTCTTGAGCTCCGATCTTGTGAAGAACCTTTCCTTGCCAACACGTGCACATCCTCATCCATACTACATTCAGTGGTTCAATAACAGCGGTAAGGTTAAGGTAACACAATCTATGAGAGTACATTTTTCTATTGGTTCCTATCATGATTATGCTGATTTTGATGTAGTGCCCATGCAAGCATGTTCACTTTTGTTAGGCCGTCCTTGGGAATTCGATATCGATGCTACACACCATGGTAGAAGTAATAAATACTCTCTCATGCACAAGGGAAAGAAAATCTCTTTGCTTCCTTTGACGCCTGCTGAAATTGTGCAATGTGATAAAGCTTTAGCTTAAAAAGAAAAGAAAGAACGTGTTTTGGAATCTGAAAATCAGCAAGTAGCTCAATCTGTTTTTCCACCTAAGAAAGAGAAGAACACACCTAGGTCCGAAGGCATTAAGTTAAAGGGTGGTGTTATGCTTGCTACTAAATCTGATCTTGCTGAAATTCAAGATAATGATACTTTGTGCTATGCTTTCGTATGCAAAGAGGTTTTATTTTCAATTGATGATATACCTAGCTCTTTGCCTGCTGCTGTCACTAACCTTTTGCAGGAGTATAAGGATGTCTTTCTAGCTGAGATACCCTCAGGGCTACCACCATTGAGAGGGATAGAGCACCAAATAGATTTGATCCCGGGAGCGACTTTGCCAAACCGCGCTGCATATAGGACCAATCCGGAGGAGACTAAGGAAATTCAGCGACAAGTCCAAGACCTTTTGGACCGTGGGTACGTACGAGAGAGCCTTAGTCCTTGTGCTGTTCCTGTTCTTTTGGTTCCTAAGAAAGATGGTACATGGCGCATGTGTGTTGATTGTAGAGCCATTAATAATATCACAATAAGGTATCGTCACCCTATTCCTAGGCTAGACGACATGCTTGATGAGTTGAGTGGTTCTATTATTTTCACGAAGATTGACTTGCGTAGTGGTTACCACCAAATAAGAATGAAATTGGGAGATGAATGGAAAACTGCTTTCAAAACTAAGTTCGGTCTCTATGAGTGGTTAGTGATGCCTTTTGGTTTAACTAATGCACCTAGCACTTTCATGAGATTGATGAATGAGGTTTTACGTGCTTTCATAGGAAGATTTGTGGTGGTGTATTTTGATGATATTTTGATCTATAGCAAGTCACATGAAGAACACATTGATCATCTACGTGCTGTTTTTACTGCTTTGAGAGAGGCACGTTTGTTTGCTAACCATGACAAGTGCACCTTTTGCATGAATAGAGTTGCTTTTCTTGGCTATGTTGTTACTCCACAGGGAATTGAAGTGGATGAAGCTAAAATTGAAGCCATCAAGAGCTGGCCGACCCCTGGGACTATCACACAGGTGAGAAGCTTTCATGGCCTTGCAGGGTTCTATCGGCGTTTTGTGAGAGATTTCAGCACCATTGCTGCCCCACTCAATGAGTTGACAAAGAAGGGCGTTCTGTTCCAATGGGGGCCAGCACAAGAACAAGCTTTTAATACGCTGAAAGATAAGCTTACGCATGCACCTCTACTCCAACTTCCGGACTTTGGTAAGACTTTTGAGTTAGAATGTGATGCTAGCGGCATTGGAATTGGAGGAGTGCTACTACAAGGAGGTAAACCCGTTGCTTATTTTAGTGAGAAATTGAATGGGCCATCTCTTAATTATTCGACTTATGATAAGGAGTTGTATGCTTTAGTGCGAGTTTTAGAAACATGGCAACATTATCTTTGGCCTAAGGAGTTTATTATTCATTCTGATCATGAAGCTTTGAAACATATTAGAAGCCAAGCCAAACTGAACAAACGTCATGCTAAATGGGTTGAATTTATAGAGTCTTTTCCTTATATCATTAAACACAAGAAAGGTAAAGACAATGTCATTGCAGATGCGTTATCTAGACGCTATAACATGTTGTCCCAACTCAATCATAAGATTTTTGGTTTAGAAACAATAAAAGGATTATATGCTACTGATTTGGACTTTAAAGATGCTTTTGAACATTGTAAAGAAGGAAGAACTTGGAATAAATATGTGCTGAATGATGGATTACTATACCGTGCTAACAGGCTATGCATCCCAGCTAGCTCTATTCGCCTATTGTTCTTGCAGGAAGCGCATGGAGGTGGTTTGATGGGACATTTTGGAGTGAAGAAGACCGAGGATGTACTGGCTACTCACTTCTTTTGGCCTAAGATGAGGCGCGACGTTGAGCGCTACGTGGCACGCTGCACTACTTGCAATAAAGCTAAGTCTCGCTTGAACCCACATGGACTTTATATGCCTCTTCCTGTTCCTAGTGTGCCTTGGGAGGATATTTCTATGGATTTTGTTTTAGGATTGCCTAGGACCAAGAGGGGGAGGGATAGTATATTTGTCGTTGTGGATCGTTTTTCAAAAATGGCACATTTTATACCTTGTCATAAGAGTGATGATGCTACAAACATAGCTGATTTGTTTTTCAGGGAAATCATTCGCTTGCATGGAGTGCCTAACACCATTGTTTCGGATCGTGATGCAAAAATTTTGAGCCACTTTTGGAGGACACTTTGGAATAAACTTGGGACAAAGCTGCTGTTTTTGACGACATGTCACCCTCAAACCGACGGACAAACGGAGGTTGTGAACCGCACATTATCCACCATGTTGCGGGCTGTTTTGAAGAAAAATTTGAGGATGTGGGAAGAGTGTCTACCCCATATTGAGTTCGCTTACAACAGATCAGTTCACTCCACCACCAAGGTAAGTCCATTTCAGGTAGTGTATGGTTTTAACCCCCGTGCCCCTATTGATTTACTTCCTTTACCAACATCCGAGAAATTGAATTTTGATGCTAAGACACGTGCTGATTTGATTATGAAAATGCATGAGTTGACTAAGCAAAATATTGAAAAGATGAATGAGAAGTATAGAACTTATGGTAGCCAAGGTCGGAAACATATTACTTTTGAAATTGATGTGGTTACATTTGCGCAAAGATAGGCTTCCTGATTTGAGAAAGTCTAAATTGCTGCCTCGAGCTGATGGTCCTTTTAAAATTGTGGAAAAGATCAATGATAATGCATATAAGCTTGAGTTGCCTGCGGATTATGGGGTTAGTCCCACATTTAACATTTCAGATTTAAAGCCTTACTTGGGAGAAGAAGATGACATTGCGTCGAGGACGACTCCAATTCAAGAGGGGGAGGATGATGAGGACATCACTCTTTCAGATAGACACACCGAGTATTCCTCCAACAATAGGTCCATTGACACGAGCTCGTGCACGTCAACTAAATCATGAGGTGAGCTCATTCCTTAGTGTTCCTTTATATTTTGATGAGGATGGGATGCTACTGAATAATTGTGATGTATTGTTACTTAGGAACACGGGAGAAGAACAGCAAGGGCGCCCAAGCCAAGGTGGAGGTCCAATCCAGTTCAAGTCCGTTTCGGAGTCCAGGACCAGTCTGCACTAAAATCGTCGCCCAGGATGCATACGGACTCCGTTTTTGACGTTCTACACATGGTTGGAAAGCTAAGGAGATAAGCTTTCCAACGGAACTGGTCCCATGTCCAAATTCTTTCTGAGTCAATAGGAATCATCGAAACAAGGCGATATCCAGAATCTGTCAGGGTACGTTCTTGCTTGTGTTCTCGGTACGCTTGCAGGGATTGAGCCTTTTTGGCGAGGTCAACCGCGCGACACAGTTGATAACCAATGGAGCTGTGGTGTAGTGATTGCAAGGGAGATGATCTGTTCGGGTCGATGCCTTTGGATCATCAACGTCGAGTTCTCCACCCACCAACTTATCGCTACCTATCGGAAGATCAGGCCAACATTGCTCATCAGACTCTCTGTTTTTGTCGGAGGTTTTCTAAGTTTCACTATTTTTGCCAGAGGTTTTGTAGGGCTCTCCTTTTTTGTCGAAGGTTTTTTAGGACTCTCTATTTTTGCCAGAGGTTTTGTAGGGCTCTCCTTTTTTGTCGAAGGTTTTTTAGGACTCTCTATTTTTGCTGGAGGTTTTGTAGGACTCTCTGTTTTTACCAGGGGTTTGGTAAGATTCTTCGTTTTTGTTGGAGGTTTTGTAGGACTCTTCATTTTTGCCGGAGGTTTTGTTGGATTCTGAATTTTTGTCGGAGGTTTTGTAGGACTCTCCATTTTTGTTGGAGGTTTTGTAGGAGTCTCCATTTTTGCCGGAGGTTTTGTAAGATTCTCCGTTTTTATTGGAGATTTTGTAAGTCTCTCCATTTTTGCCGGAGGTTTTGTATCCCCTTTGGCATGTATTAATTCCGATGTCTCTACACACTATCGGAGCTACGCAATAACTTCCAGGAAACCTAGAGAGTCTTGCCTTCTAGGTGACCTAGGCATGCTACGCCCGCGGTGTGTAGGCTTGTCATGCTTCTGAGGAAACGCCCCGGGTGCACCGCAACACTGTCCACCAAGGGTGTGCTCTAGCGTGTGGTATTTATACGACCGAAGCTATGCAATACCTTTCAGGAAACCTAGGCTTGATGCCTTCACGGTGACCTAGGCATGCTGTGCTCGCGGTATATAAGCATGTCGTGCAACGAGGATTCCTTGCGACAGCATTCCTCCGAGCACCACATTCGCACATCAAGGTCATCCCTTGATATGCAGCGTCCACACTACTGAGGCTATGCAATGCCTTCTAGGACACCTTGGCATAATATGCCTTTTAGGTGACCTAGGAAAGCAAAGGTGTGTGGGCTCCACTGCCTACTAGGGCAAAGCCTACCCTCCGGGAAACCTTTTAAGGTGACTTTAGGTTTAGCAAGCAATGTTTACAGGTGTGTGGGTGTGTCAGGCTTCCCGAAGAAATCCTTCATGGGCACCGCAACTACATTACCAAGGAAGTCCCTTGATAACCTACATTGACACTCGAGGCTATGCAATGCCTTCTACGAAACCTAGGCTTGTTGCCTTCGCGGTGACCTAGACTTGCTGTGACCGCGGTGTGTAGGCATGTCGTGCAACAAGGATTCCATGTGACAGCATTCCTTAGAGCACCACATCTCCCCCTCCGAGGACATCCCCCCGGGGCGTGGCTTCAACACTATCAACGCTATGCAATGCCTTCCAGGACTTAATGCCAAACAGGGATGTAATCTAGATTTACCATTTGTACCTAATGGCTATCCGTTGTAAAAACTTCTAGTAGTAAGGTTGGAGGCCTCCAACATATTTTGATCTTACTATACGAAAGATAGACTAGCTCGGTAAACTATCAGTAGGTAATAGTGGGTGTACCTTTGCCAGAATAAGGCCTCTACTATGAGGCTAAAAGGCCTCGAAGCCTATGGATAGGCCAGGAGAGGAGGTCATCGACCCCCTCAGCTATTAGCCATTGTTCGGCTCCGGAGGTAATCCGCCTGGAGCCTGGTGACGACGCAAGTCGGAGGTGGAGCCGAAGGCTAGTCGGGAGAGGTGATCCTCGACCTCCTCGGCCCTTAACCGTTGCCCGGCTCCAGAGGTAATCTGTTCGGGGCCTGGTGATGACGTTCTCTGACTCAGTCATCGTCCCTGGGATATTGCACCGTTGGTGGCGGAGTTGGTGGCGACGGAGCAGGGTTGAAGGGCCAGGGATTTGCCTGGGAGTTTGCCCCAGGCTTCTGACCCCTGTGCTGTCCTTTGCTAGTTCCCTCTATGGCCAGGTATCCTGCTTGTCTTCCAGGGTACTCCTCCTGGAAGGTCGTGAGGGTTCGGTAGTCGTTGGTGTTGTGGCCACACCCTGGTCCATGCAGGATGCACCCATATGCCTCCAGGAGTACCGGAGCTTGTGGTTGACGTTGAGGTCATTGCCAGGGGCCGCGTGCTTCGAAGCCCGTGGTTTCCCCAATGCCTCCTTTCCTTTGGGGAGACCGTCAAGGTCATCTGGTGAACCGATTTTTGGAGCCAGAGTGACTTCGACTTTGCCTCCTTGGACGAGGTGGACTTGGGGTACCCTGTGCGCAGTTGGTGTCACGATGGCTATGTTGGGGGTGCTAGTTGGGTCTATGCATTTCGGAGCCTTACGCCTCCTCAGAACCCTCTTTCACTAGTGGGGCCTGAGAAGGACGCTAGTTGGATAGATTCTCCGAAGATGTTGGCTCGCCCGGGGCATCCCAGGTGCTGTTGAAGGAGATACCCTGGGACCAAGTCCAGGTGGGAAAATTCTTGGGTTCGACCGCCTAGAACCACTGGAAAGCAGCCTGCTTGGTTGCGACCTCAGCCGCGACCTTTGCTTGTGCATTGAGATTTTTGTCATGTAGAGGTTGGAAGGCCTCTGTGCTGTCTGGAGTTTCCGTACCGACCCAAGGTTCTTGGTCGGTCAAGGCCGGAGGAACGCCGTCCCATATGGCAACGGGGCTGGAGGGTGCACGCGGTATGCATGACTGAGACAGCCACGCATATGGTTGCATGGTTGCAACGGTGGATATGGCAGCTAGCGCGTTGGTGGTTTTTCTAGTGGATTCCTACCACTCTTTAGTACTTCTGTGTTCGAATCCCCGCAGACGGCATGCTGTTGAAGCAAGAGGTCATCTTGCCTTAGTAAGTACGGCGAGAGTTTCTTCTAAGGAGGAGAATCAAGCTTGGAGACGAAGTTTGAGAGGAAGGAACACCACAAATGTATTGATGGTAGAAAAATGGATCGGTCCGGGGAAGGGGGTATCACAGTGTGGTTTAGTGCTTGGGCACCTCAGTGTCCTATGTGTTCCCTTGAGTGTTCTCCTTGTGACCTCTTACCCCCTATTTATAGGGTGGTACGTTGCTTAGTGTACAAATTATCACGATGTACAAATATCTAGGACCTAGCCGAATTACTGGCCCTTATCCTAGATAACTACCTTTTATCCTACATAGAAGATAAATATCCATCGTGGTAACTGTTGTGGTGCCTGCCCCCTGAGGGGTGAGATGGTAGCCAATTGCGGCACGGTGCCGCTCTGCCAGGGGTGTCAAGACGACTTTCATCGCACTGGGGTGTCAAGATAAGAACCACTTGCACCGGCATTAATCGTCTGTCACCTCACATCAAGTCGATTGCAGGGGGTGTCCTTTCTTCCCCGATATTATCTCCGGAGACCGGTTGTATCTTTTGGCTTCAGAAGGCCACATGGGCACCGAAGGGTGGCCCGAAGGGGTCCGCAGCCTCCGGAGGCTAGGCCTCCAGCTGAGGGTCCGGAGGCCGAAGGCTCTGGAGAGACTTGCTGTAGCTTCGATTCTTTGGAAGGCCACGTACGTACCGGAGAGGTGGCCCAAAAGGGCTCGCAGTCTTCGAAAGTCGGGCCTTCTGCTGAGGGTCCAGAGAGTGAAGGCTCTAGAGGGACCTTTGTTAGTGATCGTCAATCATTATCCTCAGGCTAGTCTATTTTCCCCCAATACTAATCAATCCCCATTGTATTTAGACCGTGGGGTATTTTGAGTTTACCTGGGTGAATGTTGTCCAAATCACTTTAGAAGCACTCTACTAGTCTCATAGAGCATTTTGGTACCCTTCGTGGTTGAAGGTTTCACCCAAGCCTTCGCGCGGTGGCCTGACAAAGTAGCACCGGTAGGGTCTCATGGTTGACTACAACTAGGGCTGATGATCAGACTGCCACCTCGATGTCGGTCTTGCCACCAGCTATTCAAGGCTATATGTAAAGCTTGTCCGAGGTTTCAAACTTTGAAACCCTAATCTTGTGGCGGTCTTTTGCAAATGTTTTTGAAACACGGTGCTCTATTAATATTCAAGCATGCATCGTATGCAAACTTTCTCATCGTTTGATTTTTTATGCAATGCATTCTTGATTCGTTTAGAGAGCGTTGCGCCAATGGTCCAAGTGAGCAAAGGCGACGCCCATCACTCTGAGTTCTGTGAGTGTTGCGCCAAGAGTATCAAGCAACCACCAGAGCAGCAAGGCAAGCATCTAAGCATATTGCACCTTTTGTTTGAATTTAATGGCGTCTAAATTAATAAGTTTTCCCTTATGTATCATTACCTGGTTAGCGAGTCAATGTCAGGTTTATATGAGTAGAAGCTATATTGAATTGCATTACCTCTGCCTTGAGTTGTTGATTATCCATATCCTTGTAGCTTTGATAATATTGTTGATGTCTAACTTAAGAGTTATTCAAAATGCTTAGCAATGCGTAGGTCCCCGGTAGAAGTCAAGCAATGGTGCAACTATTGTTTGTGAGCTTAGGCTTACTTGTTATTTACGAACACAATGACAATGATGTCGGTTGTATGAGATGTGGGAATGAGGCGAGATGTGGGCGGTGGTTGGGGTATCTGCTGCATTGGAGGAGTTCGTTGGTGTAGTTCGGGAGAGGAACCCGGATGCCATAGACCGCTTGCATCGTTTAAGCACCGTCCCTTGTTCCAGTTGGCTCTAGCACTTTCTGTACTAACCACATATTGATCTAATGGTAAGATAAGTTGAAGACCTATGTAGCTGTGATCATTTGGGCTTGCACAACAATGGTGTGAGTTGGCGGGTTTGTAGAGACACTTGTGGTTGCTCTGGGAGTTAACATAAGTGGGCTCCGCACTGAATTATGCCTAATTCAAATGGTTAGGGCTAATTGGGAAAGCTTGGCACAAATAACCCCTTGGGTGGGCTTGTGTGGTCACTCAAGACGTATGGTCATTGAGTTGTGTGGATAAAGTTGTACCCCCCAGCAGGGAGTAGTAACAATTCGAATTTCCACACTCTTGGTCATGAGC
Source organism: Phragmites australis (assembly GCF_958298935.1). NCBI lineage: Eukaryota > Viridiplantae > Streptophyta > Magnoliopsida > Poales > Poaceae > Phragmites > Phragmites australis. The sequence goes on from NC_084938.1 coordinate 10,989,547, forward strand.
ATTCTTATGTCCATTTACAACAGTTGTAGAGTCGAGAATGTGGGATATGTGGTATGGTTGGATGAGATGGGTTTGAGATGGTTCGATTCACAGTTATGTTCATGAGATGGTTCCATTTATATTTATATGTAAGTCGATGGTTACATAGTAGAAAGGTATATGTGGTTAAGTATAGGTGCTCACACATAGGTGTTAAGGTTGCCTACACATGTGAATTTACTTAACTTGTAGCCTACTCCTTGCTAATGACTAAGTGCACAATCCTTGGTGTCAGGTTATTATATGTACCCAATATGAATTAAGTCTTACAAGTACCTTCGTACTCACACTGCTCTTTCAGGTTCTACCGTTGAGGAGGAGCTCGTGTTTAGCTACTTCACGCCCGCCGATGTAGGTGACGAGAATGAGTAGTGCAAACTACTCGTGTGGTATGCTTTTGGGTGGAGCCTAAGGGCATATGGCTTCACCTAGCTTTTAGTGTTAATAGGTGTTAATCTTCCACTACGTAGTTTCTAATTTGGTTAGGAGGTAATCTGTTCTTTATCCTGCTACTCTATTTTGATGTAAATTGTTGTAAATGGTTGAAAAGAACTTGTAATATAATTTAATTACTCACTCTTTCTTAAGCTTTGTCGTGATGCTATATGTTGGAAAGGCATGTGTTTCGATCTTGGGCTCAAAACACATACTGGGACTACTGAGATAGTATTCTGGTTAATCATCATGGTCGTAATTGAGCAAATGATCATCCTGATAATTAATTGGAATACTATTTGAACAGTTCCTCATACCTATGAGGCCTCAATAGGCACAATACAAGAATAATTATATACAAATTAAACAAATTGCATAATCAAAGCTAATGAGAAATAACATTGCAATAGTGATAGAACAAACTTGCACATGCAAAGAAGAATTAACACCCTATCAACTTCCTCTTGTTCAAAGTCCTCGTTCTCTTGAGGGTCATACAAAGAACCTAAATCTTCAGGACCACTTCCCTTGCTCTTTTGAAATGTATTGTTAACTATTGATGCTAATGCAGTAACTCCAAGTCTTTGCAACACTTGACTGTTCCTCATCATAGTTTGAGGCCTCATTTTGTCATATTCGGTAAGTGGAGCTTCTATACATTCGTAAAAAAACAAATAAGTGTAACATTGTTTGTTTGAAATGCATGTAGGAGCAAGTCAACTCAATGTAAGCATCCAAGTATATAGCAGTACTGTGTATGTGAAGTAAGCTTTTTATACAATTTCAAGTTAATATAGCAATACTATGTATGTGCATCCATGCTCTATTTGCATCAGTAGTATGACGAATTTCAGATCCATAATAAGCACGATTTAAGTATTCAGAAGAGAAAGATACATTTGCAGTTAATATTGATTTACACAGTAACTAGTGTAAGCAATAATATTGATAGACATTATTTTAGATAGAACATGCTAATTGGAGATGGTTCTGGCCTAATGGGCCGCCTAGCTGGTGGCCTCTTCGATGGGTCAAACAAATAAGCTACAAACATTTGAATTCAACATTCTTCAACATGTGAACGGCCAAATTGAGCAAGAAAATAAGATTATAAAGCATGAACAAAAATCAATGGCCCCAGTCTTTCATCAACCTACAACCTGTCAATTTTCGTTGAATTGGTGGCACCTTTCGCCCTGGTGCCATCGAGGTCTTGGGAGGGAGAAGGATTAGTCGTTGGTGGTCGTTGGGAGGGAGAAGGGGACACGGTAGGGAACAGCGAGGGTAAGGTTGGGGATGGCGGTGAGGGGAAGATTTATAATTTGCCAGTTTCCCATAGTTATTTACCAAAACATCCTTGTTGTGGTGTGGCATGTCCAGGGAAGATTTTGGGAAGGCAGGCACAAAATAGATATTTCGCATATCATTTTGGGTGGCTGTTTGGCGAGGTAGCTTTTGGCACACGAAGTTTTGTAAAGCAAAACGTATGCAAAACGGAATTTTGGTGCGGTAGCTTTTCACGGGTGGAGCATGAAGCAAAATGTGGGGGAAGGGGTAATTTGCCGAATGTGAAGCTATGCAATTGTTAATAGGGATGAAAACAGAATGGGAAAATCAGGTCCTGTCCCTATGTCATATCCCATTTGTTCCAATCCGTTTTCTTTTTTTCTATTTCTGTCTATCCCGTTTTCGTTTCTATCTGGCTGAGAAAATATGAAAGTGAAAATGGTGAGGGGGTTTTTCCCGATCGTTTCCGTCCGTTTACATCCCTAGTGGACAATCCAATGTTGTTATTTTTTGTGCACTGTATTTAGATTCTATGCATTTGCTCGGTGTTTGTTTTGCAAAATCAGCGGAATGTCCATTGCGTAGAATCCTGTTTGTAGTTCCTTTATCTGTCAATTTGTCCGGTGCTTACATCCTATCATTCGGTGTTCGTTGTCTCATTTGAGCACTATTCCCTGAGCTCTCTGACTCTTTGTTCGGCGCTTCTCTGATGCTGTCAGCGGACCTTTCAGTGTTAGCATTTTTCGCACCCCACATGTTATAACATTGGACTCATATTGACTGGCTGTTCCACATTTCATTCGAGTGCCCATACGCCGCCGCTCATCCGCGCTGCCCCGTCGCCTCTTGCCGTCCTGTCCAATTACGGCCACCGGAGGGTCCACCTCGCCACCCTCTCTCACCTCCAGCCACTACTACAGAATGAGTCATCCAAAATGGTTCCTAGCACCTCATTTGCCACAGTTTTGCAACTGTTTCCCCTGTAGCATTTATGATAAACAAAATTAATAGAAAAAGGTGCGGAACCATTTCGGATATGACATTATCAGACACGGTTCCTAGATAGAGCCATTTCGAATAGGGAATTATCAGACACAGTTCCAATATAGAGCCATTTCAGATAATAACGTTATTGGACACAATTCTAGTATGGAGCCATTTCTGATAAGTTCAATATAGAAAACAGTTGTACCTAAGAACCATGTCTGATAACCCCCCCCCCCAAGTAAACAATTTCCAGTAGTGCGGTTATCTCAATCCCTCTCAATACATGCATACAATTAGAAGATAACCAAAACAACTATAAGATAATGATAATACATTCATACAATTTATTACAAACACAAAAGCAGTCCACACGCATACATAAGCTATATACAAACACAAATTTGTTCACAAGTTAACACGCATCAGCTATATACTAAGACAAAATTAGTTCTCCGTTTACACTAATTGAACAAAGGATTGCCACCCTACTTCTTAGGCTTCTTCACTGCCTTCAAGGATGACCCATCATCACCATCCTTCCTGTGTTTTAGCATTACCATCGCAAAAGAGCTATCTTCAAGAAACATCTCATTGTTGTTTGGGTCTGGTTCCATTCTAACTATCTCATTTATCATCCTAAACCAGACAATATTCTTGGGACCAAAACATTTGCCCTTGTTCAATCGATGATGATGATTAAAACCAATCTTGCAATTAACAAATATATCTCCATTTTCATGGACAACAATAGAGAAGTTTCCTTTAGGGATGAAAGATCAGGGAACATGATTCACTAGGTAGTAACGGTCAACAGTGGTGGCCATCACAGCAGCGAAAAATACATACTCAACCTTACCAAAATCGACACCAAGCTGACGGATGGTCGACTTAGGCATAGGAGCAACACCATGTCCTAAGCGCCTAAGGTCACTGAACAAACCCATAGCTATTACATTGCAATCAAAGAAAAAGATGAGTTGCTATTTCAGCTTAATCTGTGCTGGATCAAAGATACCAACAGATGTACTGTGATGTAACTAAAACAAAACTAGTGAAGCTCCACCAGATATAAAAAGAATTGTTTTACTTAGGATACATACTGCACACATATTGACATGTAACACACACGTCAAATCCCTGAACAATTTTAACATTCAACTCAGGTACAGATGGAAACCTAACCTATCATCTCTGACAGAAATCTGTATTGGGATTAGATCACCCCATAGACTATGGGACTGATATCAATGATAGTGTGTTTGGTCACTCCACAAACAAATGGATTGTGATGAACTTAGTAGCATGGGCACTATCATGGAAATGAGTAAGAATGTGAGACATCATAAACAGCTACCAGAAGCACAAAGTATTCTACACAAATATCAATTCGATGCACAATTGATGATGTGGTTAAGAAATAGGTACTACACATTCGAAAGGTTTATCACTTAAAGGTTATTTTGTTTATCACTTAAAGGTTATTTTAACAACAAGAAACATCAACAAAGTTCCCTGTTAAAGTTGACAACAACAATCAATGTGCATGTCTGTAGTTTCATCATGTGTCAAAGGCATGAAACACCTGAAAACATAGCATTAGCGTTGAACATGTCTATGGTATAAGATCAGGCAATGCCAGGATAGCCTATTTCTCATCTTTAAAGTACAAATGGACCTTTTTCTACTTTCTTTAATAACTGTGGGGGTTGACTAGGGTTCATTTAGTAATTTCTTCATTGTGCCATTAGAATCATATTGACCATTAGAAACATAGAAAATAATAGAATGAGAACATGTGAATCACAACAAATTTTGCAATTCAAGAACAATATGCATGTGAAAAAACAAGCATAGAAACATTCACACAAAAGCTAGTCCACTCCAAATTGCCTTTATAAAAAAGCGATTAATAAAAATGATCAGTTCTAAACTCACTGAAATCAGACTAAAATCAGGCAGAGGCAAAGTATTCATTTTAGGCCCAAAGAATGTCTAATTACTAATTACTTGTCACCTCCATAAAACCTAACACTTGCTAATTACTCGTCACCTCCAATTCAAGAATCAGCAATGAAAATGCACGTGGACCTAGAACATTTTGTATCAAAGGAAGGAAGGGAGGAGCGGGTGGCGTTCCTCAACAGAGATGGGGGTGGATTGAGCTTGACAGTGGCATAGGCAGGCAACGGGTCCTCCTCCATGGTCGACGACAGCCTCGGGGACGACGGAGAAGGGGACGAGGACAATGAAGGCGCGGAGTGGAGTTGAGTGAAGGGATTGAGGGATTGAGATAGGGCAGTGCAGAGGGGTGAAGGAGGCAGTGGCGTGGAGGGGCATGGAGTGGAGGGTGTGGATGGGAAGAGGAGGCCACTTGGAGCTACAGTGCGTAGGGGATGAGGAGGCGGTGGCATTGAGGGGCATGGAGTGGAGGGCGCAGAGGGGCGGAAGAGGCAGCATGGAGCGGCAATGCGTAGAGTGGAGGAGGCGGGGGTGGCACCAAACATGTAGGGTTCCCACGCCCTCGAGAGCATGGACGCCACTATACGATGCCATAATGGTGTACGGGTGTGTGTGTTGGGACGCCTACCCTCCCATGGAAAACTGCAGTAGTCGCTATAGAACCCCAAGCGACGTTCGACCATTCACATCCTAAAAATGGCCCAGTCTGCCACATATAAATAAGGAACTTACCAGTATCATCCTTAAGACAACTCAAAACTCAACAAACATTTCCACTTGCCACCCAGCCAACAGTGCTGATGCCTCAGCAAAACCACAATGTGGTAGTCATGGAGTGGGTAGACCTCTGGTGGCTGGCCCTTCGTGCAATCACAAATTTCTTCGATGAGCCAAGGGACTTCGTGTCCTTCAGGGGCGACTTGCTCTGGGTGGCACAACAATGAACGATGCAAAGAGCATGAACAATTCACCCCATGGATCCTTTAGACTAATGAAGTCTATGAGTCGGGCGAATTAGCATTCTACTCAATGATCGAGGAGGACTTCCATTGTACAAGTCCCCTATGTTGAAGGTCACAGAATGCAAGTCAAGACATTCAAGGGAAGCTATCTGATAGGGTTCGACTGTAATGGCAATTCAGCGAGCATCATAAACTCGCTGATAGGACATGTGTTTAGGCTACTTCGCTGCCAATGTGGGCCTGCTACCGCAACCCAAAGGGTTTCTTCATACGCCCAAAGCCGAGAGATGACGTAGAAAAAGTCATCATCATCTATGCGTACTGCAACCACCACATCATGCATGGAGAGTGAGTTGAGCAAGCGTCATGGTGGCCAGTCAGTTGAACAGGCAGCTGGACAAAGGAGCCAGCGGAGGAGCTGTGGTCACAGATATGGACTGAAGGGGAAGATGCTTCATGGATGATTCAAGCAGGCGGTCATATAATCCTCCTTCAAAGCTCCGTTGCCAGATAGTGTCCAGTGGATTTCACCCCCCAGAGGCACCATATAGCTTCGAAGGCAACAATGGGCAATGGAACCTCCCCGATCACGAAAACTGGATGGCAATCTCGGAGCTCCATGACAAGATCATGTTACAGAGCCGGGATGACACATGGTACATCCTAGCCAGAGAAAGGGACTTCACGATCCTTCATAGATGCTGCATTCACTTCCTCAAATGGCTCAACGGCCAAAGCAAAGCCAAATACTACGTATGGCAGTGGAATGTTGGCAAATGCCCGAGCCATCAGCTAGGCCATCCTAGAAACACATCAATGGTGCAAGGCACTTAGGTCATCCCAAGTCTGGAATAGGCTGCCACGCCAGAGCATAAGAGGCATAAACCTTTGTGCCATGGATAGACATATTGTATAGGTCATGCAGAAACCATATTTTGATGCCCATTAGCAAGTAATCGAAGGGTTTACGCAATCAGGCGATTAATGTATTTTGTTTCTTTTTACACAGAATGATGGCAGATGGCTATGCCCTTTATCTAAATACATATACAATATTTTTCATGTCCTCTATTTCATAACAGGCTAAGTCTTGCCATTTTTAGGAATTGACTTTGGTTGACTGAAGTGGGGAGACCGAAGCCAGGGTTTACGCTGTACAGTTACTCAGAAGCGTTTCGGAAAATCCTTCTTAACTCCGAATGTTGCTATGACCTAATGGAGTTTTGCTCTTTGTCTGGTGTTCACAAGCTTCTGCTGCAACATCTCTCCTCCATCTTTTATACACCAGATGATCTGGTGATGACACCAGAGTATTCACCAGACTAGAAGTTAGACAATAAACTCTAATTTGAACTCACCGGATGATCCTGCATTTAAAACAAGCTATCACCGGTATATCCAGTGTTTGCATTAATTTTGACCAGATCCAAATTTGAGTGTCAACACTAGTTTATAAGACCTAATCCCCTAATTCCATAGTTCATACGATTTACATTAGGGATGAAAATGAATGGGAACGATCTAGAAAACCCCCTAACCATTTTCACTTTTGAATTTTCTCAGTCGGACGGAAATGGAAACGGGATAGGTGGGAATGGGAGCGGTCGTGACATAATCAGAGGGTCAAAAATGAACCAATCCAATCAAAAAAAATACCGGTATTGGCCGGGATTCGAAAACACAAAACAAAAACAATGACCTAGGACCAGCCGTCCCAACCACTGGAGCGAACCAACCAAGCTACCCCTCGGTCCTCAAGGCTTATGTGGTTGTATCTTTGTATCTTGTATTGTTTGAGTCAAGTATTGATAAAAAAATGATATGTCATGTGAATCAAAAAATCATATGATATTTTTTACTTTCATGTGACTTGCTGATTGAATTGGTTTGTTAAACTTATTAGTTTGGTGTTGTCTGATGATCATGTTAAACTAATGCATGTTGACATGTCTTGATGGTTTTGTGGGTCGGTGTTTCCGTTTTGTGTTTTTGAATCCTGACCGATACCGGTGTTTTTTTTATCGGATTGGTTCATTTTTGACCCTCCGATTATGCCTTGACTGTTCCCATTCCCACCTACCCGTTTCTGTTTCCATCCGGCTAAGAAAATGTGAAAGTGAAAATGGTTGTGTTTTTTCCGACCGTTCCTGACTATTTTCATCCCTAATTGTAAATCATATGAACTATGGAATTAGGGGATTAGGGCCTATAAACTAGTGTTGACAATCAAATTTGGCTTGAGTCAAAATTAATGCGAACACCAGATAGTCCGGTGATAGCTCGCTTTAAACGTAGGATCATCCGGTGAGCTCAAATTGGAGTTTAATCTCTGACTTTTAGTTCGGTGAATACTTTGGTGTCATCACCAGATCAATCGATGTATAGAATATGGAGGAGCGGAGTTGCAGCGGAAGATTGTGAACACCAGACAAAGAGCCAAACTCCGGTAGGTCATAGGAACATCTGGTGTTAAGTAGGATTTCCTGAAATGCTTCTGAGTAATTGTATGGTGTAAACATAAAACTCTGGCACTAGCATTTTCTTCTCACCGATTTATCAGGTGAGAAGAAAGCTTGAATTCTAGGGTTTCTGAAGATTGCATTTACCAGATAGTCCAGTTATAGCATTTTGATTTGGACTAGTTTGGTTTCTATGTTTTATTCAGACTCTTTCATATTCTTGGCCACATACAACTTGTTTATGGCATATAAACAAAACCCCTCTGTGGGAGGCTTGTTGGGTTGGAAAATCCCGCATGTTTGGGATGTTTTGGCTGAGTTATTTTAGGAAATAGCTCGAGACTCGGTTTAAGGACGAGATGGAGTCCAGTCCTTGATGGAGAAGTCCATGCTGCCCCCACATCAATAGTTAAAAGGGTGCGGGCCGATTGAAATAGCACACAATCGATCTCTTATCAATACATTTTTTTTCTTTTTGTTCTACTTTTTTCCCTAGTTCTTTGAGCTTGTGTAGGGTCCCCTCATTCTTATCCATATTCAAGTGAACACATATTACAAGTCATAGGCAACGACAAACACATCTATATACATAATAGTTCTCATAGGTCACCCCCTAAAAAGTTGATCGAGTTATGTCAGTCCAGTATCCCTCTACATCTTCTACGATGAGAATCGTGTCTCTGCACAGACGACTGATGGCTTGTGTACATCTAGGGACGCCGAGGGGCGATGGTGGTGCAGGGTAGGACCAGGCTAGGCCTCATCGACCATAGCGTTGCCTATGCTCCAGGCTTGCCAGCATGTCAAAGATATCAAAGTCCAACGCCTAAATGCCACTATGACGGACCACTCTCTCATCCTCATCCATAGCGCATTGACAGGCCACCCTCTCGTCATCCTCCTCCTGGGCATTCTTACAACAAACTGCTTCTTGCTCCTCCACTGCACACAGCTGATGGCCCAGCCTATGATCTTCCTCCTCCTAGGCATGCTTACGGGCCACTGCTTCTTGCTCCTCCTTCGCATCATCGCTAGAAGGTCATTCTATCAAAGAGTCATATGATAGTACCAACTCTGAAAGTAAGTCAAGGCTGATGCTCCATGGTCCCACCTTCTGCCCCACCTCCGAGGTCGAGAGGCCCAATGTTAGCACCTGAGCACAAAGGCCAGGCCAAATCAGTACAAGGCACATTACATTACTTATCCACACATACAAATAGCTTGTCCATACATGAAAACCACATGAGATATCAAATATCTAACACTTTGATCCCTCTACTCCCTCTAAATATCTACCTATCTGGCATCTAGGGCCAGAGAAGAAGGAGGCATCGTTGTGGCGGTAGAAGGACGAACCTCGAACCTAGAACCAGAGCTGGAGCCGGAATCGTGCTCGGCCTCGTTAGCAGCAGAAAGGGTGTCGAAGACAGGAGATGAAGGTCTCATAGAGAAAGTAGAAGTAGTCACCACAACAGGATCCTCTGGAGCAGGCACACTAATAGCAGGAGCACGAGTAGGTATGGTCGCCACAACAAGATCCTCTAGAGCAGGTGCACAAACACTAGGAGCAAGAGTAGATGTGGTTGCCTCAACAGGATCCTGCAGAGCAAGTGTAAGAGTAGATGCAGTCTCTAAGACAAAAGTAGAACTGCTAACATCAGGAGTCATTGAGAAAGAGACATCAAGTACTAGAGTAGCAAGTGACTTAGAGCTAGAAACCACAACACCCTATGCAGCCATCTCCTCAGCTATCTGAGTGTTCACAGGCCTAAGTACTGATTCTGTCGAGCTAAGTCCAAACTCAAGCTGCTAAACTGTAGGTGTGGGACCAGCTGTGGCACTCAGACCAGGCAGAGTTAGTCGAGGTGTTTCCTCAAAAGTGGGTGGACCTGTAGACAGTGGAGAGGACACCTGAGAGGTAACTAATAGTAAAAAGGGTCCTCAAAAGTGGGTGAACTACTGCAAGTGATGCCTCATGCCACTATGTCAACTGCTCTAGCAAAGTTGTCTGTCGCTCCTCCAAATGTTAGGTGTAATTAACCTGCTGCTGCTGATCCTCAACAAATCTCTGAAGAATAGCGGCAAGCTCTTACGGCTGACTGGCTATGGAAACAATGATTGGAGGTCATGGTAGTGCTGAAACTGGTGCTGTAGAGCCCGAGCCACCAGCCCCATGGTCGTGTATGCCTCTAACTGGAGGTAGATACTCAACGTCATCACTGTCACTATCACTGTCAAGGTCCACATAAAAGTAAGTAGGCAACTGCGCCTCTGCCTCTGTAAGTGCCTAGTCTTCTACAGCAGCTGCCTCATGCTGTGCCTCAGTGAGCTACTACTAGGCCCACCTCATGGCCCGTTGGCCATGACGTCTGTCTCCTGGTGCAGATGGCCTATACGAGTGGAAATGTGTCATGGACAACTGGTACTCCTGCACATACTCTGGGTGGCAAAACTAGCTCAGAATGTAGGAGATGAAGTGAGTGTATGGTTGATGTCGGGCCATGCCATCAAAGATCACATCCACAATCTCACAAATAAGAAGGTCCACAATATCAAACTGGTTGTGACTGAGGATGGATAGAAGAAGCCACTACTGAAGACTAGTGATGGCCTCGGCATTGCCAATCTGTGGCAACCAGCTCCTCCTCATTGCAAGGTGAACCACCTTTTCCTCAGAAATAAGCAAGTCAGGCGAGCGGTTCAATCCAGCATGGAGCAGCTGCTAAAAAAGCGAACACATCTGATTGTCCGTAGGGAAGTTACCACCAACCAAAGCACAATACGGTGGGTTCACATCCCCATAGACTATGCTATGTAGAGACCAATCGCTCTCCTCAACTCCAAGCATCTGAGCTAGCTGGGGTCTATAGAGTCTGAACTGCTGGCCATCAAACATGAACTAAATATAATCTCAACCCTTAGGAATCTAGAATGTAGCACATAAAACTCTGACCCAATCCTCAACAAATTTGTCGCACTCTGAAAGCAAATCAGTCAATCCAGGAAAGCGATCAAAGTATCCTTGTATGTACACCCCCGAGGCTCTGTGCAGACCACCCCACTGCACTGTCTTGTGGTCAAACAGCTTGATGTGCATCAACTTATAGCAGGCATAGAAACTCTCCTGAAGTAGTCCAACACCTCAGATTGACCGAGTATCATGACCCTGTGGAAACCACTTGTCAACTGGCACAAGTTGAAGTCTCCTGATCCTCTTGGAGGTATATCCCCTTAGATCACACAACAAGACCTTTGAGTCATCTGGTTGTGCTACCTCCTGCTCCTCCTCACTGCCCTCCACCTCCGCAGTAGGCTCAGGTGACTAGTGAACGGAAGAAGGCAAAGTCAACCCACCTCGTGTACGCACATGGCTAGAACAATGAAGAGCTGAGGGAGGTGTTTGACCCTCTGACTATTGCGTACTCCCACTGGCTCTCTAGCTCCTCTAAACATCATTTGTGGCTACAGGAGTTGCTTGAGGCTTTAGAATCCGAAAGGCACCACCACCTCATCCATGTGCCTTTGTTTTCTTCGCCTTAGGCACCTCAATCTCCTTTCCGTTTCTCTTTCCCAGATCATGATCCATCTGCAAGAGATATGGTAGAAGGTCGAGAAAAATAGGCGACAACTAGTACACATATATGGAATGTAACTAAAGATAAGCATGAGGCACAATTAAGAAAAAAGCATCAATTAGAGTTGAGAACAAGGCACATTGCATCCAATTCGATGAAATTTGAATCGACGGTGGAGTGGCCGAAAAGCGGTGGTTAAACCCAAGGGCTAGGGTTAGGCGATGGCTGTAGCAATTCCACGTGGTGGAGGCATCCCACGGACAGCTAGAGGTGAGAGAGTGTGGCAAGGCGGATGCCCCTGGTGGCTAGAATCATCATAGGATGGCGAGAGGCGGTAGGGCGGTGTGGATGAGCGGCGGTGTATGGGCGCTCGAATGAAATGTGGATTGGCCGGTCAAGATGAGTCAAATGATATAACTTGTGGGGCCACGAAAAACGCTAACATCGGAAGGTCTACTGACCGCACCGGAGAAAACACCAAAAAAAGAGTCGGAGAGCTCGACGAATAGTTCTCAAATGAGACGATGAACACTGGACGATAGGATGTAATCACCAAACAAATCGCCTGATAAAGGCACTGGAAACAGGGTTCTACTCAATAGACATTCCGATAATTTTGAAAACTAAACACCAGATAATTGCACAAAATCCAAATATAGTGCACAAAACAATGATAACACTGAATTGTCCACTGAGTAACACCGGATAAAGCATCGGATAAAGACACAGTAGAGCCAAATGGCACTGCGTACGATATTAACACCGGATGATACGATGTGGTTAATAGACAAATCACCGGACAAATGACCAAATGGCACTACAGGTGATATTAACATCAAATTATAGTATTATGGCATCTACAAAAATATAGTCAACGGTGTTCATATCTCAAAAACAAATTACATTCACTGGTACTGCAGCACAAATGAATTCATATCTCATCCACTTAAACATAAAACTGAGTTCACATCTCAATTACAAATGGCACTACAGAGTACACATCTCAAATAACACAGAGTTATAATTCAAAACCAAGTTAAAATTCATAAATAACAAATTCTGGAGAGCAACACTATGGATACATACCCTGAACAAAATACCACATCACAAGCTACTCATCATCACTATCAACATTAGGAATAATGGGATTTTCATTCTCACTACCGTACTGCCAGTCAATTTTGTCCTCATCATCAGAGTCGCTTTCATCCAATGAAACCTTGCTTTGTTTTCGAAGGTCATTAACTACACTTGTAGGAATGATACTACACTTCTCATTAGCCCGACTTGGATTCTCCAAACTATCTACATGAACTTGCACTTGACATATATCAGAGTCATCATCTTGGTATGCAAGTCCACTATCATTGGGTCATGGCTCCATGTTGGTGTCAGTGACACTCTACACATGCCTATACTCAAATTTTTGTACAACTCTCCAGTTTCCACCATACTTGGTGTCTGGCAAGTAAAATACCTTTTTTTCTTGTTGTGCTAGATTTAAAGGATCATTTTATACTAGTACCTTGTATTGTTAATGCTTTTGAAGTATCCATCATGTTTAATCCTTGTCTTCTTTCCTTCTAGGTCATACCAGTTAGATCGAAATAAAACAACTGGTTGATTGATGTCCAAACTTGAGTTATACTGCAACTGAACAATTTCTTTGAGACAACCATAAAAATCAATATTTTATATATTATGTGTACCCTCAACCACAACTCCACTGTTCTGTGTCTTTCTATTTTTCTCATGGTCAAGTGTGTGGTACTGAACACCGTCAACAATACATGATGAATATAATCAAACTCACAGATCTGGTTCGCATGCCAATGCATATAGGTCATCACTAACCCCTTCTTCCTTCATGTAACGTAGTGTTGCAATCTGTACAATAAAAATATGCAGCATGGTGAACACATATATACAACCAATAGCAGTTTCATCAAAATTTGTGTAGAAAAACTCACATGCTTCTTAAACCATGTGGCAAATGCCTTCTCATGCCTTATTTCAAGATCTTGAGTACCATCTTTCACTAACTCTTACCTGCAAAGCCTACAATACCATAGTTGATTCAAAATTGGACCTAAATCATAGGTTGTATAACAAAATTTAGAAGTGTACAAGGGATTACATACTCCATATATGGCTCAACCTCATGACAATTATTTAGCACATACCAAACCATCTTGTCATAATCAGATTCAAGATATGTAACCCTCGAGGCTCCAAGTAAATCAACACCATGCTGGAAAATAGATAGATCACCTTTTCTTAAATAAACATGCTCTCTATTCCTAACCTCCTGATTAAATCGTGTCTCAACATCATCAATGTACCTTGAGCAATATGTCAGGCACTCATTTGCAACATATGCTTCTGCAATGGATCCTTTAGGTCTTGCCCTGTTTCTCACAAAATGCTTCAATGTACATAGCCTTTTTTAGACTAGATACATCCATCCATATTGTATTGGGCCTCTAAAGATTGCATCATCGGGTAAATGAACAACCAAGTGCACCATAACATCAAAGAAGGCAACAGGGAAATTTTTCTCAAACTAGCAGAAAATGATTGGGATCTCAGTTTTCAATTTATGCAAAACATCTAACTTTAGAGTTTTACAACATATTTTCCGAAAGAAGTTTCCCAATTCAGCAATTTCTTCATATATCTCCTTATCCATGATTCCTCATATGGCAGTAGGAAAAATCCTTTGGAGAAGGATATGACAATCACGAGTTTTCAGTCTTTGGAGTTTGCATCCATCAACAGTAATACATCTTGCTAAGTTAGAAGCATATCCATCTGGAAATTTGACCTCTCTTATAAATTCAAAAAATGCCTTCTGTTGGTGTTGGCAGAAGAAAATGTATTCTGCGAACAAGTACGAATGTCTCAAGCTTGGAGAAGAAGTGGAGAGGAAGAAAAACAAAATGTATTGGTCATTCAAGGATTCGTCCCATGGCTTGATGGCCAAGGGTCAGTATTTATAGTGCCATCCAGGGTGTAAATATATAAGTGTACCCTTACAGAGATAGCGATACAAACCATCGCTATCCCACATAGACCCAGGACTGGTCGAATCACACGGCATGGGTCTAGGTAGGCTGGATTTACCCCTAATTAGAAGATACTATCTGCTATGGCAAATATAGAGGCGCAAGTGGCCCAAAAGGCATGTTGCTCGGCCAGTCACCTATTGCGATGCTGCACTGCCATGGTGTTAGGCCGGCTCCTACTTGCCCTGGGATGTCAAGATGGCTCCTACTAACACCGGCATTAAATGCCAGTCACTTCCTTGTAGGCGGAGGATGGCTGGTGGGCCCCATATGGCTGATTTATCTCCAATCTTGATGACTCGCTTCTCGAGTCTCACACAGCCTACCTAGTCTCTGGGAGACTAGGGCTCCGGGAGGCTAGATCTTTGGGAGATTGAAGCCCCACCATCCAAAATGCATTGGATACCCGAGGTCCATAGGCACCAGTTGGCTAGACCAAGGGCATCGGGGCTACTTAATGACAACCCCCAATAGTAGTCCCTCGCGTAAGCGACCAATGGAGCTTTCGACCCTATGTTTCTTTCTTATAGCTGATGGCATATGGTCCTTCGTATTGCTTGAATTGCTTAAGAAGGTCTAGTCCAATCGAATTGAGCTGGCTGTTCAACATGATGGTATACATTAAATGTGACCTACCGTTGATGGCATGGTTACGCGTGTGGAGTGATAGTGGGGTGCATGGCATCTCGTCATTGGAGGGTCATGGGGAGTGGTTCCGCTCCCCCATGACCATGGGCTTGTGGGTGAAGGGACAGGTCGTACACGCATTTCCCTAAGGGGTAATAACTCATCCCTTATCTTTATAAGGAGAGGGTCTAGGCCAAATGGTGGCCTTGCTCTGCGCCTTGTTCTCATTTGCCTTGTTCTCATTTAGCATGCGTGCGCGTCCACCAGTCACTATTCTCCCATCTTCTCCACTATCTAGAGTCTATCACCACCTCCTAGAGATTTGTATGGCTAGTTCTGGTGCCCAGGGTGGAACCGATATGTTGGCAATGAGCGGGACCATTGATGCATGCGGCTGGACACCAGGGCAGTACCGGTTCATCCACCACTGCCTAGGCTACCAGTGGGTGTGGAGCTCCACCGTGCAAGTAGGAAATATCCCCAGTAGACCCTCGTACTAGGAGGATCCACCATCGATGGCACCGAGCTTGACTGGATGGTCGATGAGGAGAAAATGCCCTCAAAATCTGTTGCTCGGGCTACGCGGAGAGTAGAGGTTCCAGAGCCTCTAGGCCATGAGTTTGTGGTGTTCAAAGCCTTTTTCGATGTAGGTCCAAGCTTCCTTGCCATGTCGCTGCTTGAAGGGGTGCTCCTCTACTTCTACGTGGAGCTCCCATAGCTCCACGTCAACAGCATCGTCCGCCTAGCCATCTTCGAGTGGGCTATGCGAGCAGACGGGTGCGATGGGAGGGCAGACTTTTTTGCTGCCTTCATTACACGAGTTGCAAATTGAAGACCTGGATGGAGAATAGAGTGGTGAAGGCCCTCAGTTTTGGGAGCATGAACTTCCAGCTCTGGCCAGAGTACAAGGATATGTTTTCGGCGAAGGCCAACAATAGCTGGTGGTACACAGGGTGGTCAGACCGATGATTTTACTATGATGTTGGCTTTGGATCCCCCCTTCACTCTACAAACCACAGCATCGAGTACATCTAGACCCTAGTGCTAGATATCTCGGATGCCTGGCTTACTTTGCGGCTGATGCTCCTTCAAAGTGTAGCCAAAAGGATGAGCATTAGTGATCTCATGAAGGAGTTCACTATGATGCACGTCCAACCCCTCTGAACGGACAGGAATCATGTCTTTGCACAAGGTGGAGAAGAAGAGCCGAACATGTACTCTAGGCCTACCAATAGTTCTGGTGAGTCCTCTTCGTTGTCTAGTTTTGAATCTGCAGACATGAAACACCTTTTGAATCCACTGGAGCAAGCGACAGAGATCGTAGAGGAGTTCTTGGGCCCCGCTGACACTGTGGAGTGGAACCAACGTTTAAGCATGGATGGGAGCTAGGAGAAGCACAACCTTGTATGCCTTTATCTTGGGGTGGAGGCCCCGGCATGGTCAAACCTGCCAGAGCCCAAGGTTGCCAGGAAGCGGGGGCATGGGGTTTCGGGCATCGCAGCCTCCGTAAGCCCCACCAGCCCACCCTGAGCTTTGTCCCACCAACCTCCAAAGGCTCGTAGGCTGACTCGGAGGTCGAGCCATCTAAGGTGTCGTTGGCCAGAACAAAGCATCAGAGGTGGGTCAGGAGCGTCGAAAGCGTAGGTGGCCTAGCCGAAGATGAGGCCCAGCCCGAAAGAGGCGATCGTGGAAAGTGCCTAGACCTTTCGGACCTTGATGGCCACGACCAGACTGGAGGGGTAGGCAGTGAAGCCTCCCTATATTTCCATGCATGGTGGGGGCTGATGCCCTCTAATGATGAGGAGGTCATAGGTCCCTTTGTCAGAGAAACCGGAAGCATTAGTAAGGCAGCTCCCGCCCTGTAGGCTTCTATTCTGTCATGGTGATGCGCAAGGAGTCTTGACTTCCGTAGAATTTTAGTGTTTATAGGAGGCATGGGGATAGATTGGTCCTCAGTCCCCATTCCCGAGGTTACAGGGCCTCAGCAGGAATCAGTGACCCCTCCAGAGGCGTCCCTGATAGTCACCCCAAAGGGTTTGATTTCACCACCACAGGATGCCTAGCCAGTCTACGACCTGGCCTTGGTGATCGATGCCAGTGCCACCGAACCCTCTGCAACGGCTGCCTCTTTAATAGTTGAGGGGGGCCTGGCGTTAAGGTCCTGAGCCCAAATGACTTCGTGCTACGCTCGGAGGCATTGAAGGCTTTCGCCTTGGCCTCATCTCTCCTGACGAGTGGAGAGATTTAGCAGTTGGTGGCCTGGGGACCTCTTCAGGAAGTGGAGGTGCACTTGGAGGTGGTGGCCCTGCAGGTAGGCAGTTAACCAGAGTTTCTTTGATCTAGCATCTATTTTTTATTTTGGTAGCTCATCTTATTGTTAGTATTCTATGTTCTGCAGAAACTGAATTTAGCGACGGCGTTAGGGTGTACGCAGTGCCAGGCCCTTGCCGTGACCCGTGAAAAGGCTCAAGACGAGGTGGCAAAGCTCTGTCAGGCATTGGAGGAGGCCAAGAAGATGTTAGAGTCTATGGAGGGTCACCAGCGGGAGGAGACGACGCTTTGCAAGCGTGAGGAGGGCCTTCAGCATGAGGAGGCAGCACAGTGGGAACACGCTAAGGCCACTGCACTGAAGACCTTCGAAGCCATTTGGGCCATGGAGGTGTCTCTTAAGGAGGCCGTTACGGCTCAAATGACTACGAAGGATAGTGCCCAGGGCCTTCAGGTTATGGTGGCTGAAGTTTGAGGCAAGTTGGAGGGGGCCCAGGCAGCGGAGGAGGCACTTCGCGTGGAGCACGAAGTGCTATACTTTGAGTAGACTCGAAGCTGAGGCGCCGCTAGTACCCTTTGGCCCGGAGATGCTAGCCCAGATGCTGCGTTCGCTCAAGATTGCCACGGAGGTGACAAATGATGTTGCTCAGGCCTACACGAGGTCTAGCGCACATGTGGCCTCGGAGCTACAACTGGTGTTGGTGCATCTAGCGGGGCTCCGCTAATTCAATGTGTTGAGGCTGCCAATTCTAGACCCCGTTGTTAGTGACTTTCGGTGCGAGACACTTCCAGTGGAGATCCGCGCAGCCTAGGACAACTTCCACTGGGGCTAGGATGAGGCTCGACCGAGAAGCTACGCTGTGGTATATGGTAGCTCGAGTGAAGCCAAGTGCCAAAGGGACTTCCCATCTAAGCCCTTCTACGAGAGTTTAGGCTCCCCATTAAGACTCTTCAGACATATGGCTGTCATCTGGACATCTTTCTGGTCCGGTCATCGCCCCGCAAGAGCAGTCTTCATGTGTGGGTGACTCTTATGAGCTTCGCAGCCGGTGGTGTAGTTCTGAGTAGGCTACTTTTTTGTTTTCCTTCTCTTCTTGCGAGGGGTCAGAAACTTAGTCTGCTGACTGCCCTCTCTTGCTTCATGTATTTTGACCTTATTCACCAAATGGAGCCATGTCCGCCTCCTGCTTGTGATTATTTGTGTTTGTGTTGTCCTGGAATTCTTGTGCCCTATTGCTAACTTGAGTAGGATGTGTGCATACAGGTATGGTGACCTGAGGTCGGAAGGGGCCTTGCCCGTGCTTGGGATGCCATCTTTGAGGAGGGGTCTAGTGCATCCAGAGCGTCCAAGGAGTGGCTGCGGGGTCACTTTGTTCTACCTCATGATTCCCAAAGGCTCGTGGATCTAGAGGTGGCCACCGACATCTTGGTTAAGGAGGAACTGGAGGACCCCACTACTTCTATTTCTGCTCCTGCATAAGAGGTGTGTTTTGTTGAGAAGGATGACTTGTGGACAGCCTGGGAGGCCATTGGTCCGTACAACTCTCGGTGTTTTATTCTTCCACGCGGTCCTGACGGGAAGGTGCCTTCAGAAATCCTCGAGTTCATCATGGCTGAAGTAAAGGCAGAGGATATGCAGGTTGTGGAGGCTTCACAGAAGGAGGGGGAAGAGCTAGACTTTTCTGCTTTTGATACGTACCCCTTCCTAGCGGAACCTCCGACATCTCAAGCTCGAGGGGACTCTATTTTTTATAGGAGGTCTTCTCGTTGGGGGTACCCATGTCGCCACTCCGTGCGCCGCTACATGAGTCAATCCTCTAGATCCCAAGGCACCTCGAGGAGGAGTGGTAATCTAGTGCCCTCCACATCCTGAAGTGCTACAGGGAGGCGCAACAGGCTAGCGCATTTTCTAGGCATGGATTCAATGTATGACAGCTAGCCGAGCATAATATTTGTATGTGAATAAACTCGCACTATATTAACCTTGCTCTGTTGCCTTTATAATTTTGATCGCACCGATGCTTTGTTTGTGTCCCCTAACCCAGCCACCTTACACTCTGCGGTTGCTAGCGGCCAGGGGGTGCAATTTTTTGAGGGGTACTTAGCTATGTTAGGTGCGAGCAGAGGAAAACTCTTTGTTGGTTAGTGATTCGATATGTGATTCCTCTCTAGTATGGAGGTTAGGCCTTCAAGATACTAGAGGAGTCAAGAAACTTTGGCATAGAGGCTTTACGCCTTCAAGATGGCGGACAATGCGAACCTTTTTAGCATGGAAGCCTCAAGATGACAAAGGATTTGATTTTTTTTCTTTTTTTGGGTACAGAGGCTATTCCTTCATGGTGCCAGATGTTTTCCCCCTCCGCCACGGATACTAGCTAGGCCATCAAGATGGCGGAGGATCTATACCTCTCCTCCATAGAGGCAATGTCTTCAAGATGCTGGAGGGTTCCGCCGTTCCTCCACGGAGGCTAGCTAGGCCTTCAAGATGGTGAAGGGGTCTTTACCTCTTTGGCACGGAGGCAATGCCTTCAAGATGTCGGGGGTTTATACCCCTTCTGAACCGAGGCAATGCCTTCAAGATTGTGAGGAACCGTCCAAATAGTATTCTAATTAATCATCAGGAGGATCATTATTCATAATCATAACCCCGACGATTAACCAGAATACCATTCCGATAGTCCCGGCACGTGTTTTGTGCCCAGGATTGGAACACATGCCTTCCAACTCAAATATCACAACACAGTTTAATAGAGAGCAAATAATTAAACTGGATTACAATTATTAAACATGCAACTGCTTCCACAATTTACTACAAAAGGGGAACAACAACAACTATGCAGCGGAAGAAAAACCTATACAACAAAAGAGTATGGAGCCGTATGCCCTTAGGCTCCATACCAAAAGCGCCGGAGTTCGGAGTAGAAGGTGCTACTCCTGCCTGCCACCCTGATCGGCAGGCACAAAGTAGCCGAACACTGCCTCTTCCTCGCCAACCTGTGAACCTGAAAGCAACTTAAGGGCAGCACCCCTTAGTACGAAGGTACTAGCAAGTCTTACACAGTATGAGTATATATATTCTCGACTCCAAGGATCATGCATTTAAAGCTGTAGCAAGGATTAAGACATGTTTAAGTTCATTAAGCGGTAAGCAACCTAGACTCTAGGTGTAAGCAACTGACTTAACCAACCACCGACTCAAACCCTGCCAACCAACTGATCAGAACAGATATATGAACAACAAGTGTATAAAAGCAAACCATTCCCACCAAACCACCAACCACATACCGACCAAACCACCCCAATCCAACCATGCCACAACCCACATCGAAACTCTACGACCAAAACATGGTCGCTCGATGGAGATAAGCGATAGCGATGCTCATGACCGAGAGCGCGGCAGTTCGAATTGATTATACACCCTGCAGGGGGATACTCCTGGACCCACACGACACAGGGACCATACGGCTTGTGCCACCCGCTAAGATGCACACAAGGGGGTACCCGTGACAACCTTTCCCAACCAGGCCCAACCATGTGGATCAACCATAGCTCGGCGTTCACTATAGAGAGCAACGCGTGCAATGTAATGAGCATGTATGAAATGCGACCATATAAGAAAAATATGCTCCACAATACATGACAATATTTTTCCCAGATCGCACTGTGCAAAACAAGAGTTTTCCCAGTGGTCTCACAACTTTCGAATATGGTATTGACTATTTGTGCTTTAACTAAGCTGAAATACATTTAATCAATAAATAAATTCTCAGAATGTATTTAATGAGTTTCAACATTTTTAACATGTAGTTCATGTTCCTACGAAGCCAACGCAACTGGTCTCATGAAGTTTGGAGTTCGTACGAATTAACTATGAATTTTACAAGCTACCAGCTTCCAGGAAAGCCTGATAACCGCCCTGCGACTACTGCTACAGTGCTCGGGGTACCGGGGTGATCAGTGCTCGGGTACCCGGGACGAACAGTGCTCGGGGTACCCGGGATGAACAGTGCTCGGGTACCCGGGTACCCGAGAGTACTCGGGAATGAACAGTGCTCGGGTGCTGGGGTGAACAGTACCCCGGGAGTACTCGGGATGAATCGTGCTCGGGTGCTCGGGTGAACAGCACCGGGAGTACTCGAGATGAACAGTACTCGGGTGCTCCGGGTGAACAGTGCAGCTCCAGAACAGCAGCCATTACGAAGGGAAAAACTGGGCTAAACTAACCTGGGAGTCTCTCTAAATCAAAAGTAAAAATGCCTAGAAGGGTGTACAGGGTCTAGACTTTGCTCAACCGCCTAGCAACATGATTCCTAACTAAAATCCACATAAATCCTCATTTGTTCCCAGACTGAAGAACTTTAAGAACTTTGCAACCCTAATTCCAGATTCAAGATCTATCCAACCAAAAAGAGCATACTTGCCATGGGAGCCTAGCAGACTCACCCAATGTCCTTTGCTGAGGTTGGTGACCGCCAGTTGAAGGAGGAAACGACGGAAAATGGCTTGGAGAAGAGAGGAAAAACTGCTGCTTCCTGGCTTCTCCCAAAGAACACCAAACAAGTTCAGAACCAGCTCGAATTCCTTCGGGGAAACTGAAAATGAACTGGATGGACGGGCAATCCTTGAGCTGGTGGTCACGTGAGTACCACATACGTACCTTGATCTTGCTCCCAGAGGTAGGGATCCAAAGGGGAAAAAGAGAGCCTAAGAGAGAGAGTGAGAGACAGCCAACTCCAACTTGCTTCCTCAAAAAGCCTTACCTGGTGGAGTGGGTGAGTAGTACGTATGGGCAAGTTTGAGGGGGAGAGAGAATGTTGTTGCCCACCTATAGAGAGATATTTTCCACCCAAGTGGGCCCCATTTACCTAGAGGAAAAGTCCAGACTTGCTTCTAGCTCCTTTATTTCTCTTAGTTTCCTTTTCCCACCTCATTGATTCAAAGTGAGGTGCTCCAGTGACCCAAACTGGAACAGGAAGCTGAAATTGCATGTTTTAGGATTAAAACACACAATTACGGATTTCAGGACGTGACAAACCTCCCCCCCTAAAAAGAATCTCGTCCCGAGATTCAGTACGAGTCGGGGAGAGAACGATGAGCACACTCATGTGAGAGATTCCAAATATGCCATATTACGACATCTTTCACAAGTCCTCAAAGAACTCAGGATACTCGGAGCGGAGCTTATCTTCCCGCTCCCATGTCGCTTCGGCTTCTGTATGGTTGCTCCATTGGACTTTCAGGAATTTGATAGAATGGCACCGTGTCTTGCGCTCGGCTTCATCCAAGATACAAATTGGTCGCTCACAATATGTCAAATCCGGTTGCAACTCTTGGGGTGCAACATCAACGACTTCCGTCGGGACTCGGAGACACTTCTTCAATTGTGACACATGGAACACATTGTGTACGGCGGAGAGAGACGGAGGCAAGTCCAACTGGTACGCGACCTCTCCACGCCGAGCAAGAATCTGAAATGGGCCAACATATCGAGGCGCCAATTTGCCTCGGACTTGGAATCAACGAACGCCTTTGAGAGGTGAGACCTTCAGGTACACGTGATCCCCCACCTCAAATGTGAGCTCTCGGCGACGTCGATCCGCATAGCTCTTCTGCCTAGACTGGGCCGTGAGAATACTCTTGCGGATATTCTGGACATGGTCTTCTGCCTCCTTGACCAAATCCGGACCCAGAAAAGCCCGCTCACCGGATTCAGACCAATTCAGCGGCGTACGGCACCTCCGACCATAAAGGGCCTCGAATGGCGCCATCTCAATACTAGCCTAGAAACTGTTGTTATACGAAAATTCCGCGAACGGCAGGCATATGTCCCACTTCTTCCCATAAGTGAGCACACAAGCACGGAGCATATCTTCGAGAATCTGATTTACCCTCTCCGTCTGACCATCCGTCTGCAGGTGATACGCCGTGCTGTGGAACAACTCGGTTTCCATAGCCTCCTGGAAATTTCTCCAGAAATGAGAAGTAAACTGTGTACCCCGATCAGAAACGATCTTCTTCGGCACTCCATGGAGACAAACAATTCTAGTGAGGTACAACTCCGCATACTGCTTAGCAGAATAAGTGGTCCTGACAGGAAGGAAATGCGCGAACTTTGTCAATCGGTCCACGATGACCCAAATAGAGTCATACCCACTCGAAGTCTTCGGTAAGCCGGTAATGAAATCCATCCCAACTTCTTCCCACTTCCAAGATGGAATGGGCAAAGGCTGGAGTGTGCCGGCAGGCTTGATGTGTTCAGCCTTCACCCTTCGGCAGACGTCGCACTCAGACACATACCTAGCAATCTCCCGCTTCATGCGAGTCCACCAGAAACGGGGTTTCAAATCCTGATACATCTTTGTACTGCCAGGGTGAATGGACAGCAATGAATCATGAGCCTCATCAAGGATCTTCTTCCTCAGCGCCTCGACCCTTGGAACCACTAGACGGTCCCCAAACCAGATAACGCCTTGATCATCCTCAGTAAAGCACAAGGCCTGCCCGATCTTCCTCTTCTCTCGAATTCGGGCCATACCCTTATCATCCCTCTGTGCAGCCTTAATCTCATCAATGAGCGTGGACTTGATTTCGAGATTGGCAATAAAACCATCCGGCACCATATCAAGCCCAAGACGCCGGAAATCATCACATAACGTGGAATCCATCGACGAGGCTATAAGACAGTGACAATGAGCCCTTCGACTCAAAGCATCGGCCACCACATTCGCCTTGCCAGGATGGTAGTGAACCTCTAGCTCGTAGTCTTTGATCAACTCAAGCCACCTGCGCTGCCTCATGTTCAAATCTGACTGCGTGAAGATGTACTTCAGGCTCTTGTGATCCGTGTAGATACTACACAAGTTGCCCATCAAGTAGTGGCGCCACATCTTCAGAGCGTGCACGACAGCTACAAGTTCAAGATCATGTGTCGAATGGTTCTCCTCGTGACGCTTCAGCTGTCGGGATGCATATGCAACGACTAGGTCCTCCTGCATCAAAACACAGCCGAGACCGATGCCGGACGCGTCGCAATACACATCAAACCCTCTGGTCACATCAGGCTAAGCAAGCACTGGAGCGGTCATGAGCAGCTTCTTCAATGTCTGGAAGGCAGACTCACAGGCATCTGACCACTCAAACACGCTGCCTTGCTTCAACAACTCAATCATCGGCTTCGCAACCTTGGAGAAGTTCTCAATGAATCGGCGGTAATAGCCTGCAAGTCCAAGAAAACTCCGGATCTCACTGACATTCTGGGGCTGAACCCAGTCGAGCACATCCTGCACCTTGCTCGGGTCAACTGCCACCCCGTTCTCTGATAGAATATGTCCCAGAAAAGCCACCTCCCTGAGCCAGAACTCACACTTGCTGAACTTGGCATACAGCTGATGCTCTCGGAGCCTGCCTAGAACAATACGGAGGTGCCCAATGTGCTCTTGTTCAGTCTTGGAGTATATCAGAATGTCGTCGATGAAAACAATGACAAACTTGTCCAATACCTCCATGAATACCGAGTTCATGAGGTATATAAAGAAAGCCGACGCATTAGTCAAGCCAAACGACATAACGGTGAACTCATACAAGCCGTATCGAGTAGAGAACGCTGTCTTTGGAATATCCTCTGGTCGGACCTTGATCTGGTGATAGCCCAGCCTCAAGTCAATCTTTGAGAAGACTCGGGCTCCAGTCAACTGATCAAACAAGATGTCAATCCTAGGAAGCGGATACACATTCTTCACCGTGACTGCATTCAGCGGACGGTAATCAACACACATCCGGAGAGTGTCGTCCTTCTTCTTCACGAATAGAGCCGAGCATCCCCAAGGTGAGGAACTAGGACGAATGAAACCCTTCGCCATCAGCTCCTGGATCTGCTTCTTCAGCTCAACTAGCTCAACTGGCGACATCTTATACATCTTCTTCGAAACCGGGGCCGCACCGGGCACGAGATCAATAGAGAACTCCACTACCCTACCAGGCGGCATTCCAGGCAACTCATCCGGAAAGACATCCAGAAATTCCCACAACACAGGAATGGTCTTCATAATTCTGGTGGGGACAGCCTTTACGGCGAACAGGCAGGATTTGACATCCTCTAGCTTTAACTGGACCCGAGTACCTGACAGACCATTGAGGGTGACGGTCCGCCGAGCACAGTCCAACACAACCTTGTTCTTGGAGAGCCAATTCATTCCCAGAATAACATCAATTCCCTTTGAGTTCATCACTAACAGATTGACAAAGAAGGGAACTCCGTTGACAATTACCGCCGCTTTATTCACACACTGGTTGATTAAAACTTTGGCCCCTGGGGCGTCTATAAGGTACGGCGTGTGGGTAGCACTGACTCTCAACCCACTTTTCCAAACATAATCCGAAGATATAAAGGAGTGAGAGGCTCCTGAAACAAACAAAACCACTGCAGAAAAGATGTCAGAGTTGAAACTCATATCCAACGTACCCATTAGGACGGTGTCACCCTCCTGAACCTCATCGGTGGTAGTGTGGCGAGCTCAACCACGCTTGGGAGCGTGAGTCGCCTGCGAAGACTGCGGTGCTGACTGAGCCGGCGGGGGTCGCGGGGCACTCACCGCGGCTCCCAGCCTCGGATAAGGGCACTCCCTCGAGAAATGGCCGACGCGGCCGCAGTTGAAGCACGGACCGCCTGAGCCACCGGTCACGCTCACTTGGGAGCCGGCTGGTTGTGCAGCCTGCCCCTGTGGAGCGGAGAACGCAGGACGTGGTACAAACCACATCGGTCGTGGGTAGCCAGCCGACGGCAGACTCTCAGAGCGGGCGCGTTGCGAGCTCTCGCCCAAAGAAGACGAGGAACCCCTCTTCCGCCTCTTCTCCTCTTGGTGGCTCTTATACTTGAGCTCCACCGTGATCGACGTGCTCACCAACTCGTTGAAGTCGGCGAACTTATGCGCGACAACCGGTCCTGCATCTTCGAGTTCAGGCCATTCACGAAGCGGCGCTGCCTGCGCGCATCCGTGCTGACCTCCTCGGTAGCGTATTGTGCAAGGTGGTTGAACACCTACACGTACTCCATCACCGCCCAACCTCCTTGCTTGAGGTCCTCAAACTCCCACCTCTTAGCCTCCATGAGGCCACTCGGTATGTGAAACGAGTGGAAGGCCTCGCGAAACTCCGCCCATAACACACGGTGATCGGCGGGGTGCATGGCCAGAAAGCCGGACCACCACGCACCCGTCGGGCCCTGAAGCTGATGGGCGGCGAAGAGCGCCTTCTCGTGATCCTCACAGCGAAGAAGGGTGAGCTTCTGCTCGATCGTCCGGAGCCAGTGATCAGCATCCAGAGGATCCTCAGCTCACGAGAAGAGCGGCGGCTGAGTCCACAAAAAGTCCGAGAAGTCTTCTCGGCGCACGGCCCCACCTCCTCCATGAGGTGCCGCGTTGCGCACGAGAGCCTCCAGGAGCGCTTGGTTCGTCTGGAGGAGAGCGTGATTCGCATGGCGGTTCTGCTCGATTTGCATGAGCACATCCGCCATGGTCGGCGGTGGAGGAGGGTTGTTCTGACCGGAACCTTCCGGAACCTCCCCACCACGCCGAGTGACAACCATTCTTGAAATGTAAAACAAAAGGGGGAAACGTCAAATTCCGACTCAGCACAATGCATTCGCCGGATATATTGTTAGAATCCCGTAATACATGTATAAATATGAATGCATGCATGCATGCCATGAAATGATGCATGCACGAACCTAGCTACCGCTTCTTTCTCAAAATAAGAACCGCACCTGCAAGCATCAAAATCACAGGCAGTTTATAACATCCAGAACGTACCCTTCGCGCTAGAAAGAGTAAGAGCGCGAACGGCCCTTGTATCACATGCCGTACAAGCGACAATCCATACGTCGACAACAACGTATTCACTTCCCGTAGACCCTACGGGACATCTCGTGTAAACGCCACACGAGTAGACGACCATGTCTCCCATCGCATGGTGGATGTTCATACGCTATTGCTAGCGTATCCACTTCCCGTACGGATCACCGTACGGAACATGCCGGGCCCCTGCCTCACATCCGGCTGAGCCCTCGGTGATTAACCGCCACCGAGCGTCGTACCTTACCTTCCGACGATGCAAAGCCGAAGATGCAATGCTCAACATGAATCAATGCAGGGTCGAAAGCAAAACAATGTGGTATAAGACATATAAACGTCACTCATAATACGCATTTTAACTTAGGGGCATAAACGATAGCAGTTTAATACATATTAAACATGAAGAGGCATAAACATAAATTATGGGTTGTTTAGCTGAAGTTGTCGACTTACTAAACAACGCACTAATTATGTTTAGGCTACTAAATTAAACCAGGCTCTGATACCAAGCTGTGAGGAACCGTCTAAATAGTATTCTAATTAATCATCAGGAGGATCATTATTCATAATCACAACCTCGACGATTAACCAGAATACCATTCCGGTAGTCCCGGCACGTGTTTTGTGCCCAGGATCGGAACACATGCCTTCCAACTCAAATATCACAACACAGTTTAATAGAGAGCAAATAATTAAACTGGATTACAATTATTAAATATGCAACTGCTTCCACAATTTACAACAAAAGAGGAACAACAACAACTATGCAGCGGAAGAAAAACCTATACAACAAAAGAGTATGGAGCCGTATGCCCTTAGGCTCCATACCAAAAGCGGAGTAGAAGGTGCTACTCCTGCCTGCCACCCTGATCGGCAGGCACAAAGTAGCCGAACACTGCCTCTTCCTCGCCAACCTGTGAACCTGAAAGCAACTTAAGGGCAGCACCCCTTAGTACGAAGGTACTAGCAAGTCTTACATAGTATGAGTATATATATTCTCGACTCCAAGGATCATGCATTTAAAGCTGTAGCAAGGATTAAGACATGTTTAAGTTCATTAAGCGGTAAGCAACCTAGACTCTAGGTGTAAGCAACTGACTTAACCAACCACCGACTCAAACCCTGCCAACCAACTGATCAGAACAGATATATGAACAACAAGTGTATAAAAGCAAACCATTCCCACCAAACCACCAACCACATACCGACCAAACCACCCCAATCCAACCATGCCACAACTCACATCGAAACTCTACGACCAAAACATGGTCGCTCGATGGAGATAAGCGATAGCGATGCTCATGATCGAGAGCGCGGCAGTTCGAATTGATTATACACTCTGCAGGGGGATACTCCTGGACCCACACGACACAGGGACCATACGGCTTGTGCCACCCGCTAAGATGCACACAAGGGGGTACCCGTGACAACCTTTCCCAACCAGGCCCAACCATGTGGATCAACCATAGCTCGACACGACGGTATTAGAACTACTCCCCGAGCAAACTAATACCGCTAAAAGCCCGGACTCAAACCGGACTCACACCGTCTATGACGAGGCCCACATGACCACGTCTGCGAAGGTAATCAGCTCGCCTACCATTATATCAGCATGTGGTGAGTAAGGTATGTGCTAAAGCCGATTACACCGACGGTCGGTGCTTAACCGGTACAAGCGGTCTACGGTATCCGGGTTCCCTCCCCGAACTGCCTGAGGACTCCTCGTGAGCAGATGACACCCCTAACACCGCCCACACCTCGTCTCAACTCACCACTCACCAAACCGACTCATCATCAACACAACCATAAGTGTGAACAAGTAATAAGCCCTAGGCTCGCGACAACGGTGGACGCCGTCGTCGACTTCTACCGGAAAGCCTAAGTACCACTAAGCATAGCGAACTATAATTAGACCTCGACGACACCACTAGGCTCCAAGGAATAACACATGACACGTGACCGAAATGGGAGAATGCATCGGCATAGGTTCTACCCAACTCGGTACCCGACACATGCAATGTATACATAAGCGTAGATAACATATTAGATTTTGAACTGACACGGTGCAATATGATAGATGCTTGCCTTGCTGCCCTGGATCAGAAAGGTGGGGCGCCTCACGATCGCCCACGGCCTCCGGGATCGACGGATCGGCGTTCACTATAGAGAGCAACGCGTGCAATGTAATGAGCATGTATGAAATGCGACCATATAAGAAAAATATGCTCCACAATACATGACAATATTTTTCCCAGATCGCACTGTGCAAAACAAGAGTTTTCTCAGTGGTCTCACAACTTTCGAACATGGCATTGACTATTTGTGCTTTAACTAAGCTAAAATACATTTAATCAATAAATAAATTCTCATAACGTATTTAATGAGTTTCACCATTTTTAACATGTAGTTCATGTTCCTACGAAGCCAACGCAACTGGTCTCATGAAGTTTGGAGTTCGTACGAATTTACTATGAATTTTACAAGCTACCAGCTTCGAGGAAAGCCTGATAACCGCCCTGCGACCACTGCTACAGTGCTCAGGGGCACCGGGGTGATCAGTGCTCGGGGTACCCGGGATGAACAGTGCTCGGGTGCTCGGGCACCCGAGAGTACTTAGGATGAACAGTGCTCGGGTGAACAGTACTCGGGAATACTCGGGATGAACAGTGCCGGGGAGTGCTCGGGTGCTCGGGGTGAACAGTGCATCTCCAGAACAGCAGCCATTACGAAGGGAAAAATTGGGCTAAACTAACCTGGGAGTGTCTCTAAATTAAAAGTAAAAATGCCTAGAAGGGTGTACAGGGTCTAGACTTTGCTCAATCGCCTAGCAACATGATTCCTAACTCAAATCCACATAAATCCTCATTTGTTCCCAGACTGAAGAACTTTAAGAACTTTGCAACCCTAATTCCAGATTCAAGATCTATCCAACCAAAAAGAGCATACTTACCATGGGAGCCTAGCAGACTTACCCAATGTCCTTTGCTGAGGTTGGTGACCGCCAGTTGAAGGAGGAAACGACGGAAAATGGCTTGGAGAAGAGAGGAAAAACTGCTGCTTCCTGGCTTCTCCCAAAGAACACCAAACAAGTTTAGAACCAGCTCGAATTCCTTTGGGGAAACTGAAAATGAACTGGATGGACGGGCAATCCTTGAGCTGGTGGTCACGTGAGTACCACATACGTACCTTGATCTTGCTCCCAGAGGTAGGGATCTAAAGGGGAAAAAGAGAGCCTAAGAGAGAGAGTGAGAGACAGCCAACTCCAACTTGCTTCCTCAAAAAGCCTTACCTGGTGGAGTGGGTGAGTAGTACGTATGGGCAAGTTTGAGGGGGAGAGAGAATGTTGTTGCCCACCTATAGAGAGATATTTTCCACCCAAGTGGGCCCCATTTACCTAGAGGAAAAGTCCAGACTTGCTTCTAGCTCCTTTATTTCTCTTAGTTTACTTCTCCCACCTCATTGATTCAAAGTGAGGTGCTCCAGTGACCCAAACTGGAACATGAAGCTGAAATTGCATGTTTTAGGATTAAAACACACAATTACGGATTTCAGGACGTGACAAAGATGCTAAAGGGTTTTGCCACTCCGCCATGGAGCCTAGCTAAGCCTTCAAGATGGCTGAGGGTCTATACCTCTCCGACATGGAGGCAATGCCTTTAAGATGCCAGAGTGTCTCAATCCCTTCAGCACAGAGGCAATGCCTTCAACATGCCGGAGGGTTCTGGCACTCCACCCTAGAGGCTATTCCTTCAAGATGGCGGAGGGTCTATACCCCATCGGCACGAAGGTAATGCCATCAAGATGTCGGAGGGTTCTACTGCTCTACCACACATGTCATTCCTTCAAGGTGGCAGAGGGTTTATACCCCTTCAGCATGGAGGCAATGCCTTCAAGATGCCGGAGGTTTCTGCCCCTCCACCACAGAGGCCATGCCTTTAAGATGATGAAGGATCTATAACCCTTTAGCATGGAGGCAATGCCTTCAAGATGCCTGAGGGTTTTGCCACTCCGCCACAGAGGCCATCCCTTCAAGATGGCGAAGGGTCTATACCCCTTCTAACAGAGGCAATGCCTTCAAAATGTCGGAGGGTTCTTAAGACATCTCCGTGTGTGGAGAGTTTTGATGTCTCTGCACTATTTGAGGAAAGGTATAACTTAAGCTAAGTTTTGTTGGGTACTATTTGAACAGAGGTATAACCTAAGTTTGACAATCTACTGTTGTCAACAAAAATCTAGTTGCAGCATAAGTTATGACTAGGTCGGACCATTATGCTTAGCACATGCCGAACTAAGATATAACTTATGTTTTGATACTTACTGTTATCTGCTCTCTACCATGGAGGCTATGCCTCCAAGATGGCAGAGGGTTCCCCCTTGATTGGTATGGAGGCTAGGCCTTCAGGATGGTGGAGGGTTCTGCTTTTCCACCACGGAGGCTAGACCTTTCGGATGGTAGAGGGTCTACAGGGTACAACTCTAACTCAGGTGGCTATTCTCATCATGCACCAACCTAAGGCTATTAGTGAGCCATGTAAAGGATGAAAATGAACTGTAATGCTGAATTGGAGAGGTGCGTGATAGGACGTACCTTTCTTGGATTAGGCCCCTCCGGGAGGTTTGAGCTCAGGGGCCTCCGAATGATGCGGCAGCTGATTACCGGGGGAGTGGGGGCGAAGGACTTCTACACATAGTACTTGCTAAGGGTCCCTGTGTTTCAACTGTGTTCTAGAGGGGTCCCTTCAGTGTCCACCAGACGGTAGGAGTCAAGCCTGTTTGACTCAAGGACAAGGTATGGGCCTTCCCATTTGTTGCGTAGTTTTCTCAGAGTCAGGGCACACTGGAGTACTAGGTCTTCGGCTTTGAAGCTTCAAGAGGCCACCTTGAGAATTGTACCAGGCATTGGTTTCAGCAATGTAGTGGTCAAGATTCCAGATGGCATTGAGCCATGTGCCTTTAGCAAGGTCAAGGGAGAGCTCTCTTTCTCCCATAGTCTATGACAGTTGCACCCGGAGTGAGTGTCCTTTAATCTTGGTTGGAGTCATAGCTTCGTCACTGTATAGGAAGTGGAAGGGGGTGAATCATGTGGGTCGCATGATCGTGGTGTGGAGGGACCACAAAACTTTTGGAATCTCCTCGACCCCTAGGCCTCTAGTCAGGCCTACGAGATGGCGATTTAGGCCTGAGAGAATGTTGTCGTTGGCATGCTTGACAGCCCTGTTGGACTTAGGATGATGGATGGTGGTGAAGAATAGCTCAATGTCGAGGTTGGCGCAGAATTCTCTGAACAACTAGAGTCAAATTGTGTTCCATTGTCGACCGTGAGTTGCCATGAGATGCATAAGTGGCAGATTATGTTTTTCTAGAAGAACTTTTGGACATTCTTTGATGTGATGGCCGTGAGGGGCTTGACCTTGACCCATTTAGAGAAGTATTTCAATGCTACCATCGTGTATCGAAGGTTGCCCTTGGCATGGGGGAATGGTCCGATGAGATCCATGCCCCATCGAGCTAGGGGCTAGACGAGAGTGATTAACTACAGGGGAGCTAGGAGCCTGTGAGTTCGATGTCCTATCCATTGGCATCCTTGATAGGTGCGAACAAGTTCCTCCGCATCTGACATGACTATTGGCCAGTAGAGCCCTTGGCGGAGTGCCTTGTCGGCCAGGGCATGGGGCACAAGATGATTGCCGCAGAGGTCTTTGTGAATTTCTTGAAGGAGGTCAGCCCCCTCCTACCTTGGGACATAGCAGAGGAGGGGAGCAAAGACCATTGCTTTATAAAGGGCACCGTCAACTAGGAGGTAGCCCCTGGTGCAGTGGTCAATGCAGCAGAGCATGATGGGGTCGTCCAGCTCCTTCATTCCACTTAGGAAGGAAAAGACGGGAGCCGTACAGTCCGGGGTTTCGATAGGGAGAATGGTGGTGGCTGCCTCATTCGGGGAGTCGGCCACCGGCTGGTATAGGGTCTTGAAGAAGGCGCCCAATGGCATGTCTCCACCTCTGGCAGTAGCCTTTGCCAGGCTGTCTGCCTGCCCGTTGTCTACTCGTGGTATGCTTTGTACGAATATGCCATGGAAGACCCTTTGGCCTTGCGAATGGCCTCAAGGTATCTCGTCAGTTCCGGGTGTTGCACTAGGAAGCTCTTTTCCATGTGCCAAGCGATGACTTTGGAGTCGGTCTTGATGATGACTCAGGCAGCTCCTAAGGCTCGAGCCTTCCAAAAGCCTAGGAGGACGGCTTCATATTCGGTGACATTGTTGGTTTTGTTGAACTCCAGATGGGCTGGGAACTCGGCCTGCTAGCCTATGGGGGAGACAAGGACTACACCAGCCCCTACACTGATGGCACCGTAAGCTCTATCGGCGTATATTATCAATACATCCGGACAAGGGGTTGTGGGGGTTCTACAGGTGTTGGAGTCCATTCAGCGATGAAGGGGGCTAGCTCCACTGCCCATTTGCCGATGCATCCAGTCACCTCTCAGTTTCAAAACATATAGTCAAGCGGGTATAAGGTTGGTACAGTGATGTCATGGTCGAGGAAGTAGTGTCGGAGCTTACATGAGGCCATCAAGAGGATGTATGCTATCTTCTCTAGCTCACTGTACCGCATCCTAGTCCCAATTTTGGCCTCCTATACATAGTATACGACCCTATGTGCAGAATGACCGTGAACCTCACTCTCCTCTTCCCGTATTAGGGCCGCACTGATAGCTAAGGTAGAGGCGGATAGGTACAGGAGGAGCCCTTTGCAAGGTAGGAGTATTGCGAGCGTTTGAGGTCAGAAAGGTGGGCCTTAAGGGCCTCAAATGTGGCATGACACTCCGGAGTCCACCTGAAAGGGTTAGAGCCCCTTAGCGTTTTGAAAAAATGAAAGGTTATGCTCTGCTGATTTGGCAAGAAAAAGGCTAAGGCTGCAAAGTGGCCGGTCAAACACTGGAACTCCTTTCAATTGGTGGGAGGTGACATCTCCATGATGGCTCAGATCTTGTGAGGGTTTGCCTCGATTCCCCTTCGCGAGACGAGGTATCCTAGCAGCCTGCTAGCCTTGGTGCCAAATACGCACTTCTCCGGGTTAAGACACATGCCTGCCGCTCGGAGGTTGTTAAATGTTTCTTGGAGGTTGGCGACGTGGTCAGTCTTGACCTTTCTCTTCACAACAATGTCGATGACATAGGCATCGATGTTGCGGCCCAATTGATGTTCCAAGATCTTGTGTACTAAGCGGGAGAAGGTGGCCCCAACATTCGGCGGGCCGAAGGGCATCTGGACATAGCAATATACCCCGTAGGGGGTAATGAAACTAGTCTTGTTCTCATCCTCTGTAGCCATCCACACTTAGTGGTATCTGAAATACACATCTAGGAAGGTCAGCAACTCACAGCTGGCGGTGAAGTCCACCAGCTAGTCGATGAGAGGAAGGGGCTATGGATCTCGAGGGCAGGCTTTGTTTAGCGATGTTAAGTCAATGCACATATGCCACTTATCATTGTGCTTCTTGACCAGGACGATGTTGGAGAGCCACTCGTAGTGAATGACCTCTCAGATGACGTTAGTCTCAAGTAGCTTCTGGACTTCCTCCTTTGCAGCCTTCTCCCGCTCAGGGGTGGGCTTCCGGAGCCCTGGTATATAGGCTTGGCCTTCGGATCAACCCGAAGGTAGTTGTGATGGGGGACGGCTCTGAATCTATCTAGAGTTCCCTGGCCCAGGATGGCATTGTTGGCATAGGGTGCATCCACGACGTCGAAGGTGATCACCTCGATCCATGTTGCAAAGCCCTCATCGAAGACGACCGGGAGCTCTATTTGGCCTATGGCGTTGTCACACCCGATTTTAACGGACAAAATCAGATGCGACTTATGTGTGCTAAAGATGTTCAACACACATAAGGACGTCACAGGTGAAATAAGAAAAGCAATACTTTTATTAAATAACATTAACTCTTACAGCAATTGACATATATTGTCGCCCAATCTATGCTGCCACGGTCGTCACCGTCGCGGACAGCCGCGGGACAGCCGCGCTGTAGCCGATTGGCATCGACGTTCCCAACTGACCAGAGGTCAAATCACCAAGCTCTTTCACCAGCACATGTTTCATGATGTTCCCCACGCCCTTACCAACTGGTTCGGCCAGTAGAGCAACCAAACAACCGTAATCAAGATTGACATACCCGCTGTCCGGTTTCTGGACGCGTTCTACGCGCGCATCGGATTTGCATTCGCATTCCCCATCAATACAAAAGTCGTATGGATGCACCAACCATGTCACGGCATGTCCCATCGAGTATTCTACATGACCCTAGGAGCCCATCCCCATTTGTGCAGCAACACGACTAGGACACCATTGCCAACCACAGCATGTCACGGCCATCACCCGTCTTATCTCCGTTGATCGTTCTTCCTCACAGTGGATGATCTACCCAAAAATATGCCATAGCATTGTGTTCTCAGGATATATGAACATCTCTGTTTAAACGGTTCCTCAAATTTCATAGCCAATCTCCTGGAACGCGAGCGTCTTTGTTCTGGCATCTGTTCACGGTCACCACCAAACCTAGAAGCAATCATCGCTATTTTGCCACTACCTCGAATGACCCCTTCCAAAACCAACCATACCGTTGAGTTAGTCTTTCCGCATTCTACGCCATGCTTCCCTCATTTCATGGAAACACCACTAAAGCCGACATCGATGTCTATGGCCACGTGCCCGATCGCCATCTACGACGAAACCCGAACCACCACCGCTACATAGAGTCACCAGTAGTATCCTTAACCTAGAAGCTCAACCTTCGGCCTTTTTGATCCATCATAGGTGGTCGATACTAGATCTTAGTGTATCCTTTCTTTAATCTAAGATGGTACTTGCATAGCATGGCAAGTTAGTGCCACATCATTCTCCTTAGCCTAGTCAGCGAAGTCTGGTCTGCCCTACACTTCTTAAATCTTGCGTAAGGATGTTGTCAAGAGTGACACAGTGATTGCGCAATAATGCCTTTCCTATATGAAGATAGTTCCAAAAAATTAGCATTTCCTTTTTAGTCTAAACCATCTCCCGAAAGCTATTCTCTTTTCATCTTAATTCCTATTTAGGCGATTCTTGCGTCTAAATGTTTCTAAAATCATCACTATCCAACCATAGTGTTTTAAAAGTATTTTAATGATGTTTGGTATGTTGTTCTTAGTGTTTTGCTTTGTGTTGTTTGTCGGTAGTTCTCGCGATTAGTCGATAACGTTCCGGAGCAGTTTAAGGGACTTCAAGACCAAGATTTCGATAACACTGAGCAGCATTGGGTAAAAGGCAAGTGTCCTTGATCATCTTGAACCTATGTTTTTAAATGTTTTGTTGTTTGCAAAATTGCATGCAGTGTCTGTCAATATGATGGGTAGTCACCAATGTTAGGGTTTTTCCTAGATTTTCCCTTATCATCCCTTGGAACCTACATGGTTTATGGTTAGGTATCTTTGGCGGGTAGATTGCTTAGCCATGCTTTTGGGAAATTGAGAAGTGTCATATACTTGATTAATGAACTTATGCAACAATGGTCGTTAATGTGTTAATGGTCTAGCAACATGGAACCTTAGGTCTTGAGTGAAGTGGTTTTGATGGTTGTCATGGTTATGATGTTGGTTTAGTGTTTGCTCAAGTAACCTAAGGAAGGACCTGTTCGTGGAGCGACAATCCAAGAAATATCGTACCAACCACGAGACCTGGTATGGGACAGGCCTAGCCTATTAATTAGTGGATTCCAGTTTCGTGCGTGCCAAATGGAAGGGTGATTGTGTGGGGACGGAAAAGGCCAGAACCATTTGGTTAGTGATATGAGATGTGTAGTGGAAGGAAAGGGTGAAAACTTTCCGGAGCTACAAGGCGCAAAAGGGGGCTTCTGGGTGGTGTGAATGCCACTTTAACGGCGGGAAACCTAGCGGGCATGCATATACTGGATGAAACTTTGTAACGGCTTTGAAGTGACTTTCCTAGCAACACACCACTGGCGTGTGTTAAGTGTCTAGCTAACACGGCAATATGGAAATCACAACTTGTGGGGAAAGCTGGACAACCTCTGCAGAGTGTAAAAACTGTTATAACAACCGTGCTCACGGTTATGGGAGACTTGAATCCTCACATGATTAGATGGTTGTGATTATGAGTTTGGTTGTGGTTATGGTTCTGGTACAGGGAGTACTAGATGGTTGTGGTTATGGTTCTGGTACAGGAAGTACTAGATGGTTGTGGTTTTGGTTATAGTACAGAGAGTACTAGACGATTATGGTATGCAAGGTGCGGAGCCTTTTATGCGGCGTGTTGGACTGTATGGGTTACATTCACTTAATAATTGCTTAATGTTTTTGAGTCTAAATATGTTTTCACTACTCGCATTTACGCAAATATACCATGTGTTAGCCTATTCTTGATATAAGCC
Organism: Phragmites australis; assembly: GCF_958298935.1. Taxonomy (NCBI): domain Eukaryota; kingdom Viridiplantae; phylum Streptophyta; class Magnoliopsida; order Poales; family Poaceae; genus Phragmites; species Phragmites australis. The sequence goes on from NC_084938.1 coordinate 11,027,479, forward strand.
TGCATATCATTATCTTTCCCACACTTGCTGAGCGCGTCATGCTCACACTTGCTATTTTCCCTATGTCACGCGACATGTGTACTGCTACTCAGTGAGTGAAGATGTTAAAGACTATCAAGATGAGGTTGTGACGTTCTAGGCACGTGTCTCCCGGTCAATTGCTTGCAGTGTTGTTGGGCACCAGTGCTTCTATTCCACTGCAGATATCTTCATAGAAGACAATATATGTCAATTGATGTAAAAGTTTAATATTTATTCTATAAAAGTATTGCTTTTGTTACTTCACCTGTGACGTCCTTATGTGTGTTGAATATCCTGGGCACACATAAGCCGCATCTAGTTTTGGCCGTTAAAATCGGGTGTGACACTGGGCCAAGGGGCGTCAGGGTCCTTAATGATGACCCCCAATAGTTGGTTTTTACTCATTGTATACCAGGCTTTTGGCACACTATATGAATCTCCATCAGGCTTCAAATGATACTCTGATCTTATGCTTATGTCTTCCAAATCAAGCCTAGCATTAAGCGAGTCCTTTTTCTTCCCAACAATGTTGAGAAATGTTCCAATAAGGTTTTCACATATATTTTTCTCGATGTACATGACATCAAGATTATGCTATAGCTTCAAACTTGTCCAATACGACAAGTCAAACAAACAAACCCTTTGGCTCCAACATTGGTAATCGACTCCCCGCTTCCTTTTCTTCCCTCTAGGATGATTTCCTATCTACGTCTTTGATCTTCTCTAGTTGCTCTAGCAGCTCCTTTGTACTAAATTCCCCTGGCTTCTCATGTGTTTCAATCTGACCATTAAAAACTTTCCTTCTTCTCCGTTGTTGTTTATGTGGAAGGAAACAACGGTGCCCAATATAACATATCTTGTTCTTTATTTTCTTTGAGCAAGGATCTTTGTCACAACGCACACAAGCATAATAACATTTTGTGACTCACCCTAACAATGTGCTCAATGCTGGATAATCATGAATGCACCATATAATTGCAGCATGTAGATCAAACATTCTACCACAAAATGCATCGTAAGTATGGACACCCTTCCAAAGCTCAAACAATTCTTCAATGAGAATCTCCAAGTGAAGGTGATATGCCCTAGAGGCAATTAGAGAGATAATTGTATCACACGTTTATGTTCATGTACTTCTGAATAATGTGTCATTCAAAGAATGACTATCGTTTACTTTGATTGGCAAGTATGTGACTTGTTCATGAAACTCTTTGTTTATATCATGATGTTATTCTTAGTTGATCCCTGCTCGCATATCATTGTGCTGATACATAAGATCAGTACATGTATTGATTGATGATCAAGTTTCATGGATCATAGGTGTAAAGATACCAGATCAATAATGTGAATATTTATGTTGGAGGACATAATGTTGAATGGACCCACCGTGAGATACTGTTGGGATCGTTATTATGATGTGCCATCAGTTGTTATCTCAAATGGTGTACCTGCAGGATCCTTAGATCTGAGATCGTCATTGATTCCCAGAATGTGTAGTGGCATACTTTGGGGCTTTCAAATGCTATTCCATAACTAGGTTGTCGTAAAGATAGTTTTTGGGTTTGTCATGAAACATGTTGTGGGGTGTGAGCGATCAAGATGGAATTTGCACCTCCTTGATAACTGGAGATGTATCTTTGGGTCTCTCGAGGTAGTTAGATTGAAAAAGTGTATGATCGTGCCAATATGATTAAAGAGTTAATCATGATGAATCCACTACTTGATCGAGTGAATGATCAAGCTATCACAAGGGTGGCACGTATCTTGGCTTGAGCGTGACTGGTATCATGAGGCAAAGGGATCGATGCATGTGTATATAAGGTTCAATCGATATGATCTATCATGTATACTCGGGAGTCAACATGTCCTGCTAGGGACCGCTATTGATTTTGGTTTGGAAAGGGTTTCCAAGTTGTAGCCATTTGTACATGAACCTAACGGGTCACATACTTAATAGGTTGGAACAAAATATGTGAATTGAATTCATATATGGGTTTGATTGGATTGTGATCCATGAGGTGTTAGAGTCCTAAAGGGCTTCCAACATAGGAGCCCATTAGCGATCTCTATAGGCATGGCGTGGGACGTGGTGAGGTTGAGCCACTCGAAAACCCTAGCCGCAGCTTTCCACACGATCTCCTAAAACCCTAGCCACACACGAGGTGTTAGCACATCGGCGCTTGGCGTTTATGCCCGGTATGTGTGGATACTGTAGTGGCGTTGCTGCTATTGTGGCGCTGATCTTCTCAATTAGTTGATCGCGATGTGTTCGGGACTAGTCACCAACCGTGACAGACTGGTCGATAGGCTTGCTTGTTTGGTCGCGGAGCACAACGCGACCACTCAGATCTGGTTGGATAGCACAGCACGATCACCCAAAACTGGTCGAGGTCGCGATAGACCTGATCGGGAGCTGGTCGAGGAACTGGTCGAGGAGCACGGCCACCTGCTTGGAGTTGGTCGAGCGTGAACATCTGCGCGGGGCTGGTTGCAGATCTAGTCAAGAAGCTATTCAAGGAGTTTCACACGCACGACATTGGATCGGCCTACTCCAACTCTTCTTCCGCTGCACTACGCATTGAGTGGTAACGATCTATGATCTCCTACTAGCATGGTTTCCTGGGTGATTGCGGTAGAAAATTTTTTTAGGCTAGCATAGCCTACCCGTTCCCCAACACCAAGAATGCATCAAAATCCATTCCTGGAGAACTCGGACCAGGGATGAGTAAGGCCATCATTAAGTTGGATTGTTCCATACGTTCCTATGGTGGCAGGTTGTAAGGCACAACAAATACTGGCCACATGCCATATGAGAAGGTCATGTTGCCAAATGGATTGAAACCATCAGTCGCAAGGCCAAGCCTCAAGTTCCTTGCATCTTGTGCAAACCACCCAAATTTTCTATCGAAGTCTTTCCATGCCTCACCATCAGTTGGATGGCTAAGTTCATTCTCCACCGATTGTCGCTTCAACTTGTGCTATTGTGCCTCCTCTGTTGTTTTCTTAGAAGCAAACGTCCTCTTCAGCCTTGGAATCAATGGAAAATTTCTCAATACCTTCTCATGAATGCTCTTGCTTCCATATGCATCTTTCCATCTTGATGCACCACATACTGGGCACTCATCATTTTTTGCATACTCCTTTCAAAACAAGACACAATTATCCTTGCACACATGGATTAAATCATATCCAAGTCCAATGGAACGAAGAAAATTCCTTGCTTCATTGTAAAATGTTGGAAGAGAGAAAGCCAGGAATGCTAAGGATAACAACTTCAGTAGTGTAGTAAATGCAACATTGCTGATCCGATAGAATGACTTGGTGTGAAGTAACTTCACAACAAATGAAAATCTAGTAAAACCAGTACATCCAGGGTAAAGTTCACACTTTAGCTCTTCTATTACACTTGCAAACATTATTTGCCCGCCACCATGGCCTTTAGTTGTGTACATCTCCTCTATCATATCAGGAATTCTATCACCAGTGTCTTCATCCTCATTGAAACAAACATCCTCTTGACCATTAATATGTTCATCCTGATGGTGTGCATTTTCATGAACTCCAGCATCAAATAGTTCTCCATGATGGATCCACCTATTGTATGTGCTTGCCATCCCATAAATATATAAGTGATCCTCCACATGTCCTTTGAGGTATATGAATCTGATTCAGACATTTACGACATGGACAAAGTATTTCTTCATTCCCACGAAATCTTTCCCTAACAAACTTCACGAAATCGCTGACCCCATCAATATGTGCCTTGCTAAATTGTCTACCATTTATCCAACTTCTGTCCATCTGTCGAACATTCAAATAAGGAAAATTTAATAGCTCATTACAGTGCCCAGAATAAATTAGCATTACTGTGCATGCTTTACAAATATTTGTACCGTGCAACATAAATCAACAAAAAAATGGTTCCATGATAGAAGAAATCATAAAGTCCACAAACACATTCTCAATTTAGTTATTTACTAGAATATACTCAAATTAAACAATGTACTATCTAAAATGGCATAGACATGTGCAACAATCCACAATATTACCATTATTCAAGCAAAATCTAGGCACCGAGAAGCAAGGGATATTACTAAAACCAATACTGACGACTGGACTAGCTGTTGCAGCCATATGGCCGATTGCGTGGGCAAACATCGCTGCCAAGGAAGACAAGCCCTTCCAGGGCTACTACGTTGCCCCCAAAGGCATGACTGCTATGCCAGCCTACACCGCAAGGTAGCGCCACCGGGGTGCGATGAGGTCTCCGCCAGGATGCCCTGACTGGCTACGCCATCGTGGGGAGTCACAAATCTGCACTACGAGGTGAGCATCGTCGCCTCTGGTCTTCACCACCAGAGTGCGCCGTCATCACCGCTGTCTCTTTTTTTTAGGGGGTGCGCCGCCATCTTAGTGCTAGGAGCACGATCTATTTTCTTGCCAAGCCCCAAAATAGATTTATTGCTCTGGCCTGCAACTGATAGGTAGACCACAGATTTATGTATATATGAAATTTTAGATGTCAAGGATTGAAACTCCCTCAATAGCTCAGTGGTAGTTCTGACCCTCCTCATTCGATTGGTCCTAGGTTCGAACCATGGGATGGGTTGTTTTTTCTATTATGCCGCCCTACTTTTCACCTCATACTTACATGTGGGACCTTGGCAGACTGGTGGGCCACTCTTGCTTTATCCACACCAGAATTTTATGATAATAGAACTTTGTCACAGGTGCTAATCGAACTCTTATGACAAAATTGTTTCGTCACAATACTTTGGTGTATCGGTCTATGATGATTTTTTTTGGCCTTAGTGACGGCTGTAGCACTATTCATCACTAAAATGCACGGTTATAGCCCCAAATTAATACTTATGTCACTTTCTAGAAAATGTCATAAATCAATGACAATTTATAGCATTGTTATATAGTTTTTGTGATAGATTAGCATATTTGTTGTAGTGATAAGACCTCATAACCTAGTGATTTTATAGTGCAACTCACCGTGTGGGTTGATGACTTCAGACATTATGAACTCAGTGATCCATCATTGAATCTTCGGGAGTGCACCATCATCCAAAGAACAAGGTGAAAAATCCTGCATAATTTGACGTGTAACCAATCTCATGTTATCATGGAATTAAACTAACTACTAAAATTATTTATGAATACCCATGTAAGACCTATGGCCACTTGAGGCAAATGACCAGTAAGACCCATGGCTACTGGTGTTATGAGTGCCCAATAGATAGTCCATTTTGGAATATTGTTGCATTTCCCTAGCCATATAGTCCACAGTGTAGTCGCTATGAAATTGGATGACCGAGATTGTAATGGCCTCAGGGTCAAGAAATCTGATGGGCTCCTTGTTCTTCTTTATTTCTTTGATCAAGTATCTACAGATAAGAATATAGTTAGATTCAAGACTTAGTGGTATTAATTAATGTTAAGATCCATAATAACGATACATCCATGATATCAAGGTTGAAGAGGTCATATAAGTCATTGAAACCCATAATGATGTAGTTGTCTTCAGTTACAAAGTGTCATCATTTGTATTGTATGACTATGGATTGAGCATTGATGTCTCTAGAAGTCTGCATGTAGTAATTATGTAGGTCGACACATACTTGTCCCACTCTTGTTAGGTCATTTACTATCATCAAGGGCTTCCCATATTGGAATTTTTGTGTTGGCACTAGTTGACGCTGCTCTAATGTCTGTAGACTTCTTTGTTAGTACAATGGCCTTTGACCTCTTTGGCGGGTGCTTCTTTGAGTCTTTCTTCCCGGTTCCCTTTTCCTTCTTTGGGCTCTTTGGGTAAGATGGAATTGGAGCTAGAAGTGAGGCTGCAGGATGCGAAAGAGAAGGCAGTGAAGCTGGCTTCTCTGGAGGAGGAGAAGACAGTGAAGCTGCCTTCTCTGGAAGTGAGGGGTGAGGCGCGGTGCACTTGAAGCTTGTCCAGACTAGGATGGACTGGAGACCATGATGTCGCCCCTCTTCCAGTGGATCCTTTGACGAAGAGTTTCATCCAAAGTTGTGACTTCATCATTGGGGGGAGCTCCAACGCATGATTGGTAGCATTGCTATGTACCGTGTCCACCATAATCATGCCATAGCCAATACGTATCGAGACGGTATGTAAGACATGGATGTCTAGATGCACCTAGCCCCTTGCAACCTCAATGTAATACTCATCAGGACTAATTACAAGGCTACAAGGTATGAGCCCTTCTAGCAAGTCAATCATATCTAGCACAATCATGACAGCTACTGGTTGATTGACCTCCTTGGAGGTGCAGCTACTCTTCCATGCAGTTCTGGGGCTAGCTTCTACTGGGATGGAAATCTCTATTCCCTGTGCTGCAAGGATTTGCTTGATGTTTGCTTAAACTTTCTGGCTGATGTCCTACATCAATGTATCCATGTCCACTGCACTCGACCTCTTCCTCTTTTTGTACATTCCGAGGTCTTCAGGAAAGTCATATTTCTACCACTGGGAATTGGATACACCTTGCACTTGACCTGGATGCTCTGGGTTTTCCAGGGCCACTGAGAGAACAATATGTTCCCTGACCCCAATGAAAGAACCTTGGCTAGTTTTGGCTGCCTTTTCTTTTACTTCGTCTGCAATTGACTAGGTTTCGCTGTTTCTAAATGTGATTTCTCCACTTTTGGATAAATCACCCCTTGCACACAAATATGACCGTGATCATCCTGAGGATTGTAACTAAGGATTGTTGCGGCCTTCTTTGGCTAACTTTTCATCCTCTACCTGCCATTTCACCTTTTTCCCAACGTACCCGCTTGCGCCGGTTCTGCGGTTATGCTTGTTCCTAGCCCGAAGTTGCTTTTTCTCCTCACTCTCCTTTTTGAGCTGCTCTAAGTTCTTCATCTGTACAAAAGCATCCCAATCTTCCTCTTTTAAGTGATTGTAGCTCTCAAAGGGCGCAACCCCTTTAGCCAAGTACCGATTAACAAGCTTGCTCTTAATGCTTCGGTGAAGTTCGCGATTGCTTTCATTGTTGCATTGACCGTAGTGAACGTTTGACGCTCACTCATGTTTCCAAGGTAATCCAGATACTCCTTGATGAAATTATCAAAGAAGTCCCTCTTTGCTTCATCACTGAGGTCATCGAACTTAGTCGTTATTGGCACCCTCTCCCGAGCAATGAGCCCTGCGACCCTCCGAAATCTATTCAAGGCCTTTTTCATCTGTAGAAAGCCTGTCAACATCGATTCCCATAATGGTAACCTTATTCGTCAGACACTATGTTTGTGACCATGCTTTCATGCTCGTGCACCACTACCAGATGTCTGGCTTGGAAGGTGTGCTTCCTCCATCTAGAGAGAAAACAAGGGGGGTGACATGAACAAAAGATATTCCTCCATTCAAGAAATATAAAAACACATTTACTCATCTCAGCAGCTCTTCGGTGGGATCATAGTCAGAGCTACCAACCTAACATTGGCTCTCCCACTCGCACGGAATAGGGCTCGGGATGTGCCACGAGCTTCGGCTTTCGCTGCTATCGAAGGAGGACGACGGGTGCGAGCTTGGGCTCCTATCCCCCCTCCCCCTATCTTATGCCAGGGTTGGCTTTAGTGCGAGCATCCTCTATGCTTGTGATTTCTTAGGGGTGACAGTCCTTTTCTGTCCTATGGTTTCTTAGAGTAAAGAACAGGAATCAAGATTAAGAACAGGGTGGAATCATGGGGTTCATACCGACGCAAACAAGTGTAAATGCTCTGGTTTTGTAAGTCGAAGGGGATAATTTGTTTATTCTGTAATGTAATGGACTACGGAAAGTTGAAACACTTAAACATGACAATTTGGAAAGTAGAATGGTGTCAAGTTGTGCAACGAATATGGTTCATGGATATTGATAGTACTCTTAAGGTTGCCCAAATTTTTAAGCACAAGCCAAGAGTTGATTATAACCACTTATTTCCTTCAAGTGCTTCAGGATTTGTGGAACTCCTATTGAAGGCATAGAGCCACTAATTCCTTCTACATATTTTACACTCTGCATCTTATTCAAGATAAGAAAATAGGAAGAAGGAACATTTTCCTTTTTGTTTCCCTACTACATGGAAATTGTAATTGACCATCAGAGGGCAGCTCAATTCCCAGGCACTTCCACCCGTAAATTTTCTAATCAAGCTAACTCATACAATGTGATTCCTTGGCATGGGTATAGAATGATTAAGGCAAGGCTTGTGCCTCTTTTGGTTGCAGGGCTCATTCTTTGGCATGTGATTTCTTTTACATCTTTATATTCTCGGCATAGCAGATTATGGTTGTCTCATGATAAAAATACAATAAATAGTAAAAAGACTCTAGATAAACTAAGTAGGTTTCAAGGAAAGACATATGTAAAATTTTTAGTATATGCATCATATTAATGCAAAATTAGCGTATTTAGTAAACGAAAAATAAGTATAGCTTCATAGTCACATGTCAATCCACTTCAGAACTTCAAAAGAAAATATTGGCGTAGTTTTTGCATGTTCACCACACACCTAATAGTGTGCAAATTCATAGCAGACATCACATATGGCTCACTTTAGTAGAGGTATTATGGAGAAAAGTAGAAAACAACATAGATAGCGCAATATGTGCAGCAAAAGTTTGGATTGTAATTTTTATCTATGGTACATGACATGAGACCTCTTCGCAAGTTGTAACATTCAACGCATGCAAAGCTACTGAGCAGTTGGATGATTAAATTCAAAATCCAAACAACCCATAATAATCGATGAACTAGATCAATGCCGCCACATGGTGCACTCAAAGCTACTGAGCAGCTAGATGACCCAACTAGATCTCACAAAAACAACCCTACAAACTTCACACCCAAACTTACGCTACTATGCACTAACTCTAGCTGACAAACAGAGTTACACTAATCGCGACCATGATTTCCAAATCCACGCACAGGGACACCAAGCCTACACCTGAGGTGAGCTCAAGCTAGAAGGGAAACACATGCTAGGCACAAAGATGGAGAGACTTGAGGTGAGCAATGGAGGGAGAGAGGGATGGGGAAGGGGGCAGCGAGCTTCACCACGGTGTGGGGCAGATCATGGTGCGGTCGGCTGGGTTGGAGGGCGGCCGGAGGTGGTGGTCGGAGGCGTGGAGGAGAGGGCGTCGACGGCGGCCAGATGCTTGGAGGTGGCTCAAGGTTGATGGAGGAGGTGCGCGGTAGAGAGCAGAGGGTGGCAGGGCTTTGAGAGCGATGGAGACCAGAGGCGCAGAGGAGAGGGCATTGCCAGCGGTCGGGTGCTCTGATGTGGCTTGGGGTCGATGGAGGAGGTGCATGATGGAGGGCGGAGGGCGCGGGGACCAGAGGGTGGTGGGGCTCTGAGGGCCGTAGAGAGGCTCTCGGTGGCAGTGAGGCATGGTGGAGCGGGCGATGCTGAACCCTATAGTGGAAATGACTTAGACAAAATGACACAACCTATATATACATATATGATCATAGGTGACGGGTAAAGAATGTCACCCATCACCTATGGTACTAATAATAAGTGACAGATGAATATTACCACCTGTCACCTATTACTTATAATAAGTGATAGGTGAATATTACCACCTGTCACCTATTACTTATGATCCGCTGAGGAGAAAAATGAGAGCGCCTCACCATCCGGTGATGATAAAAATTTTGCTAAAATTCAAATTTGACAATAATATTAAATATTCAATGAACTTGAAACCTAACATTTAAATTTGACATTAATACTACAAATTCAAATAACTTGAAACCTAAAATTCAAATTTGACATTAATATTACAAATTTGACATTCAAATTCAAATTCGCAGTTTTCGTGCTTTCTTGACATGGCCCTTCGTTATGGTCGGAGCGTAGGTATGGAGTTTTCTCAGTTGGTGAAAGGTGTGGCATGATTGGAGTAGCAAAAGGAAGGATTTCATTGAATTGATTGAACCTCTACTCATCAACGACATTTGCAACTCCGATAATGTATCTTTTCCCAGCAAGAACCACATGACATTTCTTCTTTGTTGTGTCAGTCACATAAAAGACTTGGCAAACATCTTTAGCAAGTACGAAGGGTTCAGACTTGTATCCGAAATGTTTGAGATCAACGCTAGTGAATCGATATTTTTCATTAGTGATGCCCTTTGCCCTATGTACACAACGGCATCGAAACAGGGCTACCTTGAATCCCAAGTAATTTAGCTCCCAGATCTCCACTATTTGACCATAGTATGTGCCCCTCTGCATGTCGTTGTCATAAGCATCTATACGGACACTACTGTTCTAGTATATGCTCTTCTCATATTGGTCAACCGTGTAAAATATGTATCCATTTATATCATACCCTTGATATGTCACAATTGTGTATATAGGGTCCGATGCCAGTTTTTTTATCAGAGCACTTGTAGCAGTACTCGATTGTTTGGTTCAATCTTGGAACCAAGTGGTGAACCTTTGCATATGTTGCCTCGCAACCCAAGCCATGGTCTGCCCTGAATTCTCCTCAAGTAGCATCTACTTGTGCCCATCGATATATGGGCACACTTCGCTCATTTGTTGAAGCACGAGGAAATGAGCTTGGCCGTATGCCTTGGGATTAGGAGTAATTGTCATCTTCCCCAGAACCCCTACACTAACGATCCTCCACTCATTGTGAGACTTAGGCACGCCAATTGGGTTATTTGGGTCAATGTAATCAATAGACCACACCAATGCCTTCTCCGTCGCGTAACCCTACATGATGCATCCCTCAAGAAAAGCTTGATTCCTTACGTTCGACTCAAGAACATCCATATATCTCTCATATGGAAACTTATGATGCAGGAACACTGGGCTAAGGTAGTGTATCACCTTCACAAGGTGAGTAGTGAGATGTACCATGATATCAAAAAGGATGGTGGGAAATACACCTCAAGAATACATAGTCTCAAAGTATCTATTTTCTAGCTCCTCCAGCGACTCTGGATCGAGCACCTTTTGTTCAATTGCATTGAAGAAAAAGCACAGGCTTAGGATAGCCTCGTGAACCTTAGTTGGCAGGATGTTTCTAAAAGCTACAGCAATCAGTGAGGAAATTATCGCAGGGCAATCATGGGACTTCATCATGGCGAAATACATTTTTAGCTCTTTCATCGAAACAAGTCTTACGAGGTTGGACGAGTAACTGGAGGAAACTTTCACACTATGCAAGAACTCGTAGAGTTCTTTTTTTCTCCATCTTGGAGAGAGTGATAGCTGCTGGGGGTAGGTGTTTTCCTTCGTCCGTATCATGTGTATGGAGCTCCGGCCTTAAGCCCATTTCTTTAAGGTTATCTTGTGTGTTCTCATGATCCTTTCCTTTTCCATTTATTTGGAGTAATGTATTGATCAGACTCTCAAAAATGTTCTTCTTTACATGCACGTTGTCGATAGAGTGGCAAAAATCTAATTTTCCCAATACTCTAGCTCAAATAGTATTGATTTCTTGTTCCACGTTCCTTTTTGTTCATCATCCTTGGAGGATCATTTTTGCTTGCCAAGGACAAAATTGATATTCTTAGCCTAATTGTGGACACCTTCCCGCTGAAATACCTTGGAGGTAATGCTTTCTCTATTGTGCCATCAAACTGCTTATCCATGTTTTGGTACAGGTGCTTCTAAGGAAGGAAACATCGATGCCGCATGTACATTATTTTGTTTGAGTTATTCAACCTCAAACTGCATATGACATCTAAGCAATGGGGGCAAGCGTCACCTTTTCTTTTGCTCTAACCTAACAAGTTACAAAGTATTACCAGCTCATTGATGGTGACAAAAAAAATGGCGTGCATGGTAAAGTACTCTTGGTTGTACCAATCCTAAACCTCGACGACTTTCGACCAGAGTTTCTTAAGATCGTCGACTAAAGGCATGAGGTACACATCGATATCGTTGCTAGGTTGTTTCGGTCCTGATATTAAGATCGGCAACATAATGTATTTCTGCTTGTTACTTAGCCAGGGTGGAAGGTTGTAGATCAAAAATACAATAGGCCAAGTACTATATGAGGTACTCATGTTACTGTCACACACAGTTTTAACGGTCAAAACTAGATGCGGCTTATGTGTGCCCAGTATGTTCAACACATAAGGACATCACAGGTAATGTAACAAAAGCAATACTTTTATTAAATAACGTTAAACTCTTACAGAAATTGACATATATTGTCTTCTATGAAGATATTTGCAGCGGAACAGAAGCACTGGTGCCCAACAACGCCGCAGGCAACCGACCGGGAGACACATGCCTAGAACATCACAACCTCGTCTTGATAGTCTTCAACATCTTCACTCACTGAGCAGTAGCATACATGTCGCATGGTATAGGGAAAATAGTAAGTGTGAGCACATGATGCGCTCAGCAAGTGTGGGAGAAATAATGATATGCGGGCTTATATCAAGAATAGGCTAACACATGGTATATTTGCGTAAATGTGAGTAATAAAAATATATTTGGACTCAAAAGCATTAAGCAATTATTAAGTGAATGTAACCCATATAGTTCAACACCCAACATACAAGGCTCTCTACCTTGCACACCATAACCGTCCAATACTCCCTGTACTACAACCAAAACCATAACCATCTAGTATTCTCTATACCAGAACCATAACCATAACCATCTAGTACTCCCTGTACCAGAACCATAACCACAACCAAATCCATAACCATAACCCATAATCCCAACCCAACTAATCATGTGAGGATCCAAGTCTCTCATAACCGTGAGCACTGCTGTTATAACAGTTTTACACTCTGCATATGTTGTTTAGCTTTCCCCATGAGTCGTGATTTCCATGTTGCCGTGTTAGCTAGACACTTAACACATGCCAGTGGTGTGTCGCCCGGAAAGTCACTTCAAAGCCGTTACAAAGTTTCATCCAGTATGTGCATGCCCACTAAGTTTCACCGCCATCAAATTGGCATTCACACCACCTAGAAGCCCCCTTTTGCGCCTTGTAGCTCCAGAAAGTTTTCACCCTTCCCTTCCACTACACATCTCATACCACTAACCAAATGGTTCTGGCCTTAGCCGTCCCCACACATCCACTCTTCCGTTTGGCACGCACAAAAACAGGAATCCACTAATTAATAGGCTAGGCATTTCCCATACCAGGTCTCATGGTTGGTACGATATTTCTTAGGTTGTCGCTCCACGAACCGGTCCTTACTTAGGTCACTTGACCAAACACTAACCCAACATCATAACTTCATCATCATCAACCCAACTTTGCTCATGGCCTAAGGTTCCATGTTGCTAAACCATTAACACATTAACGACCATTGTTGCATATGTTCATTAGTCAAGATTATGACACTTCTCAATATCCCAAAAGCATGGCTAAGCAATCTACCCATAAAAGACACCTAACTATAAACCATCTAGGTTCCAAGGGATGATAAGGGAAAATCTAGGGAAAACCCTAACATAGGTGACTACCCATCATATTGACAGACACTGCATGCAATTTCGTAAAATAAAACATTTAAAAACATAGGTTCAAGATGATCAAGGACACTTGCCTTTTACCCAATGCTGCTCAGTGTTGTCGAAATCTTGGTCTTGAAGTCTCTCGAACTGCTCCGGAACGTTATCGATTAATCACAAGAACTACCGACAAACAACACAAAGGAATACACTAAGAACAATATACCAAACATCATTAAAACACTTTAAAAATACTATGGTTGGATAGGGATAATTTTAGAAACATTTATACGCAAGAATCGCCTAAATCGGAGTTAAGATGAAAAGAGAACAACTTTCGGGAGATGGATTAGACTAAAAAGGAAATACTAGTTTACTGGAGTTACCTTTCTATAGGAAAAGAGTTTATTGCACAATCACTGTGTCAGGCTTGACAACATTATTGCGCAAGATTCAAGAAGTGTAGGGCAGACTAGACTTCACTGACTAGGCTAAGGAGAATGATGTGGCACTGACTTGGCATACTATGCAAGTAACATCTTGGATTAAAGAAGGGATACGCTGAGATCTAGTATCGACAACCTATGACGGATCAAAAAGGCTGAAGATTGTTCTTTTAAGTTAACGATACTACTGGCGACTCTATGTGGCGGTGGTGGTTCGGGTTTCATTGGAGATGGCAATCAGGCACATGGCCATTGACATCGATGTCGCCTTCAGTGGGGTTTCAGTGAAACGAGGGAAGCATAGTGTAGGACACGGAAAGACTAACTCAGCGGTATGGTTGGTTTTGGGAGGGGTCATCCGAGGTAGCGGCAAAACAACGATGACTACATCTAGGTTTGGTGGTGACCGCAACCAGATGCAAGAACGAAGACGCTCGCATTCCCAGAGATTGGCTATGAAGTTTGAGAAACCATTTAAATAGAGATGTTCATATATCCCGGGAACACAATGCTACGGCATAGTTTTGGGTAGATCATCCACTGAGAGGAAGAACGATCAGCAGAGATGAGACAGATGATGGCTACAACGTGCTGTGGTTGGCAAACGGGGATGGGCTCCTAGGGTCACGTAGAGGACTCCATGGGACATGCCGTGACGTGGTTGGTGCATCCATACGGCTTTCGGATTGACAGGGAACGCGAATGCAAATCCAGTGTGCGCGCAGAACACGTCCAGAAACCGGACAGCGGGTATGTCAACATTGATTGCGGTGGTTTGGCTCCTCTACTGGCCGACCTGGTTGCTGAGGGCGTGGGAAACATCATGGGACATGCACCGGTGAAAGGGTTTGGTGATTTGACCTCTGGTCGGTCGGGAACATTGATGCTAATCGGCTACGGCGCGGCTGTCCCGCAGCTGTCCGCGACGGCGACGACCGTGGCGGCGTAGATCAGGCTTTGGCCGGGGCTAGGGCTTGGCTAGGGACTTAGTATGATGCTAAAACAGTAGCAAGGGAGTATAAGAAGGGGTCCTCACCTTTCTTTGATGGTCGAGGAAGGAGGATTCATGGAGAAGATGACGTAGTGCATCACGGGCGGTGGTGGGGGTGGTTCCGGCGAACGACGGCGCTCCGGCGACGCACGGGCATGGTAGGAGTGACTTCTAGGGCTTGGGGGTATGGAATAGGGGTAGTATAGGGCGTGAAACTCATATTTATTGGGCTAGCGATGGCTGGTTGAGGTGGAGTCCAAACCGAACACGAATCGGATTCGAGTTCGAGTCGGTTAAGATTTTTTTTTTCGCAGCTCTCTATTCCGAGCATGATATATCCATAGTGCGGACTCTAAATTGGACATTTCTTGATTCTAAATTGTATTAATCAAAAATATCTACAACTTTGGTAGTCATTGGAACATCTGAAAACGTCATCTAGATTTCCAAAAATACGCCACAAGATAAACTGTTTGAACTCGGACTTATCTGCGCAGTACTGATTTCGGAGGCCATAACTTCTAGCTCTATTATCCAAAAGAGGACTTCCATAGGTTGAAATCGAAGCTCTCGACGAGGCCTACAACTTTGGTATTGTCAAGATTTTCATTTTAGGCCGTTTTGAACTCCGAAACGTTATGCGAAGATGAGGCTGTCTAGGACTTCGCGAAAATTTGCAGATTTCGTGGATCCTTTGTGTTGAGCCTTTTAGATGACTTGGCTAAGGGTTTGGACTTGATCAAGATTGATCCCAAAGACACTTTAGGTATATCTAGGGTTTAGAAAAGAAACTTTTGCAGAGAAATTTGAATAGGGTTTGAATTTGAATTGAGCTTTGTGTGAATTTAAGAGAAATGAAAAATGAGGTTGAACAAGAATAGGAGTAGATAAGGAATTTGAATTTGGATTTAGGTAGAATTTGAGAAAGAGGAGAGATTGGCTTTAAACAAGGATTTGGATAAGATTTGAATTGACCTAGAGAAAGATCAGGAATGATCAAGGATTGAATAGATGATGAATTCAAAGATTTTGAATTCCAACCATTAAGATCCTTAACTTATTCACTATTGAGTTTTGTAAAAACCTTTTCAAAATCTTTTTCCCTCAAAACACCAAAGAGAAAGACAAGAAAAATAACTCTAATTCATTTACCTGGTTCATAGCAAAACTCAGCATGCAATGCACACAGAATAATAACCTATATTGATTGACTGATTAAGAAAATAGGTTTTAAACCTATACTACTGTTGAAGCTATTCAATAATCTTAGAAAATTTTAAAAGTTGTAAATTTTGAAAATCAGGGTGTTACAGTTACCAAATGGATTCATGCCACCTGTGCTCATAGAAAACCTAATATTTCTCAATTCTTCAGTGAACCCGTCAAATTTGGAATCAATGGTTCACCATTAAGCAGAATCCACCAGGTGCCGTATCATTGCATCATTCTTACGACCCTTCTTATGCCAATGCACCAATTGTGACTCGTTTCTGTTAGCAAACAAACACTTTAGATGGGAAATTTTAGGAAAATACCACACCACCTTCCCAGGAGGCCCTTTACTTTTCTTTCCTCCATCCTTGTCACCACTGACATTTCTACGCATATATTGATGGGTTCTACAAATGGGTCATTCATCCAGCTCTACGTACTCTCTACAAAACATGATACAATCCTGCTTACATACATGTATTTTTCTATTTTCAGTCATAAAGGATAAATTATCTTCTTCGTGTCGTAGACGCCCTCGGGCACCAAGTTCCCCTCCGGTAGCATGTCCCTTAGCAGATCCAACAATGCTTCAAAACTCTTGTCAGTCCAACCATGGATTGCCTTCAGCTTTAGAATCTTTAGGTCCTCAAATAACCGCATGTACATCTCCTTACGGTTTGGATAAAGGGGCACCTTGGAATCTCAACAAATTCCTAGAATTTAGCAGACTCACCACTATTATACTCATCATGCTACTCGACATCTTGCACCATCTAATCCATATTCTCCACAAAATTCTCGAGATCATTATCATTAAAACATAATATGTCCTCATCCCTGAGATCATCATCCATATCACCGGGTGTAAGTACTTGATCCACACTGTCAGTATGGAGGCCTCGATCCATCTCTCCTTCGTTAAGGCCTTCCTCACCATATTTGTTCCAATATATATAATTATCTTTAAATCTACACATGACCAAGTGTCAATGGACATTATTTGGTTTAGGAACTTCTTACCATTCCTACAATCACGACATGGATAATACATTGCCGTTTTACCATGATCTTTCATATCCGTCGAAGCAGCACTCATGAAAAACTTCACTCCACTCAGGTATTTCGGACAAGTCTGGGTCTCAAGGTACATTGAACTTCTATCCACCATCTACAATGTAAAAACATTTATTCTTCATTAACAATTACCTTAATTGTGTTATTAAGCATATGATTAAAAATTAACACAATTACCCTAGATATGTGGCATCTCGTGGTAGCTTGGTCAAACCTAGTATCAAATCTAATATAAATACAACTCATGTGTACTAATATTTTGGATAAAGATGCAAAATGATCGATTACAACTCAAAGCACAAAAAATCAAAATTAAATAGGGGTTAAAGGAGGAGGACAGTGGAGTTGCAAACCTTCAAAGCCCTAGCAACAACTCAAACTTCAAATCAACAAGATATTGGAGAGTCTCTAGTGAAACCAAACAAAAACACCAGATCTACCGTGCGTGTAGTATGATTAAGTCTATTCTGCACACACAGGAGCTAGCCAGCACTTATAACAGAGCTAAGTCATCTGTGATGGGTCGCAATATAACCCATCACCTATACCAGTCATAAGTGATGGGTTGTAAGATAACCCATCACTTATGACTGCTACAGGGAGACCCGTTACTTCTGACCAGGTCATAAGTGACAGGTCGTAACATGACCTGTGTAGGGAAAATGAACATATTAGGCTATGATTGTGATTTTGGTGATTAATGACAACATAGTCAATGGTTCTAACATGTTTGTCAAGGATATATGTGATGAGGACATCACTCCCTCGGATACATACAATGATCCTCCATTGAACTTTCAAGGTCCAATCACAAGAGCTCGCGCACGACAATTAAATTTAGAGGTGAGCTCGTTCCTAAGCAACTCTTTATATAATTTTGAGAATAGATTACTACCTAATGATTATGTGTTGCTTAGGAATCATGGAGAGGACAAGGAGACACATAGAGGAAGGCTTGGAGGCGTGGAGGAGCAGCTAGGACGTCCAACAACCGCAGGAGGTCTAGTCCAACTCGAGTCCGAATCAGTCTCGACCTCCAGGACCAGCGAGCACTAAAACGGACGCCCAGGACGTATCCGGACTCCGTTTTCGACGATTCACATATGGTTGGAAAGATAATTTCATAAGGAAACCAATGGCGTTGGTTTGAGGTCCAAATTCCTTCTGAGTCAAAGGGAAACGTCGAAACAATTCAGCGTCCAGAATCTGTTCCGGTGCTGCGTCACCGTTTTTGGTCCGTTGGGCCGTGTATCGTCGTTGAGCCCATTAGGGGGGCGTGACCAGGGGGTGTGACGACCCTTAGACCCTTATTATCAGCCGCCGCCGCTCTCGTTAGGGCGGGTTTTTGCTTAGATTATTCTGTCAAGAACAGTTTCGCCGTTTCGTCGGTTTGTGAGACCCCAACTCGTGAGATTAATCATTCATCTGCAATTTGGTTGCATTCTTCCTTGTTCTTGCTTGTGTTCTTCGATTCGCAGGCAAGGATTTTAGCCTTCTTGGCGAGGTCAACCGTGCAACGCCGGTTGATAACCAGAGGAGACGTGGTGCTGCGATTGCGGGGTTTCGGATCGTGTTGTTCGGAAGCTGGATCGACTTGTGTCTCTTTTCCACCAAATCGAGAGTTACCAGAACCTTTCGGAAGATCGGGAACCCTTGTTCATATTAAGTGGTATTCAGAGCTTCAGGTATACCGTCAGGTTCATATCTACCCTTAGTTTCGAGTGTTTTCGCCTTCGTTCCATAGTCCACTGCCATATCGTTTTTTTTTCCTGTCCTACAACCCTTCCGCGCCTTTAGCTTTTGCATATTTCAGTTTCAGAGTCCGTCGTGTTGAGTTTGTGTCCTGGTCAAGGTCTTGTTGTTGGTTAGGTCGTGTTAGAGTCCAGTTCGTGTGTTTTCCCCCACCGTTTCCATCAAACCCTAGCCTCCGTCGCATATTTTCCCCACTTTCTTCCCGTTTTGTCCTCTAATTCGGAGTCGTTTCTCAAATCGGGCATAACTTTCGCGTACGAACTCCGTTTTCAGAAAAGTCACAGAGTTTTTCGCATCGAAATGGCGTTTCGAATCCGTTCGTCCTCGCTTTGCCGGGTTCGGCAAAATCAGAACTCCCAAATTCGCCTCCGAAGTTTGAGTTTTCAATTTCCAAATATTTTTCTCATTTTCCGGCTGAACTTCAGAAAATTCTACAGGCTACGTCTTTCACTTGTTTAAGCTCAAATTTTTTGTGGTTCCCTCTTGTGTGCTCCTAAGTGAAAAAAAAGTATCAAAAAAATAAAAAAAAAAGTCGAATTTTCCCAAAAAAACAACGACAGCCCAAAAAAATAGAAAAGAGAGAGGGGCAAAAGAGGAACAATATCTAGAGGAGCACATAGAGAAGGGCAAAGTGAGCTGTGTTAGCGTGTGCTGTTTAGTTCTTTGTTTCTGTTGCTCTTGCTATCCATCATACTTGTTTCTCCACCTTGTTTATCACACATACTTGGTACTTGCAACACTTTAGGCCAGCAACGAGAACAAGTACTTGGGACTATAATTCAGCATTACTATCTGTTTCTGATTTGTGTTCCACATATACATATTTGTTCTCTTTGTGTGCCTTCCAAGCTCCACAGATTCTTCTGGACAGCACTGGTTTGCATCCCTGCAATCGCTCGCACGCCTTCCAGGTATCCTTTGCTTTGCTGGTAAGAACCCTGGTAAGAGCTTGGTAAGGTGTCTACCTTTGCTGATCTTGATTGAGAGGCACCACTCCACCTTTGTACTACGATTATTAGGGATAACCTTCACTGTTTGTTGTTGTGTTTGTTTCCACAATGTCAGTTGATGGAGATAAAACGCCAAAGGACTTTAAGGAGTGTGTCAGCCAAGAGCAGCTACAAGCTGTTGTAGACAATGCTCAGAAGGAGATGAAGGAGACAGTCATCAAGGTTGTCACTGAAGCGATAATTGAGATGAAACTCGCAAACGCGGTTGAGCGGGTGGACAAACGGTTATCCGAGCTCACCGACAGGGTAAATGCTTTGGAAAACCGTCCTGTGCACAACGAAGATGTGAATGGCAGCAACACCGGTGATGAGTTGTATGATGACGATGTTAATGTTGATCCAGCGGCGACATTGCAAAACAGATTACGGCGTCGTCTTCGCACTAACACCACAGGTATGGGTGGCGTTCCACATCACCACCACCATCGAGGTATGTATAATCGAGCTCATGAAGATCCTTATGCTAAGGTTAAATTTACTATACCTTCTTTTTCGGGACATTATGATGCTGAGGGATATCTTGATTGGGAGATGACAGTAGAGCAAAAATTTAGTGCCCACCAAGTACCTGAACAACATAGAGTTAGACAAGCCACTAGTGAGTTTAAAGATTTTGCTATTATTTGGTGGACTGGTTTAGCTGCAGATGGTGCCACACCTCGTACATGGGAAGAGCTTAAGGTTGCTATGCGTGATAGATTTGTTCCCCCATCTTATCATAGAGACCTGCGTAAGAAATTGATGCGCTTAGAACAGGGAGATAAATCTGTGCAGGATTATTATGGTGAGCTTCAAAAGGGCTTGATGCGTTGTGGCATAGTAGAGGGAAACGAAGATTCTATTTGTCGATTTTATTCGGGTTTGAGACGTGAAATCCAGGATATTATTGATTATAAAGAATTTAACAATGTCAACCAGTTGTTTCAGTTTGCTATGCTTGCAGAGAAAGAGTTGCAGGGGCGTGAGCAGCAGGGCAAGTACAAGGCCAGCACCACATACACGCCGCGCACAGGACCATCCTTTGGGCTGTCCAAACCATCCACTTACAGGGCTCCCTCACCAGCGAGCAAGCAACAAGCAGCTACAGCACCAAATCCGGTCACTACACGACCTTCAGGCTCAGGTAAAAATTCTGTTTTGCAGGGACCTTCCAAGAGTGCTTCCTCTGTTGCATCAACGGGACGCACCTCTGGCATTCAGTGCCGTCGCTGCCATGGGTTCGGTCATGTGCAGAAGGATTGCCCAAGTCAGCGGGCATACATTGCAACGGAAGATGGGTACATCAGCGCCTCTGACATTGAGGAAGAAGAAGAAGAAGAACCAGTTGTTGAGGATAGCAACGAAATCTTGGGCAGTGATGACACAGTGACCTATAGGAGCATCATTGTGCAGCGGGCGCTCAGCACAAAGGTACAACAACCAGAGAAGCTGCAACGCCATAACTTGTTCCAGATTTTCTTCGTCATCCAAAATCGGCGAGCACGTGTCATCATCGATGGAGGTAGTTGTAATAATTTGGTGAGTTCAGATTTGGTCAAGAAGCTTGGCTTGACCACACGCCAACACCCCCATCCATATAACCTTCAGTGGTTTAATGATGCTGGAAAAGCTAAGGTAACACAAACTTGCAGAGTTTCTTTTTCCATTGGTTCCTATGCTGATTATGTTGACTGTGATGTGGTACCTATGGAAGCTTGCTCACTTTTATTGGGTCGACCTTGGGAATTTGATAATGATGCTATACACCATGGTAGAAGTAATACATATACTTTTATGCATAAAGGAAAGAAAATTACTTTGGTTCCTATGACCCCTGCTGAAATTGTACAAGCTGATAAAGAGCGAGCTGCTAATTTGCGTGATACTAAATCTGAAAATCAGCAAGTTGCTAATTCTCTTTACCCACCTAAAAAGGATAAGTCTGCACCTAGTTCTAAAGTAGAGGGCATAAAATTGAAGGGTGGTGTTATGCTTGCACTAAAAAGTGACCTTGCTGAAATTTCTAATAATGATATTTGCTACACCTTGGTTTGCAAACGAGTTTTGTATTCGCCTGATGATGATATTAGTTCGATACCTCCTGCTGCCACTAACCTTTTGCAGGAGTATGAGGATGTTTTCCCAGCTGAGATACCCCCGGGACTGCCACCTATGAGAGGGATAGAGCATCAAATCGATTTGATCCCGGGAGCAACATTGCCAAATCGTGCTGCGTATCGAGCCAATCCCGAGGAGACTAAGGAAATTCAGCGGCAAGTCCAAGAGCTTTTGGACCGCGGGTATGTACGTGAGAGCCTTAGTCCTTGTGCTGTTCCTGTGATTTTGGTTCCTAAGAAAGATGGTATTTGGCGTATGTGTGTTGATTGTAGAGCAATCAATAACATTACTATTCGATATCGCCATCCTATTCCTAGACTTGATGATATGCTTGATGAGTTGTGTGGCTCTGTAATTTTTACAAAGATTGACTTGCGTAGTGGTTACCACCAAATTAGAATGAAACTTGGAGATGAATGGAAAACAGCTTTCAAAACTAAATTCGGATTATATGAGTGGTTAGTAATGCCTTTTGGTTTAACTAATGCACCTAGCACTTTCATGCGTTTGATGAATGAGGTTTTACGAGCTTTTATTGGACGATTTGTGGTGGTTTACTTTGATGATATATTGATTTATAGCAAGTCTTTGGATGAACATATGGATCACTTACGTGCTATTTTTAATGCTTTACGTGATGCACGTTTATTTGGTAACCTTGAGAAGTGCATCTTTTGCACGGATCGAGTCTTTTTTCTTGGCTATGTTATTACTCCACAGGGAATTGAGGTGGATGAGATGAAAATTGAAGCCATAAAGAGTTGGCCGGTGCCCCAAACCATCAAATAGGTGAGAAGTTTTCTTGGACTTGCAGGTTTTTATCGTCGTTTCGTGAAGGATTTCAGCGCCATTGCTGCCCCCTTACACGAGTTGACAAAGAAAGGTGTGGTGTTCCATTGGGGTGAGGCACAAGAGGAGTCCTTTGACACTTTGAAGGACAAGCTTACGCACGCGCCATTGCTGCAACTTCCAAATTTTGGTAAGACTTTTGAGCTAGAATGTGATGCTAGTGGAGTTGGCATTGGAGGTGTTTTGATGCAAGAAGGTAAGCCCGTTGCATACTTTAGCGAAAAATTGCATGGCCCTGTTCTTAATTACTCTACGTATGATAAGGAATTGTATGCACTTGTACGTTCTTTAGAGACGTGGCGTCATTATTTGTGGCCTAAAGAATTTGTTATACATTCAGATCATGAATCGCTTAAGTATCTTCGTTCTCAAAATAATCTGAATCGTAGACATGCTAAGTGGGTTGAATTTATTGAATCTTTTCCTTATGTTATCAAACATAAGAAAGGGAAGGATAATATAATTGCTGATGCTTTGTCTAGACGATATGCTTTGTTGTCCCAACTTGATTATAGAATTTTTGGACTTGACTCAATAAAAGAACAATATGTGCTTGATCCTGATTTTAAAGATGTATTGCTGAACTGTAAAGAGGGACGTACATGGAACAAGTTTGTGATCAATGATGGATTTGTGTTTAGAGCTAACCGTCTATGCATTCCAGTTGGTTCCGTTCATCTTTTGTTGTTGCAGGAAGCACATGGAGGAGGATTGATGGGACATTTTGGTGCTAAGAAGACGGAGGATATGTTGGCCACACATTTCTTTTGGCCAAAGATGAGGAGAGATGTTGAGCGGTTCGTGGCACGCTGTACTACATGTCAAAAGGCTAAGTCTCGCTTGAATCCACATGGTTTGTATATGCCTCTTCCTGTCCCTTCTATTCCTTGGGCAGATATTTCGATGGACTTTGTTTTGGGATTGCCTAGGACTAAGAGGGGGAGGGATAGCATTTTTGTTGTTGTGGATCGTTTTTCTAAGATGGCACATTTTATACCTTGTCATAAAAGTGATGATACCGTTTATATTGCTAACCTCTTTTTCAAAGAGATTGTTCGCTTGCATGGTATGCCTTCTGCTATTATTTCAGATCGCGACGCTAAATTTTTGAGTCACTTTTGGCGCACTCTATGGAATAAGTTGGGTACAAAACTATTGTTTTCTACTACTTGCCACCCACAAACTGATGGCCAAACGGAGGTAGTGAACCGCACTTTGGGTACCATGTTAAGAGCTATTTTGAAGAAAAATTTGAAGATGTGGGAAGAATGTTTGCCCCACGTGGAGTTTGCTTATAATCGGGCAACACATTCTACCACCAAGGTAAGTCCTTTTCAGGTAGTGTATGGTTTTACCCCTCGCGCTCCTATTGATCTTTTGCCTTTACCTACCACTGAAAGAACACATAGTGATGCTAGTGCACGTGCTGATTTTATTCGTAAGTTGCATGAAACAACTAAAATAAATATCGAAAAGATGAATGAAAAGTATAGAATTGCTGGTAGTGAAGGTAGAAAAGAAGTCAAACTTGAACCGAGTGATTTAGTGTGGTTACATTTAAGAAAAGATAGGTTTCCAGAGCTGCGTAAGTCTAAATTAATGCCAAGAGCTGCTGGTCCTTATAAGATAATTGAGAAAATAAATGATAATGCATATAAACTTGAGTTGCCACCCGAGTTCAGGGTTAGTCCTTCTTTTAACATTGCAGATTTGAAACCTTACTTGGGAGCCGATGATGAGCTTGAGTCGAGGACGACTCCAATTCAAGAGGGGGAGGATGATGAGAACATCACTCCCTCGGATACATACAATGATCCTCCATTGAACTTTCAAGGTCCAATCACAAGAGCTCGCGCACGACAATTAAATTTAGAGGTGAGCTCGTTCCTAAGCAACTCTTTATATAATTTTGAGAATAGATTACTACCTAATGATTATGTGTTGCTTAGAAATCATGGAGAGGTCAAGGAGACACATAGAGGAAGGCTTGGAGGCGTGGAGGAGCAGCTAGGACGTCCAACAACCGCAGGAGGTCTAGTCCAACTCGAGTCCGAATCAGTCTCGACCTCCAGGACCAGCGAGCACTAAAACGGACGCCCAGGACGCATCCGGACTCCGTCTTCGACGATTCACATATGGTTGGAAAGATAATTTCATAAGGAAACCAATGGCATTGGTTTGAAGTCCAAATTCCTTCTGAGTCAACGGGAAACGTCAAAACAAGTCAGCGTCCAGAATCTGTTCCGGTGCTGCGTCACCGTTTTTGGTCCGTTGGGCCGTGTATCGTCGTTGAGCCCATTAGGGGGGCGTGACCAGGGGGTGTGACGACCCTTAGACCCTTATTATCAGCCACCGCCGCTCTCGTTAGGGCGGGTTTTTGCTTAGATTATTCTGTCAAGAACAGTTTCGCCGTTTCGTCGGTTTGTGAGACCCCAACTCGTGAGATTAATCATTCATCTGCAATTTGGTTGCATTCTTCCTTGTTCTTGCTTGTGTTCTTCGATTCGCAGGCAAGGATTTTAGCCTTCTTGGCGAGGTCAACCGTGCAACGCCGGTTGATAACCAGAGGAGACGTTGTGCTGCGATTGCGGGGTTTCGGATCGTGTTGTTCGGAAGCCGGATCGACTTGTGTCTCGTTTCCACCAAATCGAGAGTTACCAGAACCTTTCAAAAGATCGGGAACCCTTGTTCATATTAAGTGGTATTCAGAGCTTCAGGTATACCGTCAGGTTCATATCTACCCTTAGTTTCGAGTGTTTTCGCCTTCGTTCCATAGTCCACTGCCATATCGTTTTTTTTTCCTGTTAATATGTTAGTAGGTCTCATGGATGCAATACATGAAGAAGTCACCGCAGCTAGGACAAAGTTTGGTTGAATTGGAGAAGTCTCAGGAGATTTGTTCTCACCAGATGGTCTAGTGTACTGAAGGATATAATCACCAGAGTATTCTGAGCAAAGGAGAAAGAAAGCACCGGATAGTCCGGTGTTAAGACCCGTCTATTCACCAGAGTGTTTCTGCTTAGAAGGAAAAATGGAACAACCCACCAGATGGTTCGGTGATTAGCAGAAGATATACACTAGAGCAATTCTTGTAGAGAAGGTTGTATGTGCTAAAGAGCGATGATTAGTTGACTGGAAGGTACGGTGTTTGGCTTGTGCACATCGGATGATCTCACCAGAGCATTCCTGCCAGAGATGATGCAACTGTTAAAGAAGAAGAAGGATTAAGTAACCGAATAGTCTGGCGATCACAGAGACAGTTGCACCGGAGCATTTCCAGAGAAAAGAAGAGAAAGTTTAACTCACCAGATGGTACGATGTGAATGGAATGAACACCAGATGAATGCACCAGAGCATTTTACACAAAGAGGCTGCAAAGGCTTGGTTTGGCTCATGATAACTCACCGGATGGTCCGGTGATGAAGAGATGCACAACGGAGGCTTCACCGGTGCAATTTGAGTGGAATCCAGTGTTCAGAAGAAGTTTGAGTGGAGTTCCAATAGTTAGTATCCACTGATGTACACACCGGATGGTCCGGTGCTTGTACTACTGTTGTCACCGGATCATTCGATGTTCATAGAAAAGTTGAGCCGTTGGAGCAACGGCAAGTCTGTGAGTTTGAGGTTATAAATACCCCTCCACTCAGTCATTTGAAAGTGTGGCATGCTGCTGGAGTCCATGGAACCCTATATACATTTGAGAAGACATCCAAGCCAACAAAGTGCTTAAAGTGTTCATCCAAGCCAATTTAGGATACCATTAGAGAATGATTAGTGCTATTAGGCCTAGAGAGAAGTGTTGCTAGGTGCTACAACCTAGAGAATTGATCAAGGAGTAATCCAACCGTGTACCGAGAGGTACGCTGATGCCCTGGAGTCTTTGTGACTCATCGGGAACTTGTTGACCCTCCGACTTGGTGTGGAGCGGTGGCAAGATATATGTACAGGGACGCAGGGACCCTTGCCTTGGTGGATCAAGCTCTGAAGTGATCACGGCAACAAGGGACCGAAAGAGAGGCTTATGATGAGGTCTTGCCTTGGTGACTTGGTGGATCGTCCAGCTTGAGGTCTTGTCTTTGTGACTTGGTGGCTCAATAGCCGTGACTGGGCACCCACAGACGGAGAGACATACACCTATCACTAGCCATGCTCTCAAGTCCACTACAAGTGCTCGCCTTCACACTTGCAACCCGTTTTTCAGACAAGAAAGAAGAGAAAAACCATCCAAAACAAGAAGACAGAGCTCAATCTCTTAGCCTATTGGATATGGTTCCACTACCTGATTCATTCTCAACAAAGACACGGATGTATATAAGCAGTACTGCCAGTGCTAACCAGACTCTGGACTCAAGAGGCCACCCCATGCCTATTGTCCCTTGTAAAGGAACTAATACACAAAATCCAAAACTAGTGAGCAAGTGATGCCTCATGGATGCTTCACAAGCATAGAGAGGAATCTTTTAAGGATAATGATAATTGCCTTGGTGGAGCTTCAACGTGGACTAGGGGTGGCATTCATGCCATCGATACCATGGGAAAATTCCTTGTGCTGAGTTTGCTCTCTCTACCTTATTTACATTTCCGTATTTACATACTTGTAATTTACCTTCTTAGATAGGTTACAAGCGCTTTAATCGGTAGAGTAGACACACTAGATATATCTAGAGCACATTTAGATAGAAATTAAGATATGTTTATCTTGTGAAGTCTTTGGAGACATTAGTTTCTAAGTGTCCCAATTCACTCCTCCTCTTAAGACGTCACCGATCCTCACAATTGGTATCAGATCCAAGGCTCACACCTTTTATAAGGACACACCATTCAAATAGCATTTGAGATCCCGTCTCATTTTGATCGATTAGGCTTCCTCACCTAGTGAGTTGTGATGTCTAGGGTTTGGATGGATACCTATAATGCTCCACTTTTCGATGGCATAAATTTCCCCCGTTGGAAAATTCTATTGTTTTGTTATTTGCAAGTTAAGGGTCTAGATGTTTGGAGGGACGCCGAGGAAGGGATGAGACCTCGCATCACCAATAATGAGAGAAAATTAAATGCATTGGCAAAGAGTATCCTTTTATCATCTATATGTTTTGATGCATTTAATCGTGTTTATTCTCTCACCAATGCACATGATATTTGGACTGGTCTCATTGAAATACATGAAGGTATAAAGGATGTGCACAATGAGAAATATCATGTGCTTGTTACTAAGCTCAATGGCATCAAGCAATTACCTCATGAATGTGCTAATGATATGTATTCTCGTTTGAATATTCTTGTTAATGAGATCAATAGATTAAGTTTGACACCAATTGAAGATGATCAAGTGGTGAGAAGGATACTTCAAGCTCTTCTTCCAAAGTACAAGTTCATAGTCTCCATCATCTACGATAACAATGATATCAAGAAGATGACTCTAAGTCAAGTGCTCGGCAAGACCACCGCCCATGAGATAACAATGAACATGGAGGTGGAAGCTCCTACCTCATCTAACACCAAGAATCTTGCCCTCACAAGCAAAAAAGCTCAATGCTCAAACATGAAGGTGAAGATGAGGAGGCAAGAGCAAGAGTCAAGCTCAAGTGAAGATGATGGTGATCAAGATGAAGAGAGCGATGAAGAGGATGATCAGAGCATATCAAACGATGAAAAATTGATCCCAAGATGGCCAAGGTCATGTTACAAGTAGTGAATAATATCAAGAGGATCAATGCGAAGATTGATCATCCAATCTCCTTAAAAGACTTGTCAAAATAATTGATCACATCAAGAAGGAGAAGAAGACCAAGAGAAAGAGGAAGACAAGGGGAAGAGCCAAAGCATTTGCAAGAGTGGGAAGATGGGTGAGTGAAGATGAAGATTCAATCTCAAGTGGTGAGAGCTTCGTCAACCACTCCTTCAAGAGAAGCTCTTCTTCAAGGTCAACATCATGCAAGTCATTATCGCACAAGTCATCACACAAGTGCCTTATGGCCAAAGGTATGGATAGCGATGTAAGTGGTGATGAATCCAATGAGGATTCTTCTTCCTATGATGAACTCCTTCATTTGATCAATGAGCAACAAAGGACCCTAAAGAAACAATAAAAAGAGCTTCAAAAATTTAATACATTTAATGGCATTCATGCTACCTTTGTTTCTAATTATGAACAATTATTGAGCAAATTTAATTTGCTAAACAAGGAGCATGATGAGTTTAAGGCCAAATTTGAGTGTATTGAATCTCAATCTAAGGCCCCTTTAGAGCAATCTACCTCTCTATTTAATTTTAATTATAAAGTAGATGCTTGCACTTCTTGTGATAATTTAATTGATTTATCTAGATCACCTCTTTGCAATGAGATATGTGTTGAGAATATTCTAGTAAAACTATCTAATGAACTCATTGTAAAAAAAAAATGATGAGCTCAAGCAAGTAGTGGAAAATCTTAAGGACTTGGCAAGATTAAAGGTCAAAAACTATGTCCAGCCCCCTCAAGATAACCATGCTACCATGGTGAAGAATCTTACGGAGGGGTCCACCGTGACATGCTTCAAATGTCATCAAGAAGACCACGAGTTTTTCAATACAAGCAAGTCGAGAAGGAGACCAAGGAGAATAAGAAGAAGGCAACCGACATCTCCAACAAGACCTCCAACCTTTACACTAAGCCCAACTATAAGATCAAGATCAAGAGTAACTACTACAAGCTCAAGAATAAGGAAAATGGCAAGGTGGTTACACACATAGTTGGGAGAAAAGATCGAAGGTAGAACCAACCCATTTGGGTGTCCAAGGAAGTCATCACCAACATGAAAGGGCTCCAATCAGTTTGGGTTCCAAAGAAAACTTGAAGCCTAAAGTATCCATGGGGATTTGGATGCTTGACTTACAAAATGAAGTGAAGATTCAAACAAAGAAGCCAAATCCCCATCCATAGGTAAAAGAGGTAAGTGTAGCTAGATTTTTGGTTATGTATTTTATTTTACTTCTAGCTCATTTTCCTTTTCTATGATTGAATATGATTATTTCAATTTATTGTAAGGCCTAGTGTAGGTTTTTATACGGTAGGTTGCTTGTGTTTATCTCTAACTCATGAGCAACCTACATAATTTATTAGTTGTAGATCCCTTATATGGCACTAGTTTTATATTTGGTATCTTTTATATGCCATGATCCAATCTATAGGATAAATCCCCATTGTTATCGATGACAAGTGCATATGCCTCCCAAGTATTCAACACTTGTATGCACACATTTAGGGGGAGTATATCCTTTAGGTTGTGATTTTGAGACTAACATGTGTTGCAAGTTATATCTTTTGTAGTCTCATAGAGCAATCTACAAGTCCCCAGAGGTATGCAATACTTAAAGGCTTCAATTAGTATAATTGTCAAATCATTTTGTTCATTTAAGCTACCTCCATGCATAATATAGCTTAAACTTCCAATCTTGACATATTGTCTAGTTGTACATATGATTCTTTCTTATGATGTGTATGAACATATATAGGGG
The DNA here is from genome assembly GCF_958298935.1 of Phragmites australis. NCBI lineage: Eukaryota > Viridiplantae > Streptophyta > Magnoliopsida > Poales > Poaceae > Phragmites > Phragmites australis. The sequence continues at coordinate 11,057,874 of NC_084938.1, forward strand.
GAGTTTAGACTATATTATATGAGTTTCATGAATTGTGATCTATATTCTTTTCATTTCAATTTCTTTCATTACAATTGGTATCATTTTTATTGAACCACAATTTGCGAAGCTCTTTTTCATGTGCTCTAACATTTTTTCCTTGAGTTCAACATGTGCTTATAACCTTTTTGGGAGATTGTTGACAAATGAGGAGAATTTGATGACCAAAGCAAAATGAACAATGTGGAGGAGATTATAACAACAAGCAAGATGTCTAGGAATGCCGAAGTTGATAAAGGGGAAGAAGAAGAAGATGGTAGAAACAACGTAAGGCACCTAGATTGACAAAAGAGAAGCTCTTGAATAGGTCGATCAAGAGAGATAGTGGCATTGAAGAAAGGAGGAGCCACAACAAAGGGGACTATGTAGTAAGAACATGCATCCAAGCAATGTAGTAAGCAGTAAAGCTTCATAGGGTCTTTTTGTCCAGGTGCTTGTAAACCAGAAAGATAATAGGGCGAAGGTCCCTTTTCTAGTAGGCGGAAGCTTTGTGCTCTTTTATGATATTGTCAAATGGTATCATTTATCATTTGCCACTTGTTTGGTTGTGTTGTCATCAATCACCAGAGAGAGAGAGAGAGAGAGATTGTAGAGAAAATAGTCCTATTAGGCTATGATTGTGATTTCAGTAAATAATGATAACATAGTCAATGGTACTAATATATTTGTTAAGAATATATGTTAGTAGGTATCATGGATGCAATAAATGAAGAAGACACTACAGCTGGGACAAAGTTAGGTTGAATCGGAGAAGTCCTAGGAGATTTGTTCTCACCGAAAGGTTCGATGTACTGAAGGCTATAATCATCAGAGTATTCTCAGCGGAGTAAAAAGAAGGCACTGATAGTCCAATGTTAAGACCCGTGCACTCACCGGAGTGTTTCTTCTCAGAAGGCAAAATGGAACAACCCACCGGATGGTCTGGTTATCAGTGAAAGATAAACACTGGATAAATTATTGCAGAGAGAGTTGCATGTGCTGAAGAGCAATGATTAGTTGGCTGGATGGTACGGTGTTTGGCTTGTGCACACCAAATGATCTCACCGGAGCATTCCTACCAGAGAGGATGCAGCTGTTCAAGAAGAAGAAGTATGAAGTCACCGAATAGTTTGGTGACCACAGAGATAGTTGCACCGAAGCTTTTCCAATGAAAAGAAGAGAAGATTTAACTCACCAGATAGTCCGGTGTGAATGAAATGAGCACTAGATTAATGCATCAGACCATTTTACATAGAGAGACTGCAAATGCGCAGCTTGGCTCATGATAACTCACTGGATGGTCCAGTGATAAGAGATGCGCATCGGAGGCTTCGCCGGAGCAATTTACACAGAAAAAATGCAAAGGCTCAGATGACTCAAAATAACTCACCGGAAGGTCCAGTGATGGATTTGAGTATACACCAGAGAATCTGGTGTTCAGAAGAAGTTTAAGTGGAGTTCCAACGGCTAGTATCCACTGATGTACACATCAGATGGTCCGATGGTTGTACTACTGTTATCATCAGATCATCCGGTGTTCACAGTAAAATTGAGCCATTAGAGCAATAGCTAGTCTGTGATTAAGTCTATAAATATCCTCCCTCCACTCAGTCATTTGAAGGTGTAGCATGCTGTCGGAGTCCAAGGAGCCCCATATACATTTGACAAGACATTCAAGCTACTAAAGTGCTTAAAGTGTTCATCCAAAGCAATTTAGCACACCATTAGAGAGTGATTAGTGTTATTTGGCTTAGAGAGAAGTATTGCTAGGTGCTACAACCTAGAGAGTGGATCAAGAAGTGATCCAACCATATACCAAGAGGTATGTTGGCGCTTTGGAGTCTTTGTGACTCATCGGTAATTTGTTGATCCTCTGACTTGGTGTGGAGCGGTGGCAAGCCATATATAAGGGGACACGAAGACCCTTGCCTTGGTGGCTTAAGCTCCGAAGTGATCACAGCGGTAAGAGACCAGAAAAGAGGCTTGTGGCTCATCCAGATTAAAGTCTTGTTTTGTGACTTGGTGGATCAATAGCCGTGACCGGGTGCCGACCGAAAGCATATCTTTGGTGGAGCTTCAACTTGAACTAGGGTGGCATTAATGTCATTGATACCATGGAAAAATTCTTGTGCCAAGTTTGCTCTCTCTACCTTATTTATGTTTTCGCATTTATCTACTTGCAATTTACCTTCTTAGATAGGTTGCAAACGTTTTGATCGGTAGAGTAGACACATTAGATAAATATAGAGTACATTTATATAAAAATTGAGATAGGTTTATCTTGTAAAGTCTTTAGAGACATTAGTTTCTAATTGTCCTAATTCACCTCTTCTTAGGACGCTATCGATCCTAACAATCTGTCACTTATAACTGATGCAAGGAGACTCATCACTTATGACCAGATAATAAGTGATGGATGTAGTTATAAGCAAAAAAAACCTGTCACTTATGACCAAGTAATAAATAACGACTGTAGTTATGACCCGTTGACAAGGTAATATGTGATAAGTGATAGGAATGATATTATTACCTGTCACGATGTTCTGTTATCAGTGACGCGTCAAGATCCGATCCTAACTCAAAGTTATATAAGTGACAGATCGTAAAATGCTTCGTCATTAAATTATGTATTTTTTATCTGTTTTTTACGTAGTAATTCTAATGTAATAATCCCCATACGATTCTAACTTCTGAGTGAAAATATATTCTGTGCTTGTGTTCATCCGTTGGTCTGTATTTGACTTCTGCGTTCCAGGAGAAGACCAAAATCATATTTGTTTACTGTCCTTAAAAAAAAATAGGGCTCCAACAGAAAGTGTACAGGCACCATAGCATAATCCCAGCATCTCCAACGGAATCAACCCCTCCGCCCCCCAAAAAAAAGGGAATCATCCCCTCCAGCCGGCGTCCGTGCAGCAAGGTGCCCCCCCCCCCCCTCCCCGGCTCATATGGCGCCCCGGGAAATAGTTTGCCCAGCCACTAATATCCCGCCACGTGCCCTCAACACCCATGCGCTGAGTGGTTTTAGCAACCGCGCGTGCCTTTTGCACTGCCCCCGTGGACCGTGGCCGAGTTGCCTTGGCCGCTTGTTCCTCGCAGCAAGAAACTCAACTTTGTCACGTATAGGCGCACACATTTGCTTAATTACAAGTCAGTCCTAATTTGTTAGTGGTGTTTGCGAGAAACTAAGAAACCAAGACGCACATGAACAAAGAGAGTTACTGTCTGCTGTGTTAAAGGGCAGGTCTTTTAACGAAACACGTTCTTGAAAAAATAAGGCAGACGGAAAAAATGTTAGCCATTCTAGACTATAATTCTTTTGAAAAAACTTTTTATAACTCGTATTGAGCGAGGAACCTCATGTTCTCTATAAACAATTAATAGAAAATGTCATGATCACATTATCTATCACCTCTGTAGCATGGCTGTCAATACTCAAAACCATACATTTCGCAGAATTTTCACACACATTCAAGCGGTTGTAATATGCGCCCATGCAAAATAAGCTTGTTACGTTTTCTATTATAGGCTCACTAGATTTCTTGTGAGCCCTACTAGGAGTTACTGTCTGGTGAGATCAAATTATTTTTAAGTTACAACTACAGTGATATGGAGGTAGTTCTAGTGGCCTAAAGTGAAAAATCTAATACTTTTACTTACATATTATTTGTGTTTTAAAATGTCAATCGTACATGAACTTGGACAATAATGTTGGTAACTAGAAAGGGAATATTACGTGTTTGATTCCGCGGGTTTGGGCAGAAATAAATAGGAAAATGACGAGGTGGTTAAGTGAAATAATCCATCGCAGGGCAGCGGTCACTGATAATAAAGAGCTCCTTCTCCCCTACCTTCCTCGCCACCTCCACCTTCTCTCCTCTCTCCTCCGCCCTCTCTCTGTGCCTGCAGAGCGTCGTGGGCGCGGTCCACGAGGAGCTCGTAGCCCTAGAACGCACCTGCGCCATGGTAACATCGGTCGTCTCTCCGCGGCGATCCATACGCGCCTTCTACGACGGCGCGGCTGGGGGCGGCGGCCTGCACGGGGACGGCCTCGCCGCCGCGCTCTCGGAGGAGGCCACCGACGCGGCCTCCCTCCCAGGCGCCCGCACGTCTGGCACTAAGGCGGCGAAGAACGTGCTCATCCTCATGAGCGACACCGGCGGCGGCCACCGCGCCTCAGCCGAGGCACTCCGAGACGCCTTCCACCTCGAGTTTGGCGACACCTACCAGGTGCATGCGCCGCACAATGCCCGCCGCTATTTTGTTTTCCTCTCCAGGATTGTTTCCTCAGCACCAAGAAATAGATGATTATTTTTTTCGTCTCTGAATTCGATCCATTTTGCTGTCGCTGAATTCGATCATTTTTTTCGACGCAGGTGTTCGTGAGAGATTTGGGGAAGGAGTACGGCGGCTGGCCTCTGAACGACATGGAGCGATCGTACAAGTTCATGATTCGTCACGTGCGGCTTTGGAAGGTGGCGTTCCACGGCACCTCCCCGAGCTGGGTGCACGGCATGTACCTCGCCGCGCTCGCCTACTTCTACGCCAAGTACGCACGCAGTACAACTTAAATTGATCACCCCATATTAGGTCGCTCAGTGTCAATGTCAATTCGGCAGCGGCAACATTGCCCGATCAGTATCGAGCTTTGTTGTTGTTGTTGTTGTTGATTTGTTTGGTTGATCACAAGAGAATTATCCTGATTAGTTAATTGTTCTGATCGATACGAATAATGCTCGGTTTTAGCGAGGTGGTGGTCGGGATCATGAAGTACAAGCCGGACATTATCATCAGCGTGCACCCGCTCATGCAGCACATACCGCTGTGGGTGCTTAAGTGGCAAAGCCTGCAGCCCAAGGTGCCCTTCGTCACCGTCATCACCGACCTCAACACCTGCCACCCAACATGGTAACCGCTGTGGTTGTCTTCTACGCAGCCCGAATTGGGATGCGTTGTGTGTGGTTTGACTCTTGAGTCTTGAAATACTGGGTTGGTTCAGGTTCCACCACGGCGTGACTAGGTGCTACTGCCCCTCGGCCGAGGTGGCCAAGAGGGCCCTGCTCCGGGGACTAGAGCCGTCCCAAGTCCGCGTCTTCGGGCTACCGATCAGGCCCTCCTTCTGCCGTGCCGTTCTTGACAAGGTCCGCGTGCAGCGAATTCAGTTAACTTTCTGAGCTGCACATTCTTGCATTGCCCGGGATGCCGGCTTAACTCTATTTGGTTCACAGGACGATCTCAGGAAAGAACTTGAATTGGATTCTAAACTTCCTGCTGTTCTACTGATGGGAGGAGGTGAAGGGATGGGTCCGGTGGAAGAGACTGCCAGGGTCCTCGGCGAAGAGCTCTATGATTACCGGAGACGCCAGCCAATTGGGCAGGTTGTGGTCATATGCGGCAGGAATCAGGGGCTGCGGTCCACCCTGCAGTCCCTGAGATGGGAAGTCCCTGTCAAGGTATCATATATAAATATGCCGAATCTAGAGGATGATGCCCAATTAGATGCGCATTTCAGATGGATACCTTTGCAGTTACTGTTTGGTTCTGGTTGTGAGTTGTGACTGACGTCTCAAGCTCTTTTGTCTTCAGATCAGAGGGTTCGAAAAACAGTTGGAGAAGTGGATGGCCGCTTGCGACTGCATCATCACAAAGGTTTTCTGTTGCCTATCATGCTTATGCCACTTCACTGTTTATTTCTGGCAGTGCTACTGTTTACTGATGGATATTTACCTGGCATTTGCAGGCTGGTCCTGGTACAATTGCAGAGGCGTTGATAAGAGGACTTCCTATTATCCTGAACGACTTCATCCCTGGACAGGTCTGTGGTTATCTCAGTATTGTGGAATGTTGAACCATCCTCCACAATTCCCTTAAGTGTGATTAATTTGGTTTACTGAGCCTAAGCAATGCTATACTTGAATTAACTACACTAGAATGAATGTATTTAATTTGTAGACTGAAAATTTATTTCTACGTTGTGTAGGCCATGTGAGAGTGATTGTTTATGTACTTTCAGTGACTAATCTTTAACCTTCCCAAAACTGTTTATTATGACCCCATGGAGCGCAGTAGACTGAATTTTTGTTTTGGTACGTAAGCATCACAAATCAGCTACTTTTTCTTATGCAGGAAGTTGGAAATGTGCCTTATGTCGTGGACAATGGTGCCGGGGTGTTCTCCAAAGACCCAAGGGAGGCTGCAAGACAGGTTGCCCGGTGGTTCAGTACAGATGTCGTTGAGCTCAAGAGATACTCCAGTAAGGCGCTGAAGCTAGCACAGCCAGAAGCGGTGTTTGACATCGTGAAGGACATCCACAAGCTCCAGAAGCAGCCAGCTGCGGTGACCCGGATCCCCTACTCCTTGACCTCATCATTTTCATACCATATATGAATTCAGGAAAAGTACTACAGATAAATATTATGCGAACTGGATATGCCTTGGAACTTTGATCTGCCTGCTGAAGAATCTGTATATGTAGGATTGACATTCTTTGGCCTTGGAGTAGCTCTTCTATAGTTCTGTCCATATATGTCAATGTAATAAGAATTGAAGTTATGGAGTTACCTGAGGCTTGTAGTTGCTGATTTAAGGGTCTTGTGGGAGAGAAATTACTAGAGAGCGTCTGTGGCCTCTAGTGATTTCAGTGATCTTTGTACAAGTGCCATATATAGAACTACAGTATGTAGCGAGATTATTTGTATTGGCAATGGGAATGTGCAATATATTTCTCGCTACTGGCTATTGTTTGGAAAGAAGATATATTGTGGTTTTGACTAAGAACGTAATACAGTATGTGAAAAAACGCTAAGGGTGACAGATCATAACGGATATGGGTGACGGGTCCTGCACCCATCACCTTAAACATATCATTGATGACTAGTCACCAATAAGGTTATAGGTGACGGATCATAACCGTGACCCGTCCGTCACCTATGATGGTCTCCTATGTAATGGGGAGAAGGATATAAGTGATGGGTAACCTCTTCACCTATGTACTGCGGAGAAAGACATAAGTGATGAGGAACCTAGTTATTGGTTACTTATGTTATACATAAGTAACTAGTTAATAAGTTACCCGTCACTTATACGAACACATAACTGACTGGTAATAAGATTACCCGTCACTTATGTGTAGCTTGCCCAGCATTATTGTATGTTTCTTGGTTGCATCTTAGAGCATAGTCGGGATTTGGCAGCTGTCTTCTCCCAGTAAACAACAGCAACATATCTAAATCTATATGGATAAACACACTTATGTCAGAACTCACTTCATCATAGAATCACAAAGGATATGAAGTTCCAATCAATTTATTATAGAATCACAAATGTTACAAAGTTTCGATCAACTCATATTACATAAGAGCTCACAAGCTAGGGATTCTATAGTGGAACTCATTGTATGGGCTGATGACTTCAGACACCATGAACTCGACGATTCGTTGTCGAATCTCCGGGAGTGCACCGTCATAAAAAAAAGAAGCTGAAATTTTTTGCATAATTTGACGTGTAACTAATGTCATGTTATCCTGAAATTAAACTAATCAAAAAAATTAGTTACCAATAATCTCATATTAAATTTACATCGGGGCATTTGATATCGTTCATGAAGAGCGTGAGGAGCATGTTCCACGCAACATAAAATCCATAGGCATTGCCCGGTGGTTATTGGTGGCATTGCTAGATCAAAAGGGAAAAACAGTAAAAGAGAGCATTTGGTAATCTGATTGGTAGCACTTATAGGGGATCCGATCTTGTGTGTTAGTCTGCGGTTGTCTTTCGCGTTATAGTCAGGTTGAGCTCGAAGGTACTTGTCAAAAGCCCCTGTGTAAAGAGGGACCTCGATTAGGGAGCATTTGAATGTTACAAAAGTTAAATATGCAAACTAAGTTAGGCAGAACTTACACGTCGAGGAGTCCTTTTACAGCGCTATAATCACGCTATCTAAGTTTGCCTTTTTGTGCTACTGGTCTTGACGAGTCGAGGTACCACACCAAGTTTCACTTGAGGCAAATAACCAGTAAGATCCAATGACCACATGTGTTGTGGGTGCTCAGCAGGTAGTGCGTTTTGAATATTGTTGTATAGCCCTGACCACATGGTCCACAGTGTTGTCAGGGTGAAGTTGGATAACCGATAATGTAATAGCCTCAGGGTCAAGAAATACGATGGGCTCCTTGTTCTTCTTTGTTTTACTTTTTCTGCGACTGACTAGGTTTTGCTGTTTTTGAATGTGATTTCCCTGCTTTTGGATAGCTTACCCCTTTCACGCAAATACAACCACGATCTTCCTAGGAATTGCAGCCAAGGATTCTCGCGGCCTTCTCTGGCTAACTTATCGTCCTCTACTTGTCATTTCACCCTTTTCCCAGCATACCTGGTTGCACTGGTCTTGTGGTTGTACTTGTTCCTAGCCCGAATCTACTTCTTCTCTTCACTCTCCTTTTTAAACTGCTTTGAGTTCTTCATCTACACAAAAGCATCCCAATATTTCTCTTTCAAGTGCTTGTAGCTCTCGAAGGGCGTCACCCCTTTAGCAAAGAATCTATTAACAAGCTTGCTCTTAAAGCTTGGGTGAAGTTTCGCGATCACTTTCATTGCTGTATTGACTGCAGTGATCATTTAACGCTCGCTTATGTTTCCAAGGTACTCTAGATATTCCTTGACGACATTATCGAACAAGTCCCTCTTCACTTCGTTAGTGAGGTCATCGAACTTAGTCGTTATCGACACCCTCTCCCGAGCAATGAGCCCTGCGACCCTCTGAAATCTATTTAGGGATTTTTCATGCGTAGGTAGCCTGTTAGCATCGATTCATGTTATGATAACCTTGTCCATCAGCCACTATGTTTGTGACCTTGGCTTTCAAGCTCGTGCACCACTACTAGCTATTTGGCTTGAAGACTATGCTTCCTCCATCTAGACAGAAAATAAGGGGAGTTGACATAAAAAAATATTCCTCCATTCAACATGTATAAAATGCATTGACTCATATCAATATTTCTTTAGCGGGATTGTATTCTTTGTCACTTGCTCGATGTCGGCTCGAAGGCTTGCATGGAACAGGGCTCGAGCTGTGATACTAGCTTTCACTATTGCCAGAAGAGGACGTCGGGTGCGGGCTTAAGCTCCTATCCGTCCCATCTTGTGCCAGATAGCCTCTAGTGCTAGCATCCGTTATGCTTTTGGTTTCTGAAGGGTGACTGTCCTTTTCTGCCCCATGGTTTCTTAAAGGAAAGAAAAGAAATCAAGGTTAAGAACAAGAAAACATGTGTTTCCCTCAACTGTTTAGAAAGTGCCCATACATATATGGTGCAATATGACACCAAAGAAAATACTACTCCAAGGAACGACATTTATAGGTTATAGATTGTATATTTAGAAAGTGTCAACTTCAATTACGCAAACGTATATGTACAAGTTCTAAATGTCATGGAATATACAAGATTTTTTTTTTGCTAATTTTACATAGACTAGTGTTAGTAATAAAACTGTCCCATGTTCAAAATATAAATTTTCAAATATTCAAATTGGTTCTTGTTTTGAATATGAAAACATATAGTCCATAAAACATATAGCAGGTTCAGAGAGAAAGCGGACATTCTTGCATCTAATTTTAATTGAAAAACAAATTCATGAAATTGAGCGAAACATAGTTAACAAAAATATATAGGCCCTCAAAAGGAGTCTTAATGCCCATAAATCAAAAGTGTTTTGCCAAGTTATGGCTCTTAGATCCATGGGTGTTCCAAGGTTGAATGTTAGATGTGATGGTTTATGTAATTAGATATGGTTTGCATAAAAAGAAGATAAGAAAGTTCAAAATTTTTGTTAAGTAGCTTCCCAAATTATAGTTAACGTTACTGTAAAAAGAACCATATTAAACACATTAAAATGTTCGCGTCCCACAAGCTTTCCTGCTAAATTAGGGAACTATGGAAGTCACCATTTTCATTCTTCTTTTCTGAAATTATTAAAAGTAGATTCCGCAGATAAGTTGTCAAATCTTTCACATGCTTTTCCTACCAATTCAGAATCCAAGTGAAGGGATAGGTGATGTTCTAAGAGGAGGGGTGAATTAGGACACTTAGAACTATTTTAGCTCCAAAAACTACACAAGATAACCTATATAAATTTCTATCTATATGTGCTCTAGGTTTATCTAGTGTGTCTACTCTACAGATCAAAAAGCTTGCAATCTATCTAAGAAAGAAAATTACAAGAATGTAAATGCGGAAATATGTAACACCCAAATTTCAATATTTGCTATAATTTAAAATTTTCCTAGAAATTAACTCAGGTGTTGTAACTTAGCTCAATAGGAAATTAATTTCTAAAATTAATTTGGCCTAGGATAATTGTTTGAATGCATTCATGCCGTTGTAGATGCAATAAGGTTTTATTGGATGGAAAAAGTTTGCAAAATTTCGCTAGGTTTTTCGTCGCTTTAAAACCTCATTGGAAAATATGTTGAAATTCAATTGGAAAAAGGTTTTGAAAATAAAGAAATTCGTTTGGACCGAATCCTTTTTCCAGCCCAGTTTTCCCCTCTCCCCCTCCCTTCTTCCCCTCCCGCGTGGGCCGAAATCCCTCTCAGCGCCGCCCAAGCCAGCGCCGAGCCGACTCGCCTCCCACTCCAGCCGGCCCCGTCGCCCTGCTCTCGCTGACGTGTGGACCCACCGAGCCCGAGCCGAAGCCATGCGCTGAGCCTCGAAGCCGTCGGCTCGCCTTCTTCCTCCTCCCGACGCCCGACGCCGAGCTCTCTTTTGCCGCCGTCGTTTCAACGAAGTTGCCCCGCGCACTGAATCGCGAAATCAATCGCACGGCCGTGATTCTCCCGGTCCCCACTCTTGATTCCGACCGTTTCCCCTTCGTTTCCCCTTCCCCTTGCATGGAAACCGTAGTTGGAATAAAATTTGGGGCCGCCGGCCAATCCTCTCGAATCCGGCCACCTCCCTTCCTCTTTCAGCTATTTAAGCCCTCCATCGGCATCGTTGCATCATTCCCCACCTGAACCATCCTTTTTCCCCTCGGTTTGCGCTCGGGTTTAAGCCCTCCGCCGAGACCACCATTGTTGACGGTAAGAAGTTCGGCCGCCGCCCGTTTCCTCCATGGCCGAGCCTCGTTTCACCTTGTTCTTCGCTCAAACGGTTCCGTAGGGTCTCGATCTTCGTCCCTCCGCGCTTTTTGGAGTGTCTCTCGTGACCGGACTCCACTTCCGCCAAAGACCGAAGCGCCGTCGGCCTCCCTCACCGTCACCAGCCATCTCCGGTACTCCTTTGCCGCCGTCGAACCCGTGGTGAGATTCCATTTCTCCCCCTTTCTCTTTTCCGCTGCTCACCATTGAGTATCATGGCCGGATGCGCCGTTTGGCGCATCGCTGGCGAGCTCGCCGTCGCCCCTGCCGCTGCCCCCACCGTTGGAAGCCGCCGGCACCGCTGTTTCAAACCCCGGCCATCGGATCTCCGATCTACGGCTCGGATTAGACCGGCCGGGGGCATACCCCTTCGGTCCACCATGGACCGGTGGACCGGTGTGTCCTCCGTGGTCCACAAGCCCCGTGAACCTTTTCCACGCCTTTTCCTTTTAAGAATTAAATCTGTTTTGCTTTATGACATCATAAATCCAATTTCCAATATAAAAACAATTCGGATTTTCTTTGATAATAAGGAAATTTTGCAGAAACACCCCTGGAACTTCAAATAATCATAACTTTTTGTTCGTAGCTCCGATTTAGGCGATTTTCGCGCTCAAACGATCGTAGCGTCGTGTAGAATCTGTTTATAGTGTTTTCATCTAGTTTTAGGAATATTTGGTATACTATTCTTATGTTAGATTGTGTGCTCGTGTAGACGATTCAGTCCAGGAGTTCGGCAACTTTCAAGAGGAAGATTTTGAAGGACCTGTGCAACACTTCGACGAAGGCAAGTGTCTTGACCATGTTGCAAACCCAGTTTTTACAGAAAGCGAGTCTTTGTCAAATATGCATGCTGTTTTACAAAATGGGTAGTATAGCAAATACTAGTGTTAGATATAGATGCTTTATCCATACAAGATCATCATGTTTATGCTTAGCCATGCTTTAGATGAACATGTAGCATGTAGGTGATGAATCTTGAGTTATGAACTAAAAATTGATATAGGAAGAATATCATGGAAACTGATATTGTTAAGGGAGTTAACAACAAAGATAATTGGGGTTTCGGGCAAGAAAGGGCTACTTTTTCCAACATGGTTGGTTGTTTGGAAATGTTTGGTAATATACCTTATGGGGTTATTGGAGGTCTTGCCCAAACCATTTTAAGGACCGGTTCGTGGAGCGAACATCCATGGCAAACAAAGCAACCACGAGACCAATATGGTACGGCTTGGCCTAGTAACTAGATGTTCTCCCAGTGTTGTATGAGCCAATCGGATGTGTAGAAAAGGAAGGGTTACTTCCCGATTCTACCCGGCACAAGAGGAGGCTTCTGGGGTGGAGTCCACTTATGTACGGAGGTGAAACCTCAGTGGGCAAAGTGCATACTGAGAGGCTCTTGGGAAAAGCCTCATAGTGATATCTTGGCGCACACCCCGGAAGTGTGTAAGGTACCATCAGGTGCCGGCAACAGAGAAGATCACGACTCGTGGGTAAAGTGCACAAACTCTGCAGAGTGTCAAACTGAATATTCAGCCATGCTCGAGATGAATCTCGCCCTCGAGATTCGGGTTGATCTTCAAACAACTGCGGGAATTTTGCCTTCAGATCATCTTCTTGCTCCCAGGTTGCCTCATCTTCTGAGTGATGACTCCATTGAACCTTGCACATTCTAATAGCCTTTCTTCTCGTAGTTCGCTCTGCAGTGTCCAGAATCCTGATAGGATATTCTGCATAGGTCAGATCTTCTTTTGGGTCCACTTCTTCCAGGGACAGCTGTTCTTCTGGCATTCTTAAACATTTCTTTAATTGAGATACATGAAATACATCATGCACGTCAGCCAGTGTAGATGGCAGTTCCAGCTGATAGGCTACCTCTCCACGTCTAGCGATTATCCTGAGTGGTCCAATGTACCTGGGTGCCAATTTTCCTTTAACCTTGAACCTGCGGAGACCTCTGATAGGTGAGACATTCAAATACACCATATCCCCCACTTCAAAGGTCAATCCTCTCCCTCGATTATCCGCATAACTCTTTTGTCGGGACTGTGCGGCCTTCAAGTTTTCCCGTATGGCCTGAACCTGCTCTTCTACTCTTCTAAGAACTTCTGGCCCAAACACTTGGCTTTCTCTAGTTTCGTTCCAATACAGCGCAGTTCTGCACTTTCTACCATACAAAGCTTCATATGGAGACATTTTGAGGCTGGCTTGGTAGCTGTTATTGTAAGAAAACTCTGCATATGGTAAACTTCTATCCCAACTCTGCTTGTACTTCAAGGTTCAGGCTCTTAACATGTCTTCCAACACTTGGTTGGTCCTCTCTATCTGTCCATCGGTTTGGGGGTGATATGCGGAACTGAAGTTCAGTTTAGTGTCCAAGGATTCGTGTAGTTTCTGCCAGAAGTGAGAGGTAAATTGGGTACCTCTGTCCGACACAATCTTTTTGCAATAATTTAAATTTTTCTAGAAATTTAATCTAGTGTTGCAACTTAGCTCAATAGGAAATTAATTTCTAAAATTAATTTGGCCTTGGATAATTGTTTGAATGCATTCATGCCGTTGTAGACGCAATAAGGTTTTATTGGGTGGAAAAAGTTTGCAAAATTTCGCTAGATTTAGCCGCTTTAAAACCTCATTTGAAATTATGTTGAAAATTCTAATGGAAAAGGTTTTGGAAATTAAGAAAATGCGTTTGGGCCGATTTCTTTCTTCCGGCCTATTTTACCTTCCTCCCCTCCCTCCTTTCCCCTCCCGCGTGGGCTGGCCTCTCTCCCCGCGCCAGCCCAAGTCCCTCTCAGCACCGGCCCAAGCCAGCGCCGAGCCGACTCGCCTCCCACTCCAGCCGGCCCTGTCGCCCCGCTCTCGCTGACATGTCGCCAGCGCCGAGCCTCGAAGCCGTCGGCTCGCCTTCTTCCTCCTCTCGATGCCAGACTCCCGAGCTCCCAAATCCTGCCGCCGCTTCAAATCACCGCCTCCCCGCGCATTGATTCGGAAATCAAAGTGCATGGCTGCGTTCCCCTCTCTCTTAAACCCCCAGTCCGACCGTTTCCCCCTCGATTCCCCTCTCACTTGCATGGAAACCGAAGTTTGTGTTAAAATTAGGGCCGTCGGCAAATCTTCTCAAATCCGGCGCCTCCCTCCCCCTCTCGGCTATTTAAGCCCTCCTTCGGCATCGTTGCTTCATTCCCCACCCGAACCATCCGTTTTCCCCTCAGTTTGCGCTCGAGTTTAAGCCCTCCGCCGAGACCACCATTGTTGACGGTAAGAAGCTCAACCGCCGCCCATTTCCTCCATGGCCGAGCCTCATTTAACCTTGCTCTTCGCTCAAACGGTTCCGTACGGTCTCGGTCTTCGTCCCTTGGTGCTTTTTGGAGTGTCTCTCGTGACCGGACTCCACTTCCGCCGAAGACCGAAGCGCCACCGGCCTCCCTCACCGTCCACCATGGACCGGTGGACCGGCCTTCCAGGCCGTGGTCCATGGTCCCGTAGACCTTTTCCATACAATTTTGTTTTGAGGAATAAATCTGTTTTGCTTTATGACGTCATAAATCCAATTTCCAGTATAAAAACAATTCGGATTTTCTCTGATAATAAGGAAATTTTGCAGAAACACCCCTGGAACTTCAAATAATCATAACTTTTTGTTCATAGCTCCGATTTAGGCGATTTTCGCGCTCAAACGATCGTAGCGTCGCGTAGAATCTGTTTATAGGGTTTTCATCTAGTTTTAGGAATGTTTGGTGCACTGTTCTTATGTTAGATTGTGTGCTCGTGTAGACGGTTCAGTCCAGGAGTTCGGCAACTTTCAAGAGGAAGATTTTGAAGGACCTGTGCAATACTTCGACAAAGGCAAGTGTCTTGACCATGTTGCAAACCCAGTTTTTACATAAAGCTAGTCTTTGTCAAAATATGCATGCTATTTTACAAAAATGGGTAGTATAGCAAATACTAGTGTTAGATATAGATGCTTTATCCATACAAGATCATCATGTTTATGCTTAGCCATGCTTTAGATGAACATGTAGCGTGTAGGTGATGAATCTTGAGTTATGAACTAAAAATTGATATAGGAAGAATATCATGGAAACTGATGTTGTTAAGGGAGTTAACAACAAAGATAATTGGGGTTTTTGGGCAAGAAAGAGCTACTTTTCCCAGCATGATTGGTTGTTTGGTAGTATACCCTTATGGGGTTATTGGAGGTCTTGTCCAGACCATTTTAAGGACCGATTCGTGGAGCGAACATCCATGGCAAACAGAGCAACCTCGAGACCAATATGGTACGGCTTGACCTAGTAACTAGATGTTCTCCCAGTGTTGTAAGAGCCAATCGGATGTGTAGATAAGGAAGGGTTACTTCCCGATTCTACCCGGCACAAGAGGGGGCTTCTGGGGTGGAGGGTTACTCCACTTATGTACGGCGGTGAAACCTCAGTGGGCAAGTGCGTAACTAGGAGACTCTTTGGAAAAGCCTCGTAGTGATCTCTTGGCGCACACCCCGGAAGTGTGTAAGGTACCTTCAGGTGCTGGCAACAGAGAAGATCACGACTCGTGGGTAAAGTGTGTAAACTCTGCAGAGTGTCAAACTGAATATTCAGCCGTGCTCACGGTTATGAGCAGCATGGACCCTCACATGATTAGCCGGGTGGGTGTTTCTCTTGGTTTGGGAATTGGGTTGAATTCCCGGAGGTTAAAGAAGATCTTTGGGAATTGGGTTGAATTCCCGGAGGTTAAAGAAAATCTTTGGTACATCTTTTCTCGGTTAAAGTAAAATTTGTTTTCCATAGTTTAGGGCTAAAAATCGGCTTTTATGCAAATGAAACCCTAGAATAGGAAACCTTGTTTCAAGCCACCATATCAAATTCATTTTTCCCCCACTTGTTGAGTATTGGAAATACTCACGCTTGCTGTTTCAGAAGGTGAAACCTTTGAAGAATTTCCGGAGGACGACTTCCCCAAGGATGATGCCGAGTTCTAGGCTTGTGGAACTCTCGGTCGGCTGCCTGTTGGCTTGGAGCTGCGCCGTTCCTTTTTCTGTTGTGGTGTTCTTTTCTTTAGACCCGTGTGTGGTCATTTTGTAATAATTTAGCGTTGTAATAAGAAGCATTGTGTATATTACACTAATGAAGTCGCTATATGTATGAATAACTGATCTTGGCATACATATAGTTTACATCTGGTTTTGGTCTTAAAACCGGGTGTGACAGATGGGGAGAGGTGAAAACTGGGCCGGAAAAAGGATTCGGCCCAAACGAATTTCTTTATTTTCAAAACCTTTTTCCATTTGAATTTCAGCATATTTTCCAATAAGGTTTTAAAGCGACGAAACCTAGCGAAATTTTGCAAACTTTTTCCACCCAATAAAACCTTATTGCATCTACAACGGCATGAATGCATTCAAACAATTATCGTAGGCCAAATTAATTTCCTATTGAGCTAAGTTGCAACACCTGAGTTCATTTCTAGGAAAATTTTAAATTATAGCAAATATTAAAATTCTCGAGATTCGGGTTGATCTACAAACAACTGCGGGAATTCTGCCTTCAGATCATCTTCTTGCTCCCAGGTTGCCTCATCTTCTGAGTGATGACTCCATTGAACCTTGCACATTCTAATAGCCTTTCTTCTCGTCGTTCGCTCTGCAGTATCCAGAATCCTGATAGGATATTCTGCATAGGTTAGGTCTTCTTTTGGGTCCACTTCTTCCAGGGACAGCTGTTCTTCTGGCATCCTTAAACATTTCTTTAATTGAGATACATGAAATACATCATGCACGTCAGCCAGTGCAGATGGTAGTTCTAGCTGATAGGCTACATCTCCACGTCTAGCGATTATCCTGAATGGTCCAATGTACCTGGGTGCCAATTTTCCTTTAACCTTAAACCTGCGGAGACCTCTGATAGGTGAGACTTTCAAATACACCATATCCCCTACTTCAAAAGTCAATTCTCTTCGCCGATTATCCGCATAACTCTTTTGTCGGGACTGTGCAGTCCTCAAGTTTTCCAGTATGGCTTGAACCTGTTCTTCTGCTCTTCTAAGAATTTCTGGCCCAAACACTTGGCTTTCTCCAGTTTCGTTCCAATATAGCGGAGTTCTGCACTTTCTACCATACAAAGCTTCATATGGAGACATTTTGAGGCTGGCTTGGTAGCTATTATTGTAAGAAAACTCTGCATATGGTAGGCTTTTATCCCAACTCTGCTTGTACTTCAAGGTGCAGGCTCTTAACATGTCTTCCAACACTTGGTTGGTCCTCTCTGTTTGTCCATCGGTTTGGGGGTGGTATGCGGAACTGAAGTTCAGTTTAGTGTCCAAGGATTCGTGTAGTTTCTGCCAGAAGCGAGAGGTAAATTGGTTACCTCTGTTCGACACAATCTTTTTGGGTACCCCATGTAGACACACAATTCTTGACATACACAACTTGGCAAGTTTCGCACTTGAATATGTTGTCTACTCTACGATAAAATGCGCAACCTTCGTTAAGCAATCCACCACTACCCAGATAGAATCGTAGCCTGCTTGAGTGCGGGGTAAACCGACGATGAAATCCATACCAATTTCTTCCCACTTCCACTCTGGAACTTTCCAGGGTTTCAATAATCCCGCTGGCCTTTGATGTTCTGCCTTTACTCTCTGACAGGTGTCGCACAAAGCCACATATTCTGCAACATCTCTCTTCATACCATACCACCAATAATACTCTTTCAGATCTTGATACATCTTAGTGCTCCCGGGGTGAATGGAATGTGCAGAATCGTGTGCTTCTCGTAAAATCAAATCCTTCAAAACTTTCTGGTTGGGTACACAAATCCTTTTCCCAAACCACACTATTCCTTGATTATCTTCCGAGAATCCCGGTGCCTTATCTGTTTTTATGAGTTCTTTGATCTCCTTTATTTTCTCATCTTCCCATTGTTCTTTTCAGATGTTTTGTTCCAATTGTGACTTCATTTCTATTACTGTTGCATCCATGTCGGCAATAAAACCTAAATTTAATCCCTAAAACTCCTTGCATAATTCCGGCTGACTTCCTCGCAACATAGTCATATTGCAATATCCCTTCCTACTCAGGGCATCTGCCACAACATTTGCTTTCCCAGGGTGGTAATGTATTCCCACATCGTAATCCTTGATTAGTTCCAACCATCTACGTTGCCGCAGATTAAGATCTGGTTGGGTGAAAATATAGTTTAGGCTTTTATGATCCGTATATATTTCATATTGGTTGCCTATGAGGTAGTGCCTCCAAATCTTTAGGGCGTGAACCACTGCAGCTAATTCCAAATCGTGGGTCGGATAATTTTCCTCATGTTTTCTTAACTGCCTAGATGCATATGCTACCACATGACCTTCCTGCATAAGCACACATCCCAACCCTTGTCGAGACGCGTCACAATACACAGAGAACGATTTTTGGGCGTCTGGCATGATAAGAACTGGCGCGGTGGTCAACTTTTTCTTCAATTCGTTTAAACTGGCTTCTTGAGTGGTTGTCCATTTGAATTCTGCTCCTTTTCCTAGTAGTTCTGTCATTGGTTTCGCTATCTTGGAAAAACCTTCTATAAATCGGTGGTAATACCCTGCTAAACCCAAGAAACTGCGGATCTCCGAAACGTTCTGCGGGGTTTTCCAGTTTAGTACATCCCTTACTTTGGATGGATCTACGGACACACCTCCTGATGAAATAATATGACCAAGGAAGGGTACTTCCGTCAACCAGAACTCACACTTACTCAATTTGGCATGAAGCTAGTTCTCTCTGAGTTTCTGTAATACCATCCTTAAGTGTTCCTTTTGTTCTTCCTTGTCCTTGGAGAAGACCAGGATATCATCAATAAACATTACGACAAACTTGTCCAGAAACTCCATGAAGACCTTATTCATTAGGTACATGAAGTATGCTGGCGCATTTGTCAAGCCAAAAGACATTACTGTGAACTCATAAAGGCCATATCGGGTGATGAACGCAGTCTTTGGAATATCTGAAGCACGAATCTTCAACCGGTGGTATCCGGACCGAAGATCAATCTTGGAGAAAATACACGCTCCTTTCAACTGATGAAACAGACCATCAATGTGAGGTAGTGGGTATTTGTTCTTGATAGTTGCTTCATTGAGAGCCCGATAGTCTATGCACATCCTTTGCGTCCCATCTTTCTTGGGTACAAAGATGACCGGAGCTCCCCAGGGTGAAGAACTAGGGCGGATAAACCCTTTGTCTAACAGCTCTTGGATTTGCTCCTTGAGCTCTGCCAGCTGATTGGCATCCATTTCTATAAGGTCTCTTATATATAGGTGCAGTTCCTAGCACTAACTCAATCACAAATTCTATTTCACGATCTGGCGGCATACCTGGAAGATCATCGGGGAAAACGTCCGGGAACTCGTTCACCACATTGATCTCTTCTATAGGAATATCCTTCATTTGATTTAGTGAGCTTTCCTCTGTCGAGGGTATAGCTGCAACAAACTCGACCTGCGTGCCTTCTCGTTTAGTCAGTTGAACTGCTCTTCTGCGCAGTCTATGATTCCCTTATATTTCGCCAGCCAGTCCATACCCAAAATGACATCAATTCCATTGGATTCCAGAACTACAAGGTTGGCTAAGAAATCTACCCCCCTTATATAAAGGCTTAGCTTTGAGCATATATACTTTGCCCTCATCTCTCCTCCAGGAGAGCTAATAATCATTTGTTTCTTCATATGTACAATTGGCAGATTATACTTTGCAACATATCTTGTAGTGATGAATGAATGCGATGCTCCTGAATCAAATAAAACTGATGCTGGGTTTGAGTTGACAAGGAACATACCAAGCACCACGTCTTGCGCCTCTTGGACTTCTTCAGCAGTGACATGGTTGATTCGCCCACGCGCGTAATTCTGTTGAGCCCGGTTGGTTGGAGCTGGTGCCGGGTTCCCATTGTGGCCCGGAGCTTGATGTTGTCCTTGCTTTGGAGCATTCCCATTGCCATACTGCATGGGAGAGTTGTTGGGTTTCTTCCTTGGGCATTTATTGGCATATTGCCCTACTTCACCACAGACGAAACATGCCTTTCCGGTGGAAGGTGCCTGATCACCAAACTTCTGTTGAGGCGTCAGGGGTTGGGTCTGACGAGGGGCTTGGAAGTTTGAGCGATGAGCTTGCATCTGTAGCTTGTTCTGATTCTGATGCTGGTTCTGATTTTGGTGCTGGTTCTGTTGGCGGAACATGGGTCCTTGTTGAGGTGGGTTATAGCGGGGTCGGGAGTGACTGCTTGAGCCTTGACCTTGAGAAGACATCTTTCTCTTATGATCCATCTGGCGGCGTTTGTGTTCCACCACCAGGGCTTTATTTACCATAGCCTGGAAGCTTGCAAAATCTTGGGGAAGCAATGCATATTGGATACCATCATTCAGGCCCTCTAGGAAGTGCTCCTGCTTTTTCTCATCTGTATCGACATCCTCGGGGGCATACCTTGATAGTTGTGTGAACTTTGCCACATACTCACTTACAGACATAGCTCCCTGCTTAAGCTCATGAAATTCCTTCTTTTTGAGTTTCATTGCCCTAGCTGGTATATGGTGAGTGCAAAAACTAGTCTGAAACTCCGCCCATGTAATGGCTTGTGCGTCTTCATGGGCATTGATGTATGCGTCCCACCAATCTGTCGCGGGCTCAGAAAGCTGATGTGAAGCAAACAAGACCTTTTCCCTGTCGTTGCACTGAGCTATTCGGAGTTTCTTCTCCGTGGCGTTCAACCAGTCGTCAGCATCCTTTGGTTCCATAGCCTGTGAGAATACTGGGGGTTTGGTCCTCATAAACTCTCCCAACTTATATTGCGGGGGAGGAGGAGGGGCTTGCATGCGCACGGGGGCCTGCTGCATATTTGCCATAGTTTGAGCTAGTCCCTGAAGGATTTGCGTTTGCATGGCCATCATTTGCTCCATGTTGAATTGAGGTGGTGGAGGAGGAGGAGGCAGTTGCTGGTTGTTGTTGACTTCGTTGTTGTCGGCGCGGAGGTTTCTCCTGGTGTTCACCATCTGCTGGTTGCCAAGGTATGAGCGGGGAACGGAGGGAAAAGCAAAGATGACAAGATATGACTGAGACAGGAAGAACAAGAGCAAAAAGACTCCCAACTATTTATTATATTATAAGATAAGTGATGCAACGTGGAGAAAGAGCATCCACCTTACATCGACAGTCACGCAAAGATCCAACTCATAACATGATCACAAAATAGACATGACGACACCAGGACTAGACAACACAAACGGTCTAGACGACTTATTAAACTGGCTTCAGGTACTCTCCTAAGCTTGCGACCCGACAGATGGTTTGGCAGTTGACTGATCGCCGTCCTCCGAAGACTCCTCACTAGAAGGATCATTGTGGCGCGGCCTCTTGGGAGAGGGCGAGCGAACGGACTGGTCCTCTGAGTCGGAAGAGCTGGACATCCCATTGAGGCTCTTCTGCAGCTCCCTGATCTGTGCTTCGGCATCACGAAGGCGCTTGCGTGTGTCCTGAAGCTCGTCCAAAGCTTCATCCAAGTCCTCGTGCAATGTGGTGGCCAGCAGCACCTGCTCTCGAGCCACACCGCTGTGCTCGTGGGTGGTTGCCTTCACCTTGATGTCCCCGCTTCCACGCTCTCGATGAGGGAAGTAGTCGTAGGAGGTCCCCCTCAGAGTACTCTTGTGGCGCTCACAAACACGAGCCAGTGCCTGCCTTGCTGCGTCTCGGATCCCCACTTCGAAGCTTGCACGGACGGCCATTGCTTTGTGGATGCCCATGATCTCATAATTGTCGTCGCCTTCTGGAGAACCATAGAGGCACACCTCCACTGTCCACTCCTCACGTCCTGGACGAATCTGGCGAAGATCGTGGTAGACAGGCACCTTGGTGTACCCTAGACGCTGCAGCATTTCCACCAGTATCATTGGTGCCTTCCCTGCTTCGAATCCCTTGGAATGGTACAGCTTCTTGCTTCCGTTCTCAGGGATGGTGACAACACGGCTGGGTCCAGCAGAGGCGTTGGGTGCAAAAATGGCCGACGCACGGGGAAGAACATAGCCACCGGTGGTCTTGCGGGAAGTCTTCTTGATGCGGGCCATCTACAGTTTGGAAACAAGAGAGAATCAGTAAAACATTTTTAATAAGGCGGTAAAATGAAGCTCAAGGGTAAATGAGGATTTTGCAAATATAGTTTTTATAAATTAATCCTTATTACACGATCATTTCTAGCTAGGCTTGCGACCTACGGTCAACACGGCTCTGATACCACTTCTGTCACACCCGGTTTTAAGACCAAAACCAGATGTAAACTATATGTATGCCAGGATCAGTTATTTATACATATAGCGACTTCATTAGTGTAACAGACACAGTGCTTCTTATTACAACGCTAAATTATTACAAAATGACCACACATGGGTCTAAAGAAAAGAACATCACAGCGGAAAAAGGAACGGCGCAGCTCCACGCCAATAGGCAGCCGACCGAGAGTTCTACAAGCCTAGAACTCGGCATCATCCTCGGGGAAGTCATCCTCAGGAAATTCTTCAAAGGTTTCACCTTCGGAAACAGCAAGCGTGAGTATTTCCAATACTCAACAAGTGGGCGGAAAAATGAATTTGATATGATGGCTTGAAACAAGGTTTCCTATTCTAGGTTTTCATTTGCATAAAAGCCGATTTTTAGCCCTGAACTATGGAAAACAAATTTTACTTTAACCGAGAAAAGATGTACCAAAGATTTTCTTTAACCTCCAGGAATTCAACCCAATTCCCAAAGGTCTTCTTTAACCTCCGGGAATTCAACCCAATTCCCAAACCAAGAGAAACACCCACCCGACTAATCATGTGAGGGTCCATGCTGCTCATAACCGTGAGCACGGCTGAATATTCAGTTTGACACTTTGCAGAGTTTGCACACTTTACCCACGAGTCGTGATCTTCTCTGTTGCTGGCACCTGAAGGTACCTTACACATTTCCGGGGTGTGCGCCAAGAGATCACTACGAGGCTTTTCTAAATAGTCTCCCAGTTACGCACTTGCCCACTGAGGTTTCACCGCCGTACATAAGTGGAGTAACCCTCCACCCCAGAAGCCTCCTCTTGTGCCGGGTAGAATCGGGAAGTAACCCTTCCTTATCTACACATCTGATTGGCTCATACAACACTGGCAGAACATCTAGTTACTAGGCCAAGCCGTACCATATTGGTCTCGTGGTTGCTCTGTTTGCCATGGATGTTTGCTCCACGAACCGGTCCTTAAAATGGTCTGGGCAAGACCTCCAATAACCCCATAAGGGTATACTACCAAACAACCAATCATGCTGGGAAAAGTAGCCCTTTCTTGCCAAAAACCCCCAATTATCATTGTTGTTAACTCCCTTAACAACATTAGTTTCCATGATATTCTTCCTATATCAATTTTTAGTTCATAACTCAAGATTCATCACCTACACGCTACATGTTCATCTAAAGCATGGCTAAGCATAAACATGATGATCTTGTATGGATAAAGCATCTAGATCTAACACTAGTATTTGCTATACTACCCATTTTTGTAAAATAGCATGCATATTTTGACAAAGACTAGCTTTATGTAAAACCTGGATTTGCAACATGGTCAAGACACTTGCCTTCGTCGAAGTGTTGCACAGGTCCTTCAAAATCTTCCTCTTGAAAGTCGCCGAACTCCTGGACTGAACCGTCTACACGGGCACACAATCTAACATAAGAACAGTACACCAAAATTTCCTAAAACTAGATGAAAACCATATAAACAGATTCTACACGATGCTACGATCATTTGAGCGTGAAAATCGCCTAAATCGGAGCTACGAACAAAAAGTTATGATTATTTGATGTTCCAGGGGTGTTTCTGCAAAATTTCCTTATTATCAGAGAAAATCCGAATTGTTTTTATACTGGAAATTGGATTTATGACGTCATAAAGTGAAACAAATTTATTCCTCAAAACAAAATCGTATGGAAAAGGTCTACGGGACCATGGACCACGGCCTGGAAGGCCGGTCCACCGGTCCATGGTGGACCAAGGGGTCTACAGGCTCGGCAGGTCTAATCCGGCCGTTGGTTGGAGATCTGATGGCTGATATTTAAAAGGGGTGATGCCGGCAGCTTTCAACGAAGGGGGCGACGGCTGGCAGCGGCAGGGGTGGCGGCGAGCTCGCCGGTGATGCGCCAAACGGCGCATCCGGCCACGGAGCTCAACGGCAAGCGGCGAGAGAAAGGGGGAGAAAGGGAATCTCATCACGGGTTCGACGGCGACCGAGGAGTACCGGAGATGGCCAGCGACGGTGAGGGAGGCCAGCGGCGCTTCGGTCTTCGGCGGAAGTGGAGTCCGGTCACGAGAGACACTCCAAAAAGCGTCGAGGGACGAAGACCGAGACCCTACGGAACCGTTTGAGCGAAGAACAAGGTTAAATGAGGCTCGGCCATGGAGGAAACGGGCGACGGCTGAGCTTCTTACCGTCAACAATGGTGGTCTCGACGGAGGGCTTAAACTCGAGCGCAAACCGAGGGGAAAACGGATGGTTCGGGTGGGGAATGAAGCAACGATGCCGAAGGAGAGCTTAAATATCCGAGAGGGGGAGGGAGGCGGCCGGATTCGAGAAGATTGGCCGACGGCCCCAATTTTAATCCAAACTTCGGTTTCCATGCAAGTGAGAGGGGAATCGAGGGGGAAACGGTCGGACTGGGGGTTTAAGAGAGAGGGGAACGCATCCATGCACTTTGATTGCCGAATCAATGCGCGGGGAGGCGATGATTTGAAGCGGCGGCGGGATTTGGGAGCTCGGGAGTCCGGCGTCGGGAGGAGGAAGAAGGCGAGCCGACGGCTTCGAGGCTTGGCGCTGGCTTCGGCTCGGGCTTGGCGGGTCCACATGTCAGCGAGAGCGGGGCGACGGGGCCAGCTAGAGTGGGAGGCGGGTCGGCTCGGCGCTGGCTTGGGCCGGTGCTGAGAGGGACTTGGGCTGGCGCGGGGAGAGGCCGGTCCACGCGGGAGGGGAAAGGAGGGAGGGGAGGAAGGTAAAATGGGCCGGAAGAAAGAAATCGGCCCAAACACATTTTCTTAATTTCCAAAACCTTTTCCATTAGAATTTTAACATAATTTCAAATGAGGTTTTAAAGCGGCTAAATCTAGCGAATTTTTGCAAACTTTTTCCACCCAATAAAACCTTATTGCATCTACAATGGCATGAATGCATTCAAACAATTATCCTAGGCCAAATTAATTTTAGAAATTAATTTCCTATTGAGCTAAGTTGCAACACTAGATTAAATTTCTAGAAAAATTTAAATTGTTGCAAAAATTTGAATTTTGGGTGTTACACCCTCCCTTCTTCCCCTCCCACGTGGGCTGGAATCCCTCT
Organism: Phragmites australis; assembly: GCF_958298935.1. Lineage (NCBI taxonomy): Eukaryota > Viridiplantae > Streptophyta > Magnoliopsida > Poales > Poaceae > Phragmites > Phragmites australis. The sequence goes on from NC_084938.1 coordinate 11,083,400, forward strand.
CAGCGCCGGCCCAAGCCAGCGCCGAGCCGACCCGCCTCCCACTCCAGCCGGCCCCGTCGCCCCGCTCTCGCTGACGTGTGGACCCGCCGAGCCCGAGCCGAAGCCATGCGCCGAGCCTCGAAGCCGTCGACTCGCCTTCTTCCTCCTCCCGATGCCCGACGCCGAGCTCTCTTTTGCCACCGTCGTTTCAAATCGAAGCCGCCCCTCGCATTGAATCGCGAAATCAATCGCATGGCCGTGATCCTCCCCCTCCCCACTCTTGATTCCGACCGTTTCCCCTTCGTTTCCCTTTCCCCTTGCATGGAAACCATAGTTTGAATAAAATTTGGGGCCGCTGGCCAATCCTCTCGAATCCGGCCGCCTCCCTTCCCCTTTCGGCTATTTAAGCCCTCCATCGACATCGTTGCATCATTCCCCACCCGAACCATCCTTTTTCCCCTCGGTTTGCACTCGGGTTTAAGCCCTCCGCCGAGACCACCATTGTTGACAGTAAGAAGCTCGGCCGCCGCCCGTTTCCTCCATGGCCGAGCCTCATTTAACCTTGTTCTTCGCTCAAACGGTTCCGTAGGGTCTCGGTCTTCGTCCCTCGGCGCTTTTTGGAGTGTCTCTCGTGACCGGACTCCACTTCCGCCGAAGACCGAAGCGCCGCTGGCCTCCCTCACCGTTGCTAGCCATCTCTGGTACTCCTCTGCCGCCGTCGAACCCGTGGTGAGATTCCCTTTCTCCCCCTTTTCTCTTTTTCGCTGCTCACCGTTGAGTATCATGGCCGGATGCACCGTTTGGCGCATCGCCGGCGAGCTCGCCGCCGCCCCTGCCGCTGCCGGCCGTCGCCCCCTCCGTTGGAAGCCGCCGGCACCGCTATTTCAAACCCCAGCCATCGGATCTCCGATCTACGGCTCGGATTAGACCGGCCGGGGGCATACCCCTTCGGTCCACCATGGACTAGTGGACCGGTGTGTCCTCTGTGGTCCACAAGCCCTGTGAACCTTTTCCACGCCTTTTCCTTTTAAGAATTAAATCTGTTTTGCTTTATGACGTCATAAATCCAATTTCCAGTATAAAAACAATTCGGATTTTCTCTGATAATTAGGAAATTTTGCAGAAACACCCCTGGAACTTCAAATAATCATAACTTTTTGTTCGTAGCTCCGATTTAGGTGATTTTCGAGCTCAAACGATCGTAGCATCACGTAGAATCTGTTTGTAGGGTTTTCGTCTAGTTTTAGGAATGTTTGGTTTACTGTTCTTATGTTAGATTGTGTGCTCGTGTAGACGATTCATTCCAGGGGTTCGACAACTTTCAAGAGGAAGATTTTGAAGGACCTGTGCTGTTTCGACGAAGGCAAGTGTCTTGACCATGTTGCAATCCCAGTTTTTACATAAAGTGAGTCTTTGTCAAATATGCATGCGGTTTTACAAAATGGGTACTATAGCAAATATTAGTGTTAGATATAGATGCTTTATCCATACAAGATCATCATGTTTATGCTTAGCCATGCTTTAGATGAACATGTAGCGTGTAGGTGATGAATCTTGAGTTATAACTAAAAATTGATATAGGAAGAATATCATGGAAACTGATGTTGTTAAGGGAGTTAACAACAAAGATAATTGGGGTTTTGGGCAAGAAAGGGCTACTTTTCCCAACATGGTTGGTTGTTTGGAAATGTTTGGTAATATACCCTTATGGGGTTATTGGAGGTCTTGCCCAGACCATTTTAAGGACCGGTTCGTGGAGCGAACATCCATGGCAAACAAAGCAACCACTAGATGTTCTCCTAGTGTTGTATGAGCCAATCGGATGTGTAGAAAAGGAAGGGTTACTTCCCGATTCTACCCGGCACAAGAGGGGGCTTCTGGGGTGGAGGGTTACTCCACTTATGTACGGAGGTGAAACCTCAGTGGGCAAAGTGCATACTGAGAGGCTCTTGGGAGAATCCTTGTAGTGATCTCTTGGCGCACACCCCGGAAGTGTGTAAGGTACCATCAGGTGCCGGCAACAGAGAAGATCACGACTTGTGGGTAAAGTGCACAAACTCTGCAGAGTGTCAAATTGAATATTCAGCCGTGCTCACGGTTATGAGCAGCATGGACCCTCGCATGATTAGTCGGGTGGGTGTTTCTCTCGGTTTGGGAATTGGGTTGAATTCCCGGAGGTTAAAGAAAATCTTTGGGAATTGGGTTGAATTCCCAGAGGTTAAAGAAAATCTTTGGTACATCTTTTCCCGGTTAAAATAAAAATTTGTTTTCCATAGTTTAGGGCTAAAAATCGGCTTTTATGCAAATGAAACCCTAGAGAATAGGAAGCCTTGTTTCAAGCCACCATATCAAATTACATGTTTTCCCCCACTTGTTGACTATTGGAAATACTCACGCTTGCTGTTTCAGAAGGTGAAACCTTTGAGGAATTTCCTGAGGATGACTTCCCCGAGGATGATGTCGAGTTCTAGGCTTGTGGAACTCTCGGTCGGCTTCCTGTTGGCTTGGAGCTGCGCCGTTCCTTTTTTCCGCTGTGGTGTTCTTTTCTTTAGACCCGTGTGTGGTCATTTTTGTAATAATTTAGCGTTGTAATAAGAAGCACTGTGTCTGTTACACTAATGAAGTCGCTATATGTATGAATAACTGATCCTGGCATACATATAGTTTACATCTGGTTTTGGTCTTAAACCGGGTGTGACAAAATATAAATAAGGTAGAGAGAGAGCAAACTCAGCACAATGGATTTTTCCCGTGGTATCGATGGTATGAATGCTATCCCTAGTCCACATGGAGCTGCACAAAGGATATGCTCCTAGTCGGCACCCTGTCACGGCTCTTGAGCCACCAAGTCACAAAGACAAGGCCTCCACCCAAATGTGCCACCAAGCCACCAAGGAAAATCTTAGCACTAGCCTCTCTTCCGGTTCCTTGCCGCTATGATCATTTTGGAGCTTGAGCCACCAAGGCAAGGGTCTACGCGTCCCTGTACACACTTCTCTCCACCGCTCCACACCAAGTCAGAGGGTCAACTAGCTTGCCGGCAAGTCACCAAGACTCCAAAGTACCGGCATACCACTTGGATCACTCCTTGATCCACTCTCTAGGCAACAATCACCTAGCAACACTCTCTCTAGGCCTATAAGCACTAATCACTCCCTAATCTTGTGCTTAATCACCTTGGATAATCACACTAAACACTTTGGTGGCTTGGTTGTCTTCTCAAGTGTGTATAAGCTTCCTCTAGACTCCAGCAGCTTGCCACATCTTTAAATGACCGAGTGGAGGGGTATTTATAGCCTTAAACCCGAGCAATAGCCATTAACCAAATGACTTAGAAAAGTTGTTAACACCGGATGACCCGGTGAGAACAATAGTACTAACTCCGGATCATCCAGTGAGTACACTCTGACAAACTAGCCGTTGGAACCCCACTCAAGCCTCTATGAACACCGGACACTATGGTGTATACTTCATCTCCATCACTGGACTATCTGGTGAGTTATCATGAACCATCCGAACCTTTCCTTCTTCTTTGTGTAAATTGCTCCGGTGAAAGCATCTGGTGCACATCACTTCATCACTGGACTATCCGATGAGTTGACTTTAGGTCAACCGAGCCAATACAACCCTCTCTGAAAATAATGCTCCGGTGTACATAACATCCATCACCGGACCATCCGGTGCCTTGAACTTCATTCATCAACACTTGGCACCCTGTGTAAATTGATTTGGTGTTAAGCCTCCAGTGTGTACAATACATACACCGGACCTTCCGGTGTGTTGAACTCCTTCTGTCCAGTTGCACTGTTCATTGTCCAATGTGTGCAACACATTGATCACCAAACCATCTGGTGCTTTGATCTTCAATTTCAATGGCTGCAATCTTCTTTGATTACCGGACCTTTCAGTTAGGTCTTCAGGCTTCTTTCCCCTTTGTCAAATATGCTCTGGTGAGATCAACACCTAAAGCATTGGATCATCTGGTGAGGCAAATTCTTCTAGGACTTCTCCAATTCAGTCCAACTTTGTCTAGGCTGCAGTGGTTTCTTCATATATTGCATCTGTGAGAACTACTAACATATATTCTTAACAAACATGTTAGTCCCATTGAATATGTTATGGTTAGTCACCGAAATCACAATCATAGCCTAATAGGGTCATTTGCACTACAATGTCCCTTTTTTTTTATTGATGACAACATAACCAAAGCAAGTGACAAGTAATAAATTATACCAAATGTAAAGATCATATGTGAGCACGAAGTCTTACCACATTGCTTGAATTCATGTTCTTACCACTTAGTCTCCTTTTGTTGTGGCTCCCCCTTTCTCCATTGCTACTATCTCCCTTGAACGACCTATGCAAGAGGTTCTCTTTTGTTAATCTAGGAGCCTAGCATCTTTTTTTCTCCCCCTTTGTCGACTTCGGTATTCCTAGATATCTTGCTAGTTGCTACAATCTCCTCCACATTGTTCATCTTGCAAACGTCTTTGTTTGGTCGTCAAACTTCTCCCTCTTTGTCAACAATCTCCCAAAAAAGGGTTATAAACACATGTTGAACTTAAGGGAAAAACATTAGAGCACATGGGAGAGAGCTTCACAAATTATGATCCAATAAAAGAATACCAATTGTATGGATATCACTACAAACGAATGATACTAACTGTAGGCTATGAAAGCACATGGATCATAATTTATGAAACTCATATAATATAGTCTAAACTCCTTCTATATGTGTGCATACATATAATAAGAAAGAAACATATGCACAACTAGACAATATGTCAAGATAGGAAGTTTAAGCTATATTATGCATGGAGGTAGATTAAATGAATAAAAGATTTGACAATAATATCAATTGAAGCATTTAAGCATTGCATACCTCCAGGGATATGTTGATTGTTCCATGAGACTACAAAAGATGTCACTAGAAATACATGTTAGTCTCAAAATCATAACCTATAGGATATACTCCCTCTAAATATGTGCATACAAGTGTTGAATACTTGTGAGATATATATGCACTTGTTATTGATAACAATGAAGATTTATCCTATAGATTGGATCATGGCACATGAAAGATACCAATTATAAAAACTAGTGCCATAAAATGAACCTACAACTAATAAACCATGTAGGTTACTCATGGTTAGAGATAAACACAAGCAACCTACCATATGAAAACATACACTAGGTATTGCAATAAATTGAAATAAGCATATGCAATCCTAGACGAGGCAAATAAGCTAGAAGCAAAAAAAACAAAATGCATGAACATAAGTCTAGCTACTATTTACCTCTTTTACCTTTGGATACGGATTTAGGTATACGATGATCATAATCTTCATCAACGCACCTATCTTGTACACTTGGCTTATTTGCTTCAACCTTCACTACATCTTGCGAGCCAAATCTCTAAATCTCCATAGTAGCTTCGGGCTTCAAGTCGTCTTTGGAACCCAAACCGATTGGGGCCCCTTCATATTGGTGATGACTTCTTTAGGCACCCAAATGGGTTGGTTCCACCTCCAAAACTTTCTCCTAACCATATGTGCAACCACCTTGCCATTGTCCTCCTTCTTGAGCTTGTAGTGGTTGCTCTTGATCTTGATCTTGTACTTGGGTTTGGTGTAGAGGTTGGAGGTCGTGTTTGAGAGGTTCGCTATCTTCTTCTTCTCCTTGGTCTCCTTCTTCACTTGTTTGTATTGGACGGACTTGTGGCCTTCTTGACAGCATTTGAAGCATGTCACGGTTGACCCCTCCATAAGCTTCTTCATCATGAAAGCACGGTTATCTTGAGGAGGTTGGACATGTCCTTTGCCCTTTAAACTTGCCAAGTTCTTCTTGAGCTTCTCCACTTCTTGCTTAAGCTCATCATTCTCTTGTGCAATGAGGCTGTTAGATGATTCTACAACAACATTCTCAACACAAATCTCATTACAAAAGGGTGAGCTAGATAAAGCAATTAAATCATCACAAGAAGTAGAAGCATCTACCTTAGGATTGAAATTAAATAGAGAGGTAGATTGCTTCAAACGGACCTTAGTTTGAGATTCAATGCACTCAAATTTAGCTTTAAGTTCTTCATGCTCCTTGTTTAGCAAATTGAAGTTACATAATAATTGTTCATAATTAGAAACAAAGGTAGCATGAATCCCATTAAGTGCATTGAATTTCTTAAGCGCTTTTGATTATTTCTTAAGGGCCCTTTGTTGCTCATTAATCAAATGAAGGAGTTCATCATAGGAGGGAGAATTCTCATCGGATTCATCATCGCTTATATTACTATCCATACCTTTGGCCATAAGGCACTTGTGTGATGACTTACGCGATGACGACCTTGAGGAAAAGCTTCTTTTGGAGGACTGGATAGTGATTCTATCATCACATGAGCTTGAATCTTTATCATCACTCACCAATCTTCATATGCTAGCAAGTGCTTTGGCCCTCCCCTTTGTCTCCCTCTTCTTGATCTTGATCTTTTTCTCCTTCTTGATGTGATCAATTGTGTTGACCAAGTCTTCAATGGAGATAGGATGGTCAACCTTGGCATTTATGCTCTTCATGTTCTTCTCTTACTTTGAGAAGAGTTTGGCCATGTTAGGATCAATTTCTTCATCACTTGACGTGCTTTGATCATCCTTTTCATAACTCTCTTCATCTTCATCTCCGTCATCTTCAATTGAGCTTGACTCTTGCTCTTTTCTCTTCATCCTTGCCTTCATGTGTTGGCATCGAGCTTGCTTGCTTGTGAGAGTAAGGTTTTTGGTGTCGGATGAGGAAGAAGTTGATGAGCAATGTTGGCCTGATCTTTCGATAGGTAGTGATAAGTCGATGGGTGGAGAACTCGACGTTGATGATCCAAAGGCTTCGACCCAAACAGATCGTCTCCCTTGCAATCACTACACCACAGCTCTGATGGTTATCAACCGTGTCGCGCGGTTGACCTCACCAAGAAGGCTCAATCCCTGCAAGCGTATCGAGAACACAAGCAAGAACGTAGAAGATGCAATCTGAAATATTGCGAATTGAATTCAAGCATTCGAAGTCGGGGTTCCACAAACACTTGCGGCGGCCTAGTTGGTCTGGAACAAGAGCGAAAATCTCACAACTGTGTGTAGATCAATGTCTAAGCAAAACCCAACCCTAATTAGGGCGGCGGCTACTGTATATAAAAGACTAGGGTCGGCCAAGGACCCCTGGACGCGTCTCTAATGGACTCCAACACGTTACACGGCCCAACGGCCCAAAAGACGGTGGCGCAACACCCTGACAGATTCTGGACGTCCACATGTTTCGACGATTCCTGTTGACTCAGAAAGAATTTGGACATGGAACTAGTACCGTTGGAAAGCTTATCTCCTTAGCTTTCCAACCATGTGTAGAACGTCGAAAACGGAGTCCGTATGCGTCCCGGGCGATGATTTTAGTGCGGACTGGTCCTGGACTCCGAAACGGACTCGAACTGGATTGGGCCTCCACCTTGGCTTGAGCGCCCTTGCTGTTCTTCTCCCGTGTTCCTAAGTAACAATACATCACAATTATTTAGTAGCATCCTATCCTCATCAAAATATAAAGGAACACTAAGGAACGAGCTCACCTCATGATTTAGTTGATGTGCACGAGCTCGTGTCAATGGACCTATTGTTGGAGGAATACTCGGTGTGTGTGTATCCGAAAGAGTGATGTCCTCATCAGAAGTTTTCACCCTCATGTTCACTGTTATCTCATAGGCAGTGATCTTGCCGAGCACTAGACTTGGAGTCATCTTCTTGATGTCATTATTATTGTAGATGATGCAGACTATCAACCTGTACTTCGTAAGAAGAGCTTGAAGTATTTTTCTCACCACTTGATCATCTTCAATTGGCGTCAAACTGATGAGCAATGTTGGCCTGATCTTTCGATAGGTAGTGATAAGTCGGTGGATGGAGAACTCGACGTTGATGAATCCAAAGGCTTCGACCCGAACAGATCGTCTCCCTTGCAATCACTACACCACAGCTCCGATGGTTATCAACCGTGTCGCGCGGTTGACCTCGCCAAGAAGACTTAATCCCTGCAAGCGTACCGAGAACACAAGCAAGAACGTAGAAGATGCAATCTGAAATATTGCGAATTGAATTCAAGCACTCGAAGTCGGGGTTCCACAAACACTTGCGGCGGCCTAGTCGGTCCGGAACAAGAGCGAAAATCTCACAACTGTGTGTAGATCAATGTCTAAGCAAAACCCAACCCTAATTAGGGCGGCGGCTACTGTATATAAAAGACTAGGGTTGGCCAAGGACCCCTGGACGCATCCCTAATGGACTCCAACACGTTACACAGCCCAACGGCCCAAAAGATGGTGGCGCAGCACCCTGACAGATTCTGGACGTCCACTTGTTTCGACGATTTCCATTGACGCAGAAAGAATTTGGATATGGGACTAGTACCGTTGGAAATCTTATCTCCTTAACTTTCCAACCATGTGTAGAACGTCAAAAACGGAGTCCGTATGCGTCCTGAGCGATGATTTTAGTGCGGACTGGTCCTAGACTCCGAAACGGACTCGAACTGGATTGGGCCTCCACCTTGTCTTGGGCGCCCTTGCTGTTCTTCTCCCGTGTTCCTAAGTAATAATACATCACAATTATTCAGTAGCATCCCATCCTCATCAAAATATAAAGGAACACTAAGGAACGAGCTCACCTCATGATTTAGTTGACGTGCATGAGCTCGTGTCAATGGACCTATTGTTGGAGGAATATTCGGTGTGTGTGTATCCGAAAGAGTGATGTCCTCATCATCCTCCCCCTCTTGAATTGGAGTCGTCCTCGACGCAATATCATCTTCTTCTCCCAAGTAAGGCTTTAAATCTGAAATGTTAAATGTGGGACTAACCCCATAATCTGCAGGCAACTCAAGCTTATATGCATTATCATTGATCTTTTCCACAATTTTAAAAGGACCATCAGCTCGAGGTAGCAATTTAGACTTTCTCAAATCAGAAAACCTATCTTTGCGCAAATGTAACCACACAAGATCACCAATTTCAAAAGTAATATGTTTCCGACCTTGGCTACCATAAGTTCTATACTTCTCATTCATCTTTTCAATATTTTTCTTAGTCAACTCATGCATTTTCAGAATCAAATCAGCACGTGTCTTAGCATCAAAATTCAATTTCTCGGATGTTGGTAAAGGAAGTAAATCAATAGGGGCATGGGGGTTAAAACCATACACTACCTGAAACAGACTTACCTTGGTGGTGGAGTGAACTGATCTGTTGTAAGCGAACTCAATATGGGGTAGACACTCTTCCCACATCCTCAAATTTTTCTTCAAAACAGCCCGCAACATGGTGGATAATGTGCGGTTCACAACCTCCGTTTGTCCATCGGTTTGAGGGTGACATGTCGTCGAAAACAGCAGATTTGTCCCAAGTTTATTCCAAAGTGTCCTCCAAAAGTGGCTCAAAATTTTTGCATCACAATCCGAAACAATGGTGTTAGGCACTCCATGCAAGCGAATGATTTCCCTAAAAAACAAATCAGCTATGTTTGTAGCATCATCGCTCTTGTGACAAGGTATAAAATGTGCCATTTTTGAAAAACGATCCACAACGAAAAATATACTATCCCTCCCCCTCTTGGTCCTAGGCAATCCTAAAACAAAATCCATAGAAATATCCTCCCAAGGCACACTAGGAACAGGAAGAGGCATATAAAGTCCATGTGGGTTCAAGCGAGACTTAGCTTTATTGCAAGTAGTGCAGCGTGCCACGTAGCGCTCGACGTCGCGCCTCATCTTAGGCCAAAAGAAGTGAGTAGCCAGTACATCCTCGGTCTTCTTCACTCCAAAATGTCCCATCAAACCACCTCCATGCGCTTCCTGCAAGAACAATAGGCGAATAGAGGTAGCTGGGATGCATAGCCTGTTAGCACGGTATAGTAATCCATCATTGAGCACATATTTATTCCAAGTTCTTCCTTCTTTACAATGTTCGAAATCATCTTTAAAGTCCAAATCAGTAGCATATAATCCTTTAATTGTTTCTAAACCAAAAATCTTATGATCGAGTTGGGACAACATGGTATAACGTCTAGATAACGCATCTGCAATGACATTGTCTTTACCTTTCTTGTGTTTAATGATATAAGGAAAAGACTCTATAAATTCAACCCATTTAGCATGACGTTTGTTCAGTTTGGCTTGGCTTCTAATATGTTTCAAAGCTTCATGATCAGAATGAATAATAAACTCCTTGGGTCAAAGATAATGTTGCCATGTTTCTAAAACTCGCACTAAAACATACAACTACTTATCATAAGTCGAATAATTAAGAGATGGCCCATTCAATTTCTCACTAAAATAAGCAACGGGTTTACCTCCTTGTAGTAGCACTCCTCCAATTCCAATGCCGCTAGCATCACATTCTAACTCAAAAGTCTTACCAAAGTCCGGAAGTTGGAGTAGAGGTGCATGCGTAAGCTTATCTTTCAGCGTATTAAAAGCTTGTTCTTGTGCTGGCCCCCATTGGAACGGAACGCCCTTCTTTGTCAACTCATTGAGTGGGGGCAGCAATGGTGCTGAAATCTCTCAAAAAACACCGATAGAACCCTGCAAGGCCATGAAAGCTTCTCACCTGTGTGATAGTCCCAGGGGTCGGCCAGCTCTTGATGGCTTCAATTTTAGCTTCATCCACTTCAATTCCCTGTGGAGTAACAACATAGCTAAGAAAAGCAACTCTATTCGTGCAAAAGGTGCACTTGTCAAGGTTAGCAAACAAACGTGCCTCTCTCAAAGCAGTAAAAACAGCACGTAGATGATCAATGTGTTCTTCATATGACTTGCTATAGATCAAAATATCATCAAAGTACACCACCACAAATCTTCCTATGAAAGCACGTAAAACCTCATTCATCAATCTCATGAAAGTGCTAGGTGCATTAGTTAAACCAAAAGGCATCACTAACCACTCATATAGACCGAACTTAGTTTTGAAAGCAGTTTTCCATTCATCTCCCAATTTCATTCTTATTTGGTGGTAACCACTACGCAAGTCAATTTTCGTGAAAATAATAGAACCACTCAACTCATCAAGCATGTCGTCTAGCCTAGGAATAGGGTGACGATACCTTATTGTGATATTATTTTTTTCTCTATAATCAACACATATACGCCATGTACCATCTTTCTTAGGAACCAAAAGAACAGGAACAGCACAAGGACTAAGGCTCTCTCGTACGTACCTACGGTCCAAAAGGTCTTGGACTTGTCGCTGAATTTCCTTAGTCTCCTCCGGATTGGTCCTATATGCAGCGCGGTTTGGCAAAGTCGCTCCCGGGATCAAATCTATTTGGTGCTCTATCCCTCTCAATAGTGGTAGCCCCGGGGGTATCTCAGCTGGAAAGACATCCTTATACTCCTGCAAAAGGTTAGTGACAGCAGCAGGCAAAGAGCTAGGTATATCATCAATTGAAAATAAAACCTCTTTGCATACGAAAGCATAGCACAAAGTATCATTATCTTGAATTTCAGCAAGGTCAGATTTAGTAGCAAGCATAACACCACCCTTTAACTTAATGCCTTCGGACCTAGGTGTGTTCTTCTCTTTCTTAGGTGGAAAAACAGATTGAGCTACTTGCTGATTTTCATATTCCAAAACACGTTCTTTCTTTTCTTTGTCAGCTAAAGCTTTATCACATTGCACAATTTCAGCAGGTGTCAAAGGAAGCAAAGAGTTTTTCTTTCCCTTCTGCATGAGAGAGTATTTATTACTTCTACCATGGTGTGTAGCATCGGTATCAAATTCCCAAGGACGGCCTAACAAAAGTGAACATGCTTGCATAGGCACTACATCAAAATCAGCATAATCATGGTAGGAACCAATAGAAAAATATAATCTCGCAGATTATGTTACCTTAACCTTACCGCTATTATTGAACCACTGAATGTAGTATGGATGAGGATGTGCACGTGTTGGCAAGGAAAGATTCTTCACAAGATCGGAGCTCAAGAGGTTGTTGCAACTCCCGCCATCAATTATGGTACGAACACGTGCATCTTTGACAATGAGGAATGTCTGGAATAGATTATGGCGTTGTAGCTGCTCCGCTTGCCCCATTTGAGAACTCAAAACTCGCTTCACAATGAAGGTGCGTGCTGCATAACTCTCCGTGGCAGCGGTACCACTAATCTCCTCCCCCTCACTATCCATGTCATGATCGGCTGCAAGATTAGCTTCAAATGCATATTCTTCCTCGACATCACTATGACTAACATATCCACCATCTGCTGTTGCGGAGTATGCTCGCTGGCTTGGGCAATCCTTCATGACGTGGCCAATACCTTGGTAGCGACGGCACACAATGCCCGTTGTACGACCCGTGGTAGCTGCACCTGAAGAAGAGCGTGGCATTGGATCCTGCGAAACAGTAGATTTACTCACCTCACGTGATGGTTGTGGTGCTCCTGCTGAACGCGCCCGAGTGTTGGAGGAGGGGGCAGCAGATCGTGTAGATGTTGAAGGGAATGTTGTTGCTTGTCCCTGTGGTACTCGTGAAGTAGATGTACTCCCAAAATTGTTCCGCAATTTCTGCACCTGTTGTCGACCCTGCAGTTCTTTTTCTGCCAAGATAGCAAAATGGAACAATCTATTGGTAGTATTGTAATCTTTGTAATCAACAAGGTCCTGAATTTCACGTCTCAACCCGGAGTAAAAACGAATCATGGTATCCTCATCATCCTCTTGTATACTACAACGAAGCATAGCAATTTGAAGCTCTTGATAGTAATCATGCACAGATTTAGAACCTTGATTTAAGCGCTGCAATTTCTTTTTCAATTCACGTGTATAATCAAGAGGAATAAATCTATTGCGCATGGCACGCTTTAGTCTAGGCCATGATTCAGGTTCTAAGCCACTAGAAACTAGACCATTCCACCAAATAATAGCATAATTCGTGAACTCACAAGTGGCGAGTCTAACTCTATGCATTTCAGGAACCATATGAGAACTATACTTTTGATCAACCGTCATTTCCCAATTCAAATAAGCATCAGCATCATATGCACCATCAAAAGGAGGCATTGAAAACTTAATCTTAGAATAAGGATCATCGCGACCGTTGCGATTAACATTATTACCTCCATTACCTTGACGACGTTGTTGTTGGCCACGACGTAATTGTTCAGCATGAGGACGTTGCTCAGCACGCGCATCTTGCCCAACAAAAACCTCACCATCTTCTTGGTCACCATCATTAGTATCATCATCATCATCATCATGTGAATGGTCATCATCCTGTGGTGGCTGTCGCAACTCAAGATCGTTGACTCGCGTGACGAGGTTAGCAATGCTTGTTCTAATGTCTGTCAATAGCCTAGTATGCTCTTGCAAGGCTTTGTTGAGTTCTTCCTTGGATACACAATCCTTAAAATCCAACGGAGAGCCATCACCTGACATGGTTAGTAGAAAACAAAGGATAACAAATATTATCCCTATCAACTACTAGGTTGTGGAAGGTGGAATCACACACACTCAAGCATCTTACCACGCTCTTACAAATGTTCTTACCAACGTAGCAAGGAGGAACAACCGGTGACGAGTCTGGAAGCGTGGGATGATTGCAAGAGTGAACCTGTTCGGATAAAAGGAGGTGGAGCTTGGAAGGCACAATATGGTAGCAAGGGTTAGCAATAATTGTAATCAGAAGAGCAAAGCTAAATAAGTGTCCAAAGTATGAATCATAGTTGCTGGTCTATCACGTGTCCCTAGTCCTAGCACAATAGCTGAAACAAAGCTAAAAAGGATGATCAAAGAAAGACACAGCAAACAGCACAATTATCTGGGTGTTCTGTATGTGCTCCTCTTTTTTGTCTTTTAGCACTAGTAGGAATCACGATTTTTTTTTTTCATATTTTTCTGATATTTTTTTCTGAACTAGGAGCACACAAGCAACAACCATAGAAATTTTCAGCTCAAACGGATGCAAGATGTGGCCTACAGAAAATCAAGCACATTCTCTGAAAAGCGTGCGGAAACTTCGCGGCTCGAATACTCAATCTTCCAAGCCGAATTTGGGAAAAAATTTTTGGTGGAACCCAGCAAAGTAGGGGGAGCAACGGATGTAACTTTTTCTGTAGATGTCCGTGAAAAAAAATTTTGCCTGATTCCGAGTCCGTATGAGAAAGTTATGGCTGTTTTACTGAACCCCTGTCGAGTTAGGGTTTTTTTTTCAAGCAACTCTTGCAGAAATTGACCTCTTTAAGGTATTGCAAGCAATAGGATCGCGAGATGAACAAGGATGGCAGCGGTGGCAAGGCAATTGATACAAGGCGGCTTGCGACCTATCTAGGGTTGGCGTGGCGGAAAGTAACACAAGGCGGCTCGCGGTGGCAAATCGAGTAATGTGGTGGCTCGACTTGTTGGTGGGGATAGTGGCGATGGGATAGCGGCGTGATCAAAATAGCACGGAGCGTTGACTAAAAACCAAGAACACGACTCTAACACCAGCAACAAGACTCGACCACGGACACAAACTCAACAACGCGTAACTGAAAACAAAAATTGCAAAGACACAAAGGGTTCTAGGGCAGCGGAAATTGACGAAATTTTTTTTGGGCTTTTTCTGGACTCTTGGTAATGAAAAACAGACTAATCTAAAGGGGAAGACGAAATTACCTAACGGGTAACCTGAAAATTTGATACCAGTTGATGAGCAATGTTGGCCTGATCTTCCGATAGGTAGTGATAAGTCGGTGGGTGGAGAACTCGACGTTGATGAATCCAAAGGCTTCGACCCGAACAGATCGTCTCCCTTGCAATCACTACACCACAGCTCCGATGGTTATCAACTGTGTCGCGCGGTTGACCTCGCCAAGAAGGCTCAATCCCTGCAAGCGTACCGAGAACACAAGCAAGAACGTAGAAGATGCAATCTGAAATATTGCGAATTGAATTCAAGCACTCGAAGTCGGGGTTCCACAGACACTTGCGGCGGCCTAGTCGGTCCGGAACAAGAGCGAAAATCTCACAACTGTGTGTAGATCAATGTCTAAGCAAAATCCAACTCTAATTAGGGCGGCGGCTACTGTATATAAAAGACTAGGGTCGGCCAAGGACCCCTGGACGCATCCCTAATGGACTCCAACACGTTACACGGCCCAACGGCCCAAAAGATGGTGGCGCAGCACCCTGACAGATTCTGGACGTCCACTTATTTTGATGATTCCCGTTGAATCATAAAGAATTTGGACATGGTACCAGTACCGTTGGAAAGCTTATCTCCTTAGCTTTCCAACCATGTGTAGAACGTCAAAAACGGAGTCCGTATGCGTCCTGGGCGACGATTTTAGTGCGGACTGGTCCTGGATTCCGAAACGGACTCGAACTGGATTGGGCCTCCACCTTGGCTTGGGCGCCCTTGCTGTTCTTCTCCCGTGTTCCTAAGTAATAATACATCACAATTATTTAGTAGCATCCCATCCTCATCAAAATATAAAGAAACACTAAGGAACGAGCTCACCTCATGATTTAGTTGACGTGCACGAGCTCGTGTCAATGGACCTATTATTGGAGGAATACTCGGTGTGTGTGTATCCGAAAGAGTGATGTCCTCATCACAAACCTAACCCATTAATCTCATTAACAAGAATGTTCAAATGAGAATAGATATCATTAGCACTTTCATAGGATAGTTGCTTGATGCCATTGAGCTTAGTAACAAGCACATGATATTTCTCATAGCACGCATCCTTTGTGCCTTCATGTATTTCAATGAGACTAATCCAAATATCATATGCATTAGTAAGAGAATAAACACGATTAAATGCATAAATACATATAGATGATAAAAGGATACTCTTGGTCAATACATCTAATTGCCTCTTCTTGTTGGCGATGCGAGGTCTCATCCCATCCTGAGTGACTCTCCAAACATCCAACCCTCGAGCTTACAAATATAAAGTCATTAGAATTTTTTAACAGGAAAAATTTGAGTCATCGAAAAGTGGAGCACTATAGGAATCCATCGCAACCCTGAACATCACAACTCACTAGGCGGTGAAGCCTAACCGATCACAATGAGACTAAGTCTTAAATGCCACTTGAATTGGCGAAACCTTGTAAAAGGTGTGAAGCTCTAACACAAATTAAAGAGCTAGATGTGAGTCCTAGCTCTGATACCAATTGAAGGGATTGGTGACGTTATAAGAGGGGGGTGAATTATGATGCTTGGAATTATTTTGGCTCCAAAAACTATACAAGATAAACCTATATCAATTTCTATCTATATGTACTCTAGGTTTATCTAGTATGTCTACTCTACCGATCAAAGAGCTTGCAACCTATCTAAGAAGGTAGATTGCAAGAAGGTAAATGCGGAAACGTAAATAAGGTAGAGAGAGCAAACTCAGCACAAGAGATTTTTTTCCCATGGTATGATGGTATGAATGTCATCTCTAGTCCACATTGGAGCTACACAAAGGATATGCTCCTGTTCGCCATCCGGTTATAGCTCTTGAGCCACCAAGTCACAAAGACAAGGCATCCACCCAGATGAGCCACCAAGCCACAAGGCAAGGTCTCACCACTAGCCTCTCTTCCGGTTCCTTGCCATCGTGATCACTTCGGAGTTTCAGCCACCAACACAAGGGTCTCCGCATCCCTGTACACGCTTCTCGTAACTGCTCCACACCAAATTGGAAAGTCAACAAGCTTGCCGGTGGGTCACCAAGACTCCAAGGTGCCGGCGTACCACTTGGATCACTCCTTGATCCACTCTCTAGGCAGCAATCACCTAGCAACTCTCTCTAGACCTATAAGCACTAATCACTCGCTAATCTTATGTTTAATCATATTGCTTAATCATATTAAGCACTTTGGTGGCTTGGATGTCTTCTCAAGTGTGTATAAGCTTCCTCTAGACTCTAGCAGCATGCCACACCTTCAAATGAATGAGTGGAGGTATTTATAGCCTCAAACCCGCGCACTAGCTATTAACCCAACGGCTCAAAAAAGTTGTTAACACCGAATGATCCGGTGAGATAACAGTACTAACACTAGATCATCCGTGAGTACACTCTCACAAACTAGCTGTTGTAACCTCACTCAAGCCTTTATGAACATCGAACACTA
Organism: Phragmites australis; assembly: GCF_958298935.1. Taxonomy (NCBI): domain Eukaryota; kingdom Viridiplantae; phylum Streptophyta; class Magnoliopsida; order Poales; family Poaceae; genus Phragmites; species Phragmites australis. The sequence goes on from NC_084938.1 coordinate 11,100,501, forward strand.
CGGTGTATATTTCATGTCCATCATCGGACTATCCGGTGAGTTATCATGAGTCTCCGAGCCTTTCCTTCTTCTCTGTGTAAATTGCTACGGTGAAAGCATCCAGTGCACATCACTTCATCACCAGACTATCCAATGAGTTGACTCTAGGTCAACCGAGCCAATACAACCCTCTCTGAAAATAATGCTCCGGTGTACATAGCATCCATCACGGACCATCCGGTGCCTTGAACTTCATTCTTCAACACTTGGCACCCTGTGTAAATTGGTTTGGTATTAAGCCTCCAGTGTGTACAACACATACACTGGACCTTCCGGTGTGTTTACCTCCATCTGTCAATTTGCATTGTTCATTGTCCGGTGTGTGCAACACATTGATCACCGGACCATCCAGTGCTTTGATCTTCAACTTCAATGGTTGCAACCTTCTCTGGACAAAATGCTCCGATGTGTATCTTCTCTGATCATTGGACCTTCTAGTGAGGTCTTTAGGCCTCCTTCCCCTTTGTCAAATATGCTCCGGTGAGATCAACACTTAGAGCACCAGACCATCCGGTAAGGCAAATCTTCCTGGGACTTCTCTAATTCAGTCCAAGTTTGTGCCAGCAGCGGGTGGCTTCTTCATGTATTGCATCCATAAGAGCTACTAACATATATTATTGATAAACATGTTAGTCCCATGGACTATATTATCATTAATCATAAAAATCACAATCATTGCCTAATAGGGCCATTTTCGCTACACCAGGCTACCAATAGAACCAAAACAAGCCATTGTGCATTCTTTCTCTTCGATAGTAGAATTACATTACTAAATCACACTAGAAGAAAGTTGATGCGTGGCACACCATTGTTCGCAAAATTCTTGTCAAAAACAAACAAAAACTAAAAATGTCTGCACTACACTAGAAACCCTATGACATCCCTACACTGAAACTGCATCATTTCACAAATCCCAGCCACCTAGTGTCGTCTCCAAACATTCCTACACTGAAAACCCTATGACAAATACATCAATATATGGACTAGTCCAAACACCCGCACTTAATTTTGCACTTCAACTCGATATCTGCACTAGTCTAGCAATAGCTAAAGGTAACCACTTATTGCACACTTCAAACCAAAGATGGGGGACGAGACGGAGGGTGGAGTGGGGCGTACCTGACAGAGATGGGAGGTGGACGACGAGATTGATGGAGATGGGGGTGGCTACCTGGATCTCCAGTCACACCCAACGAGGATGGTGGTGGCTGGACGGAGCAAAAGGTAGTGGCACGGGCAACCTCCTGCTCCACTGGGGAAGTGCCGTAGAGGGTGTCATCGGTCAGGCCGTCAATGGGCACAGGGGCTAGATAGCAACGGAGCACGGAGGAGAGGGCGTTGACAGTGGCAATACATAGAGGAGAGGGCATCAATGGTGGCAGCACGGGCTTGACGGCGACTTTGGGACGAGGAGGCTGGAGGTGCGGCTCGGGGAGTTAGGGCTAGGACTTAGAAAAAATGACATGGGGAGGCAACCTATCTATAGTTAAATGATTATAGGTGACGGGTAAACACTACTATCACCCATCACCTATGATATTGACCATCACTTATTACAAATCATAAGCGATGGGTGAATATTATCACCCATCACTTATTACTTATACTCAGTGACCGGTAAAGAAAGTCATAGGTGATGACTAAATAGTATCACCCGTCACTTATGACTTTCTTCACCGATCACTCTGTAAGTGATGGGTGATAATATTCACTTGTCACCTATAATTTGGACAGAAATTTCAGATTCAAATTCATAACTTGTTATGTTCAATTTAATATTACAAATTTGACATTAATATTCAAATTAGATATTAATATTGCAAATTTGACATAAATATTGAAAATTTAATATATATACAAATTAAAATTTGAACTTAATATTACACATTTGACATTAATATTACAAATTCAAAAACCTTGAAGCCTAAAATTCAAAGTCGCCATTTTCGTGCTTTCTTGACATGGATCCCTTAGTTATGGTCAGAGCGTGGGTATAGAGTTCTCTCGGTCGGCGAAAGGCATGGCATGATTGCATAGCAAAAGTGGGGATTTCATCGAATTGATTGAACTCCTCCTCATCAATGACATTTGCAAGATGCGTCTTTTCCCAGTGAGAACCACATGGTGTTTCTTCTTTGTTGTGTTAGCCACATAAAAGACTTGGCGAACATCTTTAGCGAATACGAAGGGTTCAGACTTGTATCCGGCATGTTTGAGATCAGTGCTAGTAAATCCATGCTTGTCATTAGTAACACCCTTTGCCCTATATTACCCAACAGCACCGAAATAGGGCTACCTTTAATCCCAAGTAGTTTAGCTCCCAGATCTCCTCTATTTGACCATAGTATATGCCCCTCCGCATGTCGTTATCACACGCATCTATACGGACACCACTGTTCTGATATATGCTCTTCTCACCTTGGGCAACCGTGTAAAATGTGTATCCGTTTATATCGTAGCCTTGATATGTCATAATTGTGTATATAGGGCTCGATGCCAGTTTTTTTTTATCAGAGCACTTGTAGGAGTACTCGATTGTCTGATTCAATCTCGGAACCAAGTGGTGAACCTTTGCATATGTTGCTTTGCAACCCAAGCTTTAGTCTACCCTGGATTCTCTTCAAGTAGCATCTACTTGTGTTCATTGACATATAGGCACACTTCGATCATTTGTTATAGAATGAGAAAATGAGCTTGGTTGTATGCCTTTGGATCAGGAGCTATTGCCATCTTCCCTAGAACATGTTTCTATATGGGTGCTTCCTAGGAAGGAAACATCAATGCTGCCTGTACACTATTTTCTTTGAGTTTGTTAAACCTCAAATTGCATGTGTCATCTAAGCAATGGGGCAAGCTTTACCTCTTTTGCTCTGACCTGACAAGTTACGAAGTGCTAGCAGATCGTTGATGGTGATGAACAACACGGCGTGCAAGTAAAGTACTCTTGCTTGTACTGATCCCAAACCTTGACGCCTTCCGACCAGAGTTCCTTAAGATCATCGACTAAAGGCCTGAGGTACACATCAATATCGTTGCTAGGTTATTTCGGTTCTGATATCAAGATTGACAATATAATGTATTTCTGCTTATTACAAAGCTAGGGTGGAAAGTTGTAGATAGACAATACAACAGGCCAGGTGCTATGTGAGGTACTCATGTTACCAAATGGATTCATGCCATCTGTGCTCATAGCAAACACAATATTTTTCAACTCTTTAGCGAACTAACCAAATGTGGAATCAACGATTTGCCACTAAGCAGAATACGCCAGGTGCCGTATCATTGCGTTGTTCTTACGACCCGTCTTATGCCAATGCACCAATTAGGCCTCCTTTCTATTTGCATATAGACGCTTCAGATGGGGAATTACAGAAAAATATTTATTTTTCTTGCCTCTGTCCTTGTCACCACCATCATTTCTATGCTTATATCGATAGGTTCCACACACGAGGCATTGATCCAGCTCTGCATATTCTCCACAAAACAAGATGCAATCATGCTTACATTCATGCATTTTTTCTATTTCTAGTCTTAAATGACCAATTATTTTCTTTGCATCGTAGATGCCCTCAAGCACCAAGTTCTCCTCCGGTAGCATGTCCCTTAGCAGATCTAGCAATGCTTCAAAACTCTTATCAGTCCAACCATAGGTTGCCTTCAGATATAGAAGCTTTAAGTTCTGAAATATCTGTGTGTACTTCTTCTTATAGTTGGGACAAAGGGGTGTCTTGGAATCCCGCACAAAATCCTGGAATTTAGCAAACTCACCATTGTTATACTCGTCGTGGCACTCAATATTCCCCACCATCTGGTCTATATTCTCCACAAAATCCTCAAGATCATTGTCATTGAAACCTAATATATCCTCGTCCCTGAGATCATGATCCATTTCACAGGGTGTAAGTGCTTGATCCACACTGTCGGCATGGAGGGTCCGATCCATCTCTCCCTCGTTAATGCCTTCCCCACCATGTTTGTTCCAACATATACAATTCTCTTTAAATCCACGCATTACCAAGTGTGCATGGATATTGTCTGGTTTCATGAACTTCTTATCATTCCTGCTGTCGCGACATGGACAATACATTGCAGTTTTACCACGATCTTTCATATCTACTAAGGCAGCACTCATGAAATGCTTCACCCAGTTCAGGTTCCAGACAAGTTCGGGTCTCAAGGTACATCCAACTTTTGTCCATCATCTATAATTAATGTAAAAACATTCATTCTTCATCAACAATTACCTTAATTTTGTGGTTAAGCATGCGATTAAAAATTCCATACAATTACACTAGATTTGTGGCATCTCGCGGTAGACCAGGCAAACCTAGCACCAAATCTAACATAAATACAACTCAATTGTACTAAGATTTTGGATAAAGATGCAAAATATCCGATAAGAACTCAAAACACAACAAATCTATCAAATATGGATTAGATGAGGAGGAAAGGGAGAGATACAAACCTTCAAAGACCTAGCACCAATTCAAACATCAAATCAACAAAATATTACTGAGTCTCTAGGGGAACCAGAGAAAATCACCGATCTACTGTGCGCGCATAGTCCTGGCCAGTCTGGGTGTACAGTAGCGGGCCAGATCTTATAACAGAGCTAAGTCATAAGTAACGGGTCATAATATGACCCTTCACTTATTACTTGTGCAGGGAGACCCGTCACCTACGCCATATTATAAGTGATGGGTCGTGATATGACCCGCCACTTATGTTTGGTGTGAGGAGACCCATCACTTATAACCAGATCATAAGTGACAGGTGTAGTTATAACCCGTCACCTATACAGAAGTGACGGGTAGTATTATAATCCGTTACCTATGACCTACAATTAGTGACGGGTCTATGCCCTGTCCCAACCTGAGGCTATATAAGTGATGGATCGTATAATGACCTGTCACTAAATTATGTCTCTTTTGTCCATTTTTAACATAATGATATTTGTATCATTTGTCAAGAATGATATTCAAACTTTGAGTCTGAATACTTGGTACTTCTGTGCAATTGAAGAAGATGCATGCACTTGTATATGCTGTTGCAAGATGTTTATTGCCTTATAAACTAGATCAACTCTCTTATTTTTAATATATGCTCAGCTTGAGCTCTAGCTCGTTGTGTTCGTTTTAAAAGATGCTTATTGTATTCTATGGTCCCTTTGAGGGGGAAAAATAATAATGGAGGAATTTAAAGGGATTGAATTTTGTGGATGAAGCCCTATGAAACAAAGCAGCGAGCTTTTAAAGTTTTACTAGATGACTTGTTTGTTCCGCAGGGATTTTGGAGAAACTATAACATGAGGCCCATCCTTTTTTATTGCAAATTTTTGAACCAACACAACATAAAGTATTCCAATGAACATTGGATTAGGTTTATATGCCAAGTGCCACAGATAAGAATTAATAATGGGAACAATAATTAAATTTAAACTGCCTCTGTTCTCAAATAAATATTGTTTCAAAAATGCATGCATGTAAACTTTAAAAACTTTGATCATCACTGTACACAAAATAACTAGCATTTTTAAGCAAAAAAGTATTAGTACACTTTTCATGAAAAATACTTTCAATTATATTTTAAATATTTTGCTAACATATATTTGGAAAATGTAAGTGTACAGTTCATGAAACTACGGAAAAAAAATCACAAAACTACACTTTTTAGAATCAATTTTGTAACCATGCACCTTTTTATCACTTTGTATCACAAGACCACACTTAAGATTCAATTTCACATCAGGCAAAATTGCCCCGGTAGCATTATTCGTGAACCATTTTGCAAACATGCCACTCTGTTGTTCCCAATTTAGCAGTTCTCAGTTCAGCTTTGTCTAGCACTATACCACACGATTGAAAAATCAATGACTTAGATTAGATCCGATCCCAGCACCGTTATATATCTCCGGTCAGTCCTCTATTTCTCCCTCATCGGAGTTTCCTCCTTCCTCTGAATCCCTCTCTTATATATGGCACCAATCCCAATCGTTGACCCATAGCATGTGGCTTCTTCATCCCACTAGCAAAAGTCCCCTGCTCTCCTCGACACGCCCACCTCCACTTTGTTTGCCAGATTTAGAAGCACTCCATATCATATTGATGCTGCACGGTGGCACCAGCGCCATAGCCATGCTATGTCTCACCATCTGTGTATCCTTGAATTGCAGCACCGAAGTCCAATCCGATGAGCCCCATCTCCAACCTCCCCTATGCTACTACGCTTTGTGTTGCTGGATCCAATGGTGCATGTGATATGGCCACTGCGGCCGCTATGCGCATGTGGCCTGCTCATGCACAAGCAGCTACATCCATGGCCTTCACGGTGGGGTGGACTCCCGTCGGCAACACCCAGATCCACAGCCGACTATGACAGCTGCGGGGCGGTGGTGGTAGGAGGCAGAAGCAGGGCATGGCGATGTGAAAGGATAGAGATGCCCAAGAGAGGGGGGTTGAATTTGGATTCAAAAACTTTTTTATCACTAAAAATATAGAAATGATCTACCCATCCTTAATCTATGTGATTCTAGGCTTCTATGTGTGTCTATGCTAACACACAATAAATTTCCAACCTAGTTCAAATTCTATTCTTTCATGGCAATTCTGCAAAGGTAAATTGTGGAAAGTAAATTGCGGGAATTGAAATACTAGAAATGAAAATGCTCAAATGTAAAGAGAGGGACTAGGAAGGCTCATTTTTTTTTTTTTTTGAGGTATCGGAGAGTTGCCGCTCTCCATAAGGAACTAAGCGCAAGGGTAGTTCTTCTCCACTCCGGATTAGTGGACTCCAATCAGACATAACTCCTTCTTGGGTATTCAACAATATCTTCTCCAATCCGCCTAGGTGACACAAAGAGTAACAAGCTAAGAATATCACTTGACCTAATCAAGATCAAAGAGCTGAATGTATGTACACAAGCTACTCTCCTAGCACTAATGATGTCCTTAATATTCAATTAAGAACTTGAATGATCACTCTAGTGCTTCTTCTTCCTCTTGGCTCTCCAAAGGTGTAGATGAACTAAACAACTAGCTAAGAGGGCCATCAATGAGGTGAGGGGGCATATTTATATCGAACCACCAAAAACTATTTGTTAACCCCTCGGCCTCCAGAAAAACAGGTCAACAGACAATTAGGTGGGCCATCAGACTTTCCGCTGCCTTCAAATCCAATTACCAAAAAACTAGCCATTTACTATATGGCCGCCTCACCGGACAATTAGGTGGGTCACTGGACTATCCGGTGGCCTTCATCTTCCAAGTGTCCAAGCCCTCTAGACAAATATTCTAGTGGCCAATGGACAAGATAGACGAACTGTCTGGTGACCCACCGAACCTTCCAATGGCGTCCAAAGTACCAGATGAAAGGATTGGATGGCTCGAGAGGAGGGGGGTGAATTGGGCACTAATTAAAAACAACTTCTATCGAATTCTAAGCCAAGTAACCACCTTAAACTATAGGAAAGGTAATGAAACTACACGATCAAACTAAAGGAAGGCAAGGAAAAAAATAAGGTAGAACACAAAGTAAATGCAGAATTGAAAGCTTGCAAGAAAGTAAATGCTCAAATTTAAATGTGAGAAAGTAAAGAGATGGGAAAGAAGACAAAGTAAAGAGATCCAGGAAACAAGCTAGAACACACATATGTCCACATCCATGAGCAGAGCTAATTAACCAAGGAAGGCAGCAAAGTGTTGTCTCATATCAACTCCTACAGCCAACTGCATATAATGCCAATTGAGCGTCTTGTGCTCGCTCAAGTTGACCTTCCTCCTTAGGTAAGATGCATGAAAGCTCTTGCAGAATGGTCCAGAACCTAGGATTTACCCTCTCATCTCTCTGTGGGCTAAACCACTCTCCAACTGGCACAAACTTCAGCTTCTTGATCTTTATTGACTTGAAGGACGTCAAGTCACGCAACCTGATCTCACCCTGTGCTGGAGACTCCTCTGACTGCTGCTCCTCCTCCTGAGACTGCTCCTCCTCTGTCTCTGGCTCCTGACGAGCCCTTTTTCGGCTGCTTGACTGGCTGGAAGGCGTCGAGCCCAACCCCATGGCAGAACAAGTGTGGATGGACCGACGCAGTGTAGAACTGTCTCCAATCTAAAAACCACGCTAAGTCTCAGATGCATCTGTAACAGCTACCGCTCGGTCCCATTCCTTCTGTGCCTTTATCTTCTTCTTTGGCTGCTCAACTTCCTTTCCCTTGTTGCGGCACTTATGACCCATCTAACAGATCAAACTTGAATAGCAAGATGAGCGAACGTGTCAGGTTTAAGCAATTTGACTGAATTTGACCTGAATTTGAATCCTAAGCAAGAATTTGATGTGAATTTGGATGAACATGCTACAGATTCAAGTTTGCAACACTAGACATTGATCAAATGCAAATGATTTGTCTTCAGTTTGAACAAATTGATCAAATTTGAGTAAATTTTGGGCAAATTTTGGGGCTAATTTGCATAATTTTAAATCGAGGATTTGCAAAAATGAGCAATCAGTCGAAGAGAATCTCACCAGGAAGAAATTAGCGAAGGAGATGCTGGTGGTGAAGGAGGAATGGTGGTCGATGGCACTGGCGACGGAGTTAGGGCATAGAACAAGCGGTGGCTCTGGGCGGCACAGCACTGGGCGGTGATAGTGGAGGTGGCGCGATGCTGGGATGGAGTGGCGGTGAGATGCTACAGTGTGGAGTGGCACAGAGCGGTGGCTGGACTGCGGTGGAGTGTTGGGCGGTGGCGTGCGAGTCGGCAAGAGGCATGGGCGACGGCCCGACAGGTCAAAAATGAGGGTACGGTGCTCAGCCTGAAAGCTTATATGACAGGTGGGACCCACAAAAAATGTGAGTGCCGACGATCCGCTGGTAACCATCTAAGCATCAGAGAGATGCATCGGACCATTATTTCCAGAATGTTTTCTAACTGAGCCGAAACCAAATTTCAAACGCCAGATTATCCGCTGATCATAGCATTGAATGCCGGACCTTTTCTGAGAGAGAACTGACTTCTACACGTCGGAAGATCCGATGATTGGAAATTGGCATGCACCAGACTGTTTTCCAAAACATCTAAGAGACAACTATTGTCTTGAGCGCTGAAAGGTCCGGTGAAAGTCTTTGAGCATACGCCAAAACAGACTGAACACAGAGCGCCGGATGATCCGCTGAGAAGAAAGAAAGTAGTGTCAGACCATCTGGTGAGAAGAAAACTTTCTATTGATCTAAAATCTCTCACTATGTCCAAACTTCAAATAAGCGCGCAATAAAAACAGATGTTTGGATCAATTTGAGTTAAGACCTTATCCTCTCAAACACTCATTTACAAATATTTGCCCATAAAAGCTATAGCATACATACTTTTTGAAATAGGCAATAAGAACCGAAAATTAAGGAGGGAGAAAACTCCAAAGAAATGTATGAGCTATATTGCCTATGAGTTCAAAGATTAAGACTTTAAATTCGCTAGGACATGACTCACTAGGCACTAAGCACAAACATCTTAGAGATGTTCATACTTTTACTCTTGAGAAACTTAGAGAAGAAATTGAGAAAAAGGAGAAACTTGTTGTGTTAAATTGCAAATATGTTAAAAATTCAAGTTGTTCAATGTCTGATTTGCATGATTAAATTTCCTATTCTAATTGCTCAATTCTTGAATTGAAGTTGCATGATGCTAATAATAGAGTTTCTCAAATAGCTAATTACATGATTACTCATGAGGTTCTTTCATGCTCTAACTGTCATAAACAAAAGAAACCTATGAGTGTTGCTTGTGATAAGTGTCCAGCTCTTTCTAAACAGGTTGATTATTTGAAAGGAACTTTAGAACGTTCTAAGGGAAAGATTTAGATTCATCTAAGTCAAGTATATGTAAACATGGTTTAGGTTTTGATCCCTATGCTCGTTCTAAGATAAATGCACCCACTATTGTTAGAACTCTTGGCTGTGGCAAATTTAAACCTCTTGCTGAATCTGAACCTAAGAAGGTTATTTTTATGACCGTTGGATTTTTCTCCTCTACAATGAATGCAAATGTTGCTTCTTTTTCAAAATCCATACATTGGGTTAAGTATACTTGCACTCATTGTGGTAGAGATGGATATTTAGTTGATTTTTGTATTAGACTAACTAAACAACAAAAGAAAGAGAAGTCTAAGCTAGGTCTAATTTGTAAAAGGCATGTTTTATTCCTCGTGAGGTTGTGGAACCTCATTTTGTGCATTAGGTGAAACAGTCATCACCTTTTACTCCTCGTGTAACTCGAGTTGAATCTACTCGAGTTTCTCAAGTTATGATTACTCGAGCTGCTAGTGCTTCTCGAGTGGAACTCACTCGAGCTGCTTGAGTTAAGTCTACTCAGGCTACTCATGTTTTGCCTACTCGTGTCGTTGGTCGAGTGACTCAGTACTAGATTCCTAAAAGCCTTATTACTAACCCTAGTATTGAGCCCTCGACATCTTATGTTTACTTGTAGGCTTCTCGAGCAAGGAAGGAGAATATTTGGCTGGTCGATTCTTCCTCATTGTCGATATTCGTCTCATGTTCATCCTCATCACCTGCATGGTTAGTTGCAAGTACACATTCATTTTCAACATCACTAGCACTTACATATCCATCGTCTTCTGTTACAATGTACGCTCGTTGAGTTGGCAATCCTTCATGACGTTGCTCATTCCCTTGCATCGGTGTCATACAATCCCGGTCGATCAGCCTGTAGAAGCAACCGAAGAAGAGCTCTTGGTTGGCCCCTGCACACTTACAGATTTGCTTACCTCAGGAGCATATCAGGTGTCGAAGGTACTGCTGAATGCGCCCTACTCAAGAAGGGGTAGTACACCGTGTAGCTGAATGTGGAGCTATTTTGACTTGTCCCGTTGTTGATTTTGAAGTGGTCATGCTTCCAAAATTGCTCCTTGGCCTCTATTGTCGTCCCTATAATTCTTTTTCTACCAGACATGCAAGTTAGAATAACCTAGGAACACTATTGTATTCTTTGTAATCAACTATGTTCTGAATTTCACACCTTAACCCTCCATAAAAGCAACACAACATACTAATTTGTAGCTCCTAGTAATATTCTTCTATAGATCTATCACCTTGGTTTAAGCGCTGCAATTTCTTACATAAATCACATTTAAAAGAGGGTGGAACAAATCTATTATGCATAGCAACCTTTAAAGCATTCCAAGTAGTAGGAGCTAATCCGTCGATCCATACCTTATTCCACCAGATGATTGCAAAATTTTTAAATTCACTAGTGGCTTGCCTAACTCTATGCACTTTAGGAACTAAATGACATTAAACTTTTGTTCTACCATCATCTCCCAATGTAAATACCTTTCAACATCATAAGCATCCTCAAAAGACGGTATAGTAAACCCTAGCAAATGGATCATCATTAATACGTGAGTTATGTTGCTGAAAATTATTATCTCTCATACCTTGACGGTTGAAGTTCAATCGGTTCCTTTATCGTTCATCAAAGGTGTCACGTTCTTGTCTCAAAATTTCATCATCCGCGACAAACTCCTCTTGTTCATAGGCTGCACCATGGGGATCCACTCGACCATTGTTTGGTGGTAGATTAACCAATCGATCAAAGCGTGTATTGAGCATTACAATGCATTCATTAAGTCGTTGCAATGTGGTATTGGTTCCCGCAAGCTTCTTTTCGATGTCATCATTAATAGTTTGTCGATGATCATCCAACAACATTGTGAGTTCTTCCCTCAAAACACACTCTTTCGCATCCGATGCTTCTCCTGCCATGGTTAGTCGAAGATAGAAAACAACGAAAGATAAATTATATCTATTGACTACTAGATGGTGAAGGTGGAGTCACGCCACGCTTTTGCAAGTGTTCTTACCAATCACAACAGTTGGCACAATCGGTAGCTGGTTCGTGATAGCTTATCAAGTGCAAGTGAGGTAGTTGCAAGAGGAGAAACCGTTCTGGTCGAGAGAAGGTGTAGCTTAGATAAGTAATATTTAGTAGCAAGGAATGACAATAATTGAAATCAGATTAGCAAAGCTAAATAAAAGTCCACAATACTTGTCACATTTGCTGGCCCGAACATGTTCCTAGAACTAGCTCAAGCAAGCCGAAAACTATAACAGACACAAGCACAATGGAACAAAATTCGCAATGCAAACTGATTCTCTTTTTTTTAATGTGACACAAATTCAAAAACTCTTCTACTGCCTTTTCGAACACCAGTGAGATATGTGGGTCACAAACTTTTTTCCGGAGAGCAGGAGTATAAAGGTAATAAAAAGACAAAACAAAGCGGATATCGAGTGATACTCAAACTTTGTCAGACAATGCTCGATATGACGAGTTCGTAGGATGTTCGAGACTAGCTAGAAACAGATAGACTCTGACTAGGTGGTGGAGGCGAAAACGAGTGGTTAGTTGAATCCGACTAGGTGGTCGAAATGACTGGTCGGGACCCTGAGTGGGTGGTCGGAGTGACCGATCGGACCTCGAGTGGGTGGCCAAAATAACTGGTCGGGACCCTGAGTGGGTGGTCGGAGCGACTAGTGGTCAAACCCGAGTAGATGGTCGACTCGACTAGTGGTGGAACTCGAGTAGATGGTTTAAATGACTAGTTGTTGAACACAACTTGATGGTTGACTTGACTAGTGGTTGAACTCGAGTAGATGGTTAAAGCGACTAGTGGTCGAACACGACTTGATGGTCGACTCGACTAGTGGTCGAACTCGAGGCGAGGAAGGAGAATATTTAGCTGCAGCGAGTGTTAAGCACTCAAATGGAGCAAGCGAAACAGCTACAATACCACAATTCGTTTCAGATGTTCCTTATAGTCAAGGATTATCGTGTTCGAGTCATTATTGATGGAGAAAGCTGCAACAACTTTGTATGTTCAGATATGATCAAGAAGCTTGCCTTGCCGACAAGAAACCATCTTGACCCGTATCATATTCAATGCTTCAACAACAGTGGTAAGTTGATGGTAATGCAAACAGCTAGGGTTCATTTTTCTATTGGTTCATACCATGATTGTGCTGATTTCGATGTAGTTCCCATGGAAGCATGCTCTCTTTTGTTAGGATGACTATGAGAGTTTAATACTGATGCAACACATCATGGTAGAAGTAATAAGTACTCTTATGCATAAAGGAAAAAAAATAACTTGTCCATCGTTAACCCCTGTTGAAATTATGAAATGTGAACAAGAGATAGCTGAAAATAAGAGAGAAGAGTTTGAGAATGAATCTGAAAATCAGCAAGTAGCGGAAAAAGTTTTTCCACCCAAAAAGGAGAAAGCAACGACTTCTAAGTCTGATGGAATTAGACTAAAAGAGTGTGTTATACTTGTTACTAAATCTGATCTTGCTGAAATTTGTGATAATGAGTTGTCATGCTATGCTTTGATATGCAAAGATGCTTTAGTTTCACTAGAGAATATATCTAGCTCTTTACCTCCTGCTATTTCTAACCTTTTGCAGGAGTTTGTGGATGTATTTCCAGCTAAAGTACCCTTGGGATTACCACATATTCGAGGGATTGAACATCAAATTGATTTGATTCAGATAGCAACTTTGCCAAATCGTGCTGCATACAGGACCAACCCGGAAGAGACTAAGGAAATTCAGCGACAAGTCCAAGACCTTTTGGACCACGGGTATGTCCGAGAAAGTCTTAGCCCTTGTGCTGTTCTTGTTTTTTTGGTTCCTAAGAAAGACGGTAGTTGGCGTATGTATGTTGATTGTAGAGCCATCAATAATATTACTATAAGATATCGTCACCCTATCTCTAGGTTAGATGATATGCTTAATGAGCTGAGTGGTTCTATAATTTTCACTAAAATTGACTTGCGAAGTGGATACCACCAAATTAGGATGAAACTTGGAGATGAATGAAAGACTGCATTCAAAACTAAGTTTGGTTTGTATGAGTGTTTAGTAATGCCCTTTGGGTTAACTAACTGTAACACCCTACTTCCAACTGAGCCTAATCATCTGAAAATAGGAAATTTTGGCAGCATTTCCTCTGTAGAGTGGTATAACTGACCACAACATAAATTCTCAGGCAGCCAAAAACAGATATAACCAATATTTATATATCACCTTCACGACGCTATCAGTGTCTCACCACAACATATACCAAAACAAACGGCAACTCATCAACAAAGCTCAACTCAAACACCGGGAGACTATCGGCGTTGTGATGAGGGCGTGCGTGCAACTACCAAAAACCATCCCCCGACAAGCACGTCAGCAATCAAACATACCTGTAAAAGATTTAACAGGGGGTGAGACGAGCACAGCAAGTAACAGCTATGTATATAAACACATCTCACTCCGTTTTAAAAGTATTTAGGAATAAAACGTTCTTCTCCCAGCAATCAGAACAAACCACATGGTTTTAAAGAGGTCGTTATTTCAGAATTTTCTTTTTTGTCGAGACAGTAACGACAAACTTCAACCTGTTCTCCCACAAGAATATGGCATTCAACCCCGAGAAAGCTGAATTCTCCAAATATCATAAAAAAATGTATGAATGCCATGATGCAATTCCATTTGAGAGTTGGACGATGCCAACATCTCATGCAACTCCATGTACCGGTACGAATCACGCACGATGGCAGTGATCAGCCTTTATCACCATATGAAGTGCACAAATGCATATGTATACATGTGAATTGATGTCAATTCTTTATTTCTTTTTGAATAGCTCATGATGAAAACCACAATTGATTCATGAAGACAAACTGATTTCATGAAGATAAAGGTACAGTCCAGATTAATAAGAAAAACATTGATTTAAATAATTCAAAAGCAACGACATCCATAATTTAAATGGATTTGAAAAGAAAACCATATACTTCAATTTTGTTTGCAAAAGAAGTAAGACATGAATATAAATATAGCATAGAACCACACCCCCACGTTACTTGCCTTTTACCAAAAGCGATGAAGAAAATATCCGATCAAGAGCGCCCGGAAGCGGTACCACCTGTATAGGTATGTTATTAGCTCTAAAGCACAATTAAAACACATAAAATACGAAGCGTCAACCCTACGCCGGAAAACGTCGCGTCTACGCCGATATTTCGGACAACTGAAAAGAGAACTGTATCACATGAAATGATACACTATTTTCAATTCAGGGTTGAACTAAAATTCTCATTACTTAGACTTCACTTCGATGAATTGAATACTTCAACTCGGATGTCGTATCTTCGAGTCAACCACGATTATCACAACGAATCAAACTATTGATCACATGAAACGATACGACACGAATTAACTGATTTAATTTAATCCAACCACGAACGTCCAGAAAAAATTACCAAGAATTCGCCTTCGAAAGATTGACGACGAAACCGACGAAATTCCAAAATTTCCAACTTTTTTCCCTTTTCTTCTTCTTTTTTCTTTTCTTCTTCTTTTTTTTTCTCCTTCTTCTTCCTGGCTTCTCTCCCGGCCGGCTCTTCTTTTTCTTCTTTCTTCCTTTCCACCGGCTGCTACTTGCTTCGATTGACTGAGGGAGAGGGGAGAGGCAGCCGGCGGCGGCGGGGCAGCGACGGCGGCCGGCGAAAACGTGCGGCGCAGCGGCAGGAGAGAGAGAGAAACGCTCGAGAGAGAGAGAGAACGGCTCGAGAGAGAGAGAACGCAGAAGAGAGCGAGACGGCACACACGACGTGAAGAGTCTGGATGGATCGGGTTGAGGACCGATCCATCCAGTACTTATCTCTTTTTTTATTTTTTATTTCCAAAACAACGGACGGTCTAAATTTATTGGGCTCGCTACGGGTTTCAAAGTGCCCGGAACGGACATATGAATAGCAAAATGGGTTCGTCTCGACGAGATGAACGCAACCGCGGTCTCCGATCGGCCATCCGAGCAACGGATAAAAAAAGTCAAAATTTTGGTCAACCTCTCTCTTTTTTTTTCCAAGAAATTCAGTATTACATTCTCCCCCCCCCCCCTTAAAAGAATTCGTCCCCGAATTCTACCGCTTCCATGGCAACTATAAAACAGAGGTATAAATATTTCAAAACTTATGACTCACCAGTCTCAAAGAGCTCAGGATACTCCTTGCGCATTTGTTCTTCGAGTTCCCAAGTTGCTTCTCGTTCTGTTTGATTTGTCCAAAGGACTCTCACAAACTTGATAGTCCTCCTCCTCATAACTCGCTCTGAGGAATCCAGAATACGTACCGGGTGGCATTTTACGGTCAGATCCTTCTCTATCGTGATTGATTCCACATCAACTTTATGCTCCGGGTCTCTCAGATATTTTCTTAGCATAGAAACATGGAAGATATTATGTATTCCACTCATTGAGTCTGGTAATTCAAGACGATATGCCAAACTGCCTACTCAGGCTGTGATTAGGAATGGACCAATGTACCTCGGATTAAGCTTCCCCGACCTTCCAAAACGTACAACACCTTTGGTTGGCGACACTCTGAGAAGAACATAGTCACCAACTGAGAATTCTAGTTCTCGCCTCCGGATATCTGCATAGCTCTTCTATCGACTTTGAGCAGCCAACAGGTTCTGACGTATTTGGTGCACCTTTTCTGATGTTTGATGAACCAAATCCGGACCAATCAGTGATCTCTCTCCAACAGAATCCCAACACAAAGGAGAAACACACCTTCAGCCATATAAGGCCTCAAAAGGAGCCATCCGAATACTAGCTTGATAGCTGTTATTATAAGCAAACTCTGCTAAAGCCAGATGGTCTTCCCAACTGCCTTTCCAAGATAAGACACAAGCACGGAGCATGTCCTCCAAAGTCTGAATGGTCCGCTCCGACTGACCATCCGTATGAGGGTGGAAGGCTGTGCTAAGAGAAAGTTTCGTGCCCAAGGCACTTTGCAAACTCTGCCAAAACTGAGATACAAATTTGGAATCCCGATCTGAAATGATCGATTTTGGCACACCATGCAACCTTACTATTTCCCTAATATATAAGGGAGCCAAATCATGTGCCGAACTGGTTGTCTTCATTGGAATGAAATGTGCAGATTTTGTAAGCCTATCCACGACAACCCAAATAGCATCCCTGCCTCGAGGTGAACGAGGCAACCCAACAATGAAGTCCATAGTGATATGTTCCCATTTCCATTCTGGAATTTCTAAGAGTTGCATTAATCCTGCAGGTCTTTTATGTTCAGCCTTTACTTGTTGGCAGACCCCACAAGCTGCAACATACTTAGCAATATCCACTTTCATCCTTTTCCACCAAAAATTTTGCTTCAGGTCTCGATACATTTTGGTTTCACCTGGATGAATAGTATAAGGAGCCCGGTGAGCTTCTCTCAATATATCCATTTTCACATCTGCCTTCTGTGGTACACAGAGACGGCCTCTAAAGCGTATTGTACCTTGCTCATCCACACTAAACTCTTTTGATTTTCCTGCTAAAATTCTCTTTCGAACTTCTAAAAGAAGACGATCATGCTGTTGAGCTTCATGTACATGTTCAGGTATAGCAGATTGGATAATCATTTGAGTTTCTGGCTGCACAGTGCCAGCAAAGCAAAAAGATATTCCCATCCGATCCAACTCTGAATGTAAAGACATTATTGCTTTAGGTACACCTGTTCTGCTGAGGGCGTCAGCTACCACATTGGCCTTTCCAGGATGATACTGAATTGTCAGATCATAATCTTTGATTAATTCTAACCATCTCCGCTGTCTCAAATTCAGATCCCTTTGAGTGAAAATATACTTGAGACTCTTATGATCAGTGAAGATACCACATGACTCCCCATACAGGTAATGTCTCCAACTCTTCAAGGCAAAAACCACTGCAGCCAATTCTAAATCATGAGTGGGATAATTCTGTTCATGAGTCTTCAATTGTCTGGAAGCATATGCAATTACCCGATCTTCTTGCATAAGCACACAGCCAAGCCCAATCCGAGAAGCATCAGTGTAAACTGTGAAACGCTTACCACTCTCGGGCAAAGCCAAAATAGGAGCATTCACCAGCTTATTCTTTAAGGTTTGGAAACTGACCTCACAATCATCAGTCCATACAAAAGGAACACCCTTTTGGGTAAGTCTAGTCATAGGCTTTGCTATAATGGAGAAGTCTTGTACGAAGCGCCGATAATAGCCAGCTAGTCCAAGAAAACTTCGAATCTCTGTCACATTAGATGGTCTTTGCCATTCTATTACTGCAGCAACATTCTTTGGGTCCACAGTAATACCACGTTGATTAATAACATGCCCAAGAAATCCGACTTCTTCGAGCCAAAAGGCACATTTCTTTAGCTTCGCATAAAATTTATTCTTCCGAAGAGCCTCCAACACCAGACTGAGATGCACCTCATGTTCCTCTTTTGACTTGGAATAAATCAATATATCATTGATGAAAACCACCACAAAGACATCCAGATATTCATGGAGCATCCGGTTCATGGCTTCCATAAAAACAGCAGGGGCATTCGTTAGTCCAAAAGACATAACTACATATTCAAAATGCCCATACCTTGTATTGAAAGCCGTCTTCGCAATATCCTCATCTCAGATTCGCAATTGATGATAACCCGATTGCAAATCGATCTTCGAAAATATCATAGCACCCCTCAACTGATCAAAAAGATCATCAATACGAGGTAGAGGATATTTGTTTTGATTGTCACTTGATTAAGCGTCCGATAATCCACACAAAGCCTTTTTGTGCCATCTTTCTTTTCCACAAATAAAACAGGGGCAGCCCAAGGCGACGTACTCGGCCTGATAAATCCCTTAGCAAGGAGTTCATCGAATTGCTTCTTCAATTCCATTTGTTCCATTGGAGCCATTCGGTATGGAGTCTTATAAATGGGTTGTGTACCTGGAATCAACTCAATACGGAAGATTGTTTCTCGTTCAGGAGGCAATCCTGGAAGCTCACTAGGGAACACATCAGGATAACGACACACTACTGGGATATCTTCCACACGTAGAGTGACATCCTGCCCTTCAACCAATGACCAAAGAGCACCAGATTTCCACATCCTTTGGTCAGGGAAAATCCTGCACAACATGGAAAGTGTATATGGCAAGGCCTTCCCTTGGAAAACAATCTCCACTCCTGATGGAGCTCGCAAGGTGATGATTCTCAAAGAACAAGAGATAATGGCTTGGTACTGGGCAAGCCAATCCATACCAAGAATAACGTCGAAGGACTCTAAATTGATCATCACCAAGTTAGCCGTGAATTCCTCATCTCCAATATTTACAACACACCCCGGGCAAACATAAGAACTGGATATAAGACCACTGGGAGAGTTAACTATCACAGATTGCCCAATTTGTTGTACTGATAGTCTCGCTCGTATTAACTGAGCCTAATCATCTGAAAATAGGAAATTTTGGCAGTATTTCCTCTGTAGAGTGGTATAACTGACCACAACATAAGTTCTCAGGCAGCCAAAAACAGATATAACCAATATTTATATATCACCTTCACGACGCTACCAGCGTCTCACCACAACATATACCAAAACAAACGGCAACTCATCAACAAAGCTCAACTCAAACACCGGGAGACTATCGGCGTTGTGATGAGGGCGTGCGTGCAACTACCAAAAACCATCCCCCGACAAGCACGTCAGCAATCAAACATACCTGTAAAAGATTTAACAGGGGGTGAGACGAGCTCAGCAAGTAACAGCTATGTATATAAACACATCTCACTCCGTTTTAAAAGTATTTAGGAATAAAACGTTCTTCTCCCAGCAATCAGAACAAACCACATGGTTTTAAAGAGGTCATTATTTCAGAATTTTCTTTTTTGTCGAGACAGTAACGACAAACTTCAACCTGTTCTCCCACAAGAATATGGCATTCAACCCCGAGAAAGCTGAATTCTCCAAATATCATAAAAAAAATGTATGAATGCCATGATGCAACTCCATTTGAGAGTTGGACGATGCCAACATCTCATGCAACTCCATGTACCGGTACGAATCACGCACGATGGCAGTGATCGGCCTTTATCACCATATGAAGTGCACAAATGCATATGTATGCATGTGAATTGATGTCAATTCTTTATTTCTTTTTGAATAGCTCATGATGAAAACCACAATTGATTCATGAAGACAAACTGATTTCATGAAGATAAAGGTACAATCCAGATTAATAAGAAAAACATTGATTTAAATAATTCAAAAGCAACGACATCCATAATTTAAATGGATTTGAAAAGAAAACCATATACTTCAATTTTGTTTGCAAAAGAAGTAAGACATGAATATAAACATAGCATAGAACCACACCCCCACGTTACTTGCCTTTTACCAAAAGCGATGAAGAAAAAATCCGATCAAGAGCGCCCGGAAGCGGTACCACCTGTATAGGTATGTTATTAGCTCTAAAGCACAATTAAAACACATAAAATACGAAGCGTCAACCCTACGTCGGAAAACGTCGCGTCTACGCCGATATTTCGGACAACTGAAAAGAGAACTGTATCACATGAAATGATACACTATTTTCAATTCAGGGTTGAACTAAAATTCTCATTACTTAGACTTCACTTCGATGAATTGAATACTTCAACTCGGATGTCGTATCTTCGAGTCAACCACGATTATCACAACGAATCAAACTATTGATCACATGAAACGATACGACACGAATTAACTGATTTAATTTAATCCAACCACGAACGTCCAGAAAAAATTACCGAGAATTCGCCTTTGAAAGATTGACGACGAAACCGACGAAATTCCAAAATTTCCAACTTTTTTCCCCTTTTCTTTTTTTTCCCTTTTCTTCTTCTTTTTTCTTTTCTTCTTCTTTTTTTTCTCCTTCTTCTTCCTGGCTTCTCTCCTGGCCGGCTCTTCTCTTTCTTCTTTCTTCCTTTCCACCGGCTGCTACTTGCTTCGGTTGGCTGAGCTACCACGGCAAAACACAGAGGGAGAGGGGAGAGGCAGCCGGCGGCGGCGGGGCAGCGGCGGCGGCACGGCGACGCGCGGCGGCCGGCGCTCGGCGGCGCAGGGGCTCGGCCGCAGCTGCGGCGGTAGGAGAGAGAGAGAGAGAAACACTCGAGAGAGAGAGAACACAGAAGAGAGCGAGATGGCACACACGACGTGAAGAATCTGGATGGATCGGGTTGAGGACCTATCCATCCAGTACTTATCCCTTTTTTATTTTTTTTTCCAAAACAACGGACGGTCTAAATTTATTGGGCTCGCTACGGGTTTTAAAGTGCCCGGAACGGACATATGAATAGCAAAATAGGTTCGTCTCGACGAGATGAACGCAACCGCGGTCTCTGATCGGCCATCCGAGCAACAGATAAAAAAAGTCAAAATTTTGGTCAACCTCTCTCTCTTTTTTTTCCAAGAAATTCAGTATTACACTAATGCACCTAGTACTTTCATGCACTTGATGAATGAAGTTTTATGTGCTTTCATTGGGATACTTGTAGTTGTTTACTTTGATGACATCTTGGTTTACGACAAATCATATGAACTACCCTTTGCTCACTTATGTGATGTTTTTAACGCTTTGAGAGATGCATGTTTGTTTAGTAACCTCAAAAAGTGCATCTTCACGGATCGAGTTTCTTTTCTTAGCTATGTTGTTACTCCACAAGGAATAGAGGTGGATGAAGCAAAAATTGATGCTATAAAGAGCTATCCAACCCCTGAGACTGTTACTCTAGTGAGCAGCTTTCATGATCTTACGGGTTTCTATCAGCGATTTGTGTGGGATTTTAGCACCATTGCTGCTCCGTTAAATGAGTTGACAAAGAAAAGAGTAGTTTTCAAATGGAGACCTGCACAAGAACAAGCATTCAAGTTGTTGGAAGAGAAGCTCACCTATGCTCTATTGCTCCAACTCCCTGATTTTGGTAAGACCTTTGAACTAGAATGTGATGCTAGTGGGATTAGAATTAGAGGTGTCCTAATTCAAGAAGGTAAACCTATTGCTTATTTCAGTGACAAATTAAGTGGGCCAAGTATGAATTGTTCCACTTTTGATAAAGAATTGTATGCTTTAGTTCGTGTGCTTGAAACTTGGCAACATTATTTATGGCCCAAAGAATTTGTTATCTATTATGATCATGAATCACTGAAACATATTAGAAGTCAAGCTAAACTGAATAAACGACATGCTAAATGGGTAAAATTTACTGAGTCTTTTCCATATATCATAAAACATAAGAAAGGAAAGGACAATGTGATTGCTGATGCGCTTTTTAGGTATTATATCATGTTATCTCAACTTGATTATAAGATTTTTGGTTTAGAGACCATTAAGAACTTATATGCTGCCGATTTGGACTATAAAGAAGTGCTTGAAAATTGTAAAGAAGGGAAGACATGGAATAAATATGTACTGAATGAAGGATTGCTCTATCGTGCTAATAAACTATACATTCCAGCTAGCTCCATTCGTCTTTTGTTGTTACTGGAGGTGCATGGAGGAGGATTGATGACACATTTTGGAGAAAAGAAGACTAAAGATGTGCTGGCCGCCCACTTCTTTTGGCCGAAAATGAGACGTGACATCGAGCGCTACGTTTTACGTTGTACCATTTGCAACAAAGCTAAGTCTTGCTTAAATCCACATGGTCTTTATATGTCTCTTCCTGTTCCTAGTACACCATATGAGGATATTTCTATGGATTTTGTTTAAGGACTGCCTAGGATAATGAGGGAGAGGGATAGCATATTTGTAGTTGTGGATAGATTTTTTAAAATAGCGTATTTTATACCTTTTCACAAAAGTGATGATGCTACAAACATAGCTGATTTATTTTTTAGAAAATTGTTCGCCTACATGGAGTGCCTAATACTATCATCTCGAATCGTGACACAAAGTTTTTGAGTCACTTTTGGAGATCACTTTGGAATAAATTAGGGACGAAGCTGCTATTTTCTACTACGTGTCATCCCCAAACCGATGGTCAAACAGAGATCGTCAATCGCACATTATCGACCATGTTACGAGCAATTCTGAAGAAGAATTTAAGGATGTGGAAAGAGTATTTACCACATCTTGAATTCTCTTACAACAGGTCGGTACACTCCATCACCAAGGTAAGTCCGTTCCAGGTAGTGTATGCATTTAATCCCTGTGCTCCTATTGATTTACTACCTTTGCCTATTTTTTAAAGACTTAATTTAGATGCTAAAAATCGTGCTAAATTTATTCTTAAGTTGCATGAAACAACTAAAAAGAATATAGAGAGCATGACTAAAAAGTATAGGATTGCTGGAAGTAAAGCTAGTAAGGAAATAAAATTTGAACTGGGTAATTTAGTTTGGTTGTATTTGAGGAATGATAAATTTCTAGAACTAAGAAAATCAAAGTTGATGTCTAGAGCTGACGGACCATTTAAGATAATTGAGAAAATCAATTACAATGCATACAAATTGGACTTGCCTGTAGATTTTGGGATTAGTCCTATATTTAACATTTTAGATTTGAAGCCATATTTGGGAGAAGAAGATGAGTTTGAGTCGAGGATGACTCCAATTCAAGAGGGGGAATGATGAGCCCATGGCTCCTTCGGATACGATCAATACCGCCAATAATCCTCATATCATATAAGGTCCAATTACAAGAGCACATGCACAACAATTAGACCACTACGTGAACTCGTCCCTTGCTGTTCATGCTTCCTTGGATGGATTACTAATAAATTCTTATAATGTTTTATTACTTAGGAACATGGGAGAAGTAGCACAACCGTACCCGGACATCACCCCGCGAAGGCCAAGTCTACTCGGACTCGAGGCTGAGCTCTAGTCGTGGTCGTAGTTGAGGTCAAGGTCGTGGTCAAGTCGCAGGACAACACGTTAGTAAAACGGGTATAACTCTCTCATACGAAGTCCGTTTTAGGCAATCTTATACATTCTGGAAATCTTACGATGAGCCCTTTCCAATGGGTATCAACTCGACCAAATATTCCTTATGGTGTAGTCAAAGTTGAACGAATAATGTGTTGTACCACCATTTTGGATATAGTTGGGTCTTGTAATCGTGTCGGAGTCTAGATTGTGTACACCTCTTTCTATGGCTGCACAACCCTAGGTCGACCTCCTCACGTCCCCCTATATATAAACAGTAGCCGTCATAGTTTAGACTCGGATTTAGCTTAGATTATTCTGTTTTAGACAGTTTTGCCTTTTATCGGTTTGTTGAACCCCAACTCGAGTACTTCATTAGTAACTAGCAATATTCAGATTGCATCTACCTGTTGTTACTTGTGTTCCCAATTCGCATGCAGGAAAAGCCTTCTTGGCAAGGTCAATCGCGTCTTAGCACGGTTGATAACCACGAGTAGTGGTGTAGTGGTTGCGAGGGTTCACGATCTGTTCTGTTCAGAGCCTTTGGATCATCAACGTCGAAGCTCCACCAATCGACTTATCATATTACCTTTCGGAAGATCGAGCAAACGCGCATCAATGACTACTCTATATGTTCTTGGGTTTACTTTATGGTATCTAAGGATGAAACTTTTGATTATTTTAGAAGTTTAGTTCTTAGATTGTCTGTTGATCTCCTAGGATTGTTGAGAGCGATTAGAAGTGATAATGGAACAAAATTTAAGAATTCTTCTTTTGATCACTTTTGTGCTGAGAAAGGTATTGAACATCAATTTTCATCACCTAGAGTTCCTCAACAAAATGGTGTAGTTGAAAGGAAAAATAGAACTCGGGTCGAGATGGCTAGGACCATGTTAGATGAATTTTCTACTCCTAGAAAATTTTGGGTTGAAGCTATATCTACTGCTTATTATGTTTCAAACTGTGTTTCCTTGAAATCTAAATTAGGTAAAACTTGATCTGAGCTGTGGTTTGGACAGAGGCCCTAGTGTATCTCACTTTCGAGTTTTTAGCTGCAAGTGCTTTGTGCTGAAATCTAGAAATTTGGATAAATTTGAGTCTAGATCAATAGATGGTATTTTTCTTAGATATCCTGCTCATACTCGTGGCTATCGAGTGCTTGTTTTCGAGACTAACAAAATTGTTGAAACCCTTGAGGTTACTTTTGATGAGACTAGTCTTGGAACTAGATCAAGTGATGCAGGTATATACATGGGGAGTTCGAGAGTATTTTTGTGGATGATGATGAGGTCGATGAGGAGGAGATTTTAATTCTGATGATACAATCAGCTGTAGATCCCTTGACACATTCTATCACTTCAGCTACAGTTGGACATCCTCAAGCTACTATATCATCTGTGCATATTGAAGGAGAAGAAAAGATTGCTTCTCAAGTGACATCTCCTTTGCACATTTACTGGAGTCATCCACCTGATCAGATGATTAAAGATTTACATGAGCGAGTCACACGATCCAGGTTTATTGATTCTAATTCTCATGCTCATTCAGTTTTTGTTACTACTTTTGAATCCAAAGATGTTTCACATGCATTAACTGATGAATCTTGGATCAATGTCATGAATGAGGAACTTGAAAATTTTGAACGCAACAAAGTATGGAATCTTGTCACACCTTCTCTGGGTCATACACTTATCGGTACTAAATGGGTTTTCAAAAATAAACAAAGGGAAGGTAGTGTTGTTGTTAGAAATAAATCTAGACTTGTTGCTCAAGGTTTTACATAGGTAGAAGGGCTAGATTTTGAGGAAACTTTTGCTCTGGTTGCTAGACTAGAAGCCATTAGAATTCTTTTAGCTTTTGCTGCATCTAAAGGCTTTAGATTATATCAAATGGATGTCAAAAGTGCTTTTCTGAATGGCTACATAGATGAAGTGATTTATGTTAAGCAACCAGCTGGTTTTGAAAATCCTAAATATCTATATTATATGTACAAGTTGTTTAAAGCTTTGTATGGTTTAAAACAAGCCCCTAGATCGTGGTATGATAGGTTTAAAACTATGGTTTAAAACAAGCCCCTAGTGGTATGATAGGTTTAAAACCTTCTTGCTTGAAAAGGGTTTTGAAATGGGAAAAGTGGACAAGACGTTGTTTATGCTCAAGCATTATAATGATCAACTATTGGTTAAAATTTATGTAGATGATATCATCTTTGGTTGTTTTTCTCATGCTCTGGTGTCCCAGTTTTTAGAAATGATGAGTATGGAATTTGAGATGAGTATGATAGGTGAACTAATGTACTTTTTGGACTTTAAGTCAAACAAGCTAAAGAAAATACTTTTGTTCATCAAAGTAAGTATACATGAGACCTGCTAGGACATTTTGAGATGGAAAACAACAAGCCGATCATGACATCTATTGGAGCAAGGACACTTGATCCTGATGAAGATGGTGAGCCAGTTGATCAAAAAGAGTATAGAAGTATGATTGGATTACTTTTGTATCTCACTGCTTCAAGGCCAGACATACAATTTGTTGTATGATTATGTGCACAATTTCAAGCTTCTCCACATGCTTCACATCGACAAGCTATCAAACGGATTCTAAGGTATCTTCATGGAACTCAAGATTTTGGTATTTAACTTTCTGCTTCTTCATCTATTATGTTAAGAGATTTTTCTGATGCTGATTATGGAGGTTGTAGAATTGATAGAAAAAAGTACATCTGGTACATATCATTTCTTAGGTAATTCTCTTGTTGCATGGTCATCTAAGAAACAATCCTCTGTTGCACAATCTACTGCTGAATCTGAATATATAGTTGTTGCTAGCTATTGTTCACAAACTCTTTGGATACTTGCTACACTTAAAGGTTATAGAGTTACTTTAGAGAGTGTTCTACTTTTCTGTGATAACACTAGTGCTATAAGTATTGCTAAAAATCATGTGCAACATTCTCAAACTAAACATATTGATATCAGATTTCATTTTCTTAGAGACAATGTTGAAAAAGAAAACATTGAACTTCTTCGTGTGAATACTGAGCACCAATTGGCATACATTTTCACAAAACCTTTGGATTTTTCTCAGTTTACTTTTCTTTGGGGAGAACTTGGTGTTATTCATCATATGGGATTGTTTTGAGGGGAAGTTCTTGTCGAAGTTTATAAAAATGAAAAAAACTGAGATATGATGAGCATCATATCTCATACATATATGGCTTTTGAGGTCAATGCTTATGCTATATAGGAGTTTTTGCACTTTCATATCTACATGTGTAATTATGTAGTTTTTGTCATAATTTTTTAAATCGAATGACAACTTGAATTAAATTTTATCATGGTTAACCTCTCTTGATTGCTTTGATTTTGATAAAAATGCTATATGTGAAAGAATCAAAGAAATGAATAAGTGCCGAATAATAGTTGATAGACAAAAGATCAAGAAAGTATGCACCGTCGCACTTATTTTTTTGAGACTACTTATCATTGCACTTTGATATGAACTTGGAAGAAGTCGTGTATGACCAACATTATTGTCTTAAGCTTCTGATTATCTTTTTGATATAGGCTTGGCATAGTTGGATAGAATAAGGATGATGGTGTATATAATTCCTTGCAAAAGAATATGAGAAGTTCTTGACATCAAAATTGGCTTCTTGTTATGTCTTTTTAAATCAAAACAATGACATACTTTTGATATTCATGTTTTTGATAGCATATAAATTGAGGATTCAAGTAATTGAGATTGGGAAACCATGCCTTACAAATAAGTCATTAATTATACTTGATAAGTTGTTCTCACACTATATTTTTACATGTGTAGACGGGTTGGTGCAAATATTCTTGATAGTGTGGCTTGGTCGAGTATTTGTTATATATGTGGATGAATTCTGATGCTCATTGAAATGAGTGAAATAACAAGATTTGATTCTCTCTTTAGAATTTTTGATGAAACCATTGCCAAAGGGGGAGAGAAAGTTGCTCTTTTTTGCTTCAAAGGATGTTTTTGCTTCGAAGGGGGAGAGAAAAAAAAATTCTTCAAAGGATTTTTTTTCTTTTGATTTCACTTTGTGTTTGATTATAAAATCAAATCATGTCTGTTAAAAATTTGCCAATGTTCACATGAGGGTTTCCAATGTTTTCATCAAGGGGAAGATTGCGAGATCATGTGATGAAAAATTGGTTTGATTGATGAAATTGCCAGAGCGAAGTGATTTAGCATAATGATATTTGTTTGATGTTCATGAGTTGCTATGATATGCTTGGAGTTTGCGTGGTGTTGCATGAACTGATCTTGAGTCAAGTCGGGAAGGACTTGTGCTCGTATTTGATTTTTGTTTGATTCGTGTGAAGGTGTTACTCGAAGGCGAACGTAGTCGATGACAGATCGAAAAACTAAGTTCAGGAAGGAACCAAGGTTCAGTGACTAGGTTCAGGAGGAACTGAGGTCGTGGTGATCGAGTATGTCATGCGGGACGTTCGAGCTGAGAAAACAATGCATATGGAGACAAGGCTTCACGATGGACGCAGGAGGCGATCTAATTGTGACAGGATGTGAAGACTAATTCATGTTCAAGTCAGAGCAACACGAGGGAGACGTGTGGTGGCTGGACTCTGAGTTGGCTACGTATATGCATGTGTGCATGGGAGATGTGCATGTATGGCTACGTAAGGGTTGTTGGCTAATTAGTTTAATTAGTGGAAGTTGTTTGTCCACTTGTGGTTAGAGGAGGATAGAGACCAGATTGAATACGACACGGAGTTGTAGTTCGATTCGGTCACGTTTGTGCGTGTGGCTACCCTATAAATAGAGAGGTATGTTGTATTAGGGAAGAGCGCACAGAACACAGTAGAGAGATAGAGAAACTCGAGAGAGAGCTACTTTGGGATTTCGTGGAAATCTTTGTTGGATGCTTTGGAGATGCATTTGTAAACTCATTTATGCAATGAAAATCAAGTTTCGTAAGTTGATGAGTTGCTAATTGGGAATTTTCTCTCTTTTTTATATTTTGCATACATAGTTTTGGTTTTCAGTTAATTTCCTGTGTCTATGAAGTTTATCTTGGTTTAATCCATCCAAAACCTTGCTAGAATATCTAGTGTTTGATCTGAGAAAATTTCGAGTGGATTTGGTTTGTTCTCAAATAGTTTTTTGTCAACTCGACTAAGTTTTGATCTACTCGATATTGATTGACATAGTCTGCTTCAACCAGAAATAACTTTTGATCCACATATCCGATTTACTCGATACTTATTGGGTTAGTTTCATATTTGAATCCAGTTTCCGCTGACCAAATTTGAGAGCAATCCGACCTACAAATCTTTCTCTACATTGTTTTTACTAGAGCTTATGCAATCTGTCTCGAGTGGAATACCGAGTTTAAATCAAGTTTTGATTTGGGTGAGTTAATCTTTGAATTTGGTTTCCGCAATCATTCACCCCCCTCTGATTGGGTATTTTGCGCATATTTGATCCTACAATCTTGTATAATCATCAACGATGACAAGATAATAGAGGTTACCATCAACACTTTTTGTAGGTAGTTGATTCAAAGAGGTCAATGTGTAGAAGCTCCAAATGTCTTGATGTAGACATCATTTACTTGTATGGATATGAGCTTGTAACTTACATCCCCACTTGGCAAGCACTAAGCAACTTATCCTTCTTGAATACCACATCCTTCAAACTAACCACCATACCATTCTTCAACACCTTCTTGAGTTGACTCATTCCAATTATATGTTGTGTGCATCCGCTATCAAGCACCCAATGTTTGCCACCGGTTTTGTAGTTCACCTATACATAAGAGATCAAGCTTTTTGTTTAGGTACCGAAACAAGTTTGTTACCCATGATGTGAGACACAAGAGCTTTAAGCACCCAAAGTTGCCTAGGAAGTTTGCTGTTAGCTTGAATTCTAATGAATTTAGCCATAACTTTTCCATTTTTAAGGTTATGAAATAGAAAATGATGATCATTGAAAGTGGACTTATATTTAGAAGGCAAAGTAGAGAGGGGTTTGGTAGGAATTAGACACTCTTTTGTGTGGTGACCAATGACTTTACAATGTTGACAATATGAATCAACTTCCTTGATGAAGTAATTTTTTATCTCCGATGACTTGATGATCTTTTCCACCGGGTTGGGAAATTACCCAAGGCCTCTCTTGTTGTAATGCATTGCATTCTTTATGAGGATTTTCTTATGCTTGTACTCCTCCTTAGTCAACCAGGCCACACATGAATTGAGATTTGCAATCTCATATTTGAGCTCTTACTCCCTTGCATGATTAGTCTTAGAAGACAATATAGTATTACATAAAGAGGAGTATGGCATATCGAGAAGATCATCACAAGAAGTAGATGCATTGACCTTAACAATATCAATAGTAGGAAATTCATTTCTGCTAGGATCATGGCATCATAAGCTAATTCAAATTCTTGATATTTGTATTTCAATTCTACGTGTTCAAGTTTTAGCTTCTTGTTACTAGCCTTAAGTGACTTATTAGATGCAACTACTTCATCATGTTTCTTAAGCACATCCTTGTATTTAGCAAGCAACTCATCATGACTAGAGCTAAGCTTAGCATTAACATTTTCAGGAGATTTGATATTAGCATTTTTCATCTTGATGATAGTAGTATAATCATTCATGAGATTAGATAGATCATTAGAGGAAAGACCATCATCATCACTACTACTACCATCATCCTCACTACTCACCTTGTTGTTAGGTGGTTGAGGAAACGGTGGATCATCATTGGTGATGGTGAGACCCGCAAAGTCGTTATCTTCGTCATCACTTGAATCATCACTTGAGCTCTCGATAGAGACCCATTCACCAATATTGTAAGCCTTGCAGCCTCCACCCTTCTTCTTCTTGTCTTGGCTCCTCTTCTTATGCTTGTCCTCATCCTCACTTGCATCATTAGTCTTGCCCTTATTCTAGTTCCTCTTGTCGGGGTTAGAGCAATAATATGAAATGTGGGCCATAGTCATCACAATTGTAGCATTTCTTCTTATCTCCGCTACCAGACTAGTCAAATTTCTTTGAGCCAAATTTGTTCTTCTTGGGATCATAATTGTAACTCTTCTTGCCCAACTTGGATATCATCCTTATGATTCTTCCATGAGAAGGGCAAGCTTGATGTTGGAGACATCATCATCATCTTCATCACTCTCACTTGATGATGAAAGTTTCATCTTCTTCTTCTTATCAACCTTCTTGGCCTTAAGAGAAATATTCTTCTTAGATGAAGATTGATCACCTTGATCTCTAAACAAGAACATCTCATGAGCACAAATCTTCCTAACAGCATTAGGGACGGTCATGTCATTAATCTCTCTTTCATGAAGAAGAGAGAAGACAATATTGTATTGTAGCTTGGGAAGCACCATTAAGATCCTACTAATAATGTCTCTTGAGACAATTTTGATTAAGCTCAAGTGAATTAATTTTCTCAACAAGCATATTCATACGAGAATATATATCATTGTATAACTCATTGGGAAACATCTTAAAATTGATTAAGAGCATTCATAAGAACGTGGTATCTTTCCTCCTGGATTTTCCTAGAACTCTAATGAATTTCACAAAGAGCGGTACAAATATCATGAACGAATTCCTTGCTTCTTACTCTAGAGAAAACCTCTTCACTAATTCCCTCAAATATAGCATTTTTAGTCTTAGCATTCCATCTAACTTGTTGTTTGGTAAAAGGTTGATCAAATCCAATGAAAGTGGCTAGCCAAACTTGAAGAAAAATAGCCTCAAGATAGCTCGCCACACGAACTATTCAATAGGTGAAGTTCTTTCTCATGAACTTTGGCACACTATTCCATTCTCAGGGGGCCATTTCTCTAGGATGTTAAGCGTATCAAGAGCACGAGGCTCTGATATAAATTGAAAGGATCGAATGGCCCAAGTTAGAGGTGAATTGGGCACTAATTGAAAACAACTTCTACCAAATTCTAGAATTAGTAACAACCTTAACCTAGAGGAAAGGTAATGCAACTACACAATGAAACTAGAGGAAGGCAAGAAAACAAGCAAGCTAGAACACAAAGTAAATATGGAATTAAAAGCTTGCAAGAAATTAAATGCTCAAATTTAAATGCGGAAAAGTAAAAAGATGGGCAAGACATTGATTTTTTCTCGAGGTATCAAGGAGTTGGCACTACCCCTAATCCTCCTTGGAGCATCCACCAAAGATATGACTCTCCCTTGAGTCACCAAGACTCAAGTGCTCCCTCATGATTGCCACTTCTCAATCTCTAGATTCACGGGCATCAAACTAAGTACATCACTCTTTTCAAGGCTCTCACAAGAACTCCAAGAGCTCACCGAGACACCTCCAATCACCAAAGACCGGCCAGGTATTGCTAACCACCAAGAGTAACAAGCCAATAACTGTAACAGCCCAGATGACTTAAGCATGTCATTAAACATCGTAAACGTCATTGGCATCATGCTTAATTGTTTTGGTGAATTATAAACATGCATTATCAATTAAACATAAATTGTGAAAATTGATATTAATTGGTGCATTGTTAAGCAACTCAAAATATTGCTATACAACATAGGGTTGAAAACAATTTTAGAAATTAGTCCATACAATATGAAGAATATAAGTAAATTTTTCCAAATTTTTGGAAATTATTTTGAAGGCATGAAAATTGTCACAAGTTAGAAAAGCTAGCATCTTTGGAGGATTTTAGTTTGAAATTGGCTCAGGCATTATGGGTCAAACCAATTAAAATGAGTTGCATATGAATTGTAGTTTCACACAAAAATTGTCCCATAATTTTGGGATAAGAGGAAGATATTCTTTTGAATAGCAGAAGTAGAGATGATATTTTCCTTAGTTGGTCACTGTTCATCGGCCCCATCTGTCATCCCTCTCTCTGCCTCTCACCTCCTCTCTCTCGCCGAGCACTGCTCATGAGCAGCACCGATTTTATTGACTTCCATGGCCAGCCACGTCGCCGGAAGCCGAAGCATGGCATCGAGGAGTAGCCGCAGTCCTTATCTCCTCCCCTCCCTACCCTCTGCTCGCTCTCTCCTCCCTCTCTCACTTGCTGTGCGCACGCAAGAGCAGAGCACACAGAGCGCAGCCGAGAAGCACACCGGCCGACGGCAAAATCTGAGCCGTCGAGCTCACCTCCGCCCCAGCCAAGCCCCTAGGAGCTCGTGTGGAGCTTCACCGAAGTCTCCCCGGCCGTTTTCCCTCCGAATCTGCCGCCGGCCAATCGTGCGGGCGCCTTCTTCTTCGTTTCCGACGGCCGAGTTCCGCACCTTACCACCGAGCCATCGAGCCACCGCCTCTCTGGCCCAACCGACACTGTGGTGAGCTTCCCCGCGATCTCTTGAACCCTTTGCGCGCTCAGTTTTCCCTTTTTCCTATCGCCGGCGCGCAACTCCACGTGAGCCACCCACCGCCGCCATCTCAGCGCATGCTGCCGGCTGGGCCACCGTCAGACCTGTCGAAAACTAACCGCGTCGTTGGATCCACATGCTTGCGTAGATGCTGTAGGAGTGCTCGTTCGGCTCGATTGCGTCGTCGTTTAGCCGTCGGCTCGCCGAACCGTGTAACCGCCGTGCTGTTTCCGCCGTGCACCACCGCTCGTTGCCTTCTGGCCATCGCCGTCGACGACATGTACACTAGTCGAGTTTGTCGACCCTTCGGCCTCGTGTGGAGCGGCAGCAAGAAACTTGCATGGTGATGCGGAGACCCTTGCCATGGTAGCTCAAGCTCCGAAGTGAAGATGGTAGCAAGTGACCAGAAGAGAGGCTTGTGGTGAGCCTTGCTTTTATGGCTTTGTGGCTCAACCTACTTGAGGCCTAGGTGGCTCAAGGGTCGTGATCGGGTGCCGACCAGGAGAAATAGCCTAGGTGGCTGCTCCAACATGGACTAGGTGTGGTGTTTATATCATGGATACCATAGGATAAAAATCCTTTATGTCGAGTTTGCTCTCTCTAACTTCTTTACATTTCTACATTTACATATTTGCAAGTTACCTTTACATGTTTACCTTCCTAGAGTAGTTTGCTAGGATTGGCTATAGGTGTAAATCCTTTTGAGCAGTAAAGTAGACTATAAACCTAGAGCTTTTTAGATAGAAATTGATATAGATTTATCTTATTAAGTTTTTGGAACCAATCAGTTTTAGGTGTCCTAATACACCCTCTTCCCATCTTAGGACGTCACCGATCCCTTTTAGTTATGGCGGTGAGTTCCGTATTTATATTCGGCGAATTAGGCCAATTTTAGGAGGTGAACAGTGCACGTTGCTTGGAATTAAGTGGCGACAGTTGTGATTCTCCATGGAATCTCTGGCATCTCAGTGCCTACACCGTACGCCATTATGGTGACGTACGACGACACGGGTAATTTCATGGCGTTATGTGACACCACCTCCTGCTATCATGTGTCACTCGCACATCCCACAATTTTCTCATCGTGCAGACATGACCTGGACGTTATGGGCTATGTGTGTCAAGACATGCAGCGCGCTCTAATACGCCATACGTGCAGTGACGTGCTACAACATACCCCGAGTTTTTTGATGATGTGCCCTGGGTGCAAGGTATATATATACAGGTTACCCCTCCCCTTGTGGTAATTCTTTTCCTCACTTCCATTGCATTCTTTCTCTTCTATTAGTCATCTCCTTGCTCTTGTGCTAACCCTTCGAGTGGGGTGTCCCTCATTTCCTCTGGTACTTTGTTTTTCCCCTTCAGAGAGATGACGAAAGCCCAAGCTTCAATGCATGAGCGCCATGACTCTATCCACGCCATACTTCAGAGTCAACAGATGCATCGAAGGACATATCAAGTCCCTAGTGAAGAAAGGTTGGATTCGCGACGCCAACAATGCCCGGTTGCCTTTGCCTGAGGAGACGATACCGTAGATGCACGAAGGCGAGGTTGTTGTCTTCCTCAAGTTCTTCTCTTCGGGCCTTCGTTTCCCTTGGATCTCTATGCTGGCCAGTATGCTGAATCAATATGAGCTGCAGATCCATGAGCTAACACCAAACGCCGTTGTTTGGCTTTAGCATGGGCTAGTGTTCGCAGGGTCAGGAATCCAGCTCTGTGACTTGTACATACCTTCACTATGCGCATTGCCAGCCAAAGAAGCTAGTGTTGAACAGGGATGAATTCATCGTGTCATACGGCAGTGTCGTGTTCGTTCCCTTGAATGGGGTGTAGGCACCAGCGAAGGCCCAACGAAATTGATGGAGTGACGACTAGACTAATTTCTGTTCTACCACAGAGTTCCCCATGGCTCGAAGATGTTCTCGGGCAAACAGGAATGGTAGATGAGGTCAGTGTGAGGCTTTGGACCATCATCACTATCTCGAGGCATCTCGGCGTCTGTGACCTTATTGAGGAGTACTTCGCAGCCAAAGTTGGCCCACTATCCATTGGCCGGAAGTTTAATGTGCTGCCTGTAGTGTCTTTGGACACACTTCAAACTTTTAAAATTTGTCTTGAAGGGTCGCTGGGTAAGTGCCTTCAAGCATTCAATGCCCCCCCCCCCCCCCCCCGCTTTTGGCAAAATGTTTTAGTTGATCATTCCTTATTTCTAGGAGCGCTAAAGAGGTCGAAGCAGAGGTTCTACTTGAGCCATATACACGGTCTGGGCATGAGGAATTAACTTCATGGGTAAAGGGTGGACGGGTCAATCACATCATGGACAACATACCTACCCTACGGACCCCGCTCTCCACCTCTCAAAGTTGAGCAAAGGCGGAAAATATTGGACTCTACCACTGATGATGCCTCTGCTTCTGTCGCTGCTACGAAGGCCCCTCGTTGAGCCTTCGGATCGTGCAATGAGCCAGGGCCAAA
The DNA here is from genome assembly GCF_958298935.1 of Phragmites australis. Classification (NCBI taxonomy): domain Eukaryota; kingdom Viridiplantae; phylum Streptophyta; class Magnoliopsida; order Poales; family Poaceae; genus Phragmites; species Phragmites australis. The sequence goes on from NC_084938.1 coordinate 11,136,173, forward strand.
GAAGCGGCAGGTTGCCCCCGTCATCGAAGGCCATGATGATAATCGTAGTGGCCTATCTTCAAAACTGGGCTGTGATGGTGATGCAACGGCTAACTCATCCGCCGCCGAAGCCTCTGCCAAGTCTCATATCGCTGTGACACATCTTACTTTCTTGCCTCCTCCTTCACATGAGAGCATCTGTGTGGTTCGAGACATCTACAAGGTCTTTGATTTGGACTCGGAAGGTGACGGGGAAGATGACGAGGAGGAGGATGTTGCCCTGAACTCACCCACGCTGTGGCCCCCGAAGGCTCTACTGTGGATCCGGTAGGCTCCCCCATCCTGAAGGATCTTATGATCTTGATTACAATGTCCATTTGGATGTGGGTGGAGAAGACACTTCAGGTACCCTTCTTGTAGTTTTGTTGTATCTTTCTGGTATGCATGACCTTATATTTTGCTTGTTCATCAGAGAGCACCTCTCCACGTCATGCTTCTCCACCAAAATCGACTGTAACAACCTCTTCGCGAGGTCATCTTCCAGGTAGGCCCTTATCGTGCGCAGCAAATCGCTAGAGAAGACCCCGACAAAGACAATGGCGACACATTATGCCCTTGTTGACCTGATTGACCAACTTTTATGGTGTAAACGAAGTTATGGCTTCACATGTTTTGTTTTTAGTGATGTTTTGTCAGTACTAACTTGCGTATGAATTTGTGATAGGGCTTGGTTCTGATGTGGGGTGCTCGGACGGTTATCGGCCACATGGGGTCTAGCTTGACAAAGCCAGGTCCATACATTATCACGCCGAGGAGCAGGTGAAAGACCTCTGGACCAAACTCGAGGAAGAGTGCCAGGGTGTCCTCAAGGAAGCGAAGAAAAGGTGACGCGCTTCTGATGATGCCCTTGAAGGGGAGAAGAAACCACGGTGCGCTTCAGACGTTGCACTGAAGAGGAAAAACAGAAAATGCTCGATCTGGAGCCCGCTCTCGAAAAGGAGCGAGGGTAGGTGCTTGCCTCCGTTGTCGCCCTCGAGCGCGAGAAGGCGGTGCGAGAGGAGTCTGCGGTCGCCTTAGAGCAGGAAAAAGGTCCCCTTTAGTGGGCGAAGACAGCCCTAGAGGAAGAGTTGGCTGACCACGAGAAGAATGCCCACACCACTTCCGTTGTAGTGTCCCAGTTGTTTGGTGAGCTGGGTTTGGTTGATACTCCTCCTTTTCGAGCCGAAGTTGACATCCGGGGTGCTCGAGTGGATTGGTCGCGTCACCTCTCTCTTCAAGACCAGCGCATGCACCTTTGGTGACTTCTGTGCCAAGGTATCCATCAAGGGCACCCTAGCTACTTTGAGGTTACTGGATGCTCTCATTTTGAGGCTCTTGGCACACCAAACTATGAGCTCCCTACGAGAACCGCTTCGAAAGCTACATGGTGTAGGGTGAAGGTGGTCGCTCACACCTTCTTCGACAAGTATTGGTGCACCTGCGGCCAGGCTGAAGCCTTTGCCAGCACCTAGAATGTTGGGACCATTGCCTTGGTCTCAGCGGTGACGGGACCCGATGGGTTGTGTGATGGAGACATGACACAGGGAGGCCAAGATGGAGGAGTCAATATTGGTGGAGCCTAGGTGTGAATTTCTGATCCTGGCTCCGCCAATATGTTCACTAGGTCATAGGATAGGTCGTAGGCCAAGGCCTCTACTCTAATTTTGTAAAGATTGGGTCTTTGTCAGTCTTTTTGTAAGGAAAACTTTTGGTGATGAAACAGCCTTCCATTGGCTTTGTCTCTTAATATTTCTCTTTACTTTTTCAACGTTTCAAATGCACGGCGGGCTGCAGTCCTCATCCTATTTTTAGGCGAGAGAAGACCCTTTCATCAGGCCCTAGACCAAAGATGATTGTGCATGATGCAATGCCTTTGGCAATGGAATACGATGGACTTTATATGCGTTGCGCGACATGGCAAACATTTTTACGTCAATATCCCCATGGGGAGTTCGAAGACAATTACTGTTGGCAAATGGCCATTAATGATGCTTCTGACATCGAGACTCAAGGGTTTTGGAGTACCTTTGATGATTTAGTTTTAGAGGCTTGATGAAAGCGTAGAGGAGCACAACTTTTTTAGAGGTAGAGCTCCTCGTACCGAAGGAGGAGCCTACTAAGGAAGATGAGCCTATTGCGTCCGAAGCTTTTACTATGGCTTTGTCATCTGAGTCCCTTCTATCTAGGAGCTGGTCCGATCGGAAATGGACCTAGAGGTTCCATTCGATGTGGGGCACAACCTCACCTTTCAATCGACGCGTAGTAGTAGGTAGGTAGGTATAGGGAGATGTTGGATCTTCGGCCAGCCCCTAGCCTCTTCATGATGTTGTAATATTATCTTGTTAAATAATGCGGTGACAACGAGTTGGCAACTATGGTGGTGACCTTATGTTACGGTGTGAGTTCTTAAGCCTTAGGTGTTTGGAGCCCTTGGGCCCAACCGACATTTAGGAGGAGTCGAGCCCATACTTGAGCGACGACTGCTACACTCTTTTATCATTGGTGAGTTCTTAAATGTCAGCCCTAGGTGAGCCCTTAGACTGCTACCCTCTTTTGTTACTGGTGAGCCCTCAGGCATGGAACCTCCAGGGCCCTCAGGCTCGTTTAGTTTTTGAGATAGCGAGTCCTTAGACTTTTGCCACATGTGAGTCCTCATATTATCACCCTTTATCACATGAAGCAAAAATAGACATTCTTCTTTGTGGAATTAATTTTCATTCCCCTAGGGAATACATAAGGAGGTTGCCTCATTAAAAACATTGCACCTCAAATTGGGGATTCCCTTGCAAGGAGAAGAGTACAGCTCAGAAGGTACTTACTTATATATTCGTGCAGAAAAGTAAAGGCCCTAGCTAACCCTACCTATCCTAGTGGGTGTACGAAGGTTGGTCCTTAGACCCAGTACTAGTGGAGCGAATCCGCATTCCATGTGTGAGTCAACGTTTCACAACCTAAAGTGACTAGGCGGCACGAGCCTAGTCTTCGAGATTCCGAACGGGCCATCCCGTTTGGACTAAAGATTTCCTACCGTTTCATGGTTTAGCTTGCGTTGAAGTACTAGGTCTCCGAGCCGGTAGGCTTTGTTGGTGATCTTTTTATCGACCCAACATCTGGCCTCCTCTTGAAACTTCGCTAAGTTAGCGGTAGCCACCAGGCGAGTCTCCTCTACGAGATCCTTTGACAATGCTTTGCCACCGGTGCTGGTCAATAGAACTCTTAAAGACTTAACTCAGGCCTCCTCAGGGGTCATCACTTCGTCCCGGAATAGCAAATGAAAAGGTGTGAAATCTATGGGTCGAGTAAGTGTTGTGTGGAGAGACCACAGAACCTTTGATAGTTCCTCTGCCCATTTGCCCTTAAGTAGCCCTACTAGCTGCTTGGCTACCGCCGTTGATATGCCTCCGTTGGCCCTCTTGATCGCCCTATTGGGCTGCAGATGGTCCACCAACGCGAAGCATAGCTTCATTCCCAAGCTATCGTAGAAATGTCTGAACAACGTGGAGTTAAACTATGTCCCATTGTCAAGTTCTCAGGGGACCTCGAATCGGCACACAATGTTGTGCCAGAAGATGCGTTGAATGTTCTTCACCATAATTCGGGCCACCACTACGTAGTGCAAGTCCCCCAACGATTGAGGAAAGAGACCGATGATGTTAGTTCCCCATTGCACTAGTGGCCACACCAGAGGAATGGGCTAGAGGGGACTATGCCAAACGTGTGTCTGCCTTCTCATCAATTGAATCCTAGACATGAGCGGACTAGGGCCTCCGCATCTGAAGTCACTATGACCTAGTAGATACCTGGCCAAAATACCTTCGCCACTACGACCCTTAGTCCTAAGTGAGATCCACACAATCCATCATGTATTTCTTTTAGTAACTCCACACCTTCGGCCTTTGCATTTCGAAGACCCAGCAGAACGACCATGTATTCTGCGATACTGTTGGTGGCATTGAAACGAAGCCTTGCCGCATAGAACATCTTCGACCCTCCTAGTGATGTGAGTACTGTTGCTGCTCCTATGCCTGAGAGTTCGCAGGCTTCATTATTGTTTATGGTCTATTTGGTCAGGTTGTGGCTCTCCCGGCTCAATTGTTGAAGGAATGGTACCACGTGAGCCTTGTTCGTTAACTTCAGCCATAGTGGCCTATCAAAAAAAAGCGAAATAGCGAGGATGTTAAGGTAGTGGTGTTTCCATTTATGCTATGCAGAATTTAGGCTTGCAAAAGTGTAGCAAAGCCCAATGAATAAAGGGGCACGACAAGGACCAAAGGGCGAAGGGGCGAAATGAGGTCTGAAGGCTCACCCAAAAGAGCCCACAAGTTATTTAGAATCCGACCAGAGAATGGCTGAAGAAAGGTCACCATTAGCCCCGATAGAGGATCCATCCCTCTAGGACATGTGCCAGGACTTAGTTACATAGAGCAATGTAGATAGACAATGATCATAATACCTCAAGAATATTTTGGGATATTCCCTAGTGCTAGAAGGAATATTCCTATAAATAAAGAAAAAAAATATAATGATAACATAAGTGATTAAGATATACCTATAAATACGATCACTCAACTAATATATTAACATAGATGAACAATTATTCTGTTCACTATGTTACGTCACAATCCTAACAATGGTGATGGCGAGAAACAAAATTCTTAATGTAGGAATTATCAAAGTTAACGAAAACATCAGAAAAGGCTGGGCAACGCCACATACAATGCTGAGCTTGGCTATCACTCCTCATGATTGAAAATACTTTGCAAATATGCACTTTCAAGGTGATGAAACTTAAAAATTTTCCTATTGACGACTCCAAAGTCTCCCGTGTAATCTTCCATCTTCATCCGCAGCTCCATGCACTTCCAACGTGAGAGGAGAAACTACAGAGGATCGATCGTTCTATTCTTTTTTTCATCATGTGCACAGAAAAGCTAATGTACAGGCATCGCAGGGGATGAAGCGTTTATCTGCTTTTTCGTAAAATATATATACAGGTTCACTGGTCACGGTCACGATCACGGTAGATTGGCTGCGGCGTCCACTTGAAATGCAAGTTCAGCTTTCCAGATTTAGCACCTTGCAAGACAAAGGTATCTTGGAACTCACCTTCAAGCAAAACTCTTGTGAGTGTCAAGATGCACCTCCCTATGTAATCCTGCAACGTAAATAGGTGACGTTAGCAAACAAGAATTACAGGATCAGGCACCATGTTTGAGTTTCAACGACAAACCATATTCCACCCAAGAAACCATACTAGATAAGAGCAATTTCACATTCAAGGGTACAAAGAGCACTGCGGACTTCCAGTTGAACTCAACAACCGTGACGAGGAATCAGCAATAAATCCTCTACTAGCATAATCAGTCACCAAGCAGTGACCAGGTCATTTCTCGCATAACGGCACAGAAAATTTGAAGGAAAACAAACAAGATAGCAAGAAGGGCTACACGTTACTGAAAATGCATAAAGAACAACAAACATATCCACAGTTTCTCCATCAGTTGGATAACTGGAATGGTTACCTGGTCCAGACCACAAAAACCAAACATTGTAATGTTTACCAGTGAAACAAACAAGAACACAGATACAATTTGGTAGAAAAATCTCAAAACCATAAAGAATGTAGGGAGTTCAAATGACCAGATAGTATGTAGGAAATAGAATGCACCTTTCCGAATGTATCATGATCCCATACTTCCACCATGAGCAAATCATGCAGCGCATCTTCTACCACAAAATCAAATGTCTGGTTCCATATTGGATTTAGAGTGTCTGTCACAACCTGCAATAATATCAAATCAGGTGAAAAAGAATATGGCCAAACAGAACTCGGGATGGGGACAGATAATAACCCTAGTCTTCTTTTTGGTTTCTCCCTTCTTTAAGTACACCACGACAAATGGGTCAGCCTTGCCACCAATGTCCATTGGTGGCAAGTCGTCTGCAGATATAACAGTTACTGAAAGAACTCCTCTCATAATAACATTTTTCCTCTGATTAACATCATATCCATTAGGCTCGGTCTTGAGGACCTTCTCCAAAGAAGTTAGTTGAATCTGATTAGCAAAAGGGTTGGAAACCCCTTCATGTTTAGCGTAAGGGTAGTACAGGAGCTCCAGGTGGACCTGAGGACCAAGCAAAAATGTAAAATCATTAGCTTCCCTGCTAGAAAAATTGAGAGCACCAGTGTTACATAAATGTGTCCAATCTGAACTTTACTCAATGTCCAATAACAATATAGCGAAAGAAAGAACGTATGTTAACTGAGATTGTTGGTGGCAGGCTAGAAAAATCATTAGCTTACCACAGGTGTCAGGCTAGTTCTTCTAAACTCAGTCCCCAACAGCTTACCCATATACATGATGTCCTTCTTCAATATCCCTCGTAGGGTAATCAAAAGGCTCGACTACTTTCACTCTTGATTCTACTGCCAAAGCGATAGCTAAAAAAAAGGTATCGTCTGGCAAGATGTAAAGTCCTTTGCAAACCCAAGGACCCGGTGTCAAGCCTAATCATGATTTATAAGCATTAGGTTTAATTTTGAGTAATTTTGTTTCGGAGCATTAGAGCACTTGATTTTAAATCAATTGGAGGAGAAAGAAATTCAAAGAGAAATAAATAAATTCGCAGTTGAAACGGGCTTATTTCTCTAGCATGTGAGACTCGCATGGGTGGCCAACCACCCCATCTCCTCTTGGGGCAGCAGCCCCACCGTGCTCTCACTCCCTCCCGTTTCCAACTAGCCAAGGAGACAGCAGCCCCCCTCCTTCTCTCTCAAGCTCTCTCCCTTTCTCCCTCGATTCCTCCCTCTAGAAGTTGAATCGAGGTAGGCATGTGGTATTCACGCGATCACTAGTTCCTAAGCTCCTCATCCATCCATTCACTTTTGTTTTCCCGAAGGATTCGAGCCATTCTTAATGTTTTTGCTTGAAGCACAAGGAACCACGGTTGGACTCCTCTTCCCGAGCAATTTCTTCGTTTCCTTCATTATCCGGTGGTCACCAACGTCCACAATCACCATAGGTAAGTCCCTTAGACTTCCCTCAGCAATAATGTGTGAATTGGTGAGTCGATTTCGAGTTTGGATCTAAGTTTGCGGAGTTCTCGAGTTCTTAACATGCGAGTCGAATCGGATAGTCCAGGTTAAACCCAGAGGGTCCGGGTAATTCGCGGTGCTTTTAACAGAGCACCCTCGCTCGGAGCCTCACCCGGATAGTCCGCCCAACCCGGATAGTCCGGGTTAAACCTGGAAGGTCCGGGTTAATTCAATTTAGATTTAGCAGAGAACTCTCGTCCGGAGTACAACTTGGAGGTTCCGAGTTCGACCCGGAGTCTCCAGCCTCCTGATAGCTTTCCGAAGTCGTTTCAATCGCAAAGTTTGCAATTATTTCGCATGTCTTTCACTTTTAGCTCGTTGTTATGCATATTGTCGCATACATTGTTGCACTTCATTCGCACTCATCATTGCACGCGTTCTTCTTTAGTAAACGAGGATCCAGAGCGTGACGCAGGTGTGGTTCAAGGTGACAGTGAACCACACAGGTTCTGTGAATTCTATGTGGGTAGCATCAGACAGTCGCCTGAGCAGCATGGCATTCCATTAATTTGGATCATATGTGTCTAATGTGATAAAATATGCTTTATATACATTATCCATGTTGTTGAGTCGTCGTTAGCTCTTATGTGTGCTCTGAGCATTGTCAGACGATCTTTAGTCATTAGCATGTATTGTCACCCCCCTTGCGATCAAGTGCGCCATTGTCAAACGACAATCGTTGAGACACGCCTGGCAGAGGCAGGAACTCCCAGATGACGTCCCCCACCGTGCGCACCGAAGTTGTTCTCGTGCTCCTGGCAAATCCGGTTCGTCCCATTAACACCTACCTGTATCAATGCCAGCGAATAAGTTGTGTCCCGACCCTTCGGACGATGCAATACGATCGTTGACAGTGTGACCTCTCTCAAGCCATCAACAAATCTGGTGGTAAAGAAAACGGGATCATAAGCAGAGTTGTGGGCTAGAATTTGGTGCATGAGCAGTTCAAACCACGACATGTACTCCGTAACAGTGCCCAGTTGCTTCAACTTGAACAGTTGCCTCAACTTGAACAGTTGCCATATGAGTTCCTGATACTGATCCCTCCCAAACTGATCGACCAGACGAGTATAGAGATCCGTCCATGACGAGAATTCACGTTGCGCCTGAAACCATAGTGCAGCCTGTCCAGAGAAATGATATGTTACAGCTTCACCCAAAGATCTTGCGGAACCGAGTACACGCCGAAGTAATCTTCACATTTTCGCCTCCAAAATTGGGAAGCCTCGCCATCGAAGGAAGGAAAATCAAGTTTAGACATGTGTCCCCCAATCTGAGATGCATAGCTAGTAGCAATGGATTTTGGATGGAATTTGTCAGGCGGAAATGTCCACGGGGACGGTGTGATCAGGGGTGTCCTGGGCGTACTTGTGACAGGGGTTGGCAGCAAGGTCGTGATCGACCCATACGCTTTACCCCGGTGATCTTCTTCATCAGAGATGTACATTGCAATCATGCTAAAAACCAGTCAAGCGAGTACTTTTTAACTGATAAACGCTAAATGCCGGTTACCTCTTACTTTTTATCCTTAATTACCATTATGAAGTTTTGGGTTTTCCAAAAGCTAATGGCAATCAATGCCCATTCTGCTAACCATTCCAGCAAGTTTATGCATAAAACAAACAAAATAGTAGGAGAAGATTAAGTTATTTTCAAAATAACCAAACTATCCTCGGTATTCTCTGTTCCACCTCTCCTTTGGAACCAGTTGGAGAGGGAGAATGGGCAGGTTTTGGCTTGCCAGAGTTGACAATGAGATTGGGGGCAGAGCGGCGAGGAAGAGGGATCCAGGGTCAGCGAACCGGTTGGAAGGAAACAACATTGACAGGGTGTCTCCACATGAGTTTTCACAATGTGTGAGGTAGCAGCGAACAGGTAAGGTCAGCCATAAAGCTAGAATCAGTGACCACAAAAAAAGAAATCCACGGACTGATGGACGCCCATTGCAGCAGCAACAGCGCTCAAGTTGGCCTCAATCTGAATAGAAGTCTGGTATTTGGATGGCCATGCACTCAAATTGTCCTTGATTTAGTGGCCAGGAGCTCAAGTCAGGGACAACAGAGCTTGCTTTGGCGGCGATGAGCTCGATTCGGTAGTGAGGAGTGTTCGGAATAGCAACCAGTATTCCATGAACACCATAGACCAATATATACACATGTGCATGTGAGCAATATGCGAATAACCCCTTATAGCATGGGATATATATCTCTAACACCCCCTGAAACTCATGGGGGTGAACCACACTGAGTTTGAAGAGATAGAACATGTGCTAAGCAATACTATCTGCCTTCGTGAAGAAACATACCGAAGATCAATAACCTCATCTTGTATTTGTGTCCTTGTGTAAGAAGCATCAACACCAATATGCTCGATGAGCTCATGATTCACTGGATCTCGAACAATACTGATAGCACATGTACTAACGGAGAAAAGAGTAGTAGGTGCAGAAGATGAAACACCAAAATTCTCAAGTAACCACCGTAACTAAGCTACACTGTCAGCAAAGCTATAGCTCGCAACTCAGCCTCTGCACTGGAACGAGAAACTGCGGTTTGCTTTAGTCTTCCAAGCAATGAGAGAACCACCAAGGAAAACACAGTAAGCAGAAAAAGACCTGCGAAAGATAGTCCCACGAACTGACTGAGGACGCTGAGGAGCTCGAGGAGGTCACTGGCGAGGCCTTCTCCCTCGCTTCTCGGCCTCTTCCTGCTTCGCCGCCGGTCCCACAGACGCCGGCTCACTCTCCCTTCGCAGGAGATCCCAGTCGATTTCCTCGTCGTCATCGGAGATATCGATGATCTCGACAGGCATGCTCTCCCCAGCCAAAGGTCGGGCCGGAGCGGCGGACAACCGCCTCCCCTGCAGAGGTGGAAGTAGTTTCGCCTCCGGCGCCTCTGCCGACGACCGAAACAGCCAAGCTCCCAAAGGAGCCGTCGAGATCATCAATGTCTCCGAGGAGGATGAGGAGGAAGACGATGCTAAACTCAAGTCAAGGTTAACTGCTGCTCATAGGGCTGTGGAGACTCCAACCGGATAACCCCGGCTTTATACCCGGGCCACGCAGCCACGTAGGTCCGAAAGACGAAGCGGGGCGAACGTCGCCGTGTCCTCCCACTAAACACCTAGGGGACAGGGCCATGGCCATATCCGGTTTCCCTCCTTTTAGCACTCCACGACGAAATGCCTCGTTTTCTCGCGCAGACGTCCCGTCACATTAATGACCCAAACCCCTTTCGACGCGTGATCGGATCGCGGGCACAAGACCCTAGGGACCCCTCGCATTGTTCAGTCAGAACGCGGCAGTGGCACGTCCTGTCCTGCCAGGCGAACGTGTGGGATTCTCCAAACCCACACGAAACCTCTACTCTAGCGACTTTGAAGGACAGAGAATCGCCATCATGCATCCTTGATACGATACCAGACTGGGGTTGATTTTTCCTCTGCATCCTCTCCCCCCTTCGAAACATCGGGGCCCGAGAATGAGGGAGTACTGTTGGGGGAAAAATAAGCCAGCCTGAGGATAACGGTTGAAGATCACCATCCAGGTCCCTCTGAAGCAGTGATCTCCGAACTCTCTGTTAGAAGCTCGATCTCCGATATCATCAGATCCTTTCACGGTACTCCTTCGCACCTACAAAGCCTTCCCTTGGCTCCGCCGGTTCAACTCCCCGAAGCCTTCCAAAACACAGCCTCTCGAAGCCTCGGTCCTCCGAAGCTTCAGCCTCCCGAAGTCCCGTCTCTCCAGGGTCCCGCTTCCCAACGCCTTCACCTCCCTGTTCTATGCCTCCTGAGGCCCCCTGCCCTGGGATGATCGGGCCACCTTCCCGAAGGTAGCGGGGTGAGTCAGCAGGCTCTGGGAAGATCTGCTGAAAGGGGAGCACCGGTCGTGCTTTTCCTGCTAGGAAGTGACCGGCATTAAAGGCCTAGGCTGATGGGCGCCACTCTGACACCTTGGCGTGATGAGGGCTATCCTGACACCCCTAACAGTGCGACGCCGGACCGCAATTGGCGACCAGCTCGACCCCTTCAGGGGGCAGGCACCACGATAATTACCACGGTGGATATTTATCTCCCGATAGGATAGAAGGTATTTATCCAGGATAAGACTCAGAAATTTAGCCAGATCCCGGATATTTGTATATTATGATAACTTGTACGCCAAGCTACGCATGGCCCTATAAATAGGATTCCATGGTCCTCTGTAAAAAGAGGGACAAGGACATAGCGAAAAAGAACACGCATCACAGCGAACGTTGTGATACTCCTCCCAGAGTGATACATTTTACTATCATCAATATACTCGTGGTGTTCCTTCCTCTAAAACTTCGTCTCCAAACTTGAGTCTCCTCCTAAGAAGAAACTCTCGTTGTACTTGCTGGAGCAAGACGAACTCTTGCTCCAACAATATGTGAATACACATATGATGCACAAAATCCAGGTAGTTGACACCATAAAAAATCACCAGGCAGCGAGGAACTTAAACGGTGCCTGACGACATCCTGAAGAAGGGGCAACATCAAGAGCGCAAAGGAGTAGCAGCGAGCGACAGTGAGCGCAAAGAAGAGCAGCATCAGCTGCAATTTTATTTTTTTATGAGGCAAAGACATGACAACAAATAAACGACAACAACCCATCAGGATGACAATGATTGAGGAAGCGGAGCCAGCGGGAAGGTAGCGGTGGAGGCAGTGGAGCCGGCAGTGAGGTGACAACGCACGACGGCCCAAAGAGCCGACGACGACTGAGGTCCATTCGACTGGGGGGAGGCAGATCAGATGGCGGAGCAAGCGATGACAACCTAGGGGAAGGCCGGATCGGCGGCGTGGTGGACGGAGATGGCTAGAGGAGGCGGATCCAGCCGGGAGGAAACTGATTGGCAACAGGGAAAAAGTCGACAAGGAGAGAAAAAAACAACGTGAGGGCTAAGGTCGGGACAATTTGCTACATCCTAAAAAATAACTTAGCTCTAATACCATATTCGGAATATCAATTTGTACTGTATGGAAATTATAGGCCAGTATATATACATGTACATGTGAGCAAATATGCAAATAACCCCATGTAACATGGGGATATTACACAGACACAATATGTCACAATATATATCTCTAACAAGGAGCACGATTCAGGCTTGATTTGGTAGCAAGTAGATAACCCGAAGCTTGATTTGGTAGTGACGAGGGCCTAGGTTGATGGGGATGGGCTCATCAGAGGAGACAAGGACGACCTTGCCTTGGTCTGTAGCTCGATTGGCTTGGCACTCGAGCAAACGAGGGAGCCTTGCTCGTCCAAGAGAGCCAAATCGGCTATCCTGTATGGGCAAGGAAAAGCTTGGGCAACTTTGTCAGGCAAAGCAAGTTTTTTGTTTGGTACCAAATGGCTAGCCTTGTTGAGCATTTGCCTAGGAACCAAACTTGCCCTAAAGCTGGAGGTGACAACCATAGTTTTCGGCCAAGATATGTTTTCTCATACATCTGGCAAGCTTTCATGTAAGCGGCACAAGATGTCACTAGGGGTAGGAAATAAAGGGGCCAGACAAAACATGGTTTGTTTGGATTCAGGCAAATTATCATTTCACTTGGAATATTTCTCCAAGTTTTGGAAAGAGAAGCTGATTTTTTAAGGTGCAGAAGTGTTCTTTGGTAAATCTTATGGTGAATCATGATTGTGCACTGCATATCCATGCATTCACAACTACAACTAGCAAATGGGACTGAATTACACTGCTTTAGAGCTAATTATACAGTTTCACCACATATTAGTAATCTGTATCTAAACTAGAAAAGAAATGTCAAGTGCATCATCTGACCTGACCACGAGGTTTCTTATCCCGTTGAATTTCTAAGTCCTTCACAAGATCCAGCCATAAATCCTTCACTTTTCCTGGCTGTAGATCAGCTAAGTCTACTCTAGCAGAACCAATGATCTCTGATGGCTGGAGCCCTTCATCATCATAAATTTTCACAGTCAGATGCTGCGTAGATATGTCCTCGACCACAAACTCATAATGCTCATTCCAGATGGGATTCAAATCATTGTTCTGCAGAAGAATAAAGTTAGGATGCCATTCATCTGCATTAAACAAAAGAATGAAACCCACTTACAATTGTTTTGCTTTTCTTTGTTTTCTCATGCAATGGACGTATGTATAGCACAGCAAAAGGATCTGACTTTCCTACAAGGTCTTTGTTCTTCAAGTCCCTAGCTTCCACAAGTTTTACTTCTAATAATCCAACAGGTCTGAGCTCCAAGTCACTGAAAGAGCAGGTATATTCTCAATAGTCAATACTCCCATGACAAACATACATACTCCAAGACTATTTATGCTGTTAATTACCTATAATCTCCAGGTACAATGGGAATAATTATGCGATTTGGCCATGTCAGTGTATCCTCGATGGTATCACGTATTGTTCCCTGAATTGTTTAACAAATGTAATTTGTCCAGAGGTATATATTAAAATGATAGCTGATGATGTATTAAAAAACCTCAATTGCATCAGAAATTCCTGGAATTGCAGTCATATCGCCGCCAATAACCTTGAGAGTAAAATCCACCTTGCTCTGCAGTCAAACTAATCACGATCATGCAATTTACTAGGGTCATTTCCAGAATTATTACATCTGAAAGAAACTGCGATACCTTCTCCCTCAAAGAACAGCAAACAGCTCCAAAACAAGGGAATTCAGACACCAGAGGTTTGAATACAAGCCGAAGTACTCCTGTGAATCCAATATTTTTCACCTGAACAAGGAAAAAGTTTACATAAAGATGCTTGGTACTTTATATATGTTTACATCCTGATACAGAAACTGCTTATATATGACAAAGTTAATTATAGTGTTAACACAACATTGAACAAAGCTCGATTGCGCAATTCAGACAATTGTGACAATGAACTCCTTCCATGGTCTACATGGACACCACAAGTCATATGCAGATCATAGCATCAAGTATATTTTTGTTTCTTCAAATCACGTTTCCTTGGCATAAGTATAACTGTTTCATGCTTTTTGACAGAAAATTGGTGGTCTGTGGCAAAAATATAGAAACCAACGTGTAAAGGTAATACAACTGTGATTCAGCAGCTGGTTCCATTGCTGAACTACACTGTGCTTCTCAGATTCAGTGATTCAGTAGCATGAGTGACCTCAGCTTACCCAACATGCTATCCTCCGTTGCGCACTCACCTTCCACTATGCACTAGGCACGTGAACAGCAGATGTCTTGCCAGCCATGAGCATGCTTCCAGGCAACGTCAAAAACCACCGTAGATGTCTGGTCATGGAGATTGCTTGCTCAGAGGAACATGACGAGTCAGAGGGTGGCAGGTGTGTTGACTGTTAGATATATATTGCCTTCTGTGTAATATCCCGATCTTATAAAGAGTTCTTTACTTATTGTCACATGTATATGTATATATATTGACATATAACCTCTAGAAAATACAAGTTGCTATTCCTAAAATGGTATACAGAGCAAAAATTAGAGTTAGGGTTTCTCTCCTCTAGTTGTTTCCTTACATGTTGCAACTTCCATGCATTCTTCCTGCCATTGGTCAGACTTCCTCGTTTTCTCGCCTGCTCCTCCCACCCTGCCGCCCCTCCCAGGCCAGCCGCTCATGTGCCTATACTCGCGCAACCCACTCACTCCCGTCGCCGACCTCACATCGCCAGAAAACGGGCCACCGCTCTGCCGCTCGTCTGACTCACCGGCCACTGTGCATGCTCGCTCTGAGCTGCCTCCAGCCACCGCTGCTCACCATCCACTCGCCGGCCCTCTTCTCGTCGCCAGTCGTTGCTGGTTCGATTGCTGATGATGCCACCTGCTCGGTTTGATCGGATCTCAAGCGCCACCATCTGACTACAAACCGGCTGGCCATAGAGGATCTCACGAGCTGTGCTGACATCCGCCCCCGATTCGGTGTCGTCTTCGTGTGTTCTTAACAAAGACACGTGAAGGCCTAAAAAATTTGTAGCAATTGTCGCTTTTCTTTGCGCTCCTGTTGTTGCTTGCCGCTACTTTTGCAACCTCGCCGTCGCCCGCCGGTACTTTAGCTCTCTCATCGTCGCTTGCCGCTACTTTTGCAACCTCGCCGTCGCCTGCCGCTACATTTGCTCTCTCACCGTCGCCCGCCGCTACTCCTTTGCGCTCTCACCGACGCTTGTCACTTCATAATGGCATCGGGCACCATTTTTGTTCCTCGGCACTAGGTGATCTTTGATGGTGCCAACTACCGAGATTTCGCGCAACATGTGTACTAACATGCGTGGGCTTCGTCTTCGGGGTGTTCTCTCTGGCGACATTTCTTGTCCGCCTTCCCTATTCTTTCGACAGCCTGTGCAGTCTTCTGCCGACAAAGGAGACAAGGCAGCTACTGAAGCCGCTACCGTTGCCTATGATAAGGTTGTCTCCACCTATCAAGATGCCTTGGAACTATACAGAGATCGGTTGTTTGATTGTGCTTAGTGGATAGATAATGATGCTCGTGTAGCGTCCATTCTGGTTGCTAGTGTTGAACAGTGGTTTTCTTCTGAGATTGTTCAATTCTCTACTGCCTTTCAGATGTGGACTCATCTTCGTCAGAACTATGAGCCTTCTCGGGATGCACTCTACCTGTCTGTTGTTCACCAAGAGCGATCTCTTCTTAAGGGTGATGCCACTATTGATGTGTTCTACACTCAGATGTCTACAGTGTGACATCAGTTGGACTCTCTTTGTGTTCCTGGTTGCGGCTCATGTCAATGTTGTTTGAATCTACGTGCTGAGATTGCTCTTGGTGAATCTACGAGTCACGTAGATTGCTCTTGGTGAATCTACGAGTTCCTGACTCATTTTCGTCGCCTCTATGAGTTCCTGACTCGTCTTCGTCCTAAGTTTGAGCAGCGCCATGCTTAGCTGCTCGCATGTCATTTTCATGTTACGCTTGTGGAGGCCCTTACGAAGCTGCGTTCGAAGGAGACTTGTTTGTGTGGTACCGATTTGTTATCACTTCCCTCAGTGTTGACTGCTCGTCTACCTGTTGTGCCTACGTCTTCATCTACACCGTTGTCTGTTCCTTGTGACTCCTTTGCTTTCTACGACCTCCTCAGGTGGTGGTGGTCATCCTTGCTGAACATACTGTAGCAGTGAGGCCCATGTTGGAGCAAACTGCTACCAGGGGAAGAAGCGTCTTTAGCAACCCTCTCATGCTTAAAAAAACTCTCTGGTGCTTATAAAAAAAAAACTCGACCAACCTTGGATGAACGAGGTGGCATTGTATATAACAAGATAGGCCCCCAAATTCTAGTCAAAGAGAACTCGAACCTAGATGGTGAAGGTGTTGTTTCTGTTGAGTCGCTAAAACACATGGTTGTAGATAGGGTAAAAGTTCAACCAAAAAACACAAAGCAAACTAATAACAAAGAAATAGATGCCTACATAGATTCAAAATTAACTTCTATAAAACTGAATTGTTCTACTTTGGTGTGGCTCAAGACAAAGCCGATCAATACGCATATATTTTCGGATGTGCAAAGCGTGAGCTACCATTGCGCTATTTAGGAATTCCATTTCACTACCGGAAACTAAGAAACTCAGATTGGAAAGGAGTAGAGGAACGAATCGAAGAAAGGCTGAGCAGATGGAAGACAGGTCCTTCTTAACTCAGTCCTTAACAACCTACCCGCATATACGATGTCCTAATCTCACATGGGATACTAAAAAAGATTGACTACTTCTGTTCCAGATTCTACTGCCAAAACGATAGTAAAAAAAAGTATCGTTTGGCGAAATGGAATGTCCTTTGTAAACCATAAGACATGGGTGGATTTGGGATTCAGGACCTCAATATCCAAAATGTCTCTCCTATGTATGTGGCTTTACAAATTACTAAATGAGGATGGGATCCGGCAAAACCTGATACGCAATCAATATATGTGGTCAAAACAACTTTCAGAAGTCGAAGGAAAACTAGGTGACTCACTTCTGGACCGTCTTAATGAAAGTGAAAAGAATTCTATTCCGATATGGCTCCATTAAGATAAAGGACGGGTCTAAAATTAGATTTTGCGAGGACAACTAGTTAGGCAATTCGCCTTTAAGAGACTAATATCCTTCCTTATATAACATCGTATGACAAAAGCAAGACTCAGTTACGAAGGTAATGGAGTCAGTCCCACAAAACATATCCTTCAGGCGGGACCTAATAGACTCGAAATTGGTGGCGACAAATGACCTGATGGCACACCTAAACAACATCACATTGTCCGAGGGACGAGATGGATTTAGATGGAGTGTAAATCAATTTGGAAAGTTCTCAGTCAATTCTCTGGTGCAAGGTGCCGAGCCAATCCAGAAAAGTCAATTGTGGAAATTAAAATTTTCCTTTGGTATATACACAAATGAGTTTTACTAACAAAAGACAACCTAAGTAAAAGACAACGGGTAGACGATCAGAAGTGTTGCTTTTATCGCAAACCAGAGACAATTAAGCACCTCTTTTTTTATTGTCGCTTTGAACGTTTTGTATGGTTTATAGTCCAAGTAGCCTCAAATCTTTACCAACCACGAAATGCACCAAATATGTTTAGAAATTAGCTTCATGGTCTTAGTAAAAAATTTAAAGCAAATATACTGGCAGCAGCGGCCATTTTTTATCGGTCCATTTGGTTATGCAGGAATGATATTGTTTTTAACAATTGGAAATCATTCTCCTTTGTAGGTTATTTTTACTTATAAATATTGACTCTGTTCGTGGTCTATGCTACAACAGTAGGAGCACCGCGAGCTGGTTACTTCGGTATGCGCACGCTTGGAAAAAGTGGTCAGGGAGTTCTTCACCCGGTTTCGATGGCAATCTAGACTCCGCATCTAAACTTGAAGATAATAAGCATACTGGCGGGGATCAGATTCCAGCTTGTTCAGCTATACTTTATCTTTTATCTGTCTTTGGTGTTTTTGTATCTAGGTTGTGTGCATCTTTATTATGCAGAGGTCGGGGAGAAACTCTTTTGTAGCTGTATTGCCTCGATGTAACAATGAGAGTTAATTAAGCTTCCCATTTCAAAAAAAAAATGCCCAAACCTTGACTCAGGCTAGCGGTCTCCTTTTACTACTAATACTATTACTATATTTACTATCACTAATACCTTTTTTTTACTTTTTCATAATCCATATTAGCGGATCTTGTTGGGTGTCATCTCTAGCCTACCCTAACTTGCTTGGAATTGAAAGGCTTTGTTGTTGAAAGACATAATTTTGCCTATAGTTGATGTTACACTCTAGCCTTTAAAAACTACTATCTTGGTTCTTTCTTTTTTTCTACTTGTCAATTAGGACATCGCTACAAAATAAATTACGATATTGAATTATTTCTGGTGACAAATCTACTGGCATAATTTTCATGTCACAAATCTAAATATTTTTACAAATATTTGTAGTCAAAAGAAATAGTGTAGAATGCCAAGCAAAAATGGACCGAGGGAGTATCCAGTAAAACAAACATGGCACAGTATCATCATGAATACACAAGATCAGACATATATCAAAATCTATCATGAGAAGTAACCATAGAGTGTGGTATCTTGAAGTACACTCTACAGAAGTGGCTACGTGAGTAAGTCATGTTAAACATAGTAAAGGGACAAGAATAAATTTGTATGTGTCTCAAATAAGCAAATAGAAAATAATAGTAAACAATGAAAACAAAGAAATGGACCGTTTCTCATCATATTTTGCAGTAGAGTGTTCTGCGTACCCTTCTCTGTTTCAATTCACTGTGCAATAATTGTGAATTACCTGTACAGGAAGTGAAATTCCAAGTGTTGTTTGGATGTCAAGTACTATATTGGGATTGCCATCCCATTGCAACTCGAGCTCCATGGTGATGGCAGAACTATCACTCTCCACGATTGAAACTCCTGAAAAGATCATCTGTTAAAAATCAACAAATAAACATGATGATTCTCTCCTGCTGCCTAAAAATGGTAATACAGACTAAAGAGCGACGTCCTGACTGACCAGCAGAACCAATTATCTAACATGACCAGGCCAGCATTGGGATCATAGAAAGATATTTAAGCTATATAACTTTACAATATTGATATTTGTTCCCCAGAGAGTCTCAAAAGCATCAAGATAGCTGTAGAGGATGTAGTCCCCGTATGTAAGTGGATTAAGGGAAAAATGATACAACTGCAAATATGAAGAGGTTGCAGCATAGATAGAGGATGCAACTACATATGATATGGATTGGTTTATAATGGGTAAACATCCTCGGAGAGGAACCGGACAGCAATGACTTGAGTGGTAGAACGGCGCTTAGGAAGGAGAGCGAGGGAGGAGGGAGTTAAGGGAGAAGAGGCGTTGAGATGGCTTAGTAGATCAAATTGGTAGGGTAAACGGCAGCAGCGTACTCTCCCTCTTGTAGACACTCTGAGCAGCTGATTACATGGAGGAAACTCTTGTTTATTCATTGCTTAACTTGGAACAGATGCACAGCTGCCTCTTAAATAGGCCGAGCCCTTGACAATCGACTCTAACAAACTCTATCTCTAAGCAACTACAAGATAACCATGCAGCTAACCAATCCTCCATGCGTGCAAACAAGGCTAACAACCCATATCTCCTTCTAACATGCATGTAGCTAACTAATGCAACGCTGTAACAAACCAAACTTATTGACGTGTGCAGCTTGTGCCTTGCCATGCCTGTACTGCTGCGTTGATGTACAAGCTATGAGGAGCACTCAAGCTACTGCCCTAGCCTTCACGTGAGACACTCCTCATATTGCTGTGTTGGATCAGGACACTTACAGTAGGAAAGAAATAGAGTAGGGAAACATTAAGTTTGTTTGTTACTTAAGTTGAACGATCCAAAGAAGATGCTAGTAACTCATACTTGCCAGCTTATTGTTACCATCCACACAGGTTCTTTTTCTTCATTATAAAACTAAAAATGAAATACAAAGTAACGATGTAGGGAAATTCCCATGGAATCTATGTATTTAAGCAGGATAAGGCAGTAGTGTCCGTCCACCTTTGGATGCCAACCTCCACTGCATCCAGCAATTCTAGTGTTTGGATATATTCTTTGTACTAACATGTATTAAAGCATTGAAAAGCTGCAACTTCTACATACCTAGTCTTGATCAAGAGTGTTCCACAAGGGCAGACAGCAGAGTCTTGATCAAGAGTGTACCACAAGAGCAAACAGCAGTACTAGGGGTGCCAATAGGTGAACTTTAGGGTAACCTCTGACCCGCTTTAGTTCATTTGTTTGTATAAGAAATCTACTAATTAGATGAGAAAGTGAGTTTAGTTCATTTGTAACAAACTAAAGAGGGTCAGAGAAGATAGCAACTAAGCATTCATCTTAGATTTGTAAAGATGCAGGGTCTCAACATATATTTATTACTTGGAAAAAAAACAGAGATCGGACTAACTGATCGCAAAACAACAACTAAATAGTTGATAGGTGGCTGCTGATGTCGTATTGAAGCCTCCTTGCTGCAGATCCAGCTTGAATTCAAAAACATAAAAACAAAAAACACCGCAAAGCGCAAAGAAGATAACTTGTATAATACTGTCATGGGTCAGGGCCCTTTTGGCCAGCCCAACCTGGAGGCGGCAACAGTCGAGGCTAGGGCGGCCACCGCCATGCTGCCGCCAGGGAGGGCACAGGCCCTAGGGCTGGCTGCCACCTTCCTTTTGTCGTCAAGCTGGATTCGCAGGCAAGTTATCATATTAATGGAATTAGAGATAGGTCGGTTTGAATTGTTTAGGTAGGAGGGATCATATCTATAAGATACCATCCATAGGGGTTTCTTGCGTACCTCTTTTGGATTAAGAAGGAAAAGGGGTTTCTCCTCATCTCTCTCTCTCTTTGTGTGTGTGTGCCCTAGCCGCCCTGCCTCCCGCACAGCCGTCGACATCCTCCTTGCCAGCGACAACAGATCGCCGACAACAATTCATTTGCCTCGTCCTCTCACCTAGTTTACCTACAATCTACGCAATCCCCCCCCCACCCCCCGGAACCATCGCCTATCACATCTAGTACCAGAGACCAACCCACCATCCTCATCATCCATGGCCAACAACACTCCCGACTTCACCACGGCTTTTCAAAACCTTCAGATGGAGATTGTTGAGAGCGACTTCACCACGGCTTCAACACTCTCAATTTGACTTCTCGTATGGACCTCCAGGAGGAACGACTTTGCGCCATGGAAACATGTAAGAAGGTGGAACCCCACGACAACCACACAGCAATGACAGCGATGCTGCAACCTGGAGACGCGACGCCAATGCGGTGCGTTGTGCAGCCGCCAAGCGACGCTGCCCTTTAGGCCGGGCACATGGCTATCGCGGTTGCCCTCGGCGCGACGGCCAACATTGGTGCCAACACATCCGACGTCGACACACTCGTCAATGAGCTCGCCAACACCGTCTGGGTACCGTTCTTCGCGACACCTTCCCCGGCCACTTCAACGGCTCCGGGCGACTCTTCAACAACTAGGATCGACAGTCTTGGGGTACCTAGGTACCACAAGCTCTCGTTCCCCTTCCGTGGATCAACAGATGTGAACAATTCTTCCTCAGCCAGCGAATTCCTGCAAGCAAGAAAGTTTGGCGGTACATGCGCTTGGCCAATGAGAACAGGCCACTAACATGGGTGAGCTTCTCTAAGCTTCATTAACACTCACTTTGGGCCCTCGACACACCATAACCCGCTGGGGAAGCTGGCTGCGCTCCGCAAGACCGAGACTATGGAGTACACTCTCGCTCTTGTCGGTCAAGCAGGGAATCTTGATGAACAGCAGCAAGTAAGCATTTATACAGCTGGTTTGATGGAACCTTTAAAGACGACATTGAGTTGCAGGAACCCAACGACATGGAGCCGGCTATGAGAATGGCGCACACCTATGGGAGGTGTGCAAATGTGGTCATTGAACTGGTGCAGTAGCAGTAGGTTACTACATCTAAGCCTTCGGCTCGCATTACTCCATTACGTCTGTCCTCGACGCTACCGACAACACTGTTGTTGGAGGCGCTGTCTGGGGGGGCTGCCTATTGAGCCAACTCCGGCTGGGGGTGCCAACCCTAGGGTCTTCACGCGCCTTTCACCCGAGGAGATGGCGAAACACAGGTGCTTGAACTTGTGCTATAACTGCGATGAGTAGTTCAGCAAAGGTCACAAGTGCAAGCACTTATTCTTCATCGACATCAAGCCTGAGGGCTCGCTTATGGTCCTGACTGGTGACTAGGAGGGTCGCCGTCCTTGTGGTCACACCAGAGGTGGCCAACTGGGCCTAACGAGCCGGGCCGACACGAGCACGCCGAGGCACGACCTGGTTAGGGCACGGCCTATCAGGCTCGGCTAGTCTTTCAACCATGTCGTGCCAGCCCGCGTGCTGGAGGCTCGACCCATGGCACGGCCCGTGAAGCATCGTGCCGCGCCAGGCTAGCCCAGGCACAGCTAAGGCACAACAGGCACGGCGGGGCGAAGGCGGGGCAGCGGGGCAGGGCCCCTCTCCTCAATCTTAGCGAGTGCTTCCTCAACCTCACCAACAACGTACTCTGCCGCATCACCTTCGGCCGCCGATTCCCGCACGGCAAGGGCAACAAGCTCAACGCAGTCCTCGTCGAGGCGCAGGACCTCTTCGCTAGGTTCACCATCGGCAACTTCTTCCTGGAGCTCGAGGCCATCGCTAGCACAATCACAGGCCTCTGCCGCCAGCTCAAGAGTTGCTTCGCCGACCTCCGCGAGGTCTGCCATGAGATCGTTGACGAGCACATCAGCGGCAAGCGCCAACGGATCCCCAGCAACTGCGACGATGACTTTGCACGATGGGCATGGCGAAGTGACGGCTGGGCGAGGTGGGGCGGCGTGGCGAGACAACCATGCTTGGCCGGGCCAAGCTGGGCCGGCACACCATGCCGAGGCGTCGGCCCAGGCACAGCCCGGCTAATCGTGCCATGCCGTGCTCGGGCCGGGCCAAAATTCACGTGCCTCGTGTCGGCCTGTCCCATTTGGCCAGCTTTAGGTCACACTATGCAGCTTGTGGCCATGCCACAGGAGGACAGTCTTCATGTTCTCGTTGACACCGGCTCTACTCATAACATCATCAACGAGCACGTGGAGTTTCATCTCGGCTTACCCATATGTCAAGTTCACCTCGGCATCACCGTCGGCAACGAGGAGCGCATTGGTAGCTGCGGCGTTTGCCGTAATCTTTCACTTATCATTCAAAATGAGCTTCTAGCAGGGCAGCCACAATGTCTTCTTCTACGGCCTCAACACTGTGCCTCCACCTACTCTGTGGCGCCCTCTACTCCTCCCTCTCTATGGTGGGCAACCCACGCAAGGTCGACAATGCCCTCGATAGCTTCGCCCCGCACATGGAGATTTTTAACAACATTCGTCGCGCCATTCGGGAGGATCTTGAAATTGCGCATATTATGGCGCATATTCAGGTACTTGTGCTCGTTCTTGAACAACAGTTGATGGCGCTATTTTATTTGATCATTGCCTCTATCTTCCGGCTTTGTCACTACTCCTGCACCGTTTAATTCAAGAGGTCATTGCAACTGGTGAAGAGGTCCTGTGATATCTTGCAATTGGCATACATATGTCATTAGTTGGCAAGCATCATTCTTTTCCAAAGTCAGTCCTTATGTTGCAGGAGATGCCTAATATTTCGGTGCCTAAGGCAGATTTGCTCTTTATGGATAACACCGACTGTGAGTTCCTTATTATTGCCCATGTTTTCTTTGGTGCTTTCTATTCTTCTGGTTATCCTGCTCTGTCTCCAGTCGGTGATACATACTCTAGGCTATTGTTCGGTCACTCTCTTGATCTAACCGACAACAAGCCTGTTGCGGTAGACACATTCATCTTTAACACCGACATCCACCTGCTTTATCACAAAGATCATTGTCACCAATATTTTGATGCATCGCCACTTGACGTCCCTCTCCAGCACGACGTGGGCATTTGGCGCCACTTGGTTGTAGCGCCAAGAAGTCCAGGAGTGCGCCATGACGTTACCCAATCCATCTCACCATTTCGTCATGAAGGGCCACATTGGAGATGTGGGCTATGAGTTGACTTTGTGCTTGGACAGAACTCTACGCAACTTGACCTCTGACCTTGTTTTGGGGTAGCTTCGCACTCACATATGGCGTAGGGAAGCTTCTCATCCACCTTGGCATGAGGAGACAACGGGATGGAGCTTCAACATGGTAGCCTAGCGCGTGGACAGGCTAGATTTCAGTGGAGATGTCATGGGTCAAGGCCTAATGGGCCCTTTTGGCCAGCCCAACCCGGAGGCAGAGGCAACCAGGCTAGGGCTGCTGCCACCATGCTGC
Organism: Phragmites australis; assembly: GCF_958298935.1. Taxonomy (NCBI): domain Eukaryota; kingdom Viridiplantae; phylum Streptophyta; class Magnoliopsida; order Poales; family Poaceae; genus Phragmites; species Phragmites australis. The sequence goes on from NC_084938.1 coordinate 11,160,636, forward strand.
CGCCAGGGAGGGCACATGCAAAAGGGCTAGCCGTCACCTTCCTTTTGTCGTCAATCTTGATTCACCGACAAGTTATCATATTAACGGAATTAGAGATATGTCGGTTAGGATTGAATTGTTTAGGTAGGAGGGATCATATCTATAAGATCTCATCCTTAGGTATCTCTTGGCTTTCAAGTAACTTGCTTCTATATAATGAGAGGAGTTGTACCCCTTTCTAAGAAGGAAAAGGAGTTTTCCCTCATCTCTCTCTCTCTCTCTCTCTCTCTCCATGCGCCACCCCCTCTCCCTGCCCTAGCCGCTGCCGTTGTAGCCCTCCTCCTTGCCAATGACCACGGGTCACCGGCGACAACTCCCTCCACCTCGTCCTCTCACCCAACTTAGCTACAATCTACGCAATCCCCCTCCCACGAACCGTCGCCCATCACAAATAGTATCCACAACAAGCACCACCAGAGTATTAAAAATGAAGACCATTGATAAAAAATACAAACAAAAACATCCAGATTGTGTAAAGAGTCCATACCTGTAAATTGAGGGGCAACAGTACCAAGTGTCAACTTTGAGAAATGGAGGGAGGCCAAGATGAATGACTTGTACTGCTCAAAAACAGGCTCCACAGTGGTTTTAATCAGCTCTGATGCAGCCTACAACAACCACATTTGTCTCCCTAAGTACTTCCACTATCCATAACCAATTCATTCAAGAGGAACAGTACAAGAATTCAGAATTAACATCGTAAGTATGGAATACTGAAATGATCCTGGAATTGTTAGTACCTCAGTAACAAATGGCCAGATTTTTACCAACTCTTGATTCAACCATTTAAGCTGTAGAAATTAAGAAGCCCAATGTATCAGTATAAACTGTATTGGACAACATAAAGGTCAGTGGTAAGCATCGGCAAAAACTCAACTTTTGCTTATGTGTGAATGAAACCCATGATGGATAGAACTCCGGAGGAATAAGATTCCTCAAATCCTGTACAGTCAACTTCGAGAAAGATGAAACTGTAGCAGCCTGGGGAGACAGGTCAAATCAGGCATAAGAAATAGATGACTGATCCCAAAACATGAATGGTGAGAATATGGATTCTCCATCCATTCCTAAATAAGCATTTTCTAGGAAGATACTCTGTCCAGAAACAACCGCTATTCTAGGATTTGAAGATATGCCAACATCAGTGGTATTAATTAAGTAGGAGAACCGGGCTGAGAGTCCCAGAAGGTAATTAATAAACCAGAACATTAATTACATGGCTGAAAAGGCAGCCTTTAGTTGCTTTTACTTGCCCCGACGTTTGTTCACGAATAAAGACAAAGATGGGGTACAATAGAAATTATAACTGGTTCTTGATGTGCACAAAGGTTTAGCAACACTAAATTAGGAGTCACGACAGTACTAAACTAGATGACAAAAAAAATCTGAAGATAAAATCAAGCAATTGATTACACACAATTAGCATGATGTATGTCATAAGCATAGTCACCAGAAATCCGGGTCAACCGAGTTGAGAAATGGGGTTGCAGGACACAGGTTGACACCTGTCAAAAGTGTGGTACTAAGGGGGTATACTTCTTCAGGACGACAATTTGCGACGCGGCACATGACCCCAAGGATTTTGGGTCAATGACCCCAGGACAAAGCATACACATGTGACCAGATCCACACTTAAATGCATCATATGTTTAAAAGTTGAAAAAGAAAAGGGAATGAAGGATTAATTGGGTTGTCATGTGCTGGCCCATCCAACCTTATCTTTTCTCCCCATCCACCCTTATCTTTTTCTCCCCATCTGAACGCACGCAGCGGCCTCTTCTTTTCCCCTCGCTGTTCTCTCTCCTACAACACAGCGCCACCTCCCGTCGCCTCGGAAGTCGCCGCCACACACTCCCCTTTCAATCCTTCGATGTCGCGCCAGATCCGCCCTTCGCTGCGGGAGCCGAAGCTCCCTGCGCCGCCACCCTTGATGTCGGATCCGTCAGGGCCGATGACATTGATGGCCTTGGTGTGGCCCGGGAAAGGAAGCTTCTACGTGAAGTTTGCGAGACGGGTGCAAGCGTCTCGCCCTCGAAGAGGGAGAACTCGACAATCACGCCCTCAGAGACGCTACCTCGTCACCACCACCGCAGGTAAGCCTCATCTGCATCTCGTCCCGTCGTAGACCTGTGCGGCAAAGGGCAACGACCCTATCAGAATGGGAACGTCAACCCTGTACGTCCCCAACCATCGATTCGGGACAGCGTCCCAGGGTTGTGGAACACGAGGTCGACCCCGTATCCGGTGACTATGGTTACAAGTCATTCAACTTTGTGGGTATTAAAGGAATGAAGTCAAGCAGGAAGCCACTACAACAAAGATGTTTGAAGATTTAGCTTTGGACTGACGGTCAAAGACTCATCTACGACAGTCTATTATACAATGCCACAGATAAGTCACTTTTGAACATACAGATGTCCCTATGGTATACTTCAACAGATAATTTTCTACCAATATATGATGATACAATCATAGAAAACATACAATATGGAGGTATATTCCACGATGAATCTAGTAGTAGTAATTTCACTTTGTCAATTTAGGTACTTATTTATATATTAATGGCTACGCATAAATGTTCAACCATAAAAGATCCCAACACAACTTACATTTGGAATCGTAGGGAGTGCATATCGAATGTAGCATTCTAGATGCTGGCAATGGATGAATCCAAGAATGCACAACTGAATTTGGCGCTGATACAAAACTTAGTTTACAATGTATTATTTTCTTAGGGATTGTTCCAGAATGCATGAGCCATAATCTAAATGGCATGTATATTGTTCAGTTGGAGCAATTCAAGTGATTTTAAGATTTCCAGTCAACCTTAATGTCTCAATGAAGATGTATTTAGCTTCAAGCTATTGATAGGGCCAGTAAACAAGACAGCAAGCTGCAGCACTAACAAACAACTTGCAGATGGAGTTGGAAATCGCTAAAGGCCATCAAATGCGAATTATAATATTCTAATTTGTTCCATGGATATTAACAGTTCACACTCAGTATATTTAGTATAAAATCTCATGTTATGTGTTTTGTGTTTCGCTGTTTGTAAAAAGTAACTTCAGAAGGTTCATACCAGTGATACAAGAAAAAATGGATCTAAACAAAACCATCTCATACTTGCTCATATGAAATCCATCTAAAAGAGAAAAAATAATTTATAAATTTCTTCAACAATCTTTTGCCAGGCTTCATTTGTCCACGAATTAGCAAATATGCGGATCCATGACAACCAGCGATGCTTAAAATCCAACTTGTTCCACAGGCATTGCTACATCCTATCACGCCATACCAAATTAGGACACATTGAATATTAAATCAATAATAGGATGCTGAGCCATAGTCTACGGAGCATCAATAGCCCATACATTTTGCCTGTTACATTTTGGAAACAACAAAGAATTAGATTTTAGATATTACATGGGGCATTAGCTTTGTTAGGCCTCATTGTGTAAACATCATCAACATCACAAATCTAGAGATTCATATGACATTAACTTAAACATGTCTAAGTGTACATTTAATATCCTGTGATTAGCACTACAGACTACCCAAAATACATACTTTCAGTTGCCATAGCAAGCAACGTTAGTGCCACAGATTGTCATTTAAAAAAAGAGAATAGACAAGAGGAATTGTGCAAGAGCAGGGGGCATGGAAAACGGCAGAATCACTGGTTCCCTCGGCTAACACTCAATCACTCAAAACCGGATAAATTTTAGGATGTTCAAAGAACACCAAGCTTTAGAATTTGCACAAATAAGAAATTGCTGTGGTAGTAAGCTGTCAACTAAGTACAAAGGAACATTGTGACTTTAGATTAGAAATTAATTTGGACGTTGGAAATGCTATTTTTTCGTTTTCCTACCCAAAATTTTCAAACATGATTCAAAAGTTTCAGATGATTTTTTTTCTGAAATTTCCAATTTCCAGTGGTAACCAAAAATCTCAATGTGGTCTGAATTTTTTCATGAAAAGGAAATTTTAAACCTTGGAAGGGGTAGGTCAGGCAGGTGTCCCCCGAATTATCACTTTATCATGTATAGGTTTTTGGCATGTGAGAGGCAACATTTGAGATATGCAGATATCATGCGAATAAATCGTGATGCCAAAGAATCTACTGTATCGCATCTAAAAACAAAATCCATTCATTTTCTCTCCACTCAAGCAAAACAATCATATTTTCACAAAAAAGGAAATAAACAAAGCTCAGAACAAAATCACATCATATTCACCACGCTTACATTCTAACTGAAGTGCAATTAGTCACCGACCCAGGGTCAGGGTCACGCAGAGCTCAAAAGCCAATCAATATCGTTACTCTGCTATGCAGTACAAGAGGGACAATAAAGATTACTCTAACCCCCAAAGAGCAGCTGAATCCACCATGCCCACGAATTTCATGAAATGTCCCAATTGGGAATGAAAATCAAGGTTATAACAAGCCTAGCAATTATACAGCATGTAGAAATGCAACCGAGAGACTTCCACACCACTCAATACCTAAACACCTCCTCATACCGAAATCTCCACCTCACAGCAAAGCCAGACCTAATTCCCCTCCGCAATCAGTAGCGCTCTAAACTCTAATACTCCTCATCTCGAGAATGTCCCCAAATACAGGAACCAAGTCACCTATCACGGAAGCAAATTCTATAGAATCGGGTCCTACGAAAAACACTTTCCCTTAATGACATGTGTCCTTTGTCTCTCCTCTTTAATCCCGGATTACGGAATGGATAAGATCTCACGGTCATGTAGAATTTACTTCCACCCACCCACACCCGCCGAATCGAATTGAACCAAACTAGTGATCGCAGAGAGGTATCAGGAAACGAAAAGGAGCAATTGGGCGTCGATAGACGGCAGCACGTACCAGCTCGCGGCGCTGCTCCGCGCGGGCGTTCTCGAGGCGCACGAACGCCATCACGACGGCCACGCCGAGCACCAGCCCCAGGAAGGCGCCGAACAGGAACGCCATGGTGCGGAGCCCTCTTCCTCCTCCGCCTCCTGGCGAGGAGCGTGCGCGCGACGGAGATGGCAGTGCTAAAGAGGGATTGCGCGATTGGGACAAGGTGCGCGAAAAGGAGGAGGCGAGGCGAACGGTGGTGGCCGGCCTCGGCTCGTGGTCTCCCTGTTCTGCTTTGGGTTTCCCGAATTGTTATTTGCCATGTGCTTTGCGTAAGGATGTGGGGTGTCGGTGAAGCTTGGGCCCACGTGTCATCGGGCTGAAGTTGATAGACCTCGCGTGCTTTTTTTTTCCTTGGAACACATAATTGCATTAAACAACGGATTCAGACCAATCGCCGAATACAAGTTGAGATGCAAAATCTGGTGCGTACCTCATCAGCTCGTACCAGCCAGGGGTAACCATAGACGCACTATAGACAGCTAAATAATATTTCATTCTGGTAGATTTTCTTAGAATAAATCGAGATATCATAAGACATAAATTCATAATACATAAAATCTTAAATCTGCCGGAACAAACTACTGTTTTGGTTCCGATCCATCTATATCAATTGCAGCGCCTTTGCTAGTTTACTAGTACTGATGCATCTGTTTCTAACAATTCTTCCCATCCCCAAGTGTGCTATAAGGCGCAATCTCTGTATTGCTACTTCTGCCTCGGCATGTAGTGCAGAAGAGGCACATTTAAATATTCCTAACACATGTGGCCATCACCTCCCCTGTGTTGTTCCTCGCTACGAATCCTCAACCTCCAATTTCTGTGTCAGCATGATAAGAAACATTGACATTAGTCTGGTATATTTCTCTTGACAGTGGACTCCATTTGTCTTGTCCGTGAGAATGCTCCTTCTCCTCCTTCGCATTAAGTTTCTCAAACTCAGTTAGATGATATATAACTGAGCTACTAATCTCAGCTGCACTTTGCATTCATTCGCCTATATTAACTTTGTTCCTTACTGATCACCATCTCCAGAGGGACACAGTGACTTTCAACTGCATTTTACGGTTCATTACCCATATTTTTTGCATCATATCTTAGCCTGACTAGCGATCTTCTAAAACTATACGTACATGTTTCATATCCATCAGGCGCTAGTATTCTTTCACCTTTTTACACTTGTAGAAAAGGTGATTATAGTCTTCATCAAGTCTTATGCATACTGGGCAAATCGTATCTAGGGCCACGCCCCTTCTCGCTGCATTTCGACAAATAGGGACACTGTTGTGAATAAGCCGCCATAAAAACGTCTTAACTTTATTTGGTGTTGTGAACTGCCAGATCTTATGCCACTTAAAACTCTCATTTCCAACTGCACAACTCTTTGAAGAAGAAGCATCTCTGCATGCTCGAGAGTCACATATGGACAGCCAACTTATATGCCGATTTGACGGAGAAGATACCTTTCGGATAATAATGCCATGCTAGCCAATCTTCAACGTGTTCATTCACTGGAATCCTGAGAATTTCTTCTGCATCACATGCCCAGAAAGTGTCTCGAATTAGCTGCTCATCCCATCCACCATTGACTGGATCAATTAGTTCTTTGACTCTAGTCAGCCGAGATGCGCCTCTCGATGTTGCTAGTTTGCGCATAGAACCCCTTGGGAGCCATGCATCCACCCAAATATTCACAGACGCTCCATACCCTATCCGCCAGATGACTCCATCTTTTAATAGGTTTGTTCCTTGTAAGATACTCCTCTATGTGTATGAGCTACCCGCTCGAGCTGTAGCATGTAAAATATCTGTGTTTAGGAAACATTTCGCTTTCAAAATCCTCCTGCACAAAGTATCTGGGTTGGTCAGCAGGCGCCATGCTTATCGTGTTAACATTGCCATGTTGAACAGATGTAGGTCTCGGAATCCTAACCCTCCCTTCTTCTTGGAACGGGTCAATTTCTCCCAACTAAACCAATGGATTGTATTGACCTTATCTTGCTGGCTCCACCAGTAATGCCCAATCATGCTGCTCAGTTCATCACAAAGCCCCTTAGTCAAATCAAAACATGACATAGCATATGTCGGAACTGCTTGTGTCACTGCCTTCACAAGAATCTCTTTCCTAGCTTTTGATAGGAGTTTTTCTTGCCAACCCTGAATTTTGCTCCAAATCTTTTTGTTTTATATATTCAAAGGTTTTTTCTTTGATTTACCAACTGATACTGGCAAATCCAAATATCTCTCACTTCTGGCTTCTTGTGCAATATGGAATCTAGTTCTCATTTGTTCCTCTCCACATAGAGTTTATACAGTGTGTTAGCTCATAAGCAAGTAAAATATTATCAGTAATCAATCTATGTAACACCCTAAATTTCAATTTTTGTAATAATTTAAAATTTTGCAAGAAATTAAATAAGTGGTTGCAATTTTGTTCAATAGGAAAATTAATTTCTAAATTTAAATTGTCCTAGGATAATGTTTGATGCATTCATGGCATTATAGATGCATTAAGGTTTTTTTTATTGTGTGGAAAAATTTGCTAAAATTCGCTAGAAATCGCTTGTTCAAACCCCTTTTTGAAAATTGTTGAAAATCAAATTAGAAAAGGAATTTCTAAAAAGAAAAATGCCCTTTGGCCGATTCTCTCTCCCTCGGCCCATCTCCCCTCCCCTTTCTCCATCTCGTGGGCCGCCTTTTTCTTCCCCGCGCCGGCCCGTTGGCCGAGCCGGCCTGCAGCCGCTCCCGAGCCGGCCCCCTCCACCGCTCCCTCTCTGCCGTGCGGGCCCCGCGCCGAGCCGCTCCGCCCGAGCCGCGGCTCCCCTTCCTCTTCCTCCCGCCGCCCGAACCCGAGCGCCCCCAAATCCACCGCCGTGCAAATCCCGCGCCTCCCCGCGCCCTCTCCCCTCCCAAAAACAGCCGAATTCAAAGCCATAAACCCCATCAAGGTGCCCCCGCCTGTTTCCCCTCTTTACTTCTCCCTCTAGTGCCCAATCAAAACGAAAAAACCGACGCCATTGAAGGCCATGGCTGCCGGCCATTTTCTTCAAATTCCGGCCAATCCTCTTCCCCTCTATCGTATATAAGCCGTCCATCGTCTCCCTTGTGACGTTCCACGCATTTTGCACCCGTTTCCCCCTTTTCTTCCGCTCGGATTCGAGCCCGACGCCGTCTCCTCCATTGCCGCCGGTGAGAAGCTCGCCGCCGCCTTGTTTCACTGTGCCGAACCCCTTTTGACCTTGGTCTTCGCTTCTTTGGTGTCGCAGGACCCCAGGCGACGCTTCCCGACGCTCCTCAGTGTCTCTCCCGCCGCCGGACGCCGTCGCACCGAGCTCCAAGGCCGCCGCCTGTTCTTCCCCGTCGTCGGCCATCACTCGGACCATCTCCGTCACCGTGAAGCCTCGATATAGAATCCCCACGAGCTCCTCGTTCTTTTGCTCTTGTTTCGTGAAGAACCGTGGCCGGATGTGTGTTCCGGCGCATCTTCGGCGAAGCTCCGGTGCCCCGCCGCCGTCAGCCGCCGTCCGCTCCGTCCCGTGCCGGCGGCGGCCGCCCGTTTTGAACCCCGGCCATCCTATCCTGGATGGGCAGCCCAGATCAGAGGGGCGCATACCCCTTCGGCCTGGTCCACCGTGGACCCATGGACCGGCCTTCAGGCCGTGGTCCATGGGCCCATAAATCTTTTCCATGCGATTTTTCCATTGAAAAATAATGTTGTTTCGTTTTATGACATCATAATTAGAATTTCCAGTATAAAATCAATTCAGGTTTTTCTCTGAAAATCATGTAAAATTTGCAGTTAAGCCCCTGAAACTTCAAAAGCTCAATACTTTTTGCTCGTGGCTCCGATTTGGATGATTTTCGCGCTCAAATGTTCGTAGCGATGTGTAGAATCTTTTTATAGGGTTTTTGCTTAGATTCTGTATTGTCTGGTGTACTGCTCTTAGAAGTTTGTTCTCTGTGTGCTTTTCTGGTCTGTCGTTTTAGGAGCTGAGCAGTTCGGCAATCTCGAAGACCAAGCTTTTGAGGACGTTGAGCAGCACCCAGTTGAAGGCAAGTGTCCTTGAGCATATTTATCCTATTTTAGAATTGTAGGTGTAGTTTTTAATCTTCAAAATGCATGCTTGTCTAAACATGAATCCTATGTTAGGGTTTACTAGTTTTGAATCAATATTTCCTTGTCGCTGTTGTTCATCAAGTTATGAAAATGGGTAGTCTATGCTAGTGCAGTCTTTGTTGGGGAAATCTTAATATTGATTAATGAACTATACAACAATGTTGGGAGATGGTAATTCTTTTTGTAGCAACATGGTATAGGTTGTCCCCAACAGAATGGATGGGTTGAGGTGGAGCCTATGTCATGTTTGTGTTTGTATCTGTGTGGGGTCCTAAGGACCGGTTCTTGGGCATGTAACCAAGTTTTGTCCGCACAACCACGAGGCCTATATGGGTATGGCCTGGCCAACTAATTAGTCACCTTCTAGCTTAGTGGGCACCATAGGTCGGTATAAGTGGTACAAGAGGGGGCTTCTGCAGCAATGTAATTGTCTGTTAGCGGTGAAACCTTAGTGGATGTCTGCGGGTTAGAGGGAGCTTTGTAAAGGCCTTGTAGTGAGACCTCGACTCCACACCCTGGAAGCTTGGAGCAACAAGGGAATCACGACTCGTGGGGAAAGCAGTGCAAACTCTGCAGAGTGTCAATCTGGTCGATCAGCCGTGCTCACAGTTAAGAGCGAGCTTGAACTTCTTCAAGATTAGTTGGGGTAAAGGTTTGGTATGGTGGGTTGGGGTAGCCAGGTAATAGAATTATCTGGTGAGTCTTGATAGTTGGATGGAATCCGATGAGTCAAACCTTTGGATACAGTCGTGCCTTTTCACTTAGTAAATAGGATGCCTGATGTTGGAGTCATAGGCAGATCGTAGTTGCTTAGTACTGTTAGCCAGTGTCAAAGCCGTTCCTTGACTTAAGCCGCATATCATGTTTTCCCTACGCTTGCGGAGTACAATCCTTGTACTCACACTTGTTGTCCCCTACCCTGCATTCTACCGCTGTTCAAAAGCTGGCAATGAAGTTGGAGCTTTTGACGACGACTTCGACCCAGAGCTGCTGTTCTAGGCTGTGTTGCCCCCGGTAGACGCCTGTGGAAGATGGAGCCACTGGCGCTGAAGACCCCTTTAGTTTCCCTGCTGTGTTTTCTTAAGACCCTCAGGTCCTTTTGTATTAAGTTAAATACGATGTTGTAATAAAGGCATTGTGATGATATTACTAATGATGTAAGCACATGTATGAAACTTGATCCTGGCATACATGTGTTGTGCCCAATTTTGTTCGTTTAAAATTGAGTGTTACAGAAGTGGTATCAGAGCCGTGTTGACCATAGGACGTAGCCTAGATAGACTGGACGTGCTAAGGACTTATGTTTGTACAAACTACTTTAGCAAAATTGTTTTTCTTCCATTTTTTTTCTCTGTCTTTTGCTTTTTATAAAATGGTTACTAATTTCTGTCTTCTTCAAAATTTTAGATGGCTCGAACAAAGATCACCCCGCGTAAGCGCGTGCTGGTCCCAGACGTGGAGGTTCCTGCTGGTGCAGTTTGGAGGCACCAACCCCCAGCTGAGTTCTACTCCGATAGACAGTTGGCCGGGTACTTCGCCCGTACGCTGTGGTACCTGCTGCAGGGTCTCGGGTACCACGACGCTCCCCTTTTCATAGGCGTCAGAGTTCCGCTTGGAGGACGTGGTTACTCCTGGTCAGTGAAGGTGACCATGTTCGAGAAGCCCTGTGACGACAATCTTCGCTGAGTTCGCCGAGTCCACACCGCCACCGCCCTCAGAGCTACGTTCGAGGCAAGGATCGAGGACGCTGCTCGCCAGGCTCTAGCTGTTCTCTACCGGGAGAACAGATAGGACCTCTGCCTCACTCAGTTCGGGAAGTTCCCGCAGCGCCCGTCAGGCAGTCTGGAGGACATCTTCGCGCCCGTCAACAACGAGCCGGATCTCCATCTGCGAGAGCAGGTCCGCCTCATTGCCGCCCTCTACGCCGAGTTGGACAGAGCACTCGACGAGTTGGAGGATCTTCACCAGCGCCACGCCGAGCATGAGCAGATGATCTACGAGCTGGAGATGATGCTGCAGGATCCTGACCAGCACCCCGACGAGGTTCCCCCAGCACCGTTTTCCGCCCCTGCACCGCCCCGCTCTCCTTCGCGCAAGAGGCTTCGTCAGGCAGATGTTGCAAGCCCTTCAGGCACCGCCGGTTAGGAGTAGAGTAGAGCTAAGAAGTTGTCCCTAGCAGAATAATCGTTTAGACTCGTGTTGTTTGTCCTTGTGTGTGCCTGTGTCTGTTTAGCGTGAGCCTTGTAATAAGTTGGATCTTTGCATGTGTGTTGGTGTGATGTAGGGGTTTCCTCTCTACATTCTCATCAGTTAATAAATTATAGTTGGGAGTCATTTCTATCTGTTTCCTTCAGTTCCTATCTGTTCTTGGCTTGTCCTTCCGCCCTTGCCTCTCTCTTATGTTTTCCATACCTTGGCAACAACAGATGGTGAACACTAGGCGCAACAATAACGCTGCCAACAATAACGACAATATCAACAACAACACTGCCAACAATAACGACAACATCAACAACAACGCTGCCAACAACAACGACCTTCCTCCCCCGCCACCCCTCATGGACGCCAACCAAGTCGTGACTCTTCTTCAAGGTTTGGTCCAAGCCATCAATCAGCAAGCTCAAGCTCAGCAAGCACCACCGCTGCAACCGCAGTCTAGGCTCAGGACTTTCTTGAGCACTCAACCACCCACTTTTTCTCAGGCAGTGGAGCCTATAGAGGCAGATGACTGGTTGAGGACAATAGAGAGCAAGCTTCAGATAGCTCAGTGCAATGCAAGGGAAAAAGTTATCTTTGCATCCCACCAGCTGAGCGGGCCAGCTTAGGAATGGTGGACTGCTTACACCGCTGCTCACGAGGATCCCCAGGAGACTACCTGGACAGAATTCAAGAATAGTTTCTGTGCCCATCATGTTCCCGCCGGAGAATTAAAGCTGAAGAGGAAGGAATTCCTCAGTCTCAAGCAAGGCCCCATGTCTGTGAGGGAGTACCTCACGAAGTTCACTCAACTGTCTCGCTACGCCCCCGATGATGTTGACACGGACAAGAAGAAGCAAGATTGTTTTCTTGAGGGTCTTCACCCTGGTCTACAGTATGCCCTCTCCGCCAATGAGTATCCCAGTTTCCAGAAGCTGGTAGATAGGGCCTTAATCATGGAGAAAAAGCGCCAGAATCTGGGTGAAGAGCGTAAGCGCCATCTGCAGGGTCAGTCTTTTGGTAGTAACACCCGCCCCCGCTTCAACGCCCCTGCCACTGGACCGATGTTTCACCATGGAGGGCAGAACCAGCAACAGCAGAATCAGCCGCAGAAGTCGTAGCAGAAAATGCAAAATCAGGGTATAGGGTCGTTCAAGCCGCCAATGTAGCCGCAGCAGCAGCAACAGTCTCGTCCCAGCTTCCCGTAGCAGCAGTAGCAACCCAACAGCAACCAGCCACAGCAGCAGAACCACAACGGCTAAGGGTCAAGCAACATTAGTCCATGCTTCAGTTGCGGCAACTTTGGGCATCTCGCCAACAAGTGTCCCAAGAAGCAGCAAGGCCAGGCCCAGGGCAACAATCAATAGCAGCAGCCTCGCCAGAATGCAATGTATGGTCGTGTCAACCATGTTGCAGTGGAGGAAGCCCAGGAAGCTCCAGATGTGGTTCTAGGTATGTTTTCTGCCAACTCTCATCCTGCAACAGTGTTATTTGATTCCGGTGCTATGCATTCATTCATATCATACCAGTTTGTGAATACATATAAATTGCCAAGAGCATTAATGAAAAATTGAGTGCTAGTAAGTCCTTCTGGAGGAGAAATGGAATCAAGGCATGTATGCCCTAAAATAGGTATATGCATAAGGGGGTAGACTTTCTGGCCAACCTCATTATTCTGGAGTCCAAGGGTATTGATATCATTCTGGGAATGAATTGGTTAACCAAGTACAAAGGAGTCATCAGATATGCTACAAAGACAGTTCAGTTGACCCATACAGACGGAACCAAGGTGGAGTTTCAGGCCACAACAGAGTCAGCTATCAACACCAGTTTAAACAAAGCCAACGCAGTGGAAGATAGCAGGGTGGTCGGTGAATTTCCGGACGTCTTCCTAGAGGATTTTCCAAGTATGCCCCCTGATCGAGAAATTGAATTCATCATTGAATTAGTACCTGGAACAGCTCCTATATACAAGAGGACATATATAATGGATGCCAATCAGTTGGCTGACCTCAAGGAACAAATCCAAGAGCTCCTAGACAAGGGTTTATCTACCCCAGTTCTTCACCCTGGGGAGCCCCAGTAATCTTCGTTCTGAAGAAAGATGGTACACAAAGGATGTGCATAGACTATCGAGCTCTAAATGAAGTAACAATCAAGAACAAGTACCCTCTGCCCCGCATTGAAGATCTATTTGATATGCTGATAGGCGCATATGTGTTTTCCAAGATTGATCTTCGATCTGGATACCATCAGTTGAAAATTCGTGCTTCGGATATCCCCAAGACAGCATTTGTTACTCGGTACGGTCTGTACGAATACACAGTGATGTCTTTCAGACTGACCAATGCCCCAGCATACTTCATGTATTTAATGAATAAGGTCTTCATGGAATTTTTGGACAAGTTTGTTGTGGTATTCATTGATGATATCTTGGTCTACTCCAAGAACGAAGAAGAACACGAGGAACACCTAAGGATGGTTTTACAGAAGCTAAGGGAAAACCAGTTGTACGCTAAACTGAGCAAATGTGATTTCTGGCTGAAAAAAGTTCCTTTCCTTGGTCATATCATATCAGCAGGTGGTGTGTCTGTAGATCCGTCCAAGGTAAGTGATGTTCTGAATTGGAAGCCACCGCAAAATGTATCCAAAATCCATAGTTTTCTGGGTCTAGCAGGATACTATCGTCGTTTTATAGATGGTTTCTCCAAAATAGCAAAGCCAATGACAGAACTGCTAGAAAAAGGAGTAGAGTTCAAGTGGACAGCAGCTCGAGAAGCTAGTTTCAATGAATTAAAGAAGAGGTTGACCTCAGCACCAGTTTTGATTATGCCGGATATTCAGAAGCCATTTTCGGTGTATTGTGATGCATCCTGTCAAGGCTTGGGATGTGTGCTCATGCAAGAAGGTCATGTCATTGCATATGTGTCCCGACAGTTAAGGAAACATGAAGAAAATTATCCGACGCATGACTTGGAACTAGCCGCAGTAGTTCATGCACTCAAGATCTGGAGGCATTATCTGATTGGTCAAAGATGTGAGATCTATTCTGATCATAAAAGCTTGAAGTATATTTTTACTCAACCGGATCTTAACCTCAGGCAGCGCAGATGGTTAGAGCTTATCAAGGACTATAATATGGGAATCAAATATCACCCAGGAAAGGCAAATGTAGTAGCTGATGCCCTGAGCAGAAAGTCTCAAATTAATGCAATGACTCTTCAAGAGTTGAGTCTCGAGCTATGCAAAGAGTTCGAGAGGTTAAATCTGGGAATGGTGTATAACACCGAGATGGTTGCAATGAAAATAGACTCAACGCTTGAGCAAGAAATAAGAAAGGGTCAGCTTGAAGATGAAAAGATTTTGGAAATTAAGCAGCTCATCAAAGTTGGCAAAGCCCCAGATTTCTCTGAAGATGAGCAAGGCACAGTGTGGTATAAGTACAGGATTTGTGTTCCGGACATAAAGTCTATTCGGGACACCATCTTAAAAGAAGCCCATGATTCAGCATATTCTATCCACCCTGGAAGTACCAAGATGTATCAAGATCTCAAAGATCAGTATTGGTGGTACGGAATGAAGCGTGCAGTAGCAGAACTTGTAGCTTTGTGTGATATCTGCCATCGAGTCAAAGCCGAACACCAAAGACCTGCAGGACTGCTACAGCCATTGAAAATACCTGAATGGAAGTAGGAAGAAATCAGCATGGACTTCGTAGTGGATCTACCACGATCGCAATCAGGATATGATTCTATATGGGTCATTGTTGACCGTCTGACAAAAGTATCTCACTTCATTCCAGTCAAAGAATCCTATCGACGGAGACGCTTCCCGACGCTCCTTGGTGTCTCTCTCGCCGCCAGACGCCGTCGCACCGAGCTCCAAGGCCGCCGCCCGTTCTTCCCTGTCGCCGGCCATCACCCGGACCATCTCCGTCGCTGTGAAGCCTCAGTATAGAATCCCCGCAAGCTCCTTGTTCTTTTGCTCTTTGTCCCGTGAAGAACCGTGGCTGGATGCGTGTTCCAGCGCATCTCCGGTGAAGCTCCGGTGCCCCGCCGCCGTCAGCCGCCGCCCGCTCCGTCCCGTGCCGCCGGCTGCCGCTCGTTTTGAACCCCGGCCATCCGATCCTGGATGGGCGGCCCAAATCAGAGGGGCGCATACCCCTTCGGCCTGGTCAGTTAGATCAAAATGTAATTGACTTACCTTTAACCTACCTTATCTATGAATGAAACTGTTGGAGTTGATTGATGTTCCATGAGTTCTTGGGTTCTTCACCGTTTAAAGTAGATAGTCATACTGATCTAGGTCGAGTAACTTCGACTACTATTTAGGCTCCTTCCCACTTAGGTGATAACTTATGGCGCCTAGCCTGTTTCTGCACCTTCCGAAGAACAAGGTCCCCAGCAGTGAGTCTCTTGGGCTAGATTTTCTGACTGTGATATCTACGTAACACTTATTGATATTTAACTATTGAATGGATGCTCAATCATGGTACTCCTCAAGTAGATTGATGTTGTATGCTCGTAATTACTCTTGCACCTCTTCTGAGTAACTTTCCACTCATGATGATCCAAACTATAGTTCATTTAGAAGCATTGCTTCTACACCGTAGACTAAAAAGAAAGGAGTTTCACCGGTGGCCCTGTTAGCCGAAGTACGAAGGGCCCATAGTACTGAGGGAAGTTACTTCACGTATCATTTCGAGTAAGCTTTCAACATGTCAAAAACCTGAGTTTTGATACCCTGCAAGACTATACTATTGGTGCGCTCAACCTGACTGTTACTTTGAGGGTCAGATACCGATGTGAAATAAGTTTTAATGCCAAATTCATCATAGGTCCCGCTTCTGAACTAGCTACTATTGTTTGTAATTATTAGATGCAGAATACCATATCGAGTAATTATGCTCCACATGAACTTCTTAGCCACTTCTGTGTTTATCTTTCCCCTGGGTTCAGCCTTGATCCACTTAGTTAACGTGTCGATAGCCACATATAGGAATTTGAAACCACCTTGGGCTCTTGGGAATAGGATATCCAAGCCCTGGACGAAGAAAGGCCAAGAAAGAGGAATTGTTTGTAGAGCTTGGGCTAGTCGAGTGGTCTGCCTTGCGCAAAATTGGTAGCTTTCACACCTTTTTACTAGCTCAGAACCATCCTGGAGGGAGTCAACCAATAAAAGCCTTGGTGGAAAACCTTTTCATCCCGAGTGCCATAAGACACATGATTTGCACACATGCCACCATTGATATTGAGCAAAATCTTATTACCCTCTTCCTGAGATGCATTTCATCAAGATTTTGTTACTCCCCTTACGGAAGAGCTTGCCGCCTACCAAAGCGTATTGCTTAGACTTACGAGCAATTTTCTCTACAGACGCATCATTGTTAGGGATGCCTCGACCTTCGAGATAGGCTTGAAATGTCTGCGGATTCTACCCCGCTGACCGACCAGACTCCTGGCCGAGTTGGGCAGCATCTGCACTTGAGACTATCGAGATAAATGGTTTGAGGAGTTTCTCAATGAAGACTACTACAAGTGTAGGTGAATGAGACAAAGCGAGTTTGGCGAGTTCATTGGTAGTGGAGTTGTCATTTGTTCGGATGTGCGTAACTTCTAGACCTTTGAACTTTTGCTCAAGCTTTTGTACTTCACTCAAATAAGCTACAATGTTGTCATCTAAGCACTGGTAATCCCTTTGCACTTGGTTTACGACTAGCTATGAGTCCCCTTTCACAAGTAGTCACCTGATTCTGATTGATACAACATGATTGGAAGCTTTAAATTGTACAACATACCTAAGTCCATGTACCAGTCCTTCGTATTCTACAACATTATTGGAAGCTTTAAATTCTCGTTGTAAAACGTACTAGAGTTCTTCGTCCATTGGAGATTTGAGCATGATGCCAGCCCACGAGCCTTGGAGATCATAGAAGAGCGTCCAGTGATCCTCGACCATATTTGGCTTTGTTTCCTCAATATTTGTCCATTCAACGATGAATTTTGTTAGTACTCCCAACTTTATGCTTGTTCATGGTGCGTAATCTACGTCGAACTCATTGAGCTCGACCGCCCATTGTGAGATTCGTCCAGTAGCCTCCCTATTGGGTATAACGTCCTTCAACGGAGTTCAGCCCAGTCTTCGACAATGATAGACTTTCTGATCTTGTGCACTTACAAATAATGTCATAGCTTCCGGGAAGTCATCAGGAATGCATTCAACAACTTTTGAACTTGTGGGTATCATAGCTTAGCATCATGTAGGACTTCGCTTATGTAGTAAACCGGCTTCTGGATCTTGGCCTTCTTCTCAGGGCATTCCCGCTCGACCACCAGAGAGCTTGTGGGGTGGCTGCAATGTACAAAGAGAGCTCCTCCTTTCGTTAGGTGGGGTAAGAATTAACGGCGACAATAAATACCTTTTTAAGTCTTAAAAAGCCTTCTTCGCTTCTTCCGTCCACTCGAACCAGTCGTGTTTCTTTAGCAGCTTGAAGAAAGGCATCCCTCATTTGCCTATCTTGGAGATGAATTGACTAAGGGCTACTATGCAGCCTGCCAATTTCTGGACTTTCTTCAGCGTTCGAGGTGATCGCATTTGGTAGAGCCTTTATTTTGCGTGGATTGGCCTCAATGCCTCGACTTGACACCATGAAGCTGAGAAGCTTGCCAGACAGGACACCGAACATGCACTTCTCAGGGTTGAGCATCATACAATACTTCCTTCGGTTGTTGAATGTCTCATTGAGATCATCAATCAATGCATATTTGGTTCTGGACTTAACTACAATATCATCGATATAAGCTTCTACATTGTGCCCAATTTGGGGTTGTAGGAAAAACAAAATACACCAAAGGGGGTAACAAAAGCGGTTTTTCCTCATCGTTGACTCCCATGCTAATTTGGTAATACCCCGAGTATGCATTTAGAAAACATAGTACTACACAACCCACAGTAGTGTCAACAATTTGATCGATACGAGGGATAGGAAAAAGATTTTGGGACAAACTATGTTTAGATCGGTGAAATCTACACACATTCTATTTTTGCCATTGGCTTTATTCACAAGGACGGGATTAGTGAGGCATGTAGGATGACGAACCTCTCGGATGAAGCCCACTTTTAGGAGTTTGCTGATCTCCTCCTGCATGGCTTGTTTTCTATCGTCCACCAATTTTCTCTACTTTTGTACCACAGGTTTGGCACCGGGTCTCACAGCTAGTCAATGCTCGATCACCTCCCTGGAGACCCCAGGCATGATGGACGGTTGCCATGCAAATACAACCTAGTTTGCTTGAAGGAAAGCGATGAGCTTAAGTTCCTATTTTGGATCAAGGTCGACCCCTATCTTGACCGTCTTGGCTAGTTCAGACAGGTCCAGAGGCACTACCTTGACGCCGCCACTAGCATTCCTGTCCTTAGCATCGTCGTTGTTCTCACCTTTGGCAGCATCATTGGATCTGGAGATATTAGCAAGGTTTATGAGCTTGAAATCCTTGACCTTGGGGGTGGTGTGGTACTTCTAGTGCTTAGACTCTGTGCCTCTTGAGGTAGTTGCCACTCGACTGAAGTGTTCGACCATATCCAGGCTCTTCTTGTCACACTTGACCGTTACACATTGATCTCTCTTGATGGTTACAACTTCATTAGGGCCTGGGATCTTGAGCACCTGGCATGTGTAGTGCACTACGGCCATGAACCTGCCTAACATTGGGCGACCTAGGATCAAGTTGTAGGCCATCTCAAAATCCGCAACCTCAGAGCTAAGCTTCTCTGTACGGAAATTGTCAGGCTCACCAAATGTGACCAGCAACTTGATCTGGCCGAGGGGCATGATTGATGAGTTTAGAGTTATACCATGGAAAGGCTCAGCTCCTATCTTAAGCTCCGATCTTTGGATTCGCATCTTGTCTAATGTTTTAGCAAAGATGAGGTTGAGTGAGTTACCCTCGTCGACCAAGGTCCTATGAATTTTGATGTTGAGGATAGTAGGCTGGACCACAACCGTATATCGACTCGGGTGTGGAACCGCGGCGGGATGGTCAGCTTGATCAAAGGTGATCGGGACTTCCGACCACTTGAGGTATCAGGGAGACTCAGTTTGAGCCAGGTTGACCCCCCTTTTGACTACTTTGTACTACCTCTTGGACTCATATGAGGCGGATCCTCCAAAGATGTGCATCAAGCTTTGGTTGGCCCCGCGGAATTCGAGCTCATTGTCTTTGGTGTCTGGCTTGTTTTATTTGCTATGGTACTCAGCAATAGCAGCCTTAAGCTTGTCATCGAGCTTCGTTTTGATAACATGACATTCGTTAAAGTTGTGCTAGTTGGTCCCATGGACAGGACACCATTTTCCGCCCTTATTATCCCTGGTGTTGCTTAACTTTCTCCTATAGACCACAACCACGGTCATATCTGGACCCTTGTGCTTGTCACTAGGTTTGTTCTTCTTCCCCTCATTCTTTGAGGACTCGGGCTTGTCCTTGCTAAACTAAATATTTTTGGCATGTGCTTGGGCTTCAACATACTTTGCGTACTTGTCAGCCAGCTTGAAGAGTTCTTTCACTGTATTGATCTTCTGGGTAGAAAGCTTCCCGACTAGATCTTTGTCCTTGACACCTCACTTGAAGGGGATGATGATCAAGCTATCAGAGATGTTTGGGACCGTATTGACTCATCCTTACCTTGATTTAGCTGATGGAGATTGTCTTCCCTTCTTTGGCGCTCAAATGTTCCCTAATAGTTGGCGATGAACTGAGCCTTCAACTTAGCCCACGATCGGATTGAGTTAGGTGGTAGGTTCAACAGCTAGGACCTTGCAGGTTCATCGAGGGCAGTTAGTAGGTAATTGGCCATTACCCTGTTGTCGCCACCGACCGCTCGAATAATAGTGGTGTAGATCTATAACCACTCATTGGTTTGATGTGAGGAACCATCCAAACAATATTCTAATTAATCACTGAATCAATCATTTACGTAATCACGATTGCAATGATTAATCAGAATACCATCCTGATAGTCCCGGCATGTGTTTTATGCCCAAGATTGGAACACACGCCTTTCCAACATATGTTATTACAACCAAGCTTAATAAAGAGTGAGTAATGAAATTATATTACAAGTCTTTAGAGGATTGTCATTTACAACAATTTACAACACTCAAGCACTAGGAGGATAAAAGAATAGTCTCACCACCTGTACTACGTAGTAGAAAATAAAATCTATGAACAACAAAAGATGGGTGAAACCATTTGCCCTGAGGCACCACCCCAAAACCTTGTCACTCGAGTAGTTTACACTATTCTTGCCCATCACCTACATCGGTGGACGTGAAGTAACCAAACACTAGCTCTTTCTCACTTGTAGCACCTGTAAAAGTAGCGTGAGTACGAAGGTACTCGTAAAACTTAATCCATAATGGGTACATATAATAACTCAACTCCAAGGATTTTGTATTTGGATAAGTTAGCAATCGGCCACAAGGTTAAGTAGATTCATATACAAAAGCAATTTTTGACACAAAGGTGTGGGCATCTATAGTTAACCACATATACCCTTCTATCATGAAATCTCCAACATAAACATATTTGCAGCAGAACCATCTTATCTCATCAATAACCATCACCAACCATGTCCCAACATACCATACCATCATCCCATATTGGTACTCTATGACTGCTGCAAATGGACAGAAGCGTGCTCATTACCGAGACCGTGGCAGTTTGAATTGTTCTTACACCCTATAGGAGGATACATCTTTACCCACACGTCATGAGGATCATTCGGCTTGTGTGACCACACATGTCCACATAAGGGGGTACTCATGACAACCTTTTGTCACACCCAGTTTTAACGGCCAAAAAAAGATGCAGCTTATGTGTGACTAAGATGTTCAACACACATAAGGACATCACAGGTGAAGTAACAAAAGCAATACTTTTATTAAACAAATGTTAAACTCTTATAACCATTGACATATATTGTCTTCTATGTAGATATCTACAGCGAAACAGAAGCACTAGTGCCAAACAACACCGCAGGCAACCGACCAGGAGACACGTGCCTAGAACGTCATAACTTCGTCTTGATAATCTTCAACGTTTCCACTCACTGAGCAGCACCACACATGTCGTATGGCATAGGGAAAATAGCAAGTGTGAGCACATGATGTGCTCAGCAAGTGTGGGAAAGATAATGATATGTAGGCTTACAACAAGAATAGGCTAACACATGTTATATGTGCGTAAGTCTGAGTAATGAAAAGATATTGGACTAAAAAAGAATTAAACAATTATTAAGTGAATGTAACCTATACAGTCCAACACCCAGCATACAAGGCTCCCCACCTTGCATACCATAATCGTCTAGTACTCCCTGTACTATAACCAAAACAACAACCAAACCCATAACCACAACCCACTAATCATGTGAGGATTCAAGTCTCCCATAACCGCGGGCACGACTGTTATAACAGTTTTTACACTCTACAGAGGCTGTCCAACTTTCCCCACGAGTCAGTGAATTCTATGTTGCCATGTTCGCAAAACACCTAACACACGCCAATGGTATGCCGCCAATAAATCACTGAATGACATTTTCCACTAACCAGATACTAATCTAGTATGTACCTACCCACTAGGTTTCATCGTCAGGGTTTACGCGAGTCTAACTCCTACCCAGAAGCCCCCTTTTGTGCTGACACAACATACACTGGAAAGACTTTAACTAGTATATCACATCTTACCCATATCAACCATGTGGTTGGTACATTACTTCTTGGGTTGTGTTCCACGAATTGATCCTTACTTAGGTTACTTGAGCAAACATTAAACCAACAACATAACCATGACAACCACCAAAACCACTTTGCTCAAGGCCTAAGGTTCCATGTTGCTAGACCATTAACACATTAACGAACATTGTTGCATAAGTTCATTAATCAAGTATGTGACACTTCCAACATCATGAAAGCATGGCTAAGCACTTCTACCCATAAAAGACACCTAACCATAACCCATCTAGGTTCCAAAGGATAATAAGAGAAAAACTAGAGAAAACCCAAACATTGGTGACTTCCCGTTAGATTAATAGACATTGCATGCAATTTGTGAAACAAAACATTTAAAACATAGGTTCAAGATGATCAATGACACTTGCCTTTGACCCAATGCTGCTCAGTGTTGTCGAAATCTTGGTCTTGAAGTCCCTTGAACTATTCTGAAATGCTATCAACTAATCACAGGAACTACCGACAAACAACACAAACCAAACACTAAGAACAACACACCAAATATCATCAAAACTCTTTAAAAACACTATGGTTGGATAGGTATGATTTTAGGAATATTTAGATGCAAGAATCATCTAAATTAGAGTTAAGGTGAAAGAGAATGGGCTTTCGGAAGATGGGTTAGGCTGAGAAGCAAAGACTAGTTCACTGGAGTTATCTTCCTATGGAAAAGAGTTTATTGTGCAATCATTTCACAGGCTTGACAACGTCATTATGCATGGTTCAAGAAGTATAGGGCCGATTAGACTAAGGAGGAGGATGTGGTGCTGACTCGGCATGTTATGCAACCATCAACTTGGATTAAAGAAGAGGTACATTGAGGTCGAGTCTCGACCACCCATATCAAATGGCCGGGGTTACGCTTCTTGGTTAAAGATACAACCGTTAAGTATGCATAGTGGAGGCAGCTCGGGTTTCATCGAAGACAGGGATTGGGCGCATCGCCACTGACATTGACATTGGGTTTCGGTGGCATTTTAGCAAAATGAGGGATACATGGTGTAAAATGCAGAAAGGCTAACTCAAAGGCATGATCAATTTTCGAAGGGGTCATCCGAGGTAGCGGCAAAACAACGATGACTGCGGCTAGGTTTGGTGGTGACCGCGAACAGATGCAGCAACGAAGATGCTCGCGTTTCCTGAGATTGGCTATGAAATTTAAGAAAGCGTCTGAACAGAGATGTTCATAATCTCTAGGAACACAATGCTACTACATGGGTTTTGGTAGATCATCCCTTTAGAGGAAGAACAATCAGCAGAGATGAGATGGGTGACGGTTGTGACATGCTGTGGTTGGCAACGCGCTCTTGTCATGTAGCTACACAAACGAGGATGGGCTCCTAGGGTCATGTAGAAGACTCAATGGGACATGACGTGACGTGGTTGGTGCATCTATATGGCATCTGGATTCACGGGGAACGCGAATGCAAATCCAGTATGTGCATAGAACGTGTCCAGAAATTGGACAACGGGCATGTCAACTTTGATCCCGGTGGTTTGGCTGATCTACTTGATGACCCAGTTGGTGAGGGCGTGGGCAACATCATGGGTCATGCACTGCTGAAAAGGCATGGCGATTTGACCTCTGGTCAGCCGGGAACGTTGATGCCAATCAGTCGTGGCATGGTTGTTCACGACGACGACGACCATGGAGGTGTAGATCGGGCTTTTGCTGGAGCTAAGGCTTGGCTAGGGACATAGTTTGATGGTAAGACCATAGTAAGGGATGAGAAGAAGGGGTCCTCACCTCGCTTCGATGGTCGAGGAAGGAGGATTCGTGGAGAAGGCGACGTAGCGCATCATGGGCGGCGATCGGCGGCTCCGGCGAACAGTGGTGCACGGACAGGGCAGCAGCGACGTCTAGGGCTTGGGGGAGTAGAATAGGGATAGGAGAGGACGTGCAACTCCTATTTTTAGGGCTAGGGGCGGCTGGTTGAGGTGGAGTCCAAGCTGGACACGAATCGGATTTGAGTTCATGTCGGTTAGGATTTCCTTTTTTGCAGCTCTTTATTCCAAGGATGATATCTCCACTGTCCAGACTCCAAATTGGACGTTTCTAGACTCTAAATTGTAGTACTGAAAAATATCTACAACTTTAGTATTCATTGGAATTTCTGAAAACTCCATCTAGAGTTTCAAAAATGCACCACAACTTAAACTATTCGAACATAGACTTATCTGCGCAATACTGATTTCGGGGGCCATAACTCCTAGCTCCATTATCCAGAAGGGGACTTACATAGGTTCAAATTGAAGCTCTAGATGAGACCTACAACTTTGGTATTATCAAGATTTGCATTTGAGGCCATATTGAACTCCAATACTTCACGGGAAGAAGAGGATATCTAGGATTGCGCGGATATTTACAGATTTTGTGGATCCTTTTTGTTGGGCCTTTTAGAAGACTTGGCTAAGAGTTTGGACTTGAGCAAGATTGTGCCTAAAGACACTTTCAGTATATCTAGGGTTTAGGAAAGAAACTTTTATAGAGAAATTTTAACTGAACTAGAGAAGGATTAGATATGATTAATGATTGAATAGATGATAAATTCAAGGATTTTGAATTCCAACCATTAAGACCCTTAACTTATTCACTATTGAGTTTTGTAAAAACCTTTTCAAAACCTATTTCACTCAAAACACCAAAGAGAAAGAAAAGAAAAAGCACTCTAATGTATTTACCTGGCTCCTAACAAAACTCAGCATGGAATGCATAGAAAATAATAACTTATTTTAATTGATTGATTAAGAAAATAGGTTTTAAACCTATTCTACTGACGAAGTTATTCAATAATCTTGGAAATTTTTAAAAAATTGTAAATTCTAAAAATCGAGGTGTTACACCTTGTCCATGTAATATCCTACCATTTAAACAAGCACCTCTAGATGTGGGGGTCATCTAGAACTACTCTCAAAGCAAACTAGATACCCCTACAAGCCTATTATGCACATGACAGCTGAGACGTGGAAGCCAAAGGGTCACAACTACATGAGGTATTTGGCTCATCCTTCCCATAATCAGATATGTTGTTAGTACGAAAAGTACTAGAGTCAACTACAACAATGGTCACTGCTTAAATGATGCAAGCGGTCTACGGCATCTGGGTTCCTCTCACATGTCGCCTCACTCTTACAACTCATACTTCCCTATGTCATCATTATTCTTGTGAATAATAAATAAGCCCTAAGCTTGTAAACAATGGTTGAACCACTGCTCGACTTCTACCATGGATCTATACATTGCTAAACATGTCGGAGAAAACATTTAAATTATACAACAACATTGTTAACCTAGGTTACAAGGATAGTGTTGGGGAAAATAGACCAGCCTGAGGATAATGGTTGACGATTGTTATCAAAGGTCCCTCTGGAGCCTTCAGTCTCTGGACCCTCAACAGGAGGCCCGACTTCCGGAGGCTGCAGGCCCCTTCGGGCCACCTCTCCGGGACGTATGTGGCCTTCAGAATAGTCGAAGCTACAGCAAATCCCTCCAGAGCTTTCGGCCTCCCTGCCCTTAGGAGGAGGCCTGGCCGCAAGAGGCTGCGGACCCCTTTGGGCCACCCCTCTGGTGCCTGTGCCCCTGGAGGCTATGGACCCATTTGGTCCACCCCTCTGGTGCCTGTGCAGCCTACCAAAGCCTAAAGATGCAGCAGGTCCCTGGAGACAATATCAAGGAAGAAAGGACACCCCCTGCAACCGACCTGACACAACATGACGGGCGATTAATGCCAGTGCATGTGGTGCTTATCCTGACACCCCAGTGCGACGAAGGTCGTCCTGATACCCCCGGCAGAGTAGGTTGGGCCGCAATTGGTGACCGGCTCAACCCTCAAGCGGCAGGCACCACAATAGTTACCACGGTAGATATTTATCTTCCATATAGGGTAAAAATTAGTTATCCAGGATAAGGCCTAGTAATTCGGTCAGGTCCTAGATATTTGTACATCATGATAACTTGTACACTAAGCTACGCACCACCCTATAAATAGGGGGTCGTGGTCATCTGGGGGGAGGAGGTGACAAGGAGAATGCTCAAGGCAACACACAGAACACAGAGGTGCCCAAACACTAAATCACACCATGATACTCCCCCCAAATCGATCCATTTTTCTACTACCAATACATTTGTGGTGTTCCTTCCTCTCAAATTTCATCTCCAAGCTTGAGTCTCCTCCTTAGAAGAAACTCTCGTCGTACTTGCTAGGGCAAGACGATCTCTTGCTCCAACAGCGCGCCGTCCGTGGGATCTCGAACACAGAAGTGCTAAAGAGAGGTAGGAATCCACCAGAAATGCAACCAACGCGCTAGCCACCATATCCACCGTTGGAACCATGCAACCATATGAGTGGCTATCTCAGCATGCACACCACGTGCACCCTCTAGCCCCGTTGCCATATGGGACGGTGTTCCTCCAGCCTTGACCGACCCAGAACCTTGGGTCGGTACAGAAAATACAAACAGCACAGAGGCCTTCCAGGCTCTGCATGGTGAAGACCTCACTGCACTAGGAGAGGTCGTGGCCGAGGTCGCAGCCAAGCAGGCGGCTTTCCAGTGATTTTGAGCGGTCGAACCCAGGGATGTTCCCGCTTGGGCTTGGTCCCAAAGTATCTCCGTCGACAACACCTGGGATGCCCCAGGTGAGCCAACATCTTTGGAGAATCTGTCCACCCAGCGTCCTCCTTGGGCCCCTCCGGCGAAAGAGGGTTCTAAGGAGGTGCAAGGCTCTGGAGTGTGTAGACCCTGCCAGTGCCCCCGACGCAGCTCTTGTGAAGCTAACTGTGCATAGGGAACCCCAAGTCCACCTCGTCGAGGGAGGCGTAGTTGGATCCACTCCGGCTCTGAAAGTCGGTTCTTTGGACGATCTTGATGATCTCCCCAAAGGGAAGGAGGCACTGGGGAAACCACGGCCTCTAGGGCACGCAACCCTCTACAGCGACCTCAACATCAACCACAAGCTCCGGTACCCTCAAAGGCACATCCTGCATGAACTAGGGTGCGGCCACATACTGCCGAACCCTCATGACCACCTGGGAGGAGTACCTCGGAAGACAAGCAGGATACCTGGCCACAGAGGGAACCGACAAAGGATGGCATAGGAGTCGAAAACATGGGCAAACTCCTAGGCAAATCCCTGGCCCTCTGGCGCCGCTCCATAGCCACCAACTTCGCCACCAACGGTGCAATACCCCAGTAGGAGAACACCGTCGCCAGGCTCCGGATGGATTACCTCTGGAGCCAGGCAATGGCGAAGGGCCGAGGGGGTCGAGGACCACCTCTCTTGACTAGCCTTCGGCTCCACCTCCGACACGCTATCGCCAGGCTGCAAACGAATTACCTCCGGAGTTGGGCAAATGGCTAATGGCCGAGGGGATAGAGAACCACCTCTCCCGACTAGCCTTCGGCTCCACCTCCAACACGTCGTTGCCATACTTCAGGGGGATTAACTCTGGAGCCGCGCAATGGCTAAGGACCGAGGGGGTTGAGGACCACCTCTCCTGGCCTAGCCGTAGGCTTTGAGGCCTTCAAGCCTTCTAATAGAGGCCTTATTCTGGCAAAGGTACGCCTACTATTACCTATCCATAGTTTACCTAGTTGGTTTATCTTTTATACAGAAAGATCAAAATATGTTGGAGGCCTCCAACCTCACTGCTAGAAGTTTTCACAATAGATAGTCACTAGGTAGAAATGGTAAATCTAGATTACGCCCCTGTTTAACAGTAAGCAGTAGAACTTAAGTTACATCTTCATTTGGCATGAGTTATGAATAGTCATCAAACCTAACTATGTCCTATACTGCAATTAGCTGCTTATTGCCAACAGTAGACTGCAAAACTTAAGTAGTACATAACAATGCAAAAACCCATGCCTAGGTCACCTGAAAAGCAAGACTGCCTAGGTTTCCTGGAAGGTATCACGTAGTCTCGGTAGACACTAAGGCCCACACACTTGCAGCTGCGCCGCATGCCTAGGTCACCCAAAGGGCAGATTATGCCAAGGTGTCCTATAAGGCATTGTATAGCCTTGGTAGTGTCGAAGTCACCTCAGGGGATGTCCTCAGAGGCGGAGATGCGGTGCTCTTAGGAATGCTATCGCAAGGAATCCTCGTTGCCTGACATGCCTACACACCGCAAGCATAGCAAGCCTAGGTCATCGCGAAGGTGTCAAGCCTAGGTTCCCTGGAAGGAGTTGCATAGCCTCGATATTGTGTAGATGTCGGTTATCAAGGGACTTCCTTAGTATGTAGTTGCGGTGCCCCCAAAGGATTTTTTCGGGAGGCGTGACACACCCACACACCTGTAAGCATTGCTTTCCTAAATCTAAAGTCACCTGAAAAGGTTTCCCTGAGGGTAGGCTTTGACCTAGTAGGTAGTGTTGCCCACACACCTGCAGAGTGCAGCATGCCTAGGTCACCTAAAAGGCAGATTATGCCAAGGTGTCCTAGAAGGCATTGCATATCCTCGGTAGTGTGGACGTCGTATATCAAGGGCTGACCTTGATGTGAGGATGCGGTGCTCTGAGTAATGCTGTCATAGGGAATCCTCGTTGCACGACGTGCTTATATACCGAGGTCACCGTGAAGGAATCAACCCTAGGTTTTCTCGAAGGTATTGCATAGCTTCGGTTGTATAAATGTCACGCACCAGGGCACACCCTTGGTGGATAGTGTTGTGGTGCACCCGGGGCATTTCCTCGGGAGCACGGCAAGCGTACACACCGCGGGTGTAGCATGCCTAGGTCACCTGGAAGGCAAGACTACCAAGGTTTCCTGGAAGGTATTGCGTAGCTCTTATAGTGTGTAAAGCCTTCAGCATTAATACATGCCAAGGGGATACAAAACCTCCAGCAAAAATGGAGAGACTTACAAAACCTCTAACAAAAACGGAGAGACCTACAAAACTTCGGCAAAAAAGGAGAGTCTTACAAAACCTCCAGCAAAAATGGAGAGACCTACAAAACCTCTGACAAAAACGGAGAGTCCTACAAAACCTCCGACGAAAATGGAGAGACTTACAAAACCTTCGGCAAAAATGGAGAGACCTACAAAACCTCCGGCAAAAACGGAGAGTCCTACAAAACCTCCAACAAAAACGGAGAATCTTACAAAACCTCTCGCAAAAACGAAGAGACCTACAAAACCTCTAGCAAAAACGGAGAGTCTTACAAAACCTCCAACAAAAACAGAGAATCTTACAAAACCTCTCGCAAAAACGGAGAGACCTACAAAACCTCTAGCAAAAACGGAGAGTCCGACAAAACCTCCAACAAAAACGGAGAGTCCGACAAAACCTCCAACAAAAATGGAGAGACCTACAAAACCTCCGGCAAAAACGGAGAGAGTCCTACAAAACCTGCAGCAAAAGTGAAGAGACTTACAAAACCTCCGGAAAAAATGGAGAGTCCTGCGAAAGCTCCAGCAAAAATGGATAGCCTTACAAAGCCTCCAGCAAAAATAGAGAGACTTCCAAAAACCTCCTTGAGACGAAGCGTCTTACGAAAATCTCCACCAAAACGGGGAGTCCCACTAAACCTTCGACAAAAATGGAGAATCCTCCAAAACCTCCGCAAGACAGAGAGTCTTACTAATCCTCTGCTAAAATGGAGAATCCTCCAAAAACATCGCAAGACGGAGAGTCTTACCAAACCTCCGCCAAAACAGAGAGACTTCCAAAACCTCCGCAAGACAGAGAGTCTTACAGAACCTCTATAAGACAGAGAGCCTTATAAAAACCTCCGTAAGACGGAGAGTCTTCAAAAACCCCCCGCAAATGGGGATGTCTTCCAAAAAACCTCCACAGGATGGAGAGCCTTGCAAAAACCTCCGCAAGATAGAGATTCTTCAAACCCCCCCCCCCCGCCCCAAATGGGGATGTCTTCCAAAAAACCTCAGCTAGACGGGGAGGTCTAAAAAGACCTATCAAACAAAATCCCCTGGCATCTTGAAGGCAAACGCCTCCATGACGAAGAAGTGCGAAACCCACTAGCTTCCTAGAGGCACAGCCAACAGATCAAAGGGGTATATACCCCCTCCCCGCAGGAAGAGGTATGGCCCATGTGACTCAAACACGCATGGTAAAAGGTAAAATCATTACCATGTAGTCTCATCTAAGACATGAATCATACATCGTTTATAAAGACTATGCTAATATTAAGAAAAATCCCACTCTGTGTGGCACAAGAAATAGAACGGAATCCACAACTGTTCATTGTAGAGGCAGCAGTTTTCGACACGCTATCGCCAGGCTCCAGACGGATTACCTCTGGAGCTAGGCAACGACTAAGAGCTGAGGGAGTCGAGGACCACCTCTCTCGTCTAGCCTTCGGCTTCACCTTTGACACGCCATCACTGGGCTCCAGACATATTACCTGCAGAGTCGAGCAGTGGCTAAGGGCCAAGGGGGTCGAGGACCACCTCTCCCATCTAGCATTTGGCTTTGCCTCTGACACGCCATCGCCAGGCTCCAGATGGATTACCTCTGGAGCCAGGCAGTGGCTAAGGGCCGAGGGGGTCGAGGACCACCTCTCCCGTCTAGCCTTCGGCTTCACCTCCGACACGCCATCGCTAGGCTCTAGAAGGATTACCTCTGGAGTCGGGTAGCGGCTAAGGGCCGAGGAGGTTGAGGACCACCTCTCCCGTCTAGCCTTCGGCTTCACCTCTGACACACCATCGCAAGGCTCTAGATGGATTAGCTCCAGAGGTAGGCAGTGGATAAGGGTTGAAGGGTTCGAGGACCACCTCTCCTGTCTAGCCTTCGGCTTCGCCTTCGACACGCCATCACCAGGCTTCGGACGAATTACCTTCGGAGTCGACAGCGGCTAAGTACCAAGGGCCTTGAGGACCACCTCTCCTATCTAGCCTTCGGCTTCGCCTCAGACACGCTGTCGCCAGGCTCTAGACGGATTACCTCCAGAGTCGGGCAGTGGCTAAGGGCCGAGGGGGTCAAGGACACCCTTCCCATCTGACCTTCGGCTTGGCCTCCGACACACCGTCGCCAAGTTCCGGATGTATTACCTCCGGAGCTGAGCAGCGCCTAAGGGCCGAGGGGGTCGAGGACCACCTCTACCCTCTAGCCTTCAGCTTCGCCTCCGACACGCTGTCGCTAGGCTTTAGACAGATCGCCTCCAGAGACGAGCAGTGGTTAAGAACCCGAAGGGACGCGGACCACCTCCGGAGCTTTTCCCCAAAAATTCCTTATGGACTTTGTCGGGTCAGAAATCTGGAACAAACTTGGAAGAAGGGCCTACCAACGCTGAACCCGAGTACACGATGGCCTGGAACGATGAAGTCGCCACTACTTCGCCCGACCCTCCTTAGTTAACCTATGTGTCTGCCGCTACTAGATTCCCATGGCTACCTCTCCCCATGAAGGAACATCTACGATCTATGCAAAGTCTCAATACCTCAGGCATCCGAAAAACCAGCCATCGCTTATGAAGGAGGCGCAGAAGCGCGACATGAAGGCATAGACATGCGGTCACCTATTCGAAGGATCCCCTTACACTTTAGCCCCAAAAAAATATACAATCACCCCCAAAGGTCCAAATTATATTATTAAACAAATTGTGCATCCAGAGGAAGTGTACAAAGAAGAAACACTACAAAGGCCGCTATGGAGGAGACAGACCTCGAAAGAGCAAGCCAGGGAGAGAAAGAGTATAAGGTGGCAAAAGCCAACTAGGGCTCGCAGCAGGGCCATAGTCGGACCGCCAGACAGGGATGTCCCACGGCTTCACCAGAAGCTCCCCCGAAGATTACCTTCACCTCCTACGGGTCCCGAGAGGGGCCGTGCATAGAGCGGCGTATGCACGTCATTCGTGGCCTACCACCATGGAAGATGATGCAGTAATAGACCCCTGAGCTATCGAAAGGCGAAGAAGAAACCGAAGGAGCCACCGTTCAGGCCTCCTCCCCCTTCTTCCCAGCCTCCTCCTTCACCGCTGAAGCCGTCGGTGTCTCCGCAAACGTCCGCTCCTCCTCGTTGCTCTCCCTCAGTAGGAGATCCCAGTTGTTCTCCTGAAACAGGGGTTGAATAGGAGCGGTAGGTAGCTATCCACGCCACAGGGACGGAAGTAGAACGGCCACCGACGTCACCGTAGGTCGTTGAGCTGTCCCAGCCCCAGTAGAAGTAGTCGAGATCATCGACATCTCCGAAGAGGATGAGGAGGAAGACGATGCCATATTCAAGTCAAAGGTTAAGTGCTCACTCGTGGGGCAGTGGTGAATCCAGCCGGATGACCCCTACTTTATATCTGGGCCAAGAAGCCACGTACGCCTGGGAGATGAAGCGGAACCAACGCGGCATCACTCCATGGCGTTCCCCATTGAATCCCTGGGGGCCTGTGGCCATATCTTGGTCGTTCCATCGATACATGGCAACATCCCACAGTGACGCCTTGTTCTCTCGCACGATCATCCCGTCACATTAATGACCTAGACTCCTTTCGGTGCATTCCAGTGGTGTGGGCACAAGACCCTAAACGAACCCACACATTATCCAGTCAAAATGAACCAGTGACACATCCCATCTTGCCATCCTCAAACGGGAAAACGCGGGGAGCACCTCGATCCCACACGTAATCTCCACTCTAACAAAACTCAAATGGCAAGAATCTAAATCGGCCTCAGCACGGACCCCGGGGTGCATCACCTCCACCGATGCCCCTCCAGCCTCGGGTTCCAATACCGCATATACCAACTCCAAATAGGCTCCGAAGCGTGCCTCGTTTCCTAATACGTCTTCGGTCTTCAACTTCAACTTCGATGCCAGCTGCACCTTCGACTTCAGTATAACCCCAGGGTGTGTTGTCACCACCAATGCACCATCAGCCTTGAGCTTCGCCATCAACGGCCACAGTTCCTACCGAAATACTTCTCAAGGACAGGGAATTGCCCTCAGCCATTCTTTTTACTATCCCAGGCTGGAGTTGGTTTTCCTCTACATCCTCTCACCCCTCTGAACGTCAGGGCCAGATAATGAGGTGTACTATTGGGGAAAATAGACCAGCCTGACAATAATGGTTGACGATTGCTATCAAAGGTCCTTCCAAAGCCTTTGGTCTCCAGACCCTCAGCAGGAGGTCTGACTTTCGGAGGCTGCGGGCCCCTTCGAGCCACCTCTTCGGTACGTATGACACCCTGATTTTCAGATTTATCGAATTTCTAAAATTTTCCAAGAGTATTGAATAGCTTCACTAGTAATATAGGTTTAAAACCTATTTTCTTAATCGATCAATCAATATAGGTTATTATTTTCTGTTCATTGCATGCTGAGTTTTGTTAGGAGCCAGGTAAATGCATTAGAGTTCTTTTTTCTTTTTCTTTCTCTTTGATATTTTGGGTGAAAAAGATTTTGAACAGGTTTTTACAAAACTCAGTAGTGAATAAGTTAAGGATCTTAATGGTTGGAATTCAAAGTCTTTGAATTCATCATCTATTCAATCCTTGATCATACCTGTCTTTCTCCAGGTCAAATCAAATCTTATCCAAATCCTTGTTTAAAGTTAATCTCTCCTCTTTCTCAAATTCTACCCAAATCCAAATTCAAATTCCTTATCTAGTCCTATTCTTGTTCAACCTCATCTTTTTCGTTTCTCTTAAATTCACTCCGAACACAATTCAAATTTAAACCCTTTTCAAATTTCTCTGCAAATTTTTCTTATCTAAACCCTAGATATACCTAAAGTGTCTTTGGGCTCAATCTTGCTCAAGTCCAAACCCTTAGCCAAGTCTTCTAGATGGCCCAACAAAGGATCCACGAAATCTGCAAATTTTCGCGGAGTCCTGGACAGCCTCATCTTCTCATGATGTTTTGAGTTCAAAACAGCCTCAAATGCAAATATTGACAATACCAAAGTTGTAGGTTGCGTCGAGAGCTTCGATTTGAACCTATGGAAGTCCTCTTTTGGATAATGGAGCTAGGAGTTATAGCCTCCGAAATCAGTGCTGCGCAGAGAGGTCTGAGTTCAAACAGTTTATCTTGTGATACATTTTTAAAAATCAAGATGGCATTTTCAGAAGTTCCAATGACTACCAAAGTTGTAGATATTTTCGAGTAATACAATGTAAAATCAAGAAACGTCCAATTTGGAGTCCGGATAATAGAGATATCATCCTCGGAATACAGAGCTGCGAAAAGGAAATCATAACCATCTCGAACTCGAATTCGATTCGTGTTTGGTTTGGACTCCACCTCAACCAGCCGCCCCTAGCCCGATATATATAAGTTGCACGCCCTTTCCTACATCTATTCCATGCCCGCAGGCCCTATAAGTCGCTGCTGCCATATCCGTGTGTCG
This sequence comes from Phragmites australis, assembly GCF_958298935.1. Classification (NCBI taxonomy): domain Eukaryota; kingdom Viridiplantae; phylum Streptophyta; class Magnoliopsida; order Poales; family Poaceae; genus Phragmites; species Phragmites australis. The sequence continues at coordinate 11,194,980 of NC_084938.1, forward strand.
CCAGAGCGCCGCCGCCTGTGACGCGCTGCGTCGTCTTCTCCGCGAATCCTCCTTTCTTGGCCATCAAAGCAATGTGAGGACCCCTTCTTCTCCTCCCTTACTACTATTTTAGCATCATAATAAGTCGCTAGCCAAGCTCTAGCCCTAGCCAAAGCCCGATCTACACCGCCACTGTCGTCGCCGTCGTGGACAACCGTGAGACAACCGCGCTGTAGCCGATTGGCATCGATGTTCCCGACCGACCAAAGGTCAAATCACCAAGCCCTTTCACCGGTGCATGTCCCATGATGTTCCCCACGCCCTCACCAACCAGGTCGGCCAGTAGAGCAGCCAAACTATCGAAATCAAGGTCGACATACCCGCTGTCCGGTGTTTGAACTCGTTCTGCGCGTGCACCTCAGGTCAAATCAAATCTTATCCAAATCCTTGTTTAAAGTTAATCTCTCCTATTTCTCAAATTCTACCCAAATCCAAATTCAAATTCCTTATCTAGTCTTATTCTTGTTCAACCTCATCTTTTTCGTTTCTCTTAAATTCACTCCGAACACAATTCAAATTTAAACCCTTTTCAAATTTCTCTGCAAATTTTTCTTATCTAAACCCTAGATATACCTAAAGTATTTTTGAGCTCAATCTTGCTCAAGTCCAAACCCTTAGCCAAGTCTTCTAGATGGCCCAACAAAGGATCCACGAAATCTGCAAATTTTCGCGGAGTCCTGGACAGCCTCATCTTCTCAAGACGTTTCGGAGTTCAAAACAGCCTCAAATGCAAATATTGACAATACCAAAGTTGTAGGTCGCGTCGAGGGCTTCGATTTGAACCTATGGAAGTCCTCTTTTGGATAATGGAGCTAGGAGTTATAGCCCCCGAAATCAGTGCTGCCCAGAGAAGTCTGAGTTCAAACAGTTTATCTTCTGTTACATTTTTGGAAATCAAGATGGCATTTTCAGAAGTTCCAATGACTACCAAAGTTGTATATATTTTCGAGTACTACAATGTAAAATCAAGAAACGTCCAATTTGGAGTCTGGACAATAGAGATATCATCCTCGGAATACAGAGCTGCGAAAAAGGAAATCGTAACTAACTCGAACTCGAATCCGATTCGTGTTTGGTTTGGACTCCACCTCAACCAGCCGCCCCTAGCCCAATATATATGAGTTGCACGCCCTTTCCTAACTCTATTCCATGCCCCCAGGCCCTATAAGTCGCTGCTGCCATATCCGTGTGTCGCCGGAGCGCTGCCGTTCGCCGGAGCCGCTGCCGCCGCCGCCCGTGATGCGCTACGTCGTCTTCTCCGTGAATCCTCCTTTCTCGGCCATCAAAGCAATGTGAGGACCCCTTCTTCTCCTCCCTTACTACTATTTTAGCATCATAATAAGTCGCTAGCCAAGCTCTAGCCCCAGCCATAGCCCGATCTACACCACCACTATCATCGCCGTCGCGGACAGCCGTGAGACAACCGTGCTGTAGCCGATTGGCATTGATGTTCCCAACCGACCAAAGGTCAAATCACCAAGCCTTTTCACCGGTGCATGTCCCATGATGTTCCCCACGCCCTCACCAACCAGGTCGGCCAATAGAGCAGCCAAACTATCGAAATCAAGGTCAACATACCCACTGTCCGGTTTCTGGACTCGTTCTGCGCGTGCACTGGATTTGCATTCACGTTCTCTGTCAATCCGAAAGCCGTATGGATACACCAACCACGTCACGGCGTATCCCATAGAATCTTCTATGTTACCCTAGGAGCCCATCCACGTTTATGCAGCGACACGACTAGGATGCTCTTCCCAACCACAGCACATCGCAACCATCGGCCGTCTCAGCTATGCTGATCGTTCTTCCTCCCAGTGGATGATCTACCCAAATTCCATGCCATAGCATTGTGTTCCCGGGATATATGAACATCTCTATTCAAACGGTTTCTCAAATTTCATAGTCAATCTCCTGGAACACGAGCATCTTTGTTCCTGCATCTGTTCGCGGTCGCCACCAAACCTAGAAGCAGTCATCGCTGTTTTGCCGCTATCTCGGATGATCCATTCCAAAACCAACCACTGAAACACCACTGAAGCCGACATCGATGTCTATAGCCACATGCCCTATCGCCATCTTCGACGAAACCCGAACCACCACCGCTACATAGAGTAACTAGTAGTATCCTTAACCTAAAAGCGCAACCTTCGGCCTTTTTGATCCATCATAGGTGGTCGATACTAGATCTCAGTGTATCCCTTCTTTAATCCAAGATATTACTTGCATAGCATGCCAAGTCAGGACCACATCAGTCTCCTTACCCTAGTCAGCGAAGTCTAGTCTGCCATACACTTCTTGAATCTTGCATAAGGATGTTATCAAGCCTGACACAGTGATTGTGCAATAATGCCTTTCCTATAGGAAGATAGTTCCGGAAAAATCAGCATTTCCTTTTCAGTCTAATCCATCTCCCGAAAGCTATTCTCTTTTCATCTTAACTCTGATTTAGACGATTCTTATGTCTAAATGTTTCTAAAATTTTCCCTATCCAATCATAGTGTTTTTAAAGTGTTTTAATAATGTTTGGTATGTTGTTCTTAGTGTTTGCTTTGTGTTGTTTGTCGGTAGTTCTCGCGATTAGTTGATAATGTTTCGGAGCACTTCGAGGGACTTCAAGACCAAGATTTTGACAACACTGAGCAGCATTGGGAAGAAGGCAAGTGTCCTATATCATCTTGAACCTATGTTTTACAAAATTGCATGCAATGTTTATCAATATGATGGATAGTCACCTATTGATGAGGACATCACTCTTTCGGATACACACACACCAAGTATTCCTCCAACAATAGGTCCATTGACACGAGCTCGTGCACGTCAACTAAATCATGAGGTGAGCTCGTTCCTTAGTGTTCCTTTATATTTTGATAAGAATGGGATGCTACTGAATAATTATGATGTATTGTTACTTAGGAACACAGGAGAAGAACAGCAAGGGCGCCCAAGCCAAGGTGGAGGTCCAATCAAGTTCGAGTCCGTTTCGGAGTCCAGGACCAGCCTGCACTAAAATCGTCGCCCAGGACGCATACGGACTCCGTTTTCGACGTTCTACACATGGTTGGAAAGCTAAGGAGATAAGCTTTCCAATGGGACTGGTACCATGTCCAAATTCTTTCTGAGTCAACAGAAATAATCGAAACAATTGGACGTCCAGAATCTATCAAGGTGCTGCGCCTCCATATTTTGGGCCGTTGGGCTGTGTAACGTGTTGGAGTCCATTAGGGACTCATCCAGGGGTCCTTGTCCGACCCTAGTATTTTATATACAGTAGCCGCCGCCCTAATTAGGGTTGGGTTTTGCTTAGATATTGATCTACACACAGATTGTGAGATTTTCGCTCTTGTTCCGGACCGATTAGGCCGCCGCAAGTGTTTGTGGAACCCCAACTTCGAGTGCTTGAATTCTATTCGCAATATTTCAGATTGCATCTTCTACGTTCTTGCTTGTGTTCTCGGTACGCTTGTAGTGATTGAGCCTTCTTGGCAAGGTCAACCGCGTGACACGGTTGATAACCAACAGAGCTGTGGTATAGTGATTGTAAGGAGAAGATCTGTTCGGGTCGAAGCCTTTGGATCATCAATGTCGAGTTCTCCACCCACCGACTTATCGCTACCTATCGGAAGATCAGGCCAACATTGCTCATCAACTGGTATCAAATTTTCAGTTGCCCGTTAGGTAATTTAGTTTTCCCCTTTAGATTAGTCTGTTTTTCATTACCTAGAGTCCAAAAAAAGCCAAAAAAATTCCGTCAATTTTCGCTGCCCTAGAACCCTTCGTGCCTTTGCAATTTTTGTTTTCAATTGCGCGTTGTTGAGTTTGTGTCCGTGGTCGAGTCTTGTTGCTAGTTTTAGAGTCGTGTTCTTAGTCTTTAGTCAACGCTCCATGCTGTTTTTGATCACGCCGCTATCCCATCGCCACCATCCCCACAAACAAGTCGAGCCACCACATTACTCGATTTGCCACCGCGAGACGCCTTGTGTTATTTTCCGCCACGCCAACCCTAGATAGGTCGCAAGCCGCCTTGTATCAATTGCCCTGCCACCGCTACCCTCCTTATTCATCTCACGATCCTATTGCTTGCAATACCTTAAAGAGGCCAATTTCTGCAAGAGGTGCTTTGAAAAAAAACCCTAACTCGACAGGAGTTCAGTAAAGCGGCCATAACTTTCTCATACGGACTCGGAATCAGGCAATTTTTTTTTCACGGACATCTACAGAAAAAGTTACATCCGTTGCTCCCTAGCTTTGCCAAGTTCCGCCAATTTTTTTTTCCCAAATTCGGCTTGGAAGATTGAGTATTCGAGCCGTGAAGTTTCCGCACGCTTTTCAGAGAACATGCTTGATTTTCTATAGGCCACATCTTGCATCCGTTTGAGCTGAAAATTTCTGTGGTTATTTCTTGTGTGCTCCTAGTTCAGAAAAAAATATCAGAAAAATACGAAAAAAAAATTGTGATTCCTACTAGTGCTAAAAGACAAAAAAGAGGAGCACATAGAGAACACCCAGATCATTGTGCTATTTGCTGTGTCTTTCTCTGATCATCTTTTTTAGCTTTGTTTCAGCTGTTGTGCTAGGACTAGGGACATGTGATAGACCAGCAACTGTGATTCATACTTTGGACACTTATTTAGCTTTGCTCTTCTGATTACAGTTATAGCTAATCATTGCTACCATATTGTGCCTTCCAAGCTCCACCTCCTTTGATCCGAACAGGTTCACTCTTGCAATCATCCCACGCTTTCAGACTCGTCACCGGTTGTTCCTCCTTGCTGCGTTGGTAAGAACATTTGTAAGAGCGTGGTAAGACGCTTGAGTGTGTATGATTCCACCTTCCACAACCTAGTTGTTGATAGGGATAATATTGTGTTGTCCTTTGTTTTCTACTAACCATGTCAGGTGATGGCTCTCCGTCGGATTTTAAGGATTGTGTGTCCAAGGAAGAACTCAACAAAGCATTACAGGATCATACTAGGCTATTGACAGACATTAGAACAAGCATTGCTAACCTCGTCACGCGAGTCAACGACCTTGAGTTGCGACAGCCACCATAGGATGATGACCATTCACATGATGATGATGATACTAATAATGGTGACCAAGAAGATGATGAGGTTTTTGTTGGGCAAGATGCGCGTGCTGAGCAACGTCCTCGTGCTGAACAATTACGTCGTGACCAACAACAACGTAGTCAAGGTAACGGAGGTAATAATGTTAATCGCAACGGTCACGATGATCCTTATTCTAAGATTAAGTTTTCAATGCCTCCTTTTGATGGTGCATATGATGCTGATGCTTATTTGAATTGGGAAATGACGGTTGATCAAAAGTATAGTTCTCATATGGATCCTGAAATGCATAGAGTTAGACTAGCCACTTGTGAGTTCATGAATTATGCTATTATTTGGTGGAATGGTTTAGTTTCTAGTGGCTTAGAACCTAAATCATGGCCTACACTAAAGCGTTCCATGCGCAATAGATTTATTCCTCCTGATTATACACGTGAATTGAAAAAGAAATTGCAGCGCTTAAATCATGGTTCTAAATCTGTGCATGATTACTATCAAGAGCTTCAAATTGCTATGCTTCGTTGTAGTATACAAGAGGATGATGAGGATACCATGATTCGTTTTTACTCCGGGTTGAGACGTGAAATTCAGGACCTTGTTGATTATAAAGATTACAATACTACCAATAGGTTGTTCCATTTTGCTATCTTGGCAGAAAAAGAACTGCAGGGTCGACAACAGGTGCAGAAATTGCGGAACAATTTTGGGAGTACATCTACTTCACGAGTACCACCGGGACAAGCAACAACATTCCCTTCTACATCTACACGATCTGCTGCCCCCTCCTCTAACACTCGGGCGCGTACAGCAGGAGCACCACAACCATCACGTGAGGTGAGCAAATCTACTGTTTCGCAGGATCTAATGCCAAGCTCTTCTTCAGGTGCAGCTACCACGGGTCGTATAACGGGCATTGTGTGCCGTCACTGCCAAGGTTTTGGCCACGTCATGAAGGATTGCCCGAGCCAGCGAGCATACTCCGCAACAGCAGATGGTGGATATGTTAGTCATAGTGATGTCGAGGAAGAATATGCATTTGTAGCTAATCTTGCAGCCGATCATGACATGGATAGTGAGGGGGAGGAGATTAGTGGTACCGCTGCCACGGAGAGTTATGCAGCACGCACCTTCATTGTGAAGCTAGTTTTGAGTTCTCAAATGGGGCAAGCGGAGCAGCTACAACGCCATAATCTGTTCCAGACATTCCTCATTGTCAAAGATGCACGTGTTCGTACCATAATTGATGGCGGGAGTTGCAACAACCTCTTGAGCTTCAATCTTGTGAAGAATCTTTCCTTGCCAACACGTGCACATCCTCATCCATACTACATTCAGTGGTTCAATAACAGCGGTAAGGTTAAGGTAACACAATCTGCGAGAGTAGATTTTTCTATTGGTTCCTACCATGATTATGCTGATTTTGATGTAGTGCCTATGCAAGCATGTTCACTTTTGTTAGGCCGTCCTTGGGAATTTGATACCGATGCTACACACCACGGTAGAAGTAATAAATACTCTCTCATGCACAAGGGAAAGAAAATCTCTTTGCTTCCTTTGACACCTACTGAAATTGTGCAATGTGATAAAGCTTTAGCTGAAAAAGAAAAGAAAGAACGTGTTTTCGAATCTGAAAATCAGCAAGTAGCTCAATCTGTTTTTCCACCTAAGAAAGAGAAGAACACACCTAGGTCCGAAGGTATTAAGTTAAAGGGTGGTGTTATGCTTGCTACTAAATCTGATCTTGCTGAAATTCAAGATAATGATACTTTGTGCTATGCTTTAGTATGCAAAGAGGTTTTATTTTCAATTGATGATATACCTAGATCTTTGCCTCCTGCTGTCACTAACCTTTTGCAGGAGTATAAGGATGTCTTTCCAGCTGAGATACCCCCGAGGCTGCCACCATTGAGAGGGATAGAGTACCAAATAGATTTGATCCCGGGAGCAACTTTGCCAAACCACGCTGCATATAGGACCAATCCAGAGGAGACTAAGGAAATTCAGCGACAAGTCCAAGACCTTTTGGACCATGGGTACGTACGAGAGAGCCTTAGTCCTTGTTCTGTTCCTGTTCTTTTGGTTCCTAAGAAAGATGGTACATGGCGCATGTGTGTTGATTGTAGAGCCATTAATAATATCACAATAAGGTATCGTCACCCTATTCCTAGGCTAGATGACATGCTTGATGAGTTGAGTGGTTCTATTATTTTCACGAAGATTGACTTGCGTAGTGGTTACCACCAAATAAGAATGAAATTGGAAGATGAATGGAAAACTGCTTTCAAAACTAAGTTCGGTCTATATGAGTGGTTAGTGATGCCTTTTGGTTTAATTAATGCACCTAGCACTTTCATGAGATTGATGAATGATGTTTTACGTGCTTTCATAGGAAGATTTGTGGTGGTGTACTTTGATGATATTTTGATCTATAGCAAGTCACATGAAGAACACATTGATCATCTACGTGCTGTTTTTACTGCTTTGAGAGAGGCACGTTTGTTTGCTAACCTTGACAAGTGCACTTTTTGCACGAATAGAGTTGCTTTTCTTGGTTATGTTGTTACTCCACAGGGAATTGAAGTGGATGAAGCTAAAATTGAAGCCATCAAGAGCTGGCCGACCCTTGGGACTATCACACAAGTGAGAAGCTTTCATGGCCTTGTAGGGTTCTATCGGCGTTTTGTGAGATATTTCAGCACCATTGCTGCCCCACTCAATGAGTTGACAAAGAAGGACGTTCCGTTCCAATGGGGGCCAACACAAGAACAAGCTTTTAATACGCTGAAAGATAAGCTTACGCATGCACCTCTACTCCAACTTCCGGACTTTGGTAAGACTTTTGAGTTAGAATGTGATGCTAGCGGCATTGGAATTGGAGGAGTGCTACTACAAGGAGGTAAACCCGTTGCTTATTTTAGTGAGAAATTGAATGGGCCATCTCTTAATTATTCGACTTATGATAAGGAGTTGTATGCTTTAGTGCGAGTTTTAGAAACATGGCAACATTATCTTTGGTCGAAGGAGTTTATTATTCATTCTGATCATGAAGCTTTGAAACATATTAGAAGCCAAGCCAAACTGAACAAACGTCATGCTAAATGGGTTGAATTTATAGAGTCATTTACTTATATCATTAAACACAAGAAAGGTAAAGACAATGTCATTGCAGATGCGTTATCTAGACGTTATACCATGCTGTCCCAACTTGATCATAGGTTTTTTGGTTTAGAAACAATTAAAGGATTATATGCTACTGATTTGGACTTTAAAGATGTTTTTGAAAATTATAAAGAAGGAAGAACTTGGAATAAATATGTGCTGAATGATGGATTACTATACCGTGCTAACAGGCTATACATCCCAGCTAGCTCTATTCGCCTATTGTTCTTGCAGGAAGCGCATGGAGGTGGTTTGATGGGACATTTTAGAGTGAAGAAGACCGAGGATGTACTGACTGCTCACTTCTTTTGGCCTAAGATGAGGCGCGACATCGAGCGCTACGTGGTACGCTGCACTACTTGCAATAAAGCTAAGTCTCGCTTGAACCCATATGGACTTTATATGCCTCTTCCTGTTCCTAGTGTGCCTTGGGAGGATATTTCTTTGGATTTTGTTTTAGGATTGCCTAGGACCAAGAGGGGGAGGGATAGTATATTTGTCGTTGTGGATTGTTTTTCAAAAATGGCACATTTTATACCTTGTCACAAGAGCGATGATGCTACAAACATAGCTAATTTGTTTTTCAGGGAAATCATTCGCTTGCATGGAGTGCCTAACACTATTGTTTCGGATCGTGATGCAAAATTTTTGAGCCACTTTTGGAGGACACTTTGGAATAAACTTGGGACAAAGCTGCTGTTTTCGACGACATGTCATCCTCAAACCGACGGACAAACGGAGGTTGTGAACCGCACATTATCCACCATGTTGCGGGCTGTTTTGAAGAAAAATTTGAGGATGTGGGAAGAGTGTCTACCCCATATTGAGTTCGCTTACAACAGATTAGTTCACTCCACCATCAAGGTAAGTCCGTTTCAGGTAGTGTATGGTTTTAACCCCTGTGCCCCTATTGATTTACTTCCTTTACCAACATCCGAGAAATTGAATTTTGATGCTAAGGCATGTGCTGATTTGATTCTGAAATTGCATGAGTTGACTAAGGAAAATATTGAAAAGATGAATGAGAAGTACAGAACTTATGATAGCTAAGGTCGGAAACATATTACTTTTGAAATTGGTGATCTTGTGTGGTTATATTTGCGCAAAGATAGGTTTCCTGATTTGAGAAAGTCTAAATTGCTGCCTCGAGCTGATGGTCCTTTTAAAATTGTGGAAAAGATCAATGATAATGCATATAAGCTTGAGTTGCCTGCAGATTATGGGGTTAGTCCCACATTTAACATTTCAGATTTAAAGCCTTACTTGGGAGAAGAAGATGTTATTGTGTCGAGGACGACTCCAATTCAAGAGGAGGAGGATAATGAGGACATCACTCTTTCGGATATACACACACCGAGTATTCCTCCAACAATAGGTCCATTGACACGAGCTCGTGCACGTCAACTAAATCATGAGGTGAGCTCGTTCCTTAGTGTTCCTTATTATTTTGATAAGGAAGGGATGCTATTGAATAATTGTGATGTATTGTTACTTAGGAACACGGGAGAAGAACAGCAAGGGCGCCCAAGCCAAGGTGGAGGTCCAATCAAGTTCGAGTCCATTTCGGAGTCCAGGATCAGTCTCCACTAAAATCGTCGCCCAGGACGCATACGGACTCCGTTTTCGACGTTCTACACATGGTTGGAAAGCTAAGGAGATAGGCTTTCCAACGGGACTGGTCCCATGTCCAAATTCTTTCTGAGTCAACAGGAATCGTCGAAACAAGTGGACGTCCAGAATCTGTCAGGGTGCTGCGCCACCATATTTTGGGCCGTTGGGCCGTGTAACGTGTTGGAGTCCATTAGGGACTCATCCAGGGGTCCTTGGCCGACTCTAGTCTTTTATATACAGTAGCCGTGACCCTAATTAGGGTTGGATTTTGCTTAGATATTGATCTACACACAGATTATGAGATTTTCACTCTTGTTCCGGACCGACTAGGCCGCCGCAAGTGTTTGTGGAACCCCAACTTCGAGTGCTTGAGTTCTATTCGTAATATTTTAGATTGCATCTTCTACGTTTTTGCTTGTGTTCTCGGTACGCTTGCAGGGATTGAGCCTTCTTTGCGAGGTCAACCGCGCGACACGGTTGATAACCAACGGAGCTGTGGTGTAGTGATTGCAAGGAGAAGATCTGTTCGGGTTGAAGACTTTGGATCATCAACGTCGAGTTCTCCACCCACCGACTTATCGTTACCTATCGAAAGATCAGGCCAACATTGCTCATCACCTATGTTAGGGTTGTCCCTAGATTTTTTCTTATCATCCCTTGGAACCTAGATGGTTTATGGTTAGATGTCTTTTATGGGTAGATTGCTTAGCCATGCTTTTGGGATGTCAAGAAGTGTCATAATCTTGACTAATAAACATATACAACATTGATGGTTAATTTGTTAATGGTCTAGCAACATGGAACCTTAGGCCTTGAGCAAAGTAGTTTTGATGATTGTCTTGGTCAAGATGTTGGTTTAGTGTTTGCTCAAGTAACCTAAGTAAGGACTGGTTCGTGGAGCGACAACCCAAGAAGTAACGTACCAACCACGAGGCTGATATGGGTAAGGTGTGATATACTAATTAGAGTTTATCCAGTGTATGTTGCGTCAGCACAAAAGGGGGCTTCTGGGTAGGAGCTTAGCTTGCGTAAAGCCTGGCGGTGAAACCTAGTGGGCAGACACATACTGGATTAGTCTCTGGTTAGTGGTAAATATCATGCAGTGATTCTTGGCGGCACACCACTGGCGTGTGTTAAGTGTTTTGTGAACACAGCAACATGGAATTCACTGACTCGTGGGGAAAGCTGGACAACCTCTGCAGAGTGTAAAACTGTTATAACAGCCGTGCTCACGGATATGAGAGACTTGGATCCTCACATGATTAGTGGGTTGTGGTTATGGGTTTAGTTGTGGTTATGGTTCTGGTACAGGGAGTACTAGATGGTTGTGGTTATGGTTCTGGTACAGGGAGTGCTAGATGGTTGTGGTTATGGTTCTGGTACAGGGAGTACTAGATGGTTTTGGTTATCGTACAAGGAGTACTAGAAGGTTATGGTGTGCAAGGTGGGGAGCTTTGTATGATGGATGCTGAATTGTTTGGGTTACATTTATTTAATAATTTCTTAATGCTTTTGAGTCCAAATATGTTTTCATTACTCGCATTTACATAAAAATACCATTTGTTAGCCTATTCTTGATATAAGCCTGCATATCATTATCTTTTTCACACTTGCTGAGTACTCTATGTGCTCACACTTGCTATTTTCCCTACACCATGCGACATGTATGCTGCTGCTCAGTGAGTGAAGATGTTGAAGGTTATCAAGACGAGATTGTGACGTTCTAGGCGCGTGTCTCCCGGTCGGTTGCCTGCGGTGTTGTTGAGCACCAGTGCTTCTGTTCCGCTGCGGATATCTTCATAGAAGACAATATATGTCAATTGCTGTAAGAGTTTAACGTTTATTTAATATAAGTATTTCTTTTGTTACTTCACCTGTGACGTCCTTATGCGTGTTGAACATTCTGGGCACACATAAGCCGCATCTGGTTTTGGCCGTTAAAACCGGGTGTGACAAAGTCCCTCCAGAGCCTTCGGCCTGGCCCCTGGAGGTTGTGGACCCATTTGGTCCACCCCTCCGATGCCTGTGCAGCTTTCCAAAGCCTAAAGATGCAGTAGGTCCCCGGAGACAATATCAGGGAAGAAAGAACACCCCTGCAACCAACCTGACGTGAGGTGACAAGCGATTAATGCCGGTGCAAGTGGTGCTGATCCTGACACCCTTGCGCGACGAAGGTCATTCTGACACCCCCAGCAGAGCAGCGCCGGGCTGTAATTGGCCACCAGCTCACCCCTCAAGGGGCAGACACCACAATAGTTACTACGGTAGATATTTATATTCAATATAGGGTAAAAAGTAGTTATCTCGGAAAAGGCCTAGTAATTCGATCAGGTCCTAGATATTTGTACATCATGATAACTTGTACACTAAGCTACGCACCACCCTATAAATAGGTGGTCATGGTTATCTGGGGGGAGGAGGTCACAGGAGAACGCTCAAGGAAAGACACTGGACACAGAGGTGCCCAAAGACTAAATCACGCCATGATACTCCCACTAGACCGATCCATTTTTCTACTATCAATACATTTGTGGTGTTCCTTCCTCTCAAAGTTTGTCTCCAAGCTTGAGTCTCCTCCTTAGAAGAAACTCTCATCGTACTTGTTGGGGCAAGATGATCTCTTGCTCCAACAGATAGGAATCATCAACAATTCAAGGTAGAAGTAATGTAGCAACATAGGTTCTACCCATACAACCAAACATTGGAATGCTAACATGCATAACTTACATAAGCTATAACTTATCAGTTTAGACTCCACATGATCCAAATTATAAGGTGAGATATGCTTAGATGCTTGCCTTGCTACTCCAGTGCCTGCATGACACATCCTGCACAACACTCACAAAGCTTTGGCGGTTCAATGTCGCCTTCAATCACTTGGATAGTTGGCGTGTCGCTCTCTAAATAAGTCGAGAATGCATCGAATAAGAAAATGACAATGAAAATGCATGCTTGAATAACAATAAAGTAGCGTATTTCAAAAACATTTGCAAAAGATCGACAAATGACTTGGGTTGGAAAGGTTCAAACATTGGATATGACATCCTATGTTCATGAGGCTTTGAGCAGCTAGCGGTTGGACCAGCAGTTTGGCAGCAGTCAGGCGATCGATGTGCAGAGAGTTTTTTTGTTGTGGTGGTCAGACCGGACCCCTAGGGGTTCCGACCATGGGGTCTGGTGGTAGCACCTTGGTGAGGTCGCGTGGAAAGGCTCCGATGATGCCTTCGACCATGAAAGGTACCAAAGCGCTCTAGGCCGACCAGTTGAGTGCTTCTAGGATGGTTTGGACAACATTCACTGAGGCAAACTTGGAAAGCTCCATGGATGGGATTTAGGCTAGGTTGAAGCTCAAGTCTAAATAGAATGGGGACCGATTAGGGTTTGGTAACGACCAGAAAACAGTAGGAGATGTCTCACCTAGTGTAGGGAAACTTTCTATTGGAGGAGATCACTCCAGGGAAGCTTTGATTTGGAGATCAGGCTCCAGGGTGGCGTACAGGCTTGAGGTGAATGAACGCTCATAAAAAATCCTCCGATGAAGAGGACGTAGGGGATGAGCTCAGGGAAGCCTTCGGGAAGCTCGTCGGAGTTCTCCTTGTCGATCTTCGGTCATCTAACACGTCGAGGTGGATCTCTCCTTCTCTCTCTAGGGTTGAGGGAGGAAGAGAGTGAGAGAGGAAAAGAGAGAGAGAGAGAGAGCGAGAAAAAGTGATCGATGCACTTAAGTGGCTCTGTGCTCTGGCGGTCAGACCGCAGAAGCTCCTGGTTGGACCACACGAGTGGTCTTTTTCCTTTTTCTTGTTTTTCCTATTCTTCTTCTCCTCCAACGTCCTTACGGTTTTTCCTAAATAGCTCTAACCCATTTCCACTCAGAAAATTACTTACATTTGGGTGGGGAAAATGTGTAAAGGTTCCAAACGTAAAACCTTCAAAATCTGATCAAACGCTTTAAAAATAATAATTATACATATAAAACATAATGCCATAATGATTATGCATACTTAATTACATAATTAACTCCTTGGGATGTGACAAACCTCCCCCCTTAAAAAAGAATCTCATCCTGAGATTCAGCAAACTCACAGAGAAGGTGACGGTGATTAAACACACTGGAATTTTCCGTAATTGGAAAAGATTTATGTCGGTTTTCATTGAGGGGCGAAAAGATGACCATCGGATCTTCATGTGCACTAGTGGTCAGACCGCAACTAAGCCTACTTAGAACGCAACACGGTTGGACCGTGAGTACAACAGTTAGACCGCTAATCATATAGAGAGTTTTGGGCTCCAACGGTCAGACTGTGAGACTTAGGCAGTTAGACCGCCTAGGAATAGAGAGTACAATGAATTCTGAACGCTTCTGGTGCTCAGACCGGTAGAGGCATGGTTGGACCGCCAGGAGTGTATTTTCCTGGCCGAAACGGTTTCTAAGTGGGATCCTTTGGGATCGAAGTTTTTGACCAACATGATAATTAACTACTAATATGTGAGATGCTCAACATATGCATAATGGAAACAATACTCACATGTTGTCACAAAGATCGAGAAATTCAGAGCGGATTCGATCCTCATGCTCCCAAGAAGTCTCATCTTCTGAGTGATTGTTCCATTGCACTTTAACAAACTTGATAGAGTGATATCGGGTCTTGTGTTCCGCTTCATCCAAAATTCATACTGGTCGCTTGCAATAAGAGAGATCTGGTTGCAACTCTTGGTTTGCAACTTCAGTGACTTCGGTTGGGACTCAAAGGTATTTCTTCAGATGCAAGATGTGAAACACATTATATGTAAACACATTATGAATGGCAGAGAGGGAGGAGGTAAGTCCAGCTGATAAGCCATGTCTCCTCACTAAGTGATGATTTGGAAAGGTCCCACATATTGAGGTGCTAACTTCCCTCTGACTTGAAATCATCAAACCCCCTTGAGGAGACACCTTGAGATAGAAAAAATCCCAGTAGTGAACACAAGTTCTCATCGGTAGTGATCCGTATAGCTCTTCTGACGAGATTGAGCCATGAGAAGACACTTGCGAATGGTCAAAACATGTTCTTTAGCCTCTGACCAAATTCGGGCCAAGAAAAGCTCCTTCGTCGGACTCGGACCAATTCAATGGAGTTTGGCACCATCGGCCATAAAGAGCTTCAAATGGTGATGTTTTAATGCTCGATTGGTAACTGTTATTGTAGGAGAACTCTACAAATGGCAAGCAAATCTCCCACTTCTTCCCATATGTGAGAGTACAGGCTCGCAACAAGTCTTAAAGGATTTGATTCACCCTCTCAGTTTGACCATCGGTTTGAGGATGTTAGGTGGTGCTATGGAAGAGTTCAGTTCCCATGCTTCATGAAGGCTCTTCTAGAAATGAGAGGTGAACTGGATGCATCTATTGGAGATGATCTTCTTTAGAATTCCATGAAGGCAAACAACTTGAGTGAGGTATAGCTTTGCATACTGCTTGACTAAGTACATGGTCTTGATAGGAAAGAAATGGGCTGACTTGGCCAATTGGTCCACAATGACCCTGATGCGTGTTTGCTCAATCTTCTGAAGGTAATATGATAAGTCGATTGGTGGAGTTTTGACGTTGATGATCCAAAGGCTCCGACCAGAACAGATCGAGAACCCTCGCAACCACTACACCACTACTTTGTTATTATCAACCATGCCAAGATGCGGTTGACCTCACCAAGAAGGCTTTTCCTACAATAGAATTGAGAACACAAGTAAGAATAGGTAGATGCAATCTGGATATTGCTAATTACCAATGAAGTACTCGATTTGGGGTTCAACAAACCGATAAACGGTGAAGTTATCTAAAATAGAATAATCTAAGCTAAACTCAAGCGAAACTATGACGGCTAGGGTTGTGAGGAGGTCAACCTAGGGTTGTACAGGCATGGAAAGAGGCGTACATAACCTGGATTCCGACTCTGACATGATTACAAGACCCGGCAGGGTCTAAAATAGTGACGTAGCACCTTATTTTAATGACTCTGATTAAACTATAAGAAATATTTGGTTGAGCTCATATCCATTGGAAAGGGCTCGTCGTAAGCTTTCTAGAATATCAAAGATTGCCTAAAAGGAACTTCGTATGAGAGTGTTATGTCTATTTTACTGATGTGCTATCCTACGACTCGACCACAACCACAGCTTCGACCATGACCACGACCATGACTAGAGCTTGGCCTCGAGTCTAATTAGACTTAACCTTCAAGGGGTGATGTTCAGGTAAGGTTTTGGTGCTTCTCCCATGTTCCTAAGCAACAAAACAACACAAAACTTAGTAGTATTTTATTCTCTATGAAGAAAATATGAACAATAAGGAATGAATTCACCATGTGTGTATCCGAGGGAACCGTGGGCTCATCAGACCAGATCGAGTCACACCCTTGGGAGGTCTTAGGTAGTCTGGTAATGTAATCCATACCAATCTTCTCCCACTTCCAGGAGGGAATAGGTAAGGATTGAAGCGTACCGGCCAGCTTGAGGTGTTCGGCCTTCAGTCTCCAGCAAACATCACACTCAACTACATATCGAGGGATTTCATGCTTCATGCGGGTCCACCAAAATCTTGGCTTGAGATCTTGGTACATCTTGGTACTCCCAGGATGAATGGATAACAACGAATCATGAGCTTCATCCAGAATCTTCTTTCTCAACTCAGGAACTATAAGGACCACTAGTCTCTTCCCGAACCACAAGACACCTTCGTCATCTGGGGTAAAGAATTTGTCTTGCCCCTCCTTGATCTTGTCATGAATCCTCTCCATGCCTTTATCTTTTTGCTGAACTTCCTTAATTTGGTCGAGTATAGTAGATTTTATCTCTAGATTGGCGATAAATCCCTCAAAAACCATCTCAAGTCCAAGCCTTCAGAAATCATCACAAAGCATGGTGACTCTAGGCTTCAGCGAGAGACAATTGCATCGAGCCTTTCAGATCAGTGCATCGGCGACAACATTTGCCTTGCCAAGATGATAATGATCTTCTAGCTCATAGTCTTTGATCAGCTCGAGCCAGCTTCTCTGTCTCATATTCAGGTCAGCTTGAGTGAAGATATATTTGAGACTCTTTTGATCCGTATAGATATGACAAAGATTGCCTAGCAGATAGTGATGCCAAATCTTAAGAGCATGCAAAACTGCCACAAGCTCTAAGTCGTGAGTTGGGTAGTTCTGTTCATGGCACTTCAATTGGCGTGAAGCATAGGCAATAGACGTTGAAACCCTTATCTACTTCAGGCTGAGCAAGAACAGGAGCGGTCATGAGCAGGTTCTTCAAGATTTGGAAAGCTGACTCTCATTTGTTTGACCACTCGAATACACTCCCTTGCTTCAAAAGCTCTATCATGGGCTTAGAGATCTTGGATAAGTTCTCGATGAACCGGTGGTAGTAACAGCAAGTCCGAGAAAACTCTTAATGTCGGTGACACTCTTGGGTTGAACCGGTTGAGAACCTCTTGCACCTTGCTCAGGTCAATAGCAATTCTGTTATCGAAAAAGACATGACCCAAAAAAGTGACTTCTTTCAGCTAAAACTCAGACTTGCTAAACATGGCATAGAGACGATGATCTTGAAATTGGCCAAGAAAAAATCAGAGGTGATCAAAATGTTCTTCTTCCGTCTTAGAGCATATGAGAATATCATCTATGAGAACCACGACAAACTTGTCGAGTTCCTCCATGAAGACCGTGTTCATCAAATACATGAAAAATGTTGGTGCATTGGTTAGGTTGAAAGACATAACGGTATACTTGTAAAGCCCATGACGAGCAGAGAAAGCCGTCTTTAGAATATCCTTTGGTCGGATCTTTATTTGGTGATAGCCCAATCTCAAATCAATCTTGGAGAAAGCCTGAGCATGGGTCAATTGATCAAATAAAATATCAATCCAAGGAAGCAGATACTTGTTCTTGACAGTGACCTCATTTACAGACGGTAATAAATACACATCTGCAGAGTTTGGTCCTTATTCTTCACAAAGACCGCCGGGCATCCCCAAGGTGAGGAGCTCGAGCAAATGATCCCTATGAGAGTAACTTCTGGACTTGCTTCTTCATCTCCACCAACTCATTTGGAGGAATCCAATATGACCTCTTTGAAATCAGGGCCATTCGAGGCAAAAGCTCGATAGAGAATTCAACTTCTCAGTTGGGTGGCATTCCTGACAACTCTTCCAAAAAGACATCGGGAAATTCACACACGACAGGAATATTAAGGAGATCCGTGGTGGTGACAACCTTCAGAGGATAAAGATTAGGATCAACTTCCTTAAGCTTCAGGGTGCCGGATAGATCATCAAGTGTGACAGTCCTCTGAGCACAATCAATAATGGCCTTATTCTTGGTGAGCCAATTCATTCCGAAAATGACATATATCCCCTTGGCATCAATTACCATCAGTTTTACAAAAAAGGATACCTCGTTAATAATAATCGATGTCTTCGACACATATTGATCGGTAAGAATGTTGGCTCCAGGTGCCTCTATAAGATAGGGTGCACGGGCAGTGCTAATCTTTAGCACACGATGCTGAGTATAACTCCTCATAATGAAAGAGTGAGAAGCTCTCGAATCAAAAAGAACAACAACAAGGACAATGGTGTAATTAGAATTCACAAGCAATGTACCAATCAAGACATTGGCACCCTCGTGAGCTTCTTTGGCAATGGTGTAGGTTACATGACCGTGCTTGGGAACTTGCATAGTCTGGGAGGCTTGCTGAGGGGTTGCACCAATAGCAGGGGTCTTGGAGCAGTCATCACAGCTCCCAGGTTCGGAAAATGGCAATCCCGTGAGAAGTGCCCGACACTCCCATAGTTGTAGCATGGGCCTCCAGGGTCACTTATCATACTCTCTTGAGATCCTGCATGTCACACCCGGTTTTAACGGCCAAAACCAAGTGCGGCTTATGTGTGCCCAGGAAGTTTAACACACATAAGGACGTCATAGGTGAAGTAACAAAAGCAATATTTTATTTAATTAAACGTTCACTTCTTACAATAAAAGACTTCACCTAAGCAACCTCAAAATTAACCTAAACGACATCATCTAAACGACGGTAGCGGGACGAAAGCATTGGCGACCAATACTCCACACGCACCGACTGGAAGACACGCTCCTTAGAACACCAGGTCGTCGTCTTGAAAATCCTCAAAGTCTTCCACTGAGCAGCATATGTTTTTGTAGGAGAAAGCAAGGGTGAGCACATAATGTACTCATCAAGTGTGGGAAAATAATGACATGCAGGCTTATATCAAGAATAGGCTGACACGAGGTATTATTTGTGTAAATGCGAGTAATGAAAACACATTTGGACTCAAAAGCATTAGACAAGTATTAAATGAATGTAACCCAACAATCCATCATCTAGCATACAAGGTTCCCGACCCTGCATACCACAACTGTCTAGTACTCCCTGTACTAAGACCAAAACCACACCATCTAGTACTCCCTGTACCAGAACCAAAACCACACCATCTAGTACTCCCTGTACCAGAACCAAAACCAAACCACCATCTAATCATGTGAGGATCCAAGTCTCTCATATCCGTGAGCACGACTGTTATAACAGTTTAACACTCTGTAGAGGTTGTCCAACTTTACCCACGAGTCAGTGAATTCCATGTTGCCGTGTTTTCAAGACACTTAACACGCGCCAGTGGTGTGCCGCCAAGAATCACTGTATGACACTTTCCACTAACCAGAGACTAATCCAGTGTGTGTCTGCCCACTAGATTTTACCGCCAGGCTTTACGCAAGCAAAGCTCCTACCCAGAAGCCCCCTTTTGTGCTGACCCAACGCACACTGGATAGACTCTAATCAGTATATCACGCCTTACCCATATCAGCCTCGTGGTTGGTACGTTACTTCTTGGGTTGTCGCTCCACGAACCGGTCCTTACTTAGGTTACTTGAGCAAACACTAATCCAACGTCATAACCATGACAACTATCACCAACATCCCTATGCTCACGACCTAAGGTTCGATGTTGCTAAAAATATCATCATATTAACCATCATTACCGCATTTGTTCATTAGTCAAAATTATGACACTTCCCAATATCCCAAGAGCAAGGCTAAGCAATCTACCCATAAAAGACTCCTAATCATAAACCATCTAGGTTCCAAGGGATGATAAGGGAATATCTAGGGAAAAACCCTAACATAGGTGACTACCTATCATATTGACAAACAATGCATGCAGTTTTGTAAAACAAAATATTTAAAAACGTAGGTTCAATATGATCAAGGACACTTGCCTTCTCCTTGCTGCTGCTCAGTGTATTCCTGCTCCTGGTCTTGATGTTCTTCAAATTGATTCGGAACGTTATCGGCTAATCGCACAATCACCGGCAAATAAACAAACAAGATACACTAAGAACAGAGCACAAAACAAAAGAACAACGAGATTAAAAACTAGCTAAAAAGAAAGAGTACTGAAAAACGAATCCATCGGCGCAAGAATCGCTTAAATTGGAGCTACGATGAAAAAGTTAGGGCTAAAACAAGTCTAGGGTTAAATCTGGAAAAAGAAAAGGGCTTATACTGAATTAACAGAAAGTTCAGGGACCTTTTTGTAAAAATAGAGGGACCTAAATGTAATTATGAAAAAGTATAGGGACCTAACTGCAAAAAGATAGGGCTCTTTTTTGTTATTTTAGAAACGTTCAGGGGCTAAATTGTAAAATTACCAATTAAAAGAATTATCAGATTTATTTTTATACTGAAAAAGGTTTGAATTACTGACTGGGTAGCTCTAGCTGACATGGCATGGTGACAGGGGTGACACATCAGCAGAAAGGTTGAGGTGGCGGCTGAGGTGGATGGGTGACATGGCATGGCTACTGACTGGGTTAAGTGGCAACATGTGGCAGCTTCTGGTTGGTTGAAAGAAGGGGTAAGAACAGATCTAATCTGGGCCGAGGGCTTCAGATCCGACGGCTGGGGAAGGTTTGGGCGGTCGGCACGGTGGTTCTCGGCGGAGCCGAGCTCGGGCACGGCGGCGACTCGCCGGAGACAAGCGCTAACCTCGTCGCCGGCCTTGGATCACGACGACAGGCGGAACACATCGAGAAGGAAACGACGATCTCGTTTTGGGGCTTACCGAAGGCGGCACGGCACGGGAAGGTGGTCGGCAACAGAAGGGGGCGGCGGCTGCTTCGGGAACTCGTCGGAGAAGGCTCTCTGGCGGCGCAGAGACCAAATCGACGACGGGAAAAGCTTCTGTGGTGGCAGGCACTCGCAATAGTGGGCTCGGGATGCGTTGCAAGGCTTTGGAACGGCGTGGCGGCGAGCTCGGTCGAAGCGGTGGCGAGGGCGGCTCGGCAAGCTCTGAGCTCGGCGTCTAAGGCTCGGGTTTTGGCGAATTCTGGTTGAGATGCGTTCGGGGAGGGAGGCTCTACTTATATAGGCATCTCGGGGTGTCCAGGGCGACGGTGCAGCGAGATCAACTCGGACACGGCGGCAGGGAGTTGTATCCGAGCTCGATTCCACGATTTCCTTAGAGATAAGGCCGGCTAAAGATAGAGGAGATCCCGGGGATTTGATTTGGCAGCTTTCTAGAAGTTCTTGGGTTCGGTTTGGGCTCGGATTCGAACTGAAAATGGTGGCCGCCGCGTTCCCGTGTCTGAGTCGGAGTCCGACTGAGGAGGAAGAAGGTCCTGACATGCGGGACCCGCATGTCAGCGGCTCGGTGAGTGGCTCGGCTCGTGGGCTGGCGCACGGAGATGGTCCGAGGTAGGCAGCCCGGGTGGGAGAGGAAGTCGGCGGTGGCTGGGCCGAAGCCGAGGAGGGGCTGGGCCGAAAAGGATAAAGGCAGCCTGCGAGAGGTTTTATTCTTTTTCTTTTTCCTATGAATTCAAAATCCAAATTCAAATTCAAAATCCAGGCAAAAACTCTTCAAATAAAATCATCAAAAATCAAATAAAAATACTACTTGCCTAATTCAGCATGAATGCAAAATATTCACTTATATCCTATGTCATTTATATCTTCTTTCATATAAAATAGGATTTTCTCTCTCTTAAAATATTTAAACTTATTTTGAACTTATCAAATATTGAGAAATTTTAGAATTGGAAAAATTAGGGTGTTACATTGCAAGTCTTGGAGGTTGTCCTTATGAAAAGGAGGATGGATGTTGCACTACCCACATTGGTCGTGGTGTAGCCAAAGTCGGCATGTGTGATGGAGGATGTTGACTCTCCGTCCATGGACATTGAGAGCTCCCGCCCATGGAAGGTGACGGGATTCTCTTACGCTTCTTCTCCTCCTGGTGGTTCTTTATCTTGAACTCAACTGTGAGGGAGGTGCTCACCAACTTCATAAAGTCGGTGAACTCATGAGCAGATAGGTGGTCTTGCATCTTGGAGGAGAGGCTATTCACAAAATGATATTGCTTCTTCATGTCGGTGATAACCTCTTCCGATGCATATTGTGTAAGGTGGTTGAACACCTACACGTACTCCATAACAGATCTGCCTCTCTGCTAGAGGTCTTGGAATTCCCGCTTCTTGATTTCCATTATTCCTTTGGGAATATGATAGTCACTAAAGGCTCCGCAAAACTCAGTCCAAGACACACGGTGATTTGCAGCGTGCATGGCTAGATAGTTGGACCACCACGCACCAGTAGCACCTTGAAACTGATGGGTGGAAAATAGAGCCTTCTTGTCGTCCTTGTATGTAACACCCAGTTTAAAGGAATAAAATCGGGCACAACACATGTATGCCAGGATCAAGTTTCCATACATGTGTTACATCATCCATGTATCATTATAGTGCCATTATTACAGTAACGTTATTAACTTATTACAAAAGGACCGGAGGGTCTAAAAGAAAACACAGCGAAAAAAGAGAGCTTTGGCGCTAGAGGGTCTTCCATCTTCCGCAGGCATCAACCGGGGGGAAACCAGCCTAGAACAGGAGCTTCGAGTCGAAGTCATCTTCATCGAAGGATGCAACTTCATTGACGGCTTTTGAACGGCAAAGGGGTGCAAGAAAGGGGGCAACGGGTGTGAGTACATAATGTACTCTACGAGTGTAGGGAAAAACATGTTATGGGGCTTCAGTCAAGGAAATGTTAGACACTAGTTAACTGCACTAAGCAACTATGAACTATAACTCTTACAACAGATATCCTATTTACTAAGTGCAAAGACACGACAATATAAAGAAGGAATGACTCATCGGATTCTATCCACTACCAAGACTCACAAGGTAATTCCAATACCTGCCTACCTCGACTATCCATACCAAAACCATGATCTCAGCTAATCAAGAAGAAGTCCAAGCCCGCTCTTGACCGTGAGCACGACTGGTTGATCAGTTTGATACTTTGCATAGTTTTCACAGCTCTCCCCCCGAGTCGTGATTCCCGTGTTGCTTCACACTTCCAGGGTGTGGAGTTGGGGTAGTACAAGGCCTTTATAAAGCTCCTACTGATCCGTAGGCACCCACTGAGATTTCACTGCTAACAGATGATTCCATCGCTATAGAAGCCCCCTCTTGTGCCACTCAACCGTCCATTGGTGCCCACAAAATCGGAGGGGTGGCTAATTAGTTGACCAAGCCATACCCATATAAGCCTCGTGGTTATGCGGTTTAACTTGGTTAGATGTTCAAGAACCAGTCCTTAGGATCCCACACAGGAACAACCATAATCCAACTATGCATTTCCCACTCACGTGTATTCCTACACCATCATCACACAAACATCATGTTAGGATCTCTATTATCATGTTGCTACAAAATTACCAGACCCAATTCTTCTTGAGTTTAAGAACTACCCTAACCATGACAAAACTAGCATTACTACTCTCATTACCCATGATTCATCAACGGCGATAAGGATAATCATACCAAAGCTAGTAAACCCTAACATGGGATTCCAATTAGACAAGCATGCAATAAAGGATAATTAACTACATATGAATCCTAAAGTAGGAGCAAGATGTTCAAGGACACTTGCCTTCAGCTAAGGGTTGCTCGAAATCTTCAAAAGCTTGATCTTGCAGGTTCACGAACTACTCACCTCTTGAACAGCACACCGGAAAAGCATACACAAAGGAACTACTAAGAACAGTACACCAAATAGTAAGCAAACTAGGTAAAAAAAACCATAGAAAAAGATTCTACACATCGATACAAAAATTTGAGTGTGAAAATTGCCCAAATCGGAGCTACGAGCCAAAAGTATAAGCTTTTGAAGTTCTAGGGGCTTTTTTTGTAAGTTTTACTTAATTTCAGAGAATAAATCAAACAAATTTTGTACTAAAAATCTTGATTATGATGTCACAAAGCAAAACAGAGGCAAGTCCATGTCCACGGTGGACCAATTATCAAAACTCACCCAAATCAAAACTCGATTAAACTCAGTATTCTACTCGAGACAGATTGCGCAAGCTCTAGTAAAAACGATGTAGAGAAATATCTGCTGGACAGATTGCTCTCAAATTTGTTCAGTAGAAACAAGATTCAAATATGAAACTAACAAAATAAGTATCAAGTAAATCGGATATGTGGATCAAAAGTTATTTCTAGTTGAAGCAGACTCTGTTAACTAGTATCGAGTAAATCAAAACCTAGTCGAGTTCACAAAAAGCTACTCGAGAACAGACCTCTCTATTTATAGGGTAGCCACACGCACAAACGTGACTAAATTGAACTAGAATTCCCTATCGTATTCAATCTAGTCTCTATCCCCCTCTAATCACAAGAGGACAAACAACTTTCGCTAATTAATCTAATTAGCCAACAACTCTTATGTAATCATGCATGCACATCTCCCATGCATACATGCATATACATAACCAACTCAGAGTCCGTCTCTGACACTAACTCTTGTCTCGAGTACAGCCACCACATGACTCCCACGTGCCAGGTCCATATGCATTGTTTTCTCAGCTCGAACGTCCCGCATGACATCCTCGATCACCACGACCTCAGTTCCTCCTGAACCTAGTCGCCGAACCTCAGTTTCTCCCTGAACATAGTTCGTCGATCCTTCATCAACTACATTCGCCTTCGAGCAACACCTGCACATGAATCAAACAACAATCGAGTACGAGCATAAGTCATTCCCGACTTGACTAGAGATTAGTTCACGCAAACACCACGTAGACTCCAAGAAAAACCAACATGCTAACATAAGCATACCTAACTAATGATCATGCATCAAACCAACTATGCTATCCAAGCATATCTTAGCAACTCATGAACATCAACAAAATGTCATTATATTAAATCACTTTGCTCTGCCAATTTCATCAATCAAACTAATTTTTCATCACATGATCTCACAATCTCCCCCTTGATGAATACATTGGCAACCCTCATGTGAACATTGGCAACCTTTTAACGGACATGTTTTAATAGACATGATTCGATTTTAAAATCAAACGCAAAGTGAAATCAAAAGATCAACAAAAATCCTTTGAAAAAAAAATTCTCTCCCCCTTTAAAGCAAAAAATCCTTTGAAGCAAAAAAAGGAGCAACTTTCTCTTCCCCTTTGGCAATAATTTCATCAAAAATTCAAAAGAGAGAATCAAGTCTTGTTAATTCAATTATTTCAATGAGCATCAGAATTCATCCACATATATGACAAATATTCGACCAAGCCACACTACCAAGAATACTTGCACCAACTCATCTACACATGTAAAACTATAGTGTGAACAGAACTTATCAAGTATAATTAATGATTTATTTGCCAGACATGATCTTCGAATCTCAATCGCTCAAATCCTCAATTTATATGCTATCAAAAACATGAATACCAAAAGTATGTCATTGTTTTGATTAAAAAGACATATAACAAGATGCCAATTATGATATCAAGAACTTCTCATATTCTTTTGCAAGAAATTATATGCCCAATCTATCTTATCCAACCATACCAAGCCTATATCAAAATGACAATCATAAGCTTAAGACAACGATTTTGGTCATATACGACTTCTTCCAAGTTCATATCAAAGTGCAATGATAAGCAGTCTCAAAAAAAGAAGTGCGACAGTGCATACTTCCTTGATCTTTTGTGTATCAACTATTATTTAGCACTTCTTCATTTCTCTGATTCTTTCACATATATCATTTATATCAAAGATTAAAGTAATCAAGAGAGTTTAACAATGACAAAATTTAATTCAAGTTGTCATTCAATTTAAAAAGTTATGACAAAAAGTACACAATTAGACACGTAGATATGAAAGTGCAAAAACTCCTATGTAGAATAAGCACTGGCTTCAAAAGTAACATATGTATTAGATATGATGCTCATCAGATTTCATTGTTTTCTTATTTTTATAAACTTTGACAAGTTCCAAAGATATAAGAAGTCCCCCTCAAAACAATCCCATAGGATGAATAATACCAAGTTCTCCCCGAAGAAAAGTATACCGAGAAGAATCCAAAGGTTTTGTGAAAATGTCTGTCAATTGGTATTCAGTATTCACACAAAGAAGTTCAATGTTTCCTTTTTCAACATAGTCTCTAAGAAAATGAAATCTGATGTCAATGTTTTTAGACCGGGAATCTTGGACAGGATTTTTAGCAATACTTATAGCACTAGTGTTATCACAGAAAAGTAGAACACTCTCTAAATTAACTCCATAATCTTTAGGTTTAGCAACTATCCAAAGAATTTGTGAACAACAACTAGCAGCAGCTACATATTTAGATTCAGCAGTAGATTGTGCAATAGAGGACTGTTTCCTAGATGACCATGCAACAAGACAATTACCCAAGAAATGACATGTACCAGATGTACTTTTCCTATCAATTCTACAACGTCCAAATCAGCATCAGAAAAAGCTCTTAAGCTAATAGATGAAGAAGCAAAAAGCCAAATGCCAAAATCTTGAGTTCCACGAAGATACCTTAGAATCCGTTTGACAACTTGTCAATGTAAAGCACATGGAGAAGCTTGAAATCATGCACACAAGCATACAACAAATTGTATGTCTGGCCTTGAAGCGGTGAGATACAAAAGTGATCCAATCATACTTCTATATTCTTTTTATCAACTGGCTCACCATCTTCATCAGGATCAAGTGTCGTTGTTGCTCCAATAGGTGTCATGATCGGCTTGCTGTTTTCCATCTCAAAATGTCGTAGTAGGTCTCGTGTATACTTACTTTGATGAACAGAAGTATCTTCTTTGGTTTGTTTGACTTGAAGTCCCAAAAATTATGTTAGTTCACCCATCATACTTATCTCAAATTCCCTGCTCATCATTTCTGAAAACTGGGACACCAAAGCATGAGAAGAGCAACCAAAGATGATATCATCTACATAAATCTGAACAAATAGTTGATCATTACCATGCTTGAGCACAAACAACGTCTTGTCCACTTTTCCCATTTCAAAACCCTTTCCTAGCAAAAAGGTTTTAAGCCTATCATACCACGCTCTAGGGGCTTGTTTTGAACCATACAAAGCTTTAGACAACTTGTATACATAATCTGGATATTTAGGATTTTCAAAACCAGGTGATTGCTTAACATAAATCACTTCATTTTTGTAGCAATTCAGAAAAGCACTTTTGACATCCATTCGATATAATATCAAGGCTTTAGATGCAACAAAAGCTAAAAGAATTCTAATACCTTCTAGTCTAGCAACCGGAGCAAAAATTTCCTCAAAATCTAGCCCTTCTACTTGCGTAAAACCTTGAGCTACAAGTCTAGCTTTGTTTCTAACAACAACACTATTCTCACTTTGTTTATTTTTGAAAACCCATTTAGTTCTAATAAGTGTATGACCCGGAGGAGGTGCGACAAGCTTCCATACTTTGTTGCATTCAAAATTTTCAAGTTCCTCATCCATGGCATTGATCCAAGATTCGTCAGTTAATGCATGTGACTAAGAAATCTAACCACAAACTATCTAGGTTCCAAGGGATGGTAAGGGAAAATTTAGGGAAAACCCTAATATTGGTGATTACCCATCATATTGACAGACACTGCATGGAATTTTGTAAAACAAAACAATTTAAATCATAGGTTCAAGATGATCAAGGACATTTGCCTTCTCCTTGCTGCTCCTCAGTGCACTCTAGCTCCTGGTCTTGACGTTCCTCAAATTGATCCAGGGCGTTGTCGACTAATCGCACGATTACCGGCAAAGCACACAAACAAACACACTAAGTTGAGAAGTTAGAACTCAAAGTCGATTGAATTGGACGGGATCCAGAAAATTTGTTCTCACTGGATTGTCCGGTGTGAGAAGGTTTAAACTCACCGGACTATTTTCCCTCTCAGTGATCGGTTCAAATGACCTCATTGGATTGTCCGGTGATTGAAGAAATTATGCACCGGAGCATTTAACAGAAGAGTCATTTTTCAGAGAAAATCCGAGTTGAACTGATCGGATTATCCGGTGATCAAAAGGACACATACACCAGACTATTTAACAGAAGCACTATTTTTCTGAAGAAAATCCAAGTTGAACTGACCAGATTATCCGGTGATGTAAAGGAAGTTATCACCGGACTATTTAACAGTGACTTTGTACTTTTGGGAAATGATTTATAAGTCACCGGATTGTCCGGTGATACTATGAGAAGGAACACCAGACCATTTTGCAATAGCTACTGACAGATGGCAGACAACACGTGAAGAAAAGTAATCTCACCGGATTGTCCGATGATGACAGAGGCGTGTATACCGGACCATCCGGTGTTCACAGAAAATGTAAGTGGTTAGGTAACGGCTAGATTTGGACCTCTAGCCTATATATACCCCCTCACTTGACTTCATACGTCTTTCTTGCAACCTAGAAGTATTTATACACAGTTGGTGTCTATTGGTGCCATGGGAACCAGGGATCCCCGAGTCCCGAGGCCAGGACGGTAGAGTGCCACATGGCGCCTTCCCTCGGGGACTTTTCCCTGAGGACCGAGAAGACCAAGTTCCGGGAGAGGGTGCTCGGGACCCTGAACAGTGGTCCTCGAGTACCCGAGTTCCCCGAGGACCCGAGAAGTACAAGTTCCGGGAGAGGGCGCTCGGGGCCATGAACAGTGGTCCTCGAGTGCCTGAGTTCCCCGAGGACCAAGAAAAGACATATTCAGGAGAGAGTGCTCGGGGCTATGAATAGTAGTTCCCGAGCACCCAGAGTTCCCCGAGAACTTGAGAAGCCTCTTGCCGGTGGACCCCACAAGGGCTCAGCGGTGAGGTGTTAATTGGTGAGAGGCCCGATGCTGCATTTAAGAGGGAGCGTGGCCTGTCACTTCTAACCACTCCCCCCACGCCTGCTGTCAGTCCCTCCCACTGCCTGGCAGGGGGGCGTGGGGACATTTAATGTGGCGGGTCCCATTGCATGTCATCCAGCGCGCCTCGGGATATCGCCACAGGGCTCGAGGCATATCGCCTACCGCCCTGCTGTGTCAGGATTGCTCTGACCGGGAGGGCACGCGGGGTTGCTTGGTGGCTGCCCGGTGGGCCCTCCCTGCTGCACCCACTGAAAAGCGGGATGATGACAACAGGACCGGACGGGGGCGCGTTTTCAACCCCCCCCCACGCGTAACATCAAGCTGCAGCCCATGATGGTTGTTTTCCATTTATGGTCCTTGGAACTCGCACCCTCCTTTCTGGGCACGCTAGGCCGCCCCGACGGGGTATAAGAAGGGGTGGGCTCCTCGAAGAAGGGGGGTGCTTCAGGTCGACCAAGTCTCACGAGTTGAAGAATACCGAGACAAGCTAATGAAGAACAAGACACACGAAGCTCTAGACTTAGACAGAAATCCTTGTAACACAAGAGATCCTCAGAGAGGCATTCCAAGAGCATTTATAGCATACACACAGGAGTAGGGTATTACGCTCTGTGCGGCCTGAACCTATCTAAAATCCCCTGAGCATTTATTTCCTCTAGCATCCGATCATTCATCCCGCCTGCATCTCATTTACTCTCATTTATTTCTTGTACGAGGTAGATTTAGAATCATCCCGCCGGCCGAATCTTAAAGGGGGTCCCTCCGGATCCCCACTTGTGGAGTTCATCCTCCGATAGTGTCGTTTAGAAGCAAGGGAGATCACTTGAGGTGATTTGCAAGTTCTTAATTGAAGATTAAGGACTTCATTAGTGCTTCAAAAGTAGCAAGTGTGCATCTAGCTGTTGTTTAGGCTTGATAGGGATCAAGTGAACCAGTTAGCTTATTACTCTTGGTGGTTGGCAACACCTAGCCGATTGTGAGATTGTAGGTGTTCTCGGAGAGCTCTTGAGGGTCTTGTGGGAGCCCCAGAAAGCTCGTGTACTTGGTTTGATGCCTACCAATTCGGAGATAGAGAAGTGGCAATCACTAGTGAGCACTTGAGTCTTGGTGACTCAATGGGGAGCGACATTCTTGTGTGGATGCTCCAACGGGGATTAGTGGAGAGTGCCAACTCTTCGATACCTCAGAAAAAACTTGGTGTCCTCTTTCCCTACTCTTGTTACATTCCGCATTTTGCTTCTAGCATTTACTTCATGCAAGTTTCAATTCCGCACTTTACTTATGTTCTATATGCTTGCATGTTTGTTCTTATCATTATAGCTTGCTAGGCTGTCTAGTTGCTTTTATTCATTCTAGGCTAAGGTTGCTCTTTGTTTTAGAATACGGTAGTTGGTTTAAGTTTTTATTAGTGCCCTATTCACCCTCCTATAGGGCTATTAGATCCTTTCAATTAGTATCAGAGCCTCATGCTCTTGATAGGCTTAAAATCCTAGAGCAATGGCCCCAAGGAATGGGAGTAGCGTGCCAAGGTTCAATGGAATGAACTTCGCCTATTGGAAAGTTCGCATGGTAAGCAATCTTGAGGCGATTTCTCCCGAAGCATGGCTAGCCGCTTCCATTGGGTTTGATCACCCTTTTACCGACCAACAAGTTAGATGGAATGCTAAGGCAAAGAATGCTATATTTCAGAGAATTAGTGAAGAAGTTTTCTCTAGAATTCGTAGCAAGGAATGTGCTAATGAGATTTGGACCGCTCTTTGTGAAATTCATGAGGGTTCTAGGAAAATTCGTGAGGAAAGATATCATGTGCTTATGAATGCTCTTAATCAATTCAAGATGCTTCCAAATGAATTGTGCAATGATATGTATTCTCACATGAATATGCTTGTATAAGAGATTAACTCTCTTGAACTAACTCAATTGTCTCAAGGAGAAGTTATTCATAGGATCTTGATGGTGCTTCCGAAGCCGCAATATAACATTGTCATATCTCTTCCTCATGAAAGGGACATCAATGACATGACCATCACCGACGCCGTTGGGAAGATATGTGCTCATGACATGTTCTTGTTTGGAGATCATGAGTCTTCATCAAGAAAAACCTTGCTCTCAAGGCAAAGATGGTTGACAAGAAGAAGAAGAAGATAAAGCTCCCATCGTCAAGCGAAAGCGATGAAGAAGATAGTGATGATGATGATGACTCCGACACTGATCTTGCTCTTCTCATGAGAAAAACCACAAGGATGATCTCCAAATTCCAAAAGAAGGGCTACAACTATGATCCCAAGAAGAACAAATTTTGCCCAAAAAAATTTGACAAGTTCGGTGGAGAAGACAAGAAGAGATGCTACAATTGTGATGAACTTGGCTACATGTCATATGATTGCCCTCAACCAAACAAGAAGATGAAGTGGGCGAACATGAGAAAGTAACCTTTGGTGATAACTTAAAAGCAAATGTGGTAGGTTTGGGTAAGGTGGCGATCTCCAATGATCTCTCCATCTCCAATATACTTTTAGTTGAATCTCTTAATTTCAATTTACTTTCAGTAGCTCAACTATGTGATTTAGGCTTCACATGCTTATTTAGTGATATTGATGTTGTAATTACTAGCAAGAAGCATAATGATCTAATCTTTAGAGGCTTTAGACATGGATATATATATATATATCTGTGGATTTTTCATCTAATCAAGCTAACTTGACAACGTGCCTCTTCACCAAGACATCCTTGGGTTGGCTTTAGCATTGATGACTTGCTCATATTGGAATGAGCCGGGCACTCAAGAACGGAATGGTGGTAGGTTTGAAGGACGTAATCTTCGAGAAGGACAAATTGTGTAGTGCTTGCGAAGTAGGAAAGCAAGTTGCAAGCTCACATCCTTACAAGGCTATGATGTCTGCAAAAAGGCCCTTGGAGCTACTGCACATGGACCTCTTCGGACCAACCACCTACAAAAGTCTTGGTGGTAATCTCTATTGCTTTGTCATTGTTGATGATTATACAAGATACACTTGGAATTTCTTTCTAGATGACAAGAGCAAGACCATTGGGATCTTCAAAAAATTCAAAGAGGACTCAAAATGAGTTTGAAGCAACATTGGTGAAGATCCGAAGTAACAATAGGACGGAGTTCAAGAACACTCAAGTTGAAGAGCATTGTGAAGAAAGAGGCATCAAGCATGAGTTTTCATCTACCTACACTCCTTAACATAATGGTGTGGTGGAGAGGAAGAACAAGATATTGATTACACTTGTAAGAGCTATGTTGGATGAGTATGGCACGCTAGAGAAGTTTTGGGTGAAAGCAATCAACATGGCATGCCATGCGTCAAATAGAGTGTATCTCCACCGACTATTGAATAAGACGCCATACGAGTTTCTCATTGGGAGGAAACCCAATATCTCCTATTTCTGGGTGTTTGTTTCTAAGTGCTTTATCTTCAAAAAGAGAGAACGCCTAGGGAAGTTTGAGCGTCGTTGTGATATTGGTTTTCTTGTTGGTTATGCATCTAACTCCAAAGCATATAGAGTATTTAACAATTCCATCGGTTTTGTTGAAGAAACATGTGATGTGGAGTTTGATGAATCTAATGGCTCCCAAGGAGAATGCATTACTTGTAATGATGTAGGTGATGAACCATTGAGAGAAGTGATGAAGAAGATGGCCATTGGTGATATCAAGCATAAGGAAAATGACGAAGACATTCCTACTACTTCCACTCCACATACTTCCTTAGCATCCCAAGTGGATCAAAATGAAGCAAAGGAACATCAATATCTTCCTATACATGATACACACATCTCTCAAGAGGAAACTCAATCTCAAGCCCAAGACGTTGGACCACTGCAAGACACACCACAAGTTCCACAAGTGAAGCAAACTCATATCTCAAAGAATCATCCAATTGATTTGGTCATTGCGAGTCCATCAAGGGGAGTAAGGACTCATTCTCAATACGCTTCATTTTGTGAACATTACTCGTTCATTTCTTGTGTGGAACCCACTCATGTAGAAGAAGCCCTCAAGGATCCGGAATGGGTGATGATAATGCAAGATGAACTCAATAACTTCACCCGCAACGAAGTTTGGATACTTGAATAGAGGCCATAAGACAAGAACGTCATGGGTACAAAGTAGGTCTTCCGCAACAAACAAGACAAATGGTGTGGTGGTTCGAAACAAGGAAAGATTAGTCACTCAAGGTTTTGCACAAGTGGAAGGCTTGGATTTCAGCGAAACGTTCACTCCCATAGCAAGACTAGAAGCTATACGTATCCTTCTTGCATTCGCTTCGCATCACAATATAAAATTATACCAAATGGATGTGAAGAGTGCATTTTTAAATGGATATATAAATGAACTTGCATATGTTGAACAACCACCCGGTTTTGATTATCGTAGATATCCTAATCATGTGTATAGGTTGCACAAGGCGCTTTATGGACTCAAGCAAGCCCCAACAACTTGGTATGAACACCTACATGACTTCCTCGTCATCCAAGGATTCAAGATCGGGAGGGTGGAAACCTCATTGTTCACAAAGATATCGACAATGAGCTTTTCCTTTGTCAAATTTATGTTGATAATATAATATTTGGTTCTAGTAACAAGGAATTTTGCAAGGAATTTGGGGACTTGATGTCAAAAGAGTTTGAGATGTCAATGATTGGCAAGCTCAACTACTTCCTTGGGTTTCAAGTCAAGCAATTGAAGGAAGGGACTTTCATCCATCAAGAGAAGTACACGAAGGATATTCTCAAGAAATTGAAGATAGATGATTGCAAGCCAATCAAGACTCCAATGCCTACCAATGGACATCTCGACTTGGATCAATCGGGTAAATCAATTGACTAAAAGCTTTACCGTTCTATAATTGGGTCTCTTGTTTACCTTACCGCATCTAGGCCTAATATTATATTTAATGTATGCATGTGCACTCGCTTTCAAGCTAATCCTAAAGAATCTCATCTTAGTGCCGTAAAATGAATCTTAAGATATCTTAAGTATACACTTAGCATAGGCTTGTGGTATCCCAAAGGTGCTAGTTTTCTACTCTTAGGTTACTCGGATTCGAACTTTGCCGGATGCCGTGTGGATCGTAAGAGTATTTCGGGTGGGTGCCACTTGCTAGGGCGGTCCCTTGTTTCTTGGTCTTCTAAAAAGCAAAATTTCGTAGCTTTGTCTACTGCGAAAGCCGAATATATAGCCGTCGGAGCATGTTGTGCTCAAATCCTTTATATGAAGCAAACCTTGTTAGACTTTGGTATTAATCTAGAGAAGGTTCCACTCCTTTGTGACAATGAGACTGTTGTAAAACTTGCAAATAATCTGGTTCAACACTCGCACAAAGCACATAGATATCCGTCATCAGTTCCTTAGAGACCATGTTGCTAATGGTAATATATCTCTTAGTGGTGTAAGGTCGGAAGATCAATTAGCGGATATCTTCACAAAACCTCTAGATGAAGCCACTTTTAGTAGGCCACGAAGTGAGCTAAACGTTATAGATGCTTTTAATGTCATGTGATGCCTTGGTCATATAGATGCATTCATGATAGGGCACTTGTCTAACATTCTCAAGATAGTGGTGAACATGGGTTTTGCTTAAGATGGTGGTTCCCTAATTTCTCTCAAGGCATGTTGTTGGGGTCACTATGAAGAAGCTTGAGAAGGGAAGTAATATGATAAGATAGTTTAATTTATGCTACGCATTCATATGCCATATAATTGCACTCATGTTTACATTCGTGTACTTGTTATGCATTGCATGTGCATTGGCCGTAGAGATCACAAAGGATAATATCACTTTTTGAGAATGTTGTTCGCTTTCCATGTGAAAAAACACCTCTATAAGTGTGATTAGAAAGATATAAGTGGTTAATGCCTATTGAGTTATGTCCTAGCGAATTTAAAGCCTTAATCTTTGAATTCACAGGCAATATGGATCAAACATTTCCTTGCAGTTTTCCTCCTCTTTCTTTGGTTTTTATTTGTCTATTTTGAAATTATTATAAGAAAGCCTTTTGGCAAATATTTGAAAAGGAGTGTTTGAGAGGGTGAGATTTCACTCAAATAGGTCCAAACATGTGTTTTTGTTGTGTGTTGTTGATAGTTTGGACTCAGCGCGAGAATTTAGTTTAGTAGAAATCTTTCCTTCTCACCAGATGATCCGGTGCTCTCGTGGTTAATCTCAACGGATCATCCAGTGCTTGGCTGTTGGCATTTGCTAAGGTCTCTGGAAATCTGTCAGGTGCTTTTTAAGTTAATTTCACCGGACCTTCCGGTGTTCATATCAGAGGCAGAAAAATCACAGTGAAAAGAAATAGTCCAACGAGTTCAAAGTTTTCTTCACCGGACCATCCGGTGTGCTTGTTGGAATTTTTAAGATAATTTGGTCCGATGAGCTTAAGGTTAGACGTCGGACTATCCGGTGTTCAGATTTCAGTGGAGATTCAAAATTTCAAAGGTTCTATTAATTACTGCGGTGTATTGTCCGGTGCTCACTCCTATCATCACCAGACTATCTAGTGCTCATATTTTTGGCGGGACCCACCTGTCATATATCTCTTGTTCAATTTGGCCAGTTATTTTTTTTTATCTGCCGCCGAGCTCCTCGCCTCCGCCGATTCTCTGTGAGGAACCGTCCAAATAGTATTCTAATTAATCATCAGGAGGATCATTATTCATAATCACAACCGCGATGATTAACCAAAATACCATTCCGGTAGTCCCGGCACGTGTTTTGTGCCCAGGATCAGAACACATGCCTTCCAACTCAAATATCACAACACAGTTTAATAGAGAGCAAATAATTAAACTGGATTACAATTATTAAACATGCAACTGCTTCCACAATTTACAACAAAAGAGGAACAACAACAACTATGCAGCGGAAGAAAAACCTATACAACAAAAGAGTATGGAGCCGTATGCCCTTAGGCTCCATACCAAAAGCGCCGGAGTTCGGAGTAGAAGGTGCTACTCCTGCCCGCCACCCTGATCGGCAGGCACAAAGTAGCCGAACACTGCCTCTTCCTCGCCAACCTGCGAACCTGAAAGCAACTTAAGGGCAGCACCCCTTAGTACGAAGGTACTAGCAAGTCTTATACAGTATGAGTATATATATTCTCGACTCCAAGGATCATGCATTTAAAGCTGTAGCAAGGATTAAGACATGTTTAAGTTCATTAAGCGGTAAGCAACCTAGACTCTAGGTGTAAGCAACTGACTTAACCAACCACCGACTCAAACCCTGCCAACCAACTGATCAGAACAGATATATGAACAACAAGTGTATAAAAGCAAACCATTCCCACCAAACCACCAACCACATACTGACCAAACCACCCCAATCCAACCATGCCACAACCCACATCGAAACTCTACGACCAAAACATGGTTGCTCGGTGGAGATAAGCGATAGCGATGCTCATGACCGAGAGCGCGGCAGTTCGAACTGATTATACACCCTGCAGGGGGATACTCCTGGACCCACACGACACAGGGACCATACGTCTTGTGCCACCCGCTAAGATGCACACAAGGGGGTACCCGTGACAACCTTTCCCAATCAGGCCCAACCATGTGGATCAACCATAGCTCGGCACGGCGGTATTAGAACTACTCCCCGAGCAAACTAATACCGCTAAAAGCCCGGACTCAAACCGGACTCACACCGTCTATGACGAGGCCCACATGACCACGTCTACGAAGGTAATCGGCTCGCCTACCATTATATCAGCATGTGGTGAGTAAGGTAAGTGCTAAAGCCCTCTACACCGACGGTCGGTGCTTAACCGGTGCAAGCGGTCTACGGTGTCCGGGTTCCCTCCCTGAACTGCCTGAGGACTCCTCGTGAGCAGATGACACCCCTAACACCGCCCACACCTCGTCTCAACTCACCACTCACCAAACCGACACATCATCAACATAACCACAAATGCGAACAGGTGATAAGTCCTAGGCTCGCGACAACGGTGGACGCCGTCGTCGACTTCTACCGGAAAGCCTAAGTACCACTAAGCATAGCGAACTATAATTAGACCTCGACGACACCACTAGGCTCCAAGGAATAACATATGACACGTGACCGAAATAGGAGAATGCATCGGCATAGGTTCTACCCAACTCGGTACCCGACACATGCAATGTATACATAAGCGTAGATAACATATTAGATTTTGAATTGACACGGTGCAATATGATAGATGCTTGCCTTGCTGCCCTGGATCAGAAAGGTGGGGCGCCTCACGATCGCCCACGGCCTCCAGGATCGACGGATCGGCGTTCACTATAGAGAGCAACCCGTGCAATGTAATGAGCATGTATGAAATGCGACCATATAAGAAAAATATGCTCCACAATACATGACAATATTTTTCCCAGATCGCACTGTGCAAAACAAGAGTTTTCCCAGTGGTCTTACAACTTTCGAACATGGCATTGACTATTTGTGCTTTAACTAAGCTGAAATACATTTAATCAATAAATAAATTCGCAGAACGCAGCAGTGAGTTAGAGAAACTCGAGAGAGAGAGCTTTTTTAGGATTTTGTGGAAATCCTTGTTGGATGCTTTAGAGAGGTATCTTGTAAACTCATCTATGTAATTAAAATCAAGTTTCGTAAGTTGATGAGTTGCTGATTCAGAATTTTCTCTCTGTTTTATATTCTGCATACTTGGTTTTGGTTTTTTGTTAATTTCATGTGTCTATGAAGTTTCTTCTTAGTTTAATCCATTCAAAACCTTGCTAGAATATCTAGTGTTTGATCTAAGAAAATTTCGAATGGATTTGATTTATTCTCGAGTAGCTTTTTGTCAACTCAACTAAGTTTTGACCTACTCAAACTGGTTGACACAGTCTGCTTCAACTAGAAATAACTTTTGATCCACATATCCGATTTACTTGAACTTGTTCGGTTAGTTTCGTATTTGAATCTAGTTTCTGTAGAAAAAATTTGAGAGCAATCCGACCAGCAGATCTTTCTGTACATCGTTTTTACTAAAATGTGTATATTCTATTTCTAGTGAAATACCGAGTATAAATCGAGTTTCGATTTGGGTGAGCTAATCTTCGAATTTGGTTTTCGCAATCATTCACACCCCTCTTATTGAGTATTTTATACATATTCGATCCTACAATGGTATCAGAGCTTAATCCTTTCTAATTGATCTTAATCGGTAATTAGAAATATGGCTTCAGATAGGTATTTCACAAAACCTTGTGTTTTCAATGGAGTTGATTTTCAATTCTAGAAGGCGAAGATGGAGGCCTATATTCAAGCATAGGGCTTTGCAATCTGGAAAAAGGTCTACAAGCCATATGTGGTCCCTGAGAATAATGAAGTGATGGCACATAACATGTCTCATGTCGAGGCAAACAGCAAGGTAAGGAACCTGATCATCCAAGGCTTGGGAAGGAGCAACTTCGATCGAGTAATACATCTCAAATCGGTGTACGAGGTATGGAAAGCATTCTGTGATTGTCATGAAGGTTCTTCTACTATTAAAGAGGTACGTCAAGATTTATTTAAGAAATATTACATGCATTCTGAGATGAAGCCTGATGAGTCACTAGATGATTTCTTTGCTCGGTTTAATAAAATTCTTAGTAAGTTGCGTGCTGTTAATATTATATATACTGATGTTGAGAATGCACATCAATTACTAGGAGCTTTAGATATGTCAATATGAGAGATGGAAGTTACATCTATTAGAGAATCTAATGTCATGAGTTCAATTACATTAGATGTACTTTATTCTAAATTGAAAACTCATGTGCTAGATATTTTTGCTAGGAAGAACATTGATAAATCAGTTGATTTGATTTCCCAACGTAACATGTCTACTTTTGATTCTTCTTCATCAAGCTCTGTTTTATCATTTTTATCTTCACTAACTGATGAACAACTTGAGGAGATTTCTGAAGGTGATTTAGCGTTACTCTCTATTCGTATTAATAAAGCTTTGTAGAATGTGAGAACGAGGAAGAACGGGAGAAGAGAACCTCCAAAATGTTTTGAATGTGGTGAGCTTAATCATAGAAAAAATAAATTGTCCTAAGCTTGTAGGTACATCATCAAATGAGCAAAAAGAGCAAAAGAAGCATGCATTCAAGAAGAAGAATTTTCTCAACAACAAGGTTGTGCATCGAGTTCTTGCGGCGCTTGAGCAAGTCGATCTGAGTGATTTTGATTCGGAGCGCAGTGAAGATGACACAACATCTAAGAGCAAGAAGATACATAATTTGACAGGTTTGTGTCTTATGGCAAGCAATAAGGAAAGCTCTACCGAGGATGAACTTGACAGCGATGGTAACGATGATCTACCCACTTATGATGAATTATCTAATGTTGTTGCTTGTCTTGGTACACTTTTAGATAAAAGAAACAAGAAAATTAAGAAACATGATATTTTGATTGAATCACTTAATTCTGAAATTGCAAGACTTAAAACTTTGATTCCTAATGATGATCCTTA
The DNA here is from genome assembly GCF_958298935.1 of Phragmites australis. Classification (NCBI taxonomy): domain Eukaryota; kingdom Viridiplantae; phylum Streptophyta; class Magnoliopsida; order Poales; family Poaceae; genus Phragmites; species Phragmites australis. The sequence goes on from NC_084938.1 coordinate 11,234,556, forward strand.
TGCTCGTTCTAAGACAAATGCACCTACTGTTGTTAGATCTCTTGATCGTGGCAAATTTGAAACTCTTGCTGAATCTAAGAACGTTGCTTTTAAGTCTGCTAGAATTTTATCTTCTACCGTGAATGCAAAATTTGCTTCTCCTAAATCTAAGCATCATGTTAAGTACACTTGCACTCATTGTGGTAGAGATGGTCATCAAGTAGAATTTTGCTTTAGACTAGCTAAACAACAAAGGAAAGGGTCAAAGCTATGTCTAATTTGAAAAAGGCACATATTATTCCTCATAATGTCTTGGCTTCTCATTATGTGCCTAGGGTGAAGCAAACTCCTTTTGTTGCTAGTAACACGAGAAAAGCTTAAACTAATGTTGCTCATAAGAATACTCGTGTTATGCCTACTTTTGGTCGTGTGTCTCGGTACTGGATTCCTAAATGTTTTATCACTAACACTAGTACCAAGGCCTCGACACCTTCTAGTGCTATGTAGGTTTTTGGAACGAGGGATGGAGAACAAAAGCTTTCTAAAATCAAGACATTGATGGTTTTCCATACCCTTGTCATGACCTTCAAGAGGCTTGTTGGATATGATAGCATCTACAATGATTTTGTGAGAAATTCTAAACACGCATGTCTTTTATATTCACATATTTCTACTTGTGGAATGAGTAAGATACTTGTTCATATGATTATTTATATATCCCTATATGTTCGATCATGTTGCATCATGGCTTTTCAAATTAAGAACATGCTTATCATGATTCATGCTTGTACTTAAAAGGACATACCATGATATCTCAAACACATATCTCCCTGTCTCCCTTGATCTCATTGGTTATTTTGTTGAGGGGGAGCAACTTTTTAAATAAAAATTCTTTCTTTTGCTTAGAGTGAAGATTTCTCTTTCACTTAACTATTTTTGAAAAGAAGTTTTTGAGAGGATTGTTTTGAGGGGGAGCTTTTATATCTTGTTGGAGTTTAAAAATGAGAAAATAATGAAATATGATGAGCATCATATCTGATACATATGTGACTTTGAAGCTAGTGCTTATGCTATATAGGAGTTTTTGCACTTCCATATCTACATGTGTAACTGTGTAGTTTTTGACATGACTTTTTAAATAGAATAACATCTTGAATTAAATCTTTTCATGGTTAAACTCTCTTGATTGCTTTGATATTTGATAAAAAATCTATATGTGAAAGAATCAAAGAAATGAAAAGGTGCTGAATAATAGTTGATAGACAAAAGATCAAGGAAGTATGCACTGTCGCACTTCTTTTTTTGAGACTGCTTATCATTGCACTTTGATATGAACTTGGAAGAAATGGTGTATGACCAAAATCATTGTCTTAAGCTTCTAATTGTCTTTTTGACATAGGCTTGGTATGGTTGGATAGAATAAGGCTGATGGTGCATATAATTCCTTGCAAAAGAATATGAGAAGTTCTTGATATCAAAATTAGCATTTTGTTATATGTCTTTTTAAATCAAAACAATGACATTTTTATATTCATGTTTTGATAGCATATATATTGAGGATTCGAGTGATTGAGATTGGGAGACCATGCCTGGCAAATAAATCATTAATATACTTGATAAGTTGTGCTCACACTATATTTTTACTTGTGTAGACGGGTTGGTGCAAGTATTCTTGGTAGTGTGGCTTGGTCAAGTATTTGTTATATATGTGGATGAATTCTGATGCTCACTGAAATGATTGAAATAACAAGATTTAATTTTCTCTTTTGAATTTTTGATGAAATCATTGCCAAAGGGGGAGAGAAAGTTTCTCATTTTTTCCTTCAAAGGGGGAGAGAATTTTTTTTCTTCAAAGAATTTTTTTTGATCTTTTGATTTCACTTTGAGTTTGATTTTAAAAACAAATCATGTCTGTTAAAAGGTTGCCAATGTTCACATGTGAGTTGCTAATGTTTTCATCAAGGGGGAGATTGTTAGATCATATGATGAAAAATTAGTTTGATTGATGAAATTGGCAGAGCAAAGTGATTTAGCATAATGACATTTGATTGATGTTCATGAGTTGCTAAGATATGCTTGGATAGCATAGCTGGTTTGATGCGCTATCATTAGTTGGGTATGCTTATGTTAGCATGTTGGTTTTTTTTGGAGTTTGCGTGGTGTTGCGTGAACTGATCTTGAGTCAAGTCAGGAAGGACTTGTGCTCGTACTTGATTGTTGTTTGATTCATGTGTAGGTGTTGCTCAAAGGCGAACGTGGTCAATGACGGATCAACGAACTAAGTTCAGGCAGGAACTGAGGTTCGGCGACTAGGTTCAAGAGGAACTGAGGTCGTGGTGATCGAGGATGTCATGCGAGATGTTCGAGCTAAGAGAACAATGCATATGGAGACAAGATTTCACGATGGATGCTGGAGGCGATCTGATCATGAGAGGACGTGAAAACTAATTCATGTTCAAGTCGGAGCAGGCAAGAGAGAGTTGTGTGGTGGCTGGACTTAAGACAAGAGTTAGTATCGGAGACGGACTCTGAGTTGGTTACGTATATGCATGTATGCATGGGAGATGTGCATGCATGATTACGTAAGAGTTGTTGGCTAATTAGCTTAATTAGCGGAAGTTGTTTGTCCTCTTGTGATTAGAGGAGGATAGAGACCAGATTGAATACGACATGGAGTTGTAGTTCGATTCGGTCACGTTTGTGCGTGTGGCTACACTATAAATAGATAGGTTTGTTGTATTGAGTAGCAGGAGCGCAGAACGCAGCAGAGAGTTAGAGAAACTCGAGAGAGAGAGAGAGAGAGAGAGAGAGAGAGAGAGAGAGAGAGAGAGAGAGAGAGAGAGAGAGAGAGAGAGCTGTTTTGGGATTTTGTGGAAATCCTTGTTAGATGCTTTAGAGAGGCATCTTGTAAACTCATCTATGCAATGAAGTTTCGTAAGTTGATTAGTTGCTGATTTGGATATTTCTCTCTGTTTTATATTCGCATTTGAATCTAGTTTCTGGTGACAAAAGTTGAGAGCAATCCGACCAGCAGATCTTTCTATACATTATTTTTACTAGAGTGTGTGCATTCTGTTTCGAATGGAATACCGAGTATAAATCAAGTTTCAATTTGGGTGAGCTAATCTTTGAATTTGGTTTCCGCAATCATTGAACCCCCCTCCCCCTCTGATTGGGTATTTGGCGCATATTCGATCCTACACTTCTCAGCCCCAATCAGATGGTTAACACAAGAAGGAGTACCAGTACCAACGAGGAGGACAACAATAGCAAGAATCCACCCCCATCTCCTCCAATGACCCTAGAACAATAGATGGTCATCCAGACTCAGATCTTGCAAGCTTTAGCTCAAACCTTGGTGCAGATGCAATACAACAACTAATCATGCTCCTCAACCCTACCAACCATCAAGACTTGGAGAATTCAAGAGAACTCAGCCCCCAGTCTTCAGTCATGCAGTTGAGCCTATGGATGTAGATGATTCGCTGAAGGACATAGAAAGGAAGCTACAAGTCACACGGTGCACTGATAGAGAGATGGTTCTCTATGCTTCGCACCAACTCGCTAGTCAAGCTTTGGACTGGTGAGAAGCATATTGTGCCGCGCATGATAACCCATCAGCTATCACTTTGATGGATTTCAAAACTAGTTTCCACACTCACCATGTGTCGCCAGGAGATTTTTGCCTAAAAAAGAAGGAATTCATGAGCTTGAAGTAAGGACCAATGACTGTGAGAGAGTATGTGACAAAGTTCACTTAGCTGTCTAGGTATGCACCAAGTGAAGTGGATACTGATGAGAAGAAACAGGAACACTTCTTGGAAGGTTTGAATGATACTATTGAGTATGGCCTACTACCTCAAGAGTTAGCCAATTTTTAAGCCATGGTAAACAAAGCTTTAGTAGTTGAACACAAACGCCATCAGCTATATGAGAACAAGAGGAAGATGTCATTTCAAAGACAAGGAAGCAACACACGTTCCCATGTGACAACTCAAGCTCCTCAGCAAGGACCTAGTTTCCGCTCCGACAACTAGTACAGGCCTCAATCTCAAGCTCCTGTTCAACACCCCAATTATTAGACACCTCTTTCAACTCCACCCTCTACTCAAGTCAAGAATAGCCTAGCTACTCTTGGCCTAAGCAAAGGATGTTTCTACTATGAGGAGGAAGGTCACTATGTGAATAAATGCCATAAAAGGATGCAAACTTAGACGAAACCTAATAACACTCCAAGGTTAACTCCAAGCCAAGCTCAATCACGTAGTGGAAGTTAGACCCCTATTCAGAATAATCGTGGACAACAGAACTTCATTATTTGTGGGGAGGTCAACCATATCACAGTAGAAGAAGCTTAAGATGCTCAAGATGTGGTGTACGGTATGTTCCTTGTTAACTCTCAACCTGCATTGGTTTTATTTAATTCTGGAGCTTCACATTTTTTCATAACTACTCAGTTTGTTACCAAGCATGGTTTTCCTATGGTTATAATGAAGAGTAATATGCTTGTTAGTTCTCATATTGGACATATGAAAGCATAATATATGTGTCCTAGGATGAAACTTAAAATAAGGAGGGTAGACTTTCCAACGGATCTTATAGTTTTGGAATCACAAGGCATAGATGTTATCCTTGGAATGGATTGGTTAGTCAAGTTCGATGGAATAATAGAGTCATCCAGAAGAGCAGTTCACCTAACCAATGGAGATGTAACTAAAGTTGAGTTTGTAGCTATTGTCCCAGTAGTAGAAGAATGTTCTCTCAATTCACTAAATGGTATGCCTATTGAGCAGATAAGAGTTTTTCATGAGTTTCTCGATGTCTTCCCTAATGAATTGCCAGGTATGCCACCAGACCGAGACATTGAGTTTGTTATTGATTGGTACCCGGTACGACCCCCATAGCTAAAGGCCATATAGGATATCTGCTAATGACCTAGTTGAGTTAAAGAGGCAAATCCAAGAGCAGTTAGGTAAAGATTTTATTAGACCAAATGCGTCACCTTGGGGAGCCCTAGTTCTTTTCATGGACAAGAAGGATGGTACTCGAAGAATGTGTGTAGACTACAGAGCTCTCAATGACATGACTATTAAGAACAAGTATCCATTACCCCGGATTGAGGATTTGTTTGACCAAATGAGAGGATCCAGTGTGTTCTCCAAGATTGATCTAAGGTCTGGATATTATCAACTAAAGATTCAACCATCAGATATACCCAAGACCGTTTTCAATACACGATATGGATTATATGACTATACCATTATGTCTTTTGGATTGACCAATGCACCAGCTTATTCATGAACCTATTGAATAAGGTATTTATGGATTACCTGGATAAGTTTGTGGTGGTGTTAATTGATGATATTTTGGTTTTCTCTAAGAGGAGGAACATGAAGAGCACTTGATAAAGTGCTGCAGACACTTAGAGAGCATCAGTTGTATGCCAAGCTTAGCAAATGTGATTTTTGGTTGGGTCAAGTTTCTTTTCTCAGCCATATCATAGCAGTCGATGGTGTAGTAGTAGATCCAAGTAAAGTGAAGGATGTGTTGATTTTGTTACCACCTACCAATTGTCAAAGATTAGGAATTTCCTTGGATTAGCAGGATATTATAGTTGCTTCATAGAAGGATTCTCTAAGATAGCCCAACCTCTTACCTCATTACTGCAAAAAGAATGTGGTTTTTAAATGGAGTCCAACTTGTCAGGCAAGTTTTGAAGAGTTGAGAAAAGATTGACTACAGCCCCAGTGCTTGTTCTACCAGACATCAGTAAGAATTTTGATATATAATGTGATAATTCACGATAGGGACTTGGATGTGTTCTCATGCAAGAAGTTCAAGTTGTGGCCTATGCATCAAGGCAGTTAAGGAAGCATGAGGAATATTATCCTACTCATGTCCTAGAGTTAGCAGTTGTGGTTCATGCATTAAAGATTTGGAGACACTATCTGATTGGAAAATGATGTGAGATATATACGGATCATAAGAGTTTGAAGTACATATTCACCCAACCGGATTTAAACCTTTGTCAATGTCATTGGTTAGAGTTAACCAAGGATTATGACGTTGGAATCCATTATCACCCAGGAAAGGCTAATGTAGTAGCTGATGCTTTGAGTCGGAAGAGTTATTGTAATTTGATGATGGTTAAAGAAAGTCAACCTGAGTTATGGAAAGAGTTTGAGAAGCTCAACCTTGGATTTGTGTCAAATGTGGAAGCAACTACCATGGAAGTTGATTGCATACTCGAACAAGATATTCATAAGGGTCAACTTGAGGATGAAAAACTTAAAGAAATTAGGCAGCTTATCAAGGACGATAAAGCACCAAGATTTATAGAGGACAATCAAGGTATTGTGTGGTTCAAGAAAAGAATCTGTGTGCCAAATTAGAAGGCCATTAAAGAGTTGATTCAAGGAGAAGCTCATGATTCAGCATATTTCATTCACCCCGGAAGAACAAAGATGTATCAAGATCTCAAGGATCACTATTGGTGGTATGGAATGAAGAGATGTAGCAGAGTATGTGGTTTTGTGTGATATTTGTCAGAAGGTCAAAGCAGAACATCAGAGACAAGCAGGATTGCTACAACCTTTGAAAGTACCTGAATGGAAATGGGAGGAAATTGGTATGGATTTTATTGTCGGATTACCCCGTACAAAAGGTGGATACGATCCAATATGGGTTATAGTCGATCGTCTGACTAAAGTTGCTCAGTTTGTCCTGATAAAGACTACATATAGTGGAGCTAGACTAGCAGAGTTGTATATGTCGAGAATAGAGTGTTTACATGGTGTGCCAAAAAAGATTGTCTCGGATAGAGGAACTCAGTTTAATTCCAAGTTTTGGTAGGAGCTACATGAGTCCATGGACATGAAGCTAAATTTCAGCTCCGCATATCATCCCCCAAATAGATGGTCAGACTGACAGAGTAAATCAGGTACTCAAGGATATGTTAAGAGCTTGTGCTCTAAAGTATGGCAAGAGTTGGGATAAGAGTTTTCCATATGTAGCGTTCTCATACAATAATAGTTATAAAGCGAGTCTTCAAATGTCTCCGTTTGAAGCTTTGTATGGAAGGAAGTGTAGAACACCGTTGTTCTGGAATGAGACCGGAGAAAGTTAAGTATTTGGTCCAAAAGTTCTACGAGATGCAGAAAAGCAAGTTCAAATAATTCAGGAAGATTTAAGGATTGCTCAATCAAGACAGAAAAGTTATGTGGATAATAGACATAGAGATTTGGCATTTGAAGTTGGAGATTATGTCCATCTCAAGGTTTTACCCATAAGAGGTCTTCTTAGGTTCAAGGTTAAGAGAAAGTTGTCACCAAGATTTATTGGACCTTTCAAGATACTAGGAAAAAGAGGAGAAGTAGCTTATCAGTTGGAGTTACCGCCTCAACTGTCGGATGTTCATGATGTCTTCCATGTTTCTCAGTTGAAGAAGTGTCTTTGAGTGCCTGAGGAACAGTTATCAATGGAAGAGTTGGATGTTCAAGAAGATCTCTCCTATATAGAGTATCTGGTGAAGATCATTGAAAGATCAGAAAGAGTTACCAGAACCAAAGTAATACTGATGCCAAAGTACAGTGGAGTCGTTACTCGGAGGATGAAGCTACGTGGGAAAGAAGAGAAGAAGATCTGAAGATGGAGTTTCCTCATCTCTTCTCCGATTTGTCTGAATCTCAAGGGCGAGATTCATTCCAAGGGGGGTAGGATTATAACACCCTAATTTTCCAATTTTGCAACGCCTAAAAGTTTTCTAGAATTTGATTTAAGTTTAAACTTTGGAAAAAGGCTAAAATATATTTTTTTATAAAATTAAAACCCAATTGACATAGGTTATATTCGTCAATCTTGCACTCGTGCTGTTATTAGGCACCTAGGGTTTTCTCTGGTTTTATTTAAATTTATTTGTGGCTTTAGATTTGAATTTCCTTGTTTTAGTTTGATTTTCAAAAGAGTTTGGAAAATGAAATGAAATAGAAAAGAAGAGAAAAGCCCTTCTCGAGCCACCCTCCCTCCCTTCTTTTCTCTCGGCCTAGCGGACAGGCCCGCTTGTCCCCCCCCCCCCTCGCCAACTCTTTCACCCATCTGGGTCGCGTCCCAGCCGGCATGCGGAAGCACTCTGCGCCATGCCATTTTTCACTGCGTGTCAACGCCATGTGGGTCCCACTTGTAGGAGTCATCGTCTCAAAGTTGAATTTGTTGCGCCGTGTCTGAATCCAAATCCATCGTCGTCCGAGAGTCCCAGGCCACCTCGTGTCCCCGAGCTCGCCTATATATAAGTGTCGTCCCTCCTCAATTTATTACCGTCCCAAAATCATTGAGTTCAGAAGCCTCTCACCGAGATCCATCTCGCCATCGCTGCCATAGCTACCGCCTTCGGCTGAGCACACTGCCCCGTCGACCTAGTGCCGTCCACCCTCACAAGAGGCCACCAGAAGACCCGCCTACCCTCACCAAAGCTCAAGCCACCGTCGACTTCGCCTTTTAGTCACCGGGGCTGCCGTCCGACGAGATCTGAACCCCTCTGCCGCCTCCGCCATCGACAACCTCCCTCCAATGCTGCTCCGCCCTCGGTAAGTGCTAAAACGAGATCCCCGTAAGATTCTCATCATAATCCACCGCTCGTCGTTGCCGCCGATGAGCCAGAACATGTTTCCGGCAAAAGCGTTGTCATTTTCCCCGCGATGTTGTCGTGCCCTTCCTATCCTGCAGCCCCTTCCCCTCTGTGCCGTTCGATCTGATATGTACGACCCAGATTAGATCCCTCCTGTACCCCCTTCATCCACCTGTAGCTAGTCACCACGTGTCGCCTCTTTAACCAAATCAATGCCTCGGCCGCGTCACCCTGCCACATCAATGCAATGTGTGCGCCAAGCCAGCAGTTCTACTTGCGTGTCAGTCCACGTGTTAGCCCAGTCAGCCTCTACGCAATAAATAGGATTTTCAGCATAAAAATAATTCCAAATAATCCTGATAATTAGCAATTTTGCAAATAAAAACCTGAACTTTCCTATTTTCATATAAAAGACCCTATCTTTTCACACTTTAGTACCTAAACTTTTCATGATTACAAATAGTCCCTCTATTTTACAAAAGGTCCCTAAATTATGGCAATCCTTTTCTTTTTTTCAGATTATGCGATTAGACAACAACTGCCATGATTAGTTTGAGGAACGTCAAGACTAGGAGTTGGAGTACACTGAGCAGCAGCAAGGAGAAGGCAAGGATCCTTAATTATCTTGAACCTATATTTTCAAATGTTTTATTTTACAAATTGCATGTAATGTCTGTCAATATGATGGGTACTCACTTATGTTAGGGTTTGCCCTAGTTTTCCCTTATCATCCATTAGAACCAAGATAGTTTACAGTTAGGTGTCATTTGTGGGTAGAAGTGCTTAGCCATGCTTGTGGGATATTGGGAAGTGTCATAAACTTGACTAATGAATATATGCAATGACGATGGTTAATTTGTTAATGATTTAACAACATGGAACCTTATGCCTTAAGCAAAGTGGTTATGGTGGTTATTATGGTTATGTTGTTGGTTTAGTTTTGCTCAAGTAGCCTAAGTAAGGACTGCTTCGTGGAGTGACAACCCAAGAAGTAGCGTAACAACCATGAGACTGCTATTGGTAAGGTGTGACATACTAGTGAGGGTTCTATCCAGTCTGTGTCGAGTCAGCACAAAAGGGGGCTTCTAGGTTGGAAGGTTCTTTTGTAATCCCTGGCGGTGAAACCTAGGGGCATGTGCATACTAGATTAGGCTTTGGTTAGTGGTAAATATCATACAGTGATTTCTTGGCAACACACCACTGGCGTGTGTTAAGTGTTTGCGTGACATGGCAACATGGAATTCACTGACTCGTGGGAAAAACTGGACAACCTCTATATAGAGTAAAATCTGATATATTAGTCATTCTCACGATCATGAGAGACTTGGATCCTCACATGGTTAGTTGGTTTTGGATATGGTCATGTAATGGTCATGGTTATGGTATGGTAGTAGTGGTGGTACTAGATGGTTATGGTTTGCAAGGTGGGTAACCTTGGGTAATAGTTATTGGGTCATCTGGGTTACATTCACTTAATAATTGTTTAATGCTTTTCAATTACATTACTGTCCTTTACTCGCATTTATGCAAATATACTATGTGTTAGCCTGTTCTTATTGAAAGCATGCATGTCATTACTTACTACACTTGCTAAGTACTACATGTACTCACCGTTGCTATGTCCCGCAATACATATACTGCGTAGTGGAGGACTGCAAAGATTTTCAAGATGACGACCTGGTTTTTAGGAGGGTGTCTTCCGATCGGTGCCTGTGGAGTTGCTTGGTCACAGATGCTTTCATTCCACTACCATCATTTAGCTGCTATATTTCAGCTAATATAGTTGTTTAGGTGAAGTCTTTAATGTAAGAGTTAATCCATTGTTAGTTAAAATATTGCTTTTGTTACTTCACCTGTGATATCCTTATGTGTGTTAAACTTCCTGGACACATATAAGCCACACTTGGTTTTGTCCGCTAAAATCGGGTGTGAAAATAACAGTGTCACATCAGTTGAGTCGCTTAAGTCTTCATACTTAGGTGCTTACATATAAACATGAGTTAAATGGCATTCCAGTAAATGTGTTAGCTTATGGCTTAGTTTCCTTGCCACCATCCAAATGCATTATCCTTCGAGTCAGGAATATATATAACCATATGTGTAAGTCTTGTGAGTACCTTTGTACCCACGATGCTATTGTTGAGTTTTTGTTGCAGGTGTGGACGGGCTAGTGTTTGGCTACTTTTATCCCATCAATGTCAGTGATGGGGCAACAGTAAAGCCAAGTGATACACGAACAACACTGGTGATGTTTAAGGGCAAAAGAATCACTAGCCTATTTTGTTATTTTGTTGTACAAATTTCCGTTGCATATTTAGATGAATGATGTACTAGAGATGAGCTTGCTGTAGTTGTCGACAACTTGGCACTAGAAACCTTATACTCTGATAATTTGTGGTGAACCGTGTTGTAATATAACTTGCACTTGTTGTAGCTTATTGTGATGAACATGTTGTAAATGTACACATGTGATCCGAGCAGGCATGTACCGCGAATATAGGAATTGCACTCGTTTCAATCAAATTGTTGATACGATGGCAGTTTAGATGTATGTTATCACATGACACGTCGGATAGTGGGTGTGTGCTACCTCTCATCTTTATAGCGGATCGATTAAGCCAAATGTTTTTTGGATGGCTCTCACAAGTGTGGCATCAGAGCAATGTTCTACTGAGTGACCCTAGGTTCTGTAATAGGTGAGTAGATAAAATTTGGCAACCCCACTAAGAACCATTAATTGAAGTAAAAGTTTAAATTTAAGATCGGTTGCTTAATTCATTCCTTCCCTTGTCTTTGATCTCCCTCTTATCTTATTGGTTCACGCCGTAAGTAATTCAATGGATCTCTAACTTTTCGTGTTCTTTCATTACTTTAGGATGGCCATGTAGAATATCTAACTACAGGGTGTAGACATATAAGGAGTGCACCGTATGCGAACAATGTACATCGTACGCCTGCTTGACAACTCCGAATATTGTGGACCCAAATCTACGGGATCCGATACTCCCAGAAATCATGAAGGCATATACAAGGAAGGTCTCGATCGAGTTATCCGACTCGAGTATGACTAATATCTAGGCTGGATTCAGCTATTTTGCCTTGGATGACAAGATGAAGGACTCCCTATCAACTACGGCTGGGACTAAGGCGGCACCAATACCCCTTTATAAGGCGGGGACCCTCACCCCCTGGGAGAGGTAGACACTTCTTGACGTAAGCAACTCCAAGACCCTAGCAATTGGAGATACTCGGTGACTTAAACCCTATATTAGTCTAGATCCAATCCCCTCCATTGTAATAGGTCTAGCCACATTGCTCATACTCGAGATACTAATATACAATAGCATCCACACAGGACGTAGAGTATTACTCCAATCGGGGTCCCTAACCTATCTACATCGCGTGTTTTGTTTCCTACTCGATCCCTAATCTCAAAGGTACCCCTATTAATTACGGATATATTATCGAGCACTAATCTTTGATAGTTGGCATGCTAGGTTTGGGCCTTCATCTGTTTTCAGGATCGATAATGTCTCAAGTGCGCGTTTGCTTTGGATTCTTCGATACTAGCTTCTATATATGATCACTTCGAGTTGACGATAGTCATCTTCCCATCGCCTCCTGCCAATTCCAAGATCACTTTAGGAACTATGGCGTACCACTAGGACGATCAAGGTGGACTGATTAGCACTGGTATCCTCGAGTTATGCACATTGGACACATACCATGAGGTGGGACACCTCGATTGAGATCCTAAGGAGCCTAAAGTTCTTCAATTCATGGACACCAACAACGATAGTGAAAGTCATGAGAGTGGTGATGACATCTCCATTGATACCCAAAGCAGCCGAATAGATCGATTCATGTTCATGGCTGGAGCTGATGGCACACCCGCTGAGTATAATGTGGAAGATCCAGATGCTATGGTAAAGGATGATGTAGGAATACGTAAGGATCCGGCAACGGCAGCTGTTGCCCAAGATACCAGTGTCGCCAGAGGGTTACCGCTAGGGACGTCCGTGGCTGGAACCTTGCATGCCCCTGATACCACTTATCATCGATGGAAGATGGATAATCATGTAAACCCTAATATTCGATGACGTCTTGTAATAGGGTTGCCTCTCAATCAGGCGATGCCTCCACCAACAACAGCTCCAAGATCGAGGAACGAACTCCCTCAGAGTAGCAATCACATGGTGACATCGGCTCGACCGTAGTCGAGCATTGGAGTCAGTGTCTTTAGTACTCTAGAGGCCAATGACCAGGGGGCTCATCTGATTCTGAGATCCTTTCCTAAATTGGATCCGATGAATCCTTTAACCCCAATGGTCAATTAGTTGAAGACTTTGCATGCGACATAGACCCAGCTGCTCATGCAAAACGCACTAACGACTCTAGACACCCTAGCCAGTGTGGTACAGGTTCGAGGGGGCACGAACACAAACATCCCTGGGTCGAGGGATCACAAATGGAAAGCTCGGGTGGTCGAGCTCGAGCACAGCCCTGTAGGTCGAACTATAACTATCCCATCCACAAGCGCAGGAACCAGGAAGAATTGAGGAACCACATCCCTCATGACAGGAATGACTTAGCGGAAGTGATTGGAAACCGCTATGAGGAATATCGTGAAGACAATCGTCGTTATAACGGTCATAAATCTCTAGGGCGGAATGGTCAACGTGACATGACAATCCTCCCCCATCTCCTCACGAAGTCTTTGACAAAGGCTGTGAAGCCTTCATACCTGAGCTCTGGTTGATATGATGGCCCGAGAAGTTCAAATCGGGCTCGATCCAGAAATATGACATGAAGATCAACCCCAATGAGTGGTTATAGATTTAAACCACTATTATTCGAGTACCAGGTGATGACAACAAGGTAATGGCCACTTACCTGCTAACTACTCTTGATGGAATGACAAGGTCATAGATGTTTAACCAGCCACCCAACTCAATCTGATCATGGGCCGAGTTGAAGGCTCACTCCATCACCAATTTCTAGGGTACGTTCGAATGCTCGTGAATGGAAGACGATCACCATCAGATGAACCAAGGAAAAGATGAATCACATAATAGGCGGATCGAACTCAATGAGTTTGATGTGTGCTATACACCGCGTACAAGCGGTAACTTGGGAGTACTAGCAGACTTCATCGCCGAGTGGACACACGTTGAAGAAACAAAACCAAATGTGGTTGAGGGTTTTTGGCATGAGCTTGAGCCTCAGCATATTTTGCAAACTTGTCTACCAGCTCGAAGAGTTCCTTAATTTTCTGGATCATTCGAGTTGCTAACTTCCCTACTAGATCTATGTCCTTGATGCCTCGCTTGAAGGCGATGATGATCGACCCATCAGAGATTCTAGGATCGTATTACGTTTATCGCCGAACCTCCAGATAGAGTCTAAAAGAGATTTATCCTTGCCTTGGTTCAGCTAGTGGTGATCATCTTCCATTCAACAACCAGGACCTTGCAGGTCCATCAAGGGCAATTAGCAAGTAATTGGCCATTACCCTATTGCTGTCGTCTGCTGCTCAAATAACAGTGATATAGATCTGTAACCACTCATTGGGGTTGAGCTTCCCATCGTACTTTTGGATAGGACCTGCTTTGAACTTTTTAGGCCATTGTGTCGATCAGAGCTTAGGTGCAAAGGCTTCGCAAACTCCATCAAATTCTTCAGCAGGTGATGGTGGAGGACTATCATGTCTATTCCATCGAACAAGGGAGTCTTGTCCACCATCCGGTCCTAGAGATTTGTGGTTGTTGTAGCGGCGATCGTCCTCACGGCGCTCTTCACGACGATTTTCAATCACTTCTCGCAAGTTGCGCCTATCGTGAGGGATGTGATACCTTAGGTCTTCCTGGTTCCTGCGCCTATGAATGGGGTAGTTGCAGTTCAACCTATAGGGCTGCGCTCGAGCTTGACCACCCGAGCTTCTTGCTTGTAACCCCTAGACTCGAGGGTGTCCACATCCGTTGTTCCTCAAATGGTTCGGATCTAAGCCGCATCAGGTAAAGTCTGTAGCTGGTTGACCATTGGTGTTAAAGGATTCACTGCATCCAACTCGGGAAAGGATCTTAGAATTAAATGAGCACCCTAGACATTGGCCTCTAGAGTGCTAAAGACACCACTGCCGAGGCTTGGATATGGTCAAGCAGATGTTGCCCCGTGGTTGTTGTTCTGAGAGGGCTCATTCCTTGAAATCGGGGAGATTACTGGTGGAGGTATCACCTGAACAAGAGGCGTCTCCATGACAAGTCGATGCTGAATATCAAGGTTCACTGGGATCACCACAATTCATCGGTGTTGAGCGGTGCCAAGAGCGTGCAAGGCCACAGCTACAAATGTCCCCGATGAAACTTGCCCAGTGATGCTAGTAGTATGGGCAGCCGTCGCCACTGCTAGATCCTCAGGAACTCTTGCATTATTGCCAACCATGGTGTTTGGATCTGCCTTAGTCAGGTCACTGGACGTGTTGCCGACTCCTCAGGCCATAAACATGAATTGATCTGTTCGGCTACTCTAGCTGTCGACAGAGTTGTCATTACTGCTTTCCTGACTCTCATCGTCACTGTCGATGTCCATGAACTGGAGAACGTTAGGCTCCTTGGGATCCTAGTCGAGGTGTCCCACCTCATGATATGTGTCCAATGAGCTAGACTCGATAATACCGGTATGGATTAGTCCACCTTGAGCATCCCAGTGGTATGCCATGGTTCCGAAGGTGATGTGAAGATGGCTGGCATCCCAATGATATCCCAGATCCGGCAGGAGGCAATGTGACGATGGCTGGCGTCAACTCAAAGTGGTCGTAAAAGCCATCATTAGAGAATCCAACTCAGACTTGCACTCGAGACATGGTCGATCCTAAAATGTAGATGAAGGCCCCTACCTAGCACGGCAACTATGGAAGATTTATTCCCCACAATATGTCCATAAATTGAATTGGGGTACCTTCAAGATCAAGGTTCAATTAGGAAATGAGACATGCTATGTAGATATGTTCGGACCCTCGGTTGGAGTAAACGCTATGTATATCGATATCTTGAGTATAAGCAATGTGGCTAGACCTATTACAATGGAGCGGATTGGATCTAGACTAATCTGGGGTTAAAGTCACCGAGTCTCTCCAATTGCTAGGGTCTTGGCATCGTTTGCCTCAAGATGCATAGTTGTAGAACTTGTCCCTAGGGGTTCAGGTGCCCTGCCTTATATGGAGCCGAAGTACTGCCTTAGTGCTAGCCATAGTCGATAGAGAGTCTTTCATATTGTGGGCCAAGGCAAAACAGACGGTTCTGATCAGGATACTAGTTATACTTTGGTCAGGTAACCCGATCGGGACTTTCCTAGTATATGTCTTCTAGATATTCGGGTGTATCAGGGTCCGCATATAAGGTTGCGCAATATCCAGAGTTATTGATTACAGGTATAGTATACTCTATTCGTATATATACCCTATAGTTAGATATTCGAAAGCCGCAAGAACTGATCTCGCCGTCGTCTAGACCATTGGAGCCAAGGATAGTAAGTGTTAGCCGTCCAATTTGATCTGAGCGGCCGCAATTAGATAGATGCATACCAATTTGCCGGTTAGATCTCGGTTGTTTGATCTTGGATCAACAGTCTAGATTTAATGAACTTAACATTAGTTGTTAACCCACCGTGATGCCATCTATGCAACGTCAGCCGCTGAGTCAACAAGCCATGTTGGTGTTTATGCTGACGTAGCAGGTCAGGCCATGTCGGCAGCTTCGCCTCACCAATCTAGTCAGCACTTTCTTTTCTTTTTATTTGTTTTATTGTTCTACTGACGTTATAAATGGTATATATTGGGTAATAAATAGTTTTATAGTGCAAAAATAATTCTAAAAAATTGAAATAAATAGGAAAATGACTTTAATAATGTTTAAATAGGTTTATTTAATTTTTTTTAATAGTTTGTAATTCAAATAAATTCTAGAAAAGTTTTGAAAATCCTAGAAAATTATAGATGACTCTGGAAAAATTCTAGAAAATTCCTAGCAACATAATTTCATATGTAGATAATCTTTTTGGTCATTTTGACCCGTTCTTTCGTCGAATTGTCCAAAAAAGTGTGGTCTTGTAGGTGATGATATTTATTTTGTGATATTTAGTTCTTTTTGGATCTTGGTGTTTATGTGTTGCCTTTTCGTGTATGTTGCAAGTAGACACCAATGTTTCGGATGAGCTAGAAGGACTTTAGGATCAAGACTTTGAGGACCCAACTTAGTATAGTGCAGGCTAGTTGTGTTTCTGAACATATTTACTCAAGTTTAAAATGTTTTGCTTTACAAATATGTATACTAATAATTTGTTAGGAATCCCAAGAGTTAGGCTTTACCCTATTTTTTCCTTATCATCCTTGTAGCCATGGTATGGTTTTGGGTTATGGAATGGTAGAAGATGCTTAGCTTTGCTTTGGGATGGTGACCATGATAATTGCTCTATGAAACTTGATAATGTCTCATGCAACAATGATAAAATATGATGTTATAATTTTTTAGCCACATGTTATAGGGATTTAAGCAATAGTTTGATGAGACCGGTACAGGCTTTATGGTTGGGATGTGGTAGCTTGCTCAAATCTAAGGACCGGTTCATTGAGTAATCTTTCTGTGTAAATAGTACAATCACAACCTTGGAATAGGATGGTTCTAGCCAATTAATTTACATACTCTAAGCACTTTGAAGACTATCTAGTTGTGTGGAATGGAAGGGTGTACTTCGAGGGTGTTCCATTGGCGCAAGAGGTGGCTGTCATTGCTAAGGTGTATTCACACAACAGTGAAACCTTAGCGGGTATGCACATGCTTAGAGGGGCATTGTAAAGGCTTTGAAGTGGTCAACACTTGGCGCACACCTCAAAAGTGTGTAAGGTGTTGACAGGTACCTGCAAAAGAGTATGATCATGCCTTGTGGGTAAAGTGTACCACTTCTACAGAGTGTAAAACTTGTTAATCAGTTGTACTCACGGTCAAGAGTGGCAAGGAAAACCTAACATGATTATGATTTGATGGTTTGGATGGGTTGGTCAATCATGGTGGTGGGAACTATGATTGGTTGAGGTATTAGAAGGTTGGATAAGTCAAGATGGTTGGAATCTTGAGGTTGTTTGTTATTACTACTTTTCAAATGCTTTTAGTTAAATGCAGTTTAGTGCAAAAGAGTCATATTGCCATATTGTTGTCAAGCATTCATATGCATATAATTTCCTCATAACTTGCTGAGTACGACATGTGCTCACTCTTGCTACCTCCAAACACTCATTTGGACAAGGTATCGAAGAATTCACTAAGGATGGATCGTTCTAAGATGCACTCTACGTTGATCGTGCCTATGGAGATGTTGTGATGGATTAGAGCATGCATAGCTATGTTATTAGGTTTTATTTGGTTCTTGGCCCTTGAAGGTCACTTTTGTAAGATGATTTATTCGATTAAGGTATGGATATTGTAATGATTATAATCAATGAAGTCATTATGTATTAGAATTGATTCCTAGGCTCAACATATAGATGAGTTTGGTTTGTTCCTTAAACTGGTCTCGACACATATCCCTGTATTCAAGTGGAGCTATGAGTTCCCTTATGACTCCTTTTGGAGCATCAATTCCTGATGAGCCCCTAAGTTGGTTTTAGGTCTCATAGACCACCATTCCTTTGGCCATGTCATGTTTAGATGTTACGTATGGCTTCGAGAGTCTTTCTATAAAGATCTCGGTTTGTCTGGGAGATCATGAGGAAGCTAGTTGGGTAAGACGATAGGTAAGACAATTATCCTTTCTTGGGATGTATCTGACCTTGAGTCCAATAAATTTCTTTTCTAGCTTCTTCACCTCCACATGGTATGTTGACATGGTCTTTTCCAGGAAGTCAAACTGCAAAGTGTATTGTAGTCTTTCTCCTATAGGAGAGATGAGTATTATCTCAGCCCCTAAACCTTGGAGCGTTAGTGACCCATCGAAGTAGAGAGTCCATAAGTTAGGCATATCATCCTAGGTGCCCTAGGGTTGGTCAAGTTATGTCCATTTAGTGATGAAGTCAGTGAGTACAACTTGATTGTCATGTGTGCGATGAAGTGAACATCGAATTCCCAAAGCTCAATAGTCTACTCAGTGATTCATCCTATGGTGTATTTGTTGTGGAGGATCTCTCTGAGTGGGAAAGTTGATGGTATGGTTTTCTTATGAGCCTAAAAATAGTGCCTTAGCTTGTGAGAGACTATCAATACCAGATAACAACTTATGTACTTGCGGATAGCGCTTCTTAGGACATTGAAGTACTTTGCTGACATAGTATACTGGTCTCTGGCTCTTATCCCGCTTGTCAGGCAGTTCTCTTTCTACCATCAATATTCCACTCACGACCCATGGTCTGACTGTGATGTAGAGTAGGAATCCCTCTTATGGGATGGGAGCGTCTAGCAAAGGGGGCGATGAAAGATACCTTTTGAGAACTTGGAATTCTTTCCCTGCCTCTTTTGACCACTCGAACTTGTCGTGTTGGCACAATAACTTGAAAAAGGAAGCCCCCAATCTCTGAGTCAGAAGATAAAATGGTTGAGTGCCTCCATTCACCCTGCTAGTTTCTGAACATCTCGTACTAACCTGGGGGGCACATTTCTTTGATGGCCTTGATCTTTTTGAGATTGACATCAATTCCTCGGTGTAATACCAGTTAATACCCAAGTAGCTTTCCTGTGTCGGCTCCATTTCTCTTGATTTAGTATGACTTGATGCTTGCGTTGATTGTTAAAGGTTTCTTGTAGGTCAGAGATAAGGTCTTCCTTACTCTTGGATTTGATGGAAAGTTCATCGACATATGCTTCAACATTTTGGCCAATTTGGTCATGAAGAGTTATTTCCACACCATGTTGATACGTAGCGCTTGTGCTTTTTAATATGAAAGGCATCTTTACATAAAAAAAATACCCTGAAAGGGGTTATGAAGGAGGTTTTCTCCTCATCCTTAGGACACATAGTAATATGATGATAACCAGAGTAGGCATTGAGAAGGCTTAGATAATTGCACCCAGAGGTAGAGTCAACTGCCCAATCTATTCTAGGGAGAGGTAAGGCATCATTCGGGAAATGTTTCTTAAGGTCAGTGAAGTCCACTCACAAACACCACTTGTCATTTGACATTTTAACCATGACGAGGTTAGCAAACCACTCGGGGTGCTCCACTTCTTTGATGAATCCTGCCATCAAGAGCCTGTCGATCTTTACCTTAACTGCTTCTTTTCGGTCGGGTGTGAACGGTCGGAGCTTCTACTTGACAGGCTTGGCGTCAGGGTGGATAGCTGGCAATGCTCAAGCTCCCTAGGGATAGCAGGTATGTCGGATGGTTTCCATGAGAACACATCAACATTTTGCTCAGGGGAAGGTGACAAGATCAAATTCCTATTTCTGGTTCAGGGTGGAGCCAATCCGGACAATCTGGATGGCTTCATTAGGTCCAAAGCAACGGTCTTGACGTCATTGTGACATTTCACGAATACTTTGGGCCTCAAGTTCTTGGTCTTCTTGTTGGTTTGCTATTGTACTTCCATGTTGAGGCTCCGCTTGTCACACCGTAGATCTACCTTTGTGGAGCCCTGGACAGTAATGGCTCTCTCAAGATGTGGAAGCTTCATGTACTGATAAGAGTAGTGCACGATAGCCATGAATTTTGCTGGAGTTGGTCATCCTAAGATGGTGTTGTATGCCATCTCGAAATGGACCATGACAAATAGAATCTTTTACATTTTGAAGATGTTGAGCTTCTTGAATGCAATGGGAAGTGTTCTCTGGCCGATAGGCATGGTCAAAGATCCAAGTACTATGCCATGGAAGGCCTGAGTAACCAGCTTGATAGCAGATCTTGATCTGCATTGCAGCGAATGCACTTGTGAAGAAAATGTTCAAGAAACTCCCTCTGTCCATGAGCACTCAGGTAACCTTGCAATTATTGATGATAGACTCGACCACTATTGGGAAGTAGTCGGGCCGTACAATGTTCTCTGGGTAGTCATCATAATCAAAGGAGATCTTGACGTTTGATCACTTGACCGCCTGATGACTATTTCAAATGGAAGCTAACACTTCTCGGGCCACCGTCTTATACTACCTTTTGGACTCATAGGATGCTGAGCCCCCAAACATGTGGTCTATAGTCCTTGTCTCCTTTTGGAAAGGTAGACAGTCCGAGTCATCACTAGAACTAGAGTTTCTACTCTGCTCGTGACCTATGGCTTTCGCCTTACTCTTCTTGACCTCGGCCTTCATCGCCTTCTAGAAGATGCGGCACTACTGGAGATTGTGGTCATTAGTTTTGTGGAAATTGCACCAGGGATTGCTGGAGTGCTCACCAATGGCCGGCTACTTGCCCTTGCCTTGGGATGAGCTAGAACACTTTTCGGGATGTGTGTCAAGAATATCTATCATGACTTCATTAATCTTAGTTTTCTTAACTTTACCTCCATTGGAGTTCTTCTACTTCAACTTGTTCTTCGACTAGTTGTCGTCTAGCTCGGGCTGAGGGCATTGGATGCCTTGATCCCTTTCCTTGATGAACAGAAGAGCCTTCTCAGCAGTAGTTGACTTGTCAGCTATATATATCAGCTCTAGGACCATTTGAGGGTCAGCCATAGCAACATCTTCAACACACTGATAGCTCCTGACCCCTCGCGTAAATACCAGGATGACAACATCATTGATTATCTTTGGGTGTGTTCTGGGTGTTGCTGAAGCAACGAACAAACTTGCGTAGAGTCTCCTTCCCCATCTGAATGACGCAAAAAAGGTCATTCTTCTTGTCAGGGTGAATGTACGTGCTTTGGATGTTTTCCTAGAATAGGTCACAGAGCTACTCCCATGAGGAGATTGTTTTAGGCAATAGGTTGGTCAGCCAGGCTCTGGCTGGCCCTTCAAGGGTTGTAGGGAGATAGACCATGACCTTTTCATCTCCCCTAGCCGATTGGATAGCTGTAGTGTAGATTTGGAGGAACTTAATAGGATTTGTAGTCCCATTGTACTTCTTGATGCCCCTAGGTCTGAATCAGGCTAGCCACTTGACTCTCCATAGCTCTGGTGAGAAGGCTTAGTACCCGTTGATGGATCCCTGAGTAGCCATGGGTGCCCACTCGCGGGGGTAGGAGACCGGCCGTAACCTTGACTCGAACAACTTCGGCACCAAGGTGCCTCGAACTAGGTCATTGAGGAGAGGTGGACTGGTCCTCAGGGTTCCTTGACCGTATTATTTCGTGAAGGACCTCGTGTAGGTCCGAGATAGGATGGTTTCGGGTCGGTGAAGTCCTATGACGATGCAGAGCTCGATCGTCTTCCCAGCAAATTTGATTCTAGGGGTTCCATCTTTTTGGATCTAACTTCCCTTGATTTGAGTTGTTAGTAGCTAACGCTTGATGAGAAGATTCAGCATGCATCTGTGCTTGTCAAATGAGCACCTCAAACTGATCAATCCACTTCTTTCCCTCAAGGCTAGCAAGGCTTGTCGTGGGAGGTCATCGGAGTAGATCCTGAACACCCTCAAGCTTTTGAGCAGTTACAGATCTAAAACGTATGGTACCTTGCTGGTGCTACAAGGTAGTTGGATGTAGGACTGTAGCAGGGTATGGGATCTGGCCAACAAGCTTTGTCGTTGGCTGAGGTTGAGTCTTATCTCCCCTGGCCGGTTCAACAAGAGTTTATGGGTTCGTCGAGTTGTCACCCAAAAGGGATGGATCACCGTTCCCATCCCCCATGGCGAAAACTACTTGGGGATGTGCTCCACTAGAAGAGGAGTCTAGATCCATCATGGACCTATCATCAGAGGAAACTTTCGGGTAGAATATTCAACAATCCATGTTGTCAAAAGCCATAGGGGAATATCTCAACTTGCGATGAACGTTGCTTAAGCAACCGTCTTAGTCATCCAGCGGTTCAAACAAAATGCCGTAAGCCCTGGTACACTCATACATGAAAGAAGTTACATCACCGCTAGACTCATCATCAGGAAGGTTGTCTCTGAGATCTACCCGATCGATCATCAGATCCTTATCAGGCGAGAGGGTAAAGTTATTGTAGGACCCTTCGTTCAAGAAGCCGATTCTCGGTGCAGTCTTGGGTGAAGTCGGCGACATATTTCGTGGCTAAGATTCATTATCGTTGGTCATGATCCCCATGGACTGCACCAGTTGTTGACAATTAGTAAACCATCGATCTTACAAATACATGATTAAAGAAGGGAATACTTTCTCTTGCCAAATCGAGCACTAGAAGACAGAGATTTATACAGGTTCAGGCCTCCCAAATGATAATAATCCTACATCATGTATTCTTGTA